>NC_064640.1:768413394-769045409 GCF_023864345.2 Schistocerca serialis cubense
TTGCGAATAGACAGTTCTCTTCGAAGTAATTCATAATATTCGAACACAATATATGATCCAAAATCTCGCTGCATACCGACTTTAATGATATGGGTGGGCAATTTAGTGGATTACTCCTACTTTCTTTCTTCAATATTGGTGCGACCTGTACAACATCGTAATATTTGGTTACCGATATTTCGTCGAGCGAGCTGTTGTATATTATTGTTAAGTATCGAGCTAGAGCATCTGCATACTCTGAAAGGAACCTAACTGGTATACAATCTTTATTAAGTGATTTAAGTTGCTTCACTACGCCGAAGATATCTACTTCTAAGTTACTCAAGTTAGCAACTGTTCCTTATTAGAATTCTGGAATATTTACTTCGTCGTCTTTGGAGAAGGAATTTTGGAAGGCTGTGTTTAGTACCTTAGCACCACTGTCATCAATAGTATTTCCATTGGTGTCGTGCAGAGAAAACAATGACTGTGCCTTGTAGCTATAATATACTTTACATACGACTGCAATCTCTCTTCGGATTTTCTGCCAGGTTTCAAGAGAAAGTTTCGTTGTGGAAATTTAAATTGCGCACCATGTTTCAAGCTTTTGTAAACGATCACCAATCTCGGTGATTTTGCGTTCGTTTAATATTGGCATACTTTTTTCGTTGTTTCTGCTACAGTGTTCTGACCTGTTTTCTGTACCATGGGGGATGAGCTCCATCGTTTGTTAAATTATTTGATATAAATTTCTCAATTAGCGTCGTTATTATTTCATTGAACTAAAAACCACATCACTTAACTGCTAAATAGGAACGAGTGGAGACTCTCAGGAAGGCGTCAAGCAAATTTTTATTTTTTGAACAGATATATTTTTCATATATTTTTGATGAATTTGAGAGTTATGAAATTCAGTCTCGCTACGACAGCCATTTGTTCACTAATCCCTTTATCCGTTTTGATGGTCGTTATTAGCTTACGATTATTTGTTGTTAAGAGGTCAAGTGTGTTTTCACAACCAATTACTATTCGAGTGGGCTCATAGACTAAATGATCGAACTAATTTTCGGAGAATGCTCATAGCACAATTTCGGATATTATTTTATGCGTATCTCCGGATTTAAACATGTATTTTCGCCAACATATCGAGGGTAAAGTGCAGTCACCAACAACTATAACTGTATGAATAGGATACGTGTTTGAAGTTAGATTCAAGTTTCCATTGAGCCTTTCAGTAATTGTATCATCTTAGTTGGGTTGTCGGTAAATGAATCCAATTATTATTTTATTCCGGTTACTAAGAATGACATCTACACACACTGACAGGAACTATCTACTACAATGTAGCTACAAGATAAACTACTTCTAACAGCAAAAAACACGCCACTTCCAAATGTATTTAGCCTGCTCTTTCTGAACACCGTTAGGTTCATTCAAAGATTTCGTCTGAATTTATCTCCGGCTTTAGCCAGCTTTCAGCGCATGTAAAGATTTGAGCATCAGTGTTTTCTTTTAGCACCTGGAGCTCTGATGCTTTCCCAACACAACTACGACAATTTACAACAGATATACCGATGGTTCCTAGAGCTACGTTCTTTCTGTGTTCGACCTGCACCCTTTGAGACTGAAGAAGTGTCAAAATAATTCAATACGTATTTTTAGGTTTCTCCGAATTTCGCATTTAAGAAGTAAAACACACCCAGAGAGATAATTTGGCATGTCAGGCGTAGAGGAAAGGTCTTCGAAACCATGAAATTTGAGAAATGTGTTCCATATAAAAGATGCAATGTAGTGAACGTTCTTGAATAGCACATAACCAAATTTTGTAATAATTTGAAATTTTGTGAAACACCACACCACAGTTAAATTTTGCAAGATGAGTACTTTTGTTACAACACAAAGTAAAGAAGCTTTCAGGCCACACCATCCATGTTTAATAACTGTGGCTCTGGAAATCCCAGCTATGGGAAATAAGTTGTTCACAATGCGCTTTCGGAATATTTTCTGCGTATTTAATTAAAATATCTACAGTTCATTATTATTCTAATTATTTATTTTACTTATTTTTGTTTTATGTTGTAAATTATTATTCTACGTTTTAAATTCGTGTTTTTTTGTATTTTAGTTTACTGTTTCACATATGTCTGTTTTGTTAACTGAAAATAATAAGTAACTCATTCTTATGATACGAAACCATTACAATAATGATAATCTGTGAAGAATTACTTAAATCGTAATCTTTTTAACACTATGCAGATAAAATGAACGAAATTTCTTCAAATAATACTCACGACGGACAACACAATATAAAACAAAATTCAGCAGGATTCTCAAATTGTGGCGAGCGATCCCCTAAATATCTGATCATCCCGGGCATATTTCAATATACTGGAAAACGTCTGCGAAGAGAACTGATCACGTACTTGTGCTTGCAGCTTCATTACACTGTTCCTCAAGTGGAGATTGACATCATAATCATTCAGGAGAACTAGATCTGAAAATCTTCTCACAAAGTTCTTCCAACATCGAGAGCCACATACGTCCAACGGCTGTGCCTATCTCGTCGAACCGTTTGGGATCACCAGATGCGCAAGTTCCATATCCTCAGGTACAGCGCTCAAAATGGTTTTTCCATACTGACCAACCTAAGAAACTAACAATACACAGGTTTTTCTTGAGTACTGGAAGAGAAACTTCTCTCAAAAATCTTATGACATGGTCAGACATTAGCTTACCAGATTTCGATGCCGTCTAAAGAACATGTGCGGAGAAACTGGCCAACCCTCAAATGCAAAAGCTAAGAGATAAGTGTTGCCATCTGTTGATAGGTACGGGGAATATCAAAATTGGCATTGGTCTCATCCCTAAGTGCTATTTAGGGGTGATACCAATGTAAATTTTGATAGTTCCCGTACTCAGCAACAGATACCAACACTTACACTATGTGATCAAAAGTATCTCGACACCTGGCTGAAAATGACTTAGAAGTTCGTCGTGCCCTGGTATTGACCCGCCCTTAGCCTTGATGACAGCTTCCACTCTCGCAGTCATACGTTGAATCAGATGCTCGAAGGTTTCTTGGGGACTGGCAGCCCATTCTTCACGGAGTGCTGCACTGAGGAGAGGTATCGATGTCGGTCGGTGAGGCCTGGCACGATGTCGGTATTCCAAAACATCCCAAAGGTGTTGTATATGTTTCAGGACAGGACTGTGTGCAGGCCAGTCCATTACAGGGGTATTATTGCCTTGTAACCACTCCGCCACCGGTCGTGCATTATGAACAGGAGCTCGATCATGTTGAAAGATGCAATCGCCATCCCCGAATTGCTATTCAACAGTGGGAAGCAAAAAGGTGCTTAAAACATCAGTGTAGTCCTCTGCTGTGCCACGCAAAACAACAAGGGGTGCAAGCTCCCTCCATGAAAAACACGACCTCACCATAACACTACCTCCTCCGAATTTTACTGTTGGCACTACACACGCTGGCAGATGACATTCACCGGGCATTCGCGATACCCACACTCTGCCATCGGATCGCAACATTATGTACAGTGATTTGTCACTCCACACAACGTTTTTCCACTGTTCATTCGTCCAATGTTTACGCTGCTTACACCAAGCGAGGTGTCGTTTGGCATTTAACGGTATGTAAGGCTTGGAAATTTGTGGTAAGGTCTTACGGGACCAAACTGCTGAGGTCATCGGTCCCTAAGCCTACACACTACTTAAACTAACTTACGCTATAGACAACACACACACACCCATGCCCGCGGGAGGACTCGAACCTCCGACGGGGGGAGCCGCACGGACCGTTACGAGGCACCCCAAACCGATCGGATATCCCGCGCGGCGATGTGTAGCTTATGAGCAGCCACTCGACCAAGAAATACAAGTTTTCTCATCTTCCGTCTAACTGTCGTAGCACTTGCAGTGGATCCTGATGCAGGTTGGAATTCCTGTGTGATGGTCTGAACGGATGTCTGCCTGTTACAGATTACCACCCTCTTCAACTGTCGGCGATCTCTGTCACTCAATAGACGAGGTCGGCCTGTACACTTTTGTGCTGTACGTATCTTTTCACATTCCGACTTCATTATCTCACCGGAAACAGTGGACCTAGGGATGTTTAGGAGTGTGGAAATCTCGCTTACAGACGTACGTCACAAGTGACACACAATCACCTGACCACGTTGGAAGTCCCTGAGTTCCGCGGAGCGCTCCATATAGCTCTCTCACGATGTCTAATGACTACTGAGGTCGCTAATATGGAGTACGTGGCAGCAGGTGGCAGCAAAATGCACTTACTATGAATTACGTATGTTTTTGGGGGTGTCCGGATAGTTTTGATCACATAGTATATTTCTAAGATTTTACATTTGAGGTTTAGCCCGTTTTTCCGTGCATGTCTTCATTTTGGACTTCAAAGATTCTCGAACTCATCGGTCTATACCCTCCATTAGTTCGTTTAATTTATGAAAACGTGATTAATCAATGGATGAAACTGTCTGAAACTGATGCACTTCCGATCATCCTGTAAAATAGATAAACTAATTACCCTTCCCAGACATAACAAAAGTCGCCTCTTCCCACAAAAATGTTGTCCTGTCTCACTCCTAAGCTTGCAAGGAAAGATCCTAGAACACTTTACCTTCAAGCTACTCCAAACCTCCCTTACCGAAAAGAACGTCATCGTTCCCGAACAGTTTGGCTTTTGTGCTGCGTATGGCACTATATCCCAGGGCCATCAGCGTGGTTGTGCAGATCGTTAAGACAAGGGTAAATGTGCACAGCACGGGTGAGGTATGCCTGGACATGAAGGCTTTCGATCGTGTCTGGCAGGACGGCCCCATTTACAAGCTCTACCAATTTTTAATTTATTTATTTATTTATTTATTGTTCCGTGGGACCACATTTAGGAGAAGTCTCCATGGTCATGGAACGAGTCAATACATGAAATTATAACACGATTGTAGAAACAGATAAAATGAAACAAGTCGTTAGTTTAAATAAAGAAAATCAAGAATGTAACACTGGAAATTGCTTAATTTTTTATCTCTTCCAGGAGCTCCTCGACAGAATAGAAGGAGTGAGCCATGAGGAAACTCTCCAGTTTAGACTTAAGTGTTTGGGCTACTGCTAAGATTTTTGAGTTCTTGTGGTAGCTTATTGAAAATGGATGCAGCAGAATACTGCACTCCTTTCTGCACAAGAGTCAAGGAAGTGCATTCCACATGCAGATTTGATTTCTGCCTAGTATTAACTGAGTGAAAGCTGCTAACTCTTGGGAATAAGCTAATATTGCTAACAACAAACGACATTAAAGAAAATACATACTGTGAGGGCAATGTCAAAATTCCCAGACTATTGAATAGGGGTCGACAAGAGGTTTTCGAACTTACACCATACATAGCTCGAACAGCCCGTTTTTGAGCCAAAAATACTCTTTTTGAATCAGAAGAATTACCCCAAAAAATAATACCATATGACATAAGCGTATGAAAATATGCGAAGTATACTACTTTTCGTGTTGAAATGTCACTTATTTCAGATACTGTTCTAATGGTAAATAAAGCGGCATTTAGTTTATGAACAAGATCCTGAACATGGGCTTTCCACAACAGCTTACTATCTATCCGAACGCCTAGGAACTTGAACTGTTCCATCTCGCTTATAACATGCCCATTCTGTCTGATTAAAATGTCAGTTCTTGTTGAATTGTGGGTTAGAAGCTGTAAAAACTGAGTCTTACTGTGATTTAGCATCAAATTATTTTCCACAAGCCACGAACTTATATCATGAACTACATTATTTGATAATGTTTCAATATTACACACAAGATCCTTCACTACCAAGGTGGTGTCATCAGCAAACAGAAATATTTTTGAATCGCCTGTAATACTAGAAGGCATATCATTTACATAAATAAGGAACAGCAGTGGCCCCAGCACCGACCCTTGGGGAACGCCCCATTTAACAGTGCCCCATTGGGACTGAACATCATTACCACTCTCAATATTGCGGAGGATTACCTTCTGCTTTCTGTTATTAAAGTAGGAGGCGAACCAATTGTAAGCTACTCCCCTTACTCCATAATGTTCCAACTTCTGCAGTAATATTTTGTGGTCAACACAGTCAAAAGCCTTCGTTAAATCAAAGAAAACACCTAACGTTCGCAACCTTTTATTTAATCCGTCCAAAACCTCACAGAGAAAAGAGACTATAGCATTTTCAGTTGTTAAGCCATTTCTAAAACCAAACTGTACATTTGACAGCAAATAATGTGAATTTAAATGCTGCAGTAACCTTGTATATACAACCCTCTCGATAACTTTAGCAAACACCGATGGCATAGAAATAGGTCTATAATTGTCAACATTATCCCTGTCTCCCTTTTTATAAAGTGGCTTCACTACCGAGTACTTTAATCAGTCAGGAAACCGACCACTCCTAAAGGAAAAGTTACAGATATGGCTAAGTACTGAGCTAACATACGTGGAACAATACTTCAGTATTCTGCTAGATACCCCATCATATCCATGAGAGTTCTTGGTCTTTAGTGATTTAATTATTAACTCAATCTCCCTCTTGTCAGTATCATGGAGGAGCATTTCAGTTAACAGTCTCGGAACACTTTTTTCTAAGAGCGCTATATGATTCCCTGTTGGGACTAGGTTTCTATTTAGTTCACCTGCTATATTCAGAAAGTGATTATTAAGTACTGTACATATATGCGACTTATCAGTAACACGGACATCCCCACTACACACTGATTCTATATTCTCGACCTGTCTCTGCAGACCAGCCACTTCCTTTACGACTGACCATATGGTTTTAATTTTATCCTGAGACTTAGCTATTCTATCTGCACACCACATACTTTTTGCCTTCCTAATAACTTTTTTAAGCACCTTACAATACTGTTTGTAATGGGCTGCTACATTTAGATTTTGACTGTTTCTAACGTTTTGATATAATTGCCACTTTGTTCTACAAGATATTCTTATCCCTTTAGTCAGCCACCCAGGCTGCCTGTTTGTGCTAGTACCCTGTTTTGAACGTTCTAACGGAAAGCAACTTTCAAAGAGCACGAGAAAAGTCTTGAGGAAAGCATTATATTTATCGTCTACTGTATCAGCACTATAAACATCTTGCCACTCTTGTTCCTTGATAAGGTTTACAAAAGTCTGTACAGCAACTGGATCAGCTTTCCTAAAAAGTTGGTAACTATATTTAACATGTGTTGCAGCACAAAAATCTTTTAGACTTAAAATTTGTGCATCATGATCTGAAAGGCCATTCGCCTTTTTGCTAACAGAATGCCCTTCTAATAATGACGAATGAACAAAAATATTGTCTATGGTTGTTCTACTGTTCCCTTGCACTCTCGTTGGAAAGAATACGGTTTGCATAAGATTATATGAATTAAGGAGGTCTACCAGCATCCTTTTCCTTGCACAATCACTTATACAATTAATATTGAAGTCACCACATATAACTAACTTTTTGTATTTCCTATAAAGTGAGCCAAGAACCTCCTCTAGCTTTAGCAAAAATGTTGTGAAATCGGAGTCTGGGGATCTATAAATAACAACAGTAAGAAGTTTAGCTCCACTAAATTTAACCACACCTGCACAACATTCAAACACCTTTTCGGTGCAGTACTTTGAAACATCAATTGACTCAAATGGGATACCGTTTTTCACATACATGGCTACGCCCCCACACCACAAAGAGCTCCTAGAAAAGCTGCCAGCCAACCTGTATCCTGGTAAAGGAAGCCTCTGAATTATCTCCTTATTTAAGAAGTGTTCAGATATACCAATAATTTCAGAGTCAACATCTATAAGCAGTTCACTAACTTTATCTCTAATACCTTGTATATTTTGATGAAATATACTAATTCCCTCATTAATCGTCTGTGCATTTCATAAAACTCTTGGCTTCTTTTTCAGGAAGAAGGAAATTCTTTGTTAGTCTAGGTATATGAAAAAGTAATTTTAATGAAATTGAAGCATGCGTCCCTCCAAGCTCGGTCTTGGGGCCGATCCTGTGTAGCATAGATACTAACGACTTTTCTAAGCATAATAAACATGCAACCAGCACTATTTTCAGAAGATCGTGCAATTTATTCTAGCCAGCGGAACCTCATTTACATCACGCTAGACCTTCAGAGGCACCTAGAGGAAAAAAATCAATGATGCAACATGTGAGTTATTAAAATAAACTCTGACAAATGCAATGCCGTAATGTTTATCGTTAGGACACCAACCAATCGCCTAATCTCCATCGAAGGGTGGTATCTCTCGTGGTGTGACACTGTGAAATACTTGGGATTAAATTTTGATTCAATATTGTTATGAAACTATCACATAACTTACGCCTGTAAACGGGATTCGGGAAATATTTATGATCTACACCCATTCCTTAACGGTAATGTTCTGACCGTCCGGGCAAAGCTACTCACATGGAAGATGATGGACCTTCCTTCTGTATTATATGGTTGTAAGGTTTGAGGAAGGGCTGCAGATGTTCACATGAAAAAGCTTCAAATAGTTCAAAACAAGGATCTAGAATCATCACAAACGCGTCCTGGTTCGTCTCAAACATACTCATTTGTCACGACATCAATATGCCCATCATCACTTCACTCATTCTACAGTCATTTTACTACTATTCTGAAAAAACTGCCTTCCAACTCCTCCCATCACTTCATTCTGACTCATTTCATGTAAATTACAAACACTCCAGCAACACAAAATACGCCACTTTAGAGTATAAAACATTTTTACATAATATCAAGAGCTCATATGGGAAACCAGTTCTAAGCAAAGACGGGAAAGCTGAAAGGTGGAGGGAGTATATAGATGGTCTATACAAGAGAGATGTACTTGAGGGCAATATTATAGAAATGGAAGAGGACGCAGATGAAGAGGAGATGGGAGATATGATACTGCGTTAAGAATTTGACAGAGCACTGAAAAACCTTATTCCAAAGAAAGCAGGTCCTGACGGGTATGGAAATTACCGAACTGTCAGTTTAATAAGTCATGATTGCAAAATACTAACACGAATTCTTTACAGAAGAATGGAAAAACTGGTAGGAGCCGACCTCGGGGAAGATCAGTTTGAATTTCGGAGAAATATAGGAACACGTGAGCCAATACTGACCCTACGACTTCTGATAGAAAATAGGTTAAGAAAAGGCAAACTTACATTTGCAACATTTGTAGTCTTAGATAAAGCTTTTGACAATGCTGACTAGGATAATCTCTTTGAAATTGTGACGGTAGCTGGAGTAAAATACAGGGAGACAAAGGCTATTTATAACTTGTACAGAAACGAGACGGCGGAAGTAAGAGTCGAGGGGCATGACAGGGTGGCAGTGGCCGAGAAGAGGGAGAGACAGGGCTTTAGTCTATCGCCGATGTTATTCAATTTGTACACCGAACAAGCAGCAAAGGAAACCAAAGAAAAATTTAGCGTACGAATTGAAGTTCCCGTAGAAGAAAGAAAATCTTTGAGGTTTACCAATGATATTGTAAATGTTTCAGAGATAGCAAAGGACTTGGAGGAGCAGCTGAAGCAAATGGACATGTTCTTGAAAGTAGGACACAACATGAAGATTAACAAAAGCAATTCGAAGATAAGGGAGTGTATTGGAATTAAATCAGGTGATGCTGAGAGAATTAGATTAGGAAATGAGACACTTAAAGTAGTAGGTGAGTTTTGATATTTGGACAGCAAAATAACCGATGATGGCCGAAGTAGGGAGGATATAAAATGTAGACTGACAATGGCAAGAAAAGCATTTCCGAAGATGAAAAATTTGTTAGCATCGAGTATAGATTAACTTGTCAGAAAGTCTTTTCTGGAAGTATTTGTGTGGAGTGGAGAGTATGGAAGTGAAACATGGACGATAAACATTTTAGAAAAGAAGAGAATAGAAGCTTTTGAAATGTGGTGCTACAGAGAAATGCTGAATATTAGATTAAGGAGGCCAAGAGAAGAATTCAGTAAGCAGATTCAGAAGGATACAGGTTGCAGTAGTTACTCAGAGATGAAGGGGCTTACACACGATAGAGTATCAGAAGGCATTATGACGAAGTCCATCGATCCTTCAGATTATATGCTCAGATGGCTCTGAGCACTATGGGACTCAACTTCTGAGGTCATCGGTCCCCTAGAACTTAGAACTACTTAAACCTAACTAACCTAAGGACATCACACACATCTATGCCCAAGGCATGATTCGAACGTGCGACCGTAGTGGTCGCCCGGTTCCAGACTGTAGTGCCTAGAACCGCTCGGCCACTCCGGCCGGCTATGCTCAGATGTCCAGTGTTGTCAGTAGAGAAGCATTAACAACAGAATGGGTCGGTCAGGGGAGCTCAGACACTTCAAACGTGGGCCTCTCATTGGATGTCACCTAAATAACAAATCAATTAGGGACATTTTAACCCTTCTACAGCTGCTACTATCCACTCTTGGTTGTAGGATTGCGAAACGGAAACGCGAAGGAACAACCATAGCTCAGCCAAAACCAGACAGGCCTCACGTACTGAGGCACAGGGACCGTCGAGCATTGAGGAGTGTGGTTGTAAAAAGTAATATTAAATCAGCGGAAGGAATCACTCGTGCATTCCAGGGTGGAACGAGAAGTCCAGATAGCACAATGACTGTGCGTAGGGAGTTAAAAACACTGAGGTACAGGGGTCCGGCAGCTCCTCATAAACCACACATTTCTGCAGTCACTGCTGAGCAACGCTTGAAATGGTGTAAAGAACGACGACACTGGACAGGTGATGACTAGGAGTGTAGAATCACGCAATATTCTGTGGCAGTTTGATGAACAGTTATGGGTTTAGCGAATGCCTGGAGAACATTGTCATCGTGGGGTTTGCCGACAGTGAAGTATTGAGGAGGTAGTGTTAGGGTATGGGATTGTTTCTCGCGTTTTGGGTGTGGTCCCCTAATTGCTCTTATAAAAATGCTAAATACGGAAAGATTTGAACGCAGTGTATTCAGATACCTCCTTGAAAATGTCCCCAGTAGAGTTCAAGCCATCATAAAAGAAAACGGTGGACACACCCCATTTTGACATCGACTAAAAGGTGTACGGATACTTTTGATCAGATAGCTTATCTGTACTAAACTGAAAATACATGCACACCAGCGCAAAAATCGACAATACGCTCTGTATATCTCGTGTTGAAACAAACGTGTTTCTCTCAGTCATGGCATTTTCTTTTGGCAACAGTAATGCCCACTTTACTCTTCACCCTCAAGTTTCTTTCAGTATTACTCGATTCCGTTTTAGGCTTGTTTTTCTGGCATGCACACTCATGGTCAGGAATTAAGGTTAATGCTGATACATGGTGAAACAACGCTCTGGTGGGCGCTTTGCGGTTTTAAATCACCTCGCGGTATGACCATGCGTTGCATTTGACATGCGGTCGTCACACGATAGCGCTGGCATTAGTCCACATACGCAGAGGTGTGTTGGTGCATGTCAAAGGTATGGTGCAGCGAGTATGTGTGCAGACGTTTTCAGACGTGCTAATGGGGACTGTGTGCTGAAAATGGCTCAAGGAATACATATTGATGACGTTATGAGGGGTAGAATACTAGGGCGACTGGAGGCTGGTCAAACACCGCAGGTCGTAGCATGGGCCCTCTGTGTGCCACAAAGTGTGATCTCAAGATTATGGCAACGATTCCAGCAGACAGGAAACGTGTCCAGGCGCTACAGTACGGGACGTCCACAGTGTACAACACCACAAGGAGACCTATCTCGCCATCAGTGCCCGCAGACGGCCACGGAGTACTGCAGGTAGCCTTGCTCGGGACCTTACCGCAGTCACTGGAACAGTTGTCTCCCGACACATAGTCTACAGACGACTGAACAGACATGGTTTATTCGCCCGGAGACCTGTAAGGTGCATTCCACTGACCCCTGGTCACAGGAGAGCCCGTAAAGCCTGGTGTTAAGAACACAGTACATGGTCACTGGAACAGTGGTCCCAGGTTATGTTCTCGGACGAGTCCAGGTATAGTATGACCAGTGATTCTCGCCGTGTTTTCATCTGGCGTGAACCTGGAACCAGATACCAACCCCGTAATGTCCTTGAAAGGGACCTGTATGGAGGTCGTGCTTTGATGGTGTGGGGTGGGATTATGATTGGTGCACGTACACCCCTGCATGTCTTTGACAGAAGAACTGTAACAGGTCAGGTGTATTGGGACGTCATTTTGCACCAGTATGTCCGCCTTTTCAGGGGTGCAGTGGGTCCCATCTTCTTGCTGATGGATGATAACGCACGGCCCCACCGAGCTGCCATCGTTAAGGAATGCCTTGAACGAGAAGATATCAGGCGAATGGAGTGGCCTGCCTGTTCTCCAGACCTAAACCCCATCGAGAACGTCTGGGATGCTCTCGGTCGAAGTATCGCTGCACGTCTTCAAACCCCTACGACACTTCAGGAGCTCCGACAGGTACTCGTGCAAGAATGGGAGGCTGTACCCCAGCATCTGCTCGACCACCTGATCCAGAGTATGCCAACCCGTTGTACGGCCTGTGTACGTGTTCATGGTGATCATATCCCATACTGATGTCGTGGTACATGCGCAGGAAACAGCGGCGTTTCGGAGCACATTTGCAACTTATCACCAATACCGTGTACTTACAGATCTGTGTCGTGTGTGTTTCCTATGTGCCTATGCTATTAGCGCCAGTTTTGTGTAGTGCCATGTTGTGTGGCACCACATTCTGCAATTATCCTTAATTTATGAGCATGAGTGTAGTTGTCCGTTAGCAGCGATGCACAGCAATATGAATAAATGTACTGGTGATGAAGAGTTAGCGGATACGTACGTCGTGTATAGATTCACTGAATGCAATAAAAGGGCGGCCCGACGACACTGTACCGAGCTGTAGCCGGCGCCACATCGTAGTAGCTTTGCTTCTGTACATAGCTGTCTACGAGAAACTGTATTCTACGTTGTTAGAATGGAAGATGCTGGCCGTGAGAGTTGTGTCAGAACCCTTGCTCTGGAAGAGAATGTTTTACAGTACTGCCATAGCTGGCGCGTTGCACGGTTTCTGAACACAATTCACACAACTATCCTGAGAATCTTGCGTGAGCGATAACTGCACCTGTTTCATCCAAAGGAGGTGAGGTAATTGCTGTCAATGTACTTTCCATGTCGAGTGGAGTTTACAGATTGGTACGTACAGCAATGTGCAGAAAATCACAGTTTCCCCGCTTTCGTGTTGTTTACAGACGACGCTAGTCTTACAACAAATAGCACGTTTAACAGTAGTAATAGTCATATATTGGATGACGAAAACCCACGAGCACTGTTGTGCCGATCCTGTCAAAACAAGTTTACTGTGGAGGTACAGTGTGGTATTGTCAACGGTTATGTGACTGGACTTCACGTACTTCCCGGTAAACTGAATGGAGTCGTGTTGAAAACGTGTCTTCGACAAGTCTTCCCATAATTCCAAGAAGATGTGCCACTGAGACTTCGTCAGTATGCATGGTTTCAGCACGAGGGAGTGCCAGCTGACAGGAACTACTTTTATGTAGTCTTGACAGCAACAGATTGCTTGTGGTGGTCCTGTTCCACCAGATACGATAGCAGTCACGGTCCCCAGACGTGATACCAATGGACAGCTTCTTCTGCCTAGTTAACGAAACTTCAGTCGATACTCACATGGACCTGTTTGCTGGGTATATCGGAACTGCTAGTACAGAAGTGGTACGTCAAACTCTAGAAATCCTTGAGTGTGGAACACAGTCGATGATACGTCGCTGTACGGTCAGCCGTGAGCATGATGGTCGGCACTCTGAAAATAGTTTGTATGCGAAGAGTTACGCATCTCTTACATAATGTACTGTATAATGAGAGAAAGGAATGAACACGTGTTTCGTCTCAGGTTATTGCATTGCTCTGTGCCTCATATGGTAAATTTTGGTGGTTGCCGATATATTATGACTTTTTCACTGTTGTGATGGTAATTTCACAGAAACGAATGTAGTTGGAGTCACAAACCGAGTGAATCTTGTTTACATTAACACTCTGTAACGATCCACCGGAGACCACAGCTCCCTTACATCAAAATAATCAGAAAATATCCCTGAACGAATCTAGTTTCCCCAGTAAATCACTGTACCAAATAACCATAATTTACAAACCATCTACGTGAGAAGATGGCGAAATACGTGGATCAGATAGCACTCGTATGGGAACACAAGTCTGCGTACATCATCGAGTGGTGATACAGGACACCAGCGTTATATCGAAGCAAGCTTTGCGTATTCTATACTCCTAAAGATTGAATCCTTCGCTGTGTTGGCGACGGTAGAAGACAGATCGGCCGTGCACCCGCAGAGCAGTTTCTACATCTACATTTACATGGTTACTCTGCAATTCACACTTAAGTGCCTGGCAGAGGGTTCATCGAACCATTTTCATACTACTTCTCTACCATTCCACTCTCGAATGGCGCGTGGGAAAAAGGAGCACCTAAATCTTTCCGTTCGAGCTCTGATTTCTCTTATTTTATTATGATGATCATTTCTCTCTACGTAGGTGGGTGTCAACAAAATATTTTCGCATTCGGAAGAGAAAGAAAATGGTTCAAATGGCTCTGAGCACTATGGGACTTAACTGCTGCGGTCATCAGTCCCCTAGAACTTAGAACTACTTAAACCTAACTAATCTAAGGACATCACACACATCCACGCCCGAGGCAGTATTCGAACCTGCGACCGTAGCGGTCGCGTGGTTCCAGACTGTAGCGCCTAGAACCGCTTGGCCACCCCGGCCAGCGATACTCCGTATGCACGCAATTTGATTAATAGTCGCTTGTGAGGAACCGTATCAAAAGCTTTCTGGAAATCCAGGAATATGGAATCGATCTGAGATCGCTTGTCGACAGCACTCATTACTTCATAGGAATAAAGAACTAGCTGTGTTGCACAAGAATGATATATTATCTATCAATAAGTCATTTTCTTCAAGGTGATTCATAATGTTCGAGTATCGTAATGCTCCAAATTCCTACTGCAAATTGAGGTCATTGATATGGGTCTGTAATTCAATTGTTGCCTGGAGAATATAATGTTGTTTAAACTTATATAGTAATATTGATGCTGTTGTTGTGGTCTTCAGTCCAAAGACTGGTTTGATGCAGCTCTCCATGCTACTCTATCCTGTTCAAGCCTCTTCATCTCCGAATGACTACTGCAACCTACATCCTTCTGAATCTACTCACTGTACTCATCTATTGGTCGCCCTCTCAAATTTTTGCACCCCACACTTCCCTCCAATACAAAATTGGCTATCTCTTGATGTCTCAGAATGTGTCCTGTCAACCGATCCCTTCTTTCAGTCAAGTTGTGCCGCAAACATCCTGTCACCCACATTACATTCAGTAACTCCTAACTATTTACGTAATTTACCCATCTAATCGTCAGCATTCTTCTGCAGCACCACATTTCAAAAGCCGCAACTCATCTCTCACTCCTACAAGTTCCCCTAACTGTAACGCGCGTAGTCCCACTAGTCAACCGTTGTAAGTCACTCATACCCATTCACTCCCACTTGCTCATTCTCACCTACTCATTCAGCCCAACTCATTATCTTTATCTCTTTGTGTCTCTCTAACTGTCACTGTTTCCTGTCTCACAGCAATAGTCTGCTTTGTTTTGACCTACTATTACTGTCTCCTCTCATTGTCACTGTCACCATCTTGTTCTCTCTTACTGCTACTATCTCACTCATTCCCTCCCACTACTGCTGTCTCTGCTATCTGTCACTATCGTTCTCTTCCTCGTCGTCATTGCCATAGACTCTTCTTTCACTATCACTGACTTTCACGACTTCCACTTTCTTCCTCTCCCACTGCACTATCTCTTCACTCTTTTCCCACCACTGTTCTGTCACTGTCAACTATGTTCCACTGCCACTATGTCCATCTCTTTCTCTAACACCGATATTGTGTCCTGCGCTCTTTCTATAGCACAAAAACTGTCTGCTATCTTCCAGTATGTATTACTTTTCCATCTCTTTGCCACTTTAGGAAAATTTGTGAAGATGCTGAGGAAGGTAAAATGAGGCACCTGGTACCCCACTTTTCGTTCAGACTCTTTTAAATGGGAGCATATTAGCCTTTTATGTGCTCTGATTGAAGCATTTTTCCGGTGGTTCCCTTCTTTTCTGCCGGCCGGTGTGGCCGAACGGTTCTAGGCGTTTCAGTCTGGAACCGCGAGACCGCTACGGTCACAGGTTCGAATCCTGCCTCGGGCATGGATGTGTGTGGTGTCCTTAGGTTAGTTAGGTTTAAGTAGTTCTAAGTTCTAGGGGACTGATGACCTCAGAAGTTTAGTCCCATAGTGCTCAGAGCCTTTTGAACCTTTTTTTCCATACCACAGCAAGACATGTCACCCATGTGAAAAGAACTTGATGATTCAGTAAAATATAGATAGTTCACTTATGTGAAATTGAAATAACGCAAAACTAATTTTACACCTCAGACCGGGTTTTATGCACACAAAAATTTTACATGTGCCTCAGCACTACAACATGGGGTTGCGGGAACCCTTCTGATGATAACGGAAACACTTTGCAATATATTTCTCCGAACAACGTCACTTTATAAACTATGTTTTCGCCTCACTCGAGGTTTTATGTGTGTATTTTAATTGTACTTGTGTCCGCTCCCGGTAGCTCAGTGATGCCGGCACGGTAGCTCAGCGTGTTCGGTCAGAGGGTTAGCAGCCCTCTGTAATAAAAAAACTGAGTTAATCGATCAACAACGAAATTAAACGGATGTCTTACGACGTCCGCCCCGAGCAGATGCAACGAACAAAAGCGAACAAAATGAGATTAAAAAAAAAAAAAAAGGTGGTCAGAGCGACGGACTGTCAATCCTAAGGGCCCGGGTTCGATTCCCGGCTGGGTCGGAGATTTTCTCCGCTCAGGGACTGGGTGTTGTGTTGTCCTAATCATCATCATTTCATCCCCATCGGCGCGCAAGTCGCCGAAGTTGCGTCAAATCGAAAGACTTGCACCAGGCGAACCTTGTACCTGACGGGAGGCGCTAGTCACTTGACATATATACATACACATGTACTTGTAAAGTCATTTTGGACCACTGTATTTTGAAAAGTGATAAAGATATCAATGAAATTTTGAGAGTTGTTCGGTCTCACGAATATTTCGTCAGAATTTCAGTCATTTGATGTGCATAACCGTCTTGGAATCTGCAGCACGGTTTTTGGTATCCAAAACCTTTGTATTTGGTGCGTTTATCGAGAACTGGTAAAGATACGCGAATAATGGAAAATACATAAATGCCTAGATAATATTAGTTATATTTTGAGCAGAAATATAACGTCAAAATTTGTCACATGCTAAGTATAGCCGTCTTGGAATCCGCGGCTTGGTTTTGGTACAAAAAATGGTAAAAACACTTTTTTCTGGGTTTTCTAACGAATCGACCTCGAACTAGTGGTGCCTCCATAAGCCCCTTAAGACCCACCATAGACCATATCAAATGCAGATACAACCAACCGATTTGCTCTGTTTGCCTAAGCAGGAGAAAGTGCATAATATTCATCCTTTGACCCTCTGCTATGGGACTGTGACACTAAGACGATCCCTCTGTTAGATATACATATGGTACCTAGCTCAAGGGCTATCCAAAACACTTGGCCGTACCTTTCCATCAGCAATAGAATCCGTGGTATGAGCCCCGGAAGAATCTCGTTTTCATGTGCGGCGTTTTGGAACATGCTAGGTAGCCCATGCTGTCGCATGCGTACCGCTAATGAATCTGAAAACATTAATAAAATATTATATGCTGATAGGAAGACAATACATATATACGAACACAAATTTAAAAAAGGCATATGACACCAATGTCCGTGATGCGCTACATAGCGTGCTGGCAGGAATCGGAGTTGAGAAAAAATACCAGGAATTAAATGAGCAACACTGACTAACATTAAGTCCAAAATAAATTTCAAATATGTGACTCAAATATCTTTTAAATCACGATAGGAATTCGACAGGAGATGGAATCCCTCCACTATTGTCAAATGCGTACTGGAAAAATAACACAAGAATGGAGCAAGGAATTAAAACCTCAGAACCTGTTTAAATAATCAAGGATTGTGACTAAGTACAGTGTTGTGGAAATAGACTGTTTATATTATGCTGATGATATAACCATAATCCCCCCAAGAGCCATGAACCTCTCTGGAATTGGGTGGCTTGCGTTTCTCAGCGATACAGATGGAGGGGTATTTGTGGAAAAGTCAGACTAAACCGTGGTTCCTGAAGAGTTACAGCAGAGTTTTCAATAGCTTCAGGGGCAACTCTATAATGATTGACTGATCTGGCCCTTTGAAGCACGCCAACTCTTCCTGCTCCAACTTATTTCATAAGTGCGCAATATCTGGCTGACTGCTGCAACTGTCTCTGAGCCGCCTAGCTTCTTTAGTTTCGCAGATCACTAAGGCTTTGGCGTGCGAGAGCAAATCAACGTGCCAGCAGTGAAAATATCAGTTTGAGGCATGTGGTCGCAATAGGAAGCCACTCTGGTGCTGATTTTTGTACTGTGCGTACGAGGATGCAGATCTGCGGTTTCAGCATCGTGCCTCATATATTGGGGTGAGATCGCTGCATTCAATTGGCTTGATCTGTGCACTTCAAGTACGTGTCATTTTCATTTCTGGAAGACCGTATTACTTTTGAGTTATGTTCATACAGAATAAATTCTCGCATCATATATTTCTTCAAATGATAATGAAAATCAGATTTCCTTGGTGATTATTTCGGAACCATATGCCTAAGTAGATGGAGATATCCAGTTATGGTTAACACATCCATGAGTAGAGGGGACATTCAGAATCTCTCTATTAACTAAAAGTATGAACAAAGCATTCATGGATTTTTTTTTTTGGATTTTGTTAAATAACTAAAGAACTGATGAATTTGTGCGGGCCTTAGGACGAATTGTTATCGCCCACATAGTGTTAACTATCTTTTAATGAAGCCTTTGAACAGCAGAATACCTTTCTACCATTATCTGCATTCTATTTTCGTTGCATTGAAAGGTTTTACTTGTTTGAACATAGAGCTACGTGGGTTCATGTATTTGAACCAACGCTGTGTTTCTTCATGGCACCCGTTTCCGGTTAATGGTTCTGCTTCAATTAGAAATGCTATTGCACGAGTTTCGTCAAGAAGATGAGGCCCATTACACGTCTTTCAGTAATAAAACAGTATTTTTGGATAAGACGTACTAATGTGTTTCCTTCAGAAACTTTTCAATGAAATTTCCGTTGCGCTTGTGAAAGCACTACAATGGTCATTGAAGCCTCTGAGCAAGATTGCATTATCAGGAAACGTACTTAAAAATTGGGTGAAAATAAGGATAAAACTTCTTTCAAAGTTTTTAGGGACATTTAGCTTAATTTTTCAAGGCGAAGGTAAGCTGTAGTAGGTTATCGGTGGGCTTTAAAAGCCAGGTAACAATCTTATCTCAGGGTCACTGACAAAGAGTTCTGGTATCAGGTTATACACTTGGGTGACTTATATTCAAGGTCACTGCTCACTCCCCTCCCACCAAAGAACACTGGGAATTCAGTTCAACGAAAATCAAGCCGAAGTTGTAAATTTAACTTTTTTATTCACCCGCTCCTCCCCTCCTCCCCTCTCCACCACAGCCCCCTTGACCAATAAGACTGAAGAACCCCCTCCCCCTACTCATCATTCATAACTGGAGCACTTGACTTGGGGTTGGTTCACTCTGGTGCTGGGAACCATAAGGAGAGGATCAGGCTTTGTTTATTAATAACAATTGACGTTTATCTGTGTCACTCAATGCCTATTTGTTAGGAACAATTCAATATTAGGTGATTTTTGTTATTTGAGGGACCAGCAAAAGCCACGCCCAGGCAGATATTTAAGTAGCGTGATGTCATAGCAAAATTCTAATGCTACGAAACAAAGATACTGTATGTATATAAAAATTAGCATAGCGCTACAAAATATGAAAAATATGCATCTAGAGCGTATGACATTCTCAGTTCGATTCTTACGAGTTATTGGATGTTTCTGCAAACCGTTACTCAATCCTCGCATCCAGGAGAATGCATACCTCTAATACACCAGTGTGGTTAGCCTGGTGGGAACACCTATCGGGAATACCAAAGCTCGATGTATAAACTCTTATAAACCCGTCTCTACAGTAATAGGATTTGATACTGAGAGAAATATTCGATAGCAAAATTCTGATGCTTCCAACCGTAGCAAACGCTCCGTTGAAAGAGCATTCTTGCAATGCATATGCATACAATACTGATTTGCTTACGATGAACAGACAATCTTCTAGCAGAACGGCATATTATTCCTTCAAGAGAGAGTCCGTAATACGACTGTCATTGTCGCTGTTTGTGTATCAATCTCCACGTTAAATAACAGATATAGAGATACAGATCATAGTTTTAAAACTCATTATAGGTCTTTTTTCTAAATAAGAGTATCGAGGTATGGTATTGCGTGCTCTCATTCCCACTTTATCCATTAAAACTACAGTCTTCCACAACACGGTCACATTCATCCAACACTATAGCACTCATGTGTTTTAATTGTAGGTGTCATAACCAGAAAAGACGCCTTGATCACATGATCAACAACTTACATGCTTGTGTTAGACCCTAGTAGGCAAAACTGCAGAACTGCCTTAATACTACATATACGAACTCTTTAATATGTAATGGTCTAAGTCTGCATAGCTCCTTGGCGAATTAGGAAGACATAATTTGTTCTATATCTTTGCCAGCAAGACAGTCACGCCTTCTACTGATTTACAGCTGCTCTATGAATTCTCACACTTATTGTGACTAGCATTTTCAATATTCGTAACGCAGCAAAAGAAAGTCTTGGAATTTATTGTATCTCACGCTAATTTGCTTATAATGAATAGACAATCATCCACCAAGAGACAGTCCACACTAGAAATGTCAACACTGCTGTTTGGTAGCTCATATAATCGGTTCTAAGTTAAATAATTAAAACTGTATACACACAGAACATAGTTTTGTAACCAAGTATCTGTCCATATTACTTGGAATGTATGTACATCCACATAAGTCAACATTATTTACGTTAATTCTCTGGAAGATGTTGGTTTAGATCCCACGTCATTCCGTCTTACTAATCGTAAATGTATAGGACAAGCACTAGAATATGACTTAGCATAGCTATATGATCAAAATGACCATCAACAGAAAATTCTTTTTACTGATTATGATTACTCATACTAGTAGCATAAACCTTCGGAGTAAAGGTCAGCCGGCTGCTGTGGCCGAGTGGTTCTAGGTGCTTCAGTCCGGAACCGCGCTGCTGCTACGGTCCCAGGTTCAAATCCTGCCTCGGGCTTGGATGTGTGTGATGTCCTTAGGTTAGTTAGGTTTAAGTAGTTCTAAGTCTAGGGGACTGATGACCTCAGGTGTTGAGTCCCATACTGATTAGAGCCATTTGAACCATTTTTTTTGAGTAAAGGTCATGATAACAACACTACCACCCACTTGATTTTTTGGACATACTTTCTAAATATGATTGGACTTACAATCCAATTACACTATCTGCGTGTTTGTGTGCGTGTGTGTGCGCGCGCACGCGCGCGCGTTTATGTGTGTGCGTACCGTAACGTGGACAACCCAGGGCCTTGTGGTGTGGCATGGATCCAGCAACGACAAGCAACTTGCATGGAGCTACTGTACACACCCAAAACCCATAATTAGCAAAGTGTATTTATTAAAGAATTAACTGAGATGGCTACAAAAATAGCGAGCTGCCGCTCCCAAATCCGACAACCATATGGAATACGCAAAACAGTGTAATTTGATTGCAAGCCCAATTACATTCAGGAGGTATGACTAGAAGAGCACGTGACTTTTAGTGCTGTCATCACGGCCTTCACATGAAGGTTGTTGCTACTAGTATGAATGATCATAATTTGTAAAACGCATTTGCTATTGGTAGTCATTCCGATCATACTGCTATTCTAAGATGCATTCCAGTGTTTGTCCTACACATTTTCGAATATTAAGACGGAATGACATGGGATCTAAGCCAATTTCCTACACGTCTTACTTACACTTAAAACGATATCAAAGTCTTCTATACATTATGACAATCCTCCATGCTAGAGTAGCATTATCACGTATTTCAATAATATGGTTGTCGGGTTTGGGAGTGGCATCTCTCATTTTTTTTAATCGTCGCAGCAGATTCTTTAATAAATATGCTTTGCTATTTAAGCGTTCTTGGTGTGTACAGTAGCTCTATGCAAGTTGCTTGTCGTTGCTGGATCCACGCCACACCCGATGGTCCTGGGTTATCCACGTTGCGACACACACACACACACACACACACACACACACACACACACACACACACACACAAAATAGTGTAATCGGATTGCAAGTCCAATCATATTTAGGAAGGATGACTAGAAGATCATGTGACTAGTAGTGTTTCCATCATGACCTTTACCTGAAGGTTTTTACTACTACTATGAATAATCATTATCATTAAAAAGCATTTGTTGTAGGTGGTCATTCTGATCATATATCTATGCTAAGACATATTCCAGTGCTTGTCCTATATATTTACGGTTAGAAAGACGGCTGACGTGGGATCTAAACCAACATCTTTCAGACAATTAAAGTAAACATTGACTTACGTGGACGTACAGACATTCCAGGTAATATGGACCTATAATTCGTTATAAATCTATGCTATGTATGTGTATAGTTTTAATTATCTAACCTATAAATCGATTACACGAACTACCAAACAGCAATTCTGACATTTCTATTGTGGACTATCTCTGTGTGGATGATTGTATATTCATCATAAGCAGATCAGTGTGGGAGAGAATAATTTCCCAGACTTTTTTTTGCTAGTATTACGAATATCGAAAATTCTAGTGACAATAAGTCTGAGAACTCAAAGAACATCAATAAATCTCTAGAGGTTGTGACTGTCTTGCTGGTAAAGATATGAAATAAATTATACCTTCCTGATGGGTAAAGGTGGCAAATGAGTGTTCAGTAGTCTTAGACCATTGTCTATCAAAATTTTCGTACAAGTAGTCCTAAGAATGTTGTGCAATTTGTGTACTGGCATGAAGTAGTAGCTTATATGTTTATCACGCGATCATGAGACCTTTATATGGTTATGACTCCTAAAAATGGAATAGGTAAGTATTATATTTTTAGATGGACGTGTACATGTTGTGGGAGACTAAAGTTTTAATCGATTATTCGGTAATGGCAGAATGCAGTACCATATCTCGATACTCAATATAAAATTAATCAGGAACTATAATGAGTTATGAAACTACGCTCTGTACGTCTACAGTTTAAGTTAGAAATTGATACTTACAGTCATACTATGGACTATCTATTGGTGGAATTGAATATTGCTATGCTGGGTGGCCGAAATCAATTCGTCAGTCACGAGAATGGGGTCAGCTACTTCCTATAGACCCAAGACTGGGAAACATGTTTTGTAACGCACTTGCAGCTATAGCTGGCTTCCAGATGTGTTACGGTTCCACAACACAGCAGTAATTTCAGTATTGTCTTGTAAATAAAAACCTACGATTACTCATCAAAAAATGGTTCAAATCGCTCTGAGCACTATGGGACTTAACATCTGAGGTCATCAGTCCCCTAGAACTTAGAACTACTTAAACCTAACTAACCTAAGGACATCACACACATCCATGCCCGAGGCAGGTTTCGAACCTGCGACCGTAGCGGTCGCGCGGTTCCAGACTGAAGCGCCTAGAACCGCTCGACCACCCCGGCCGGCGATTACCCATCGATCTATAATTATCAGTACGTGCAAACCGTTTTCCAGCAGTCATTCCACGTGTGATATTGACATGTTAATTCCTGTTTGTGGTAGGTAATTGTATTTATGGGTGCTTCTTTGGAGAATCGAGTTATCGACAGACGGTGAGCGATTTCTGCAGCCCATTAAGGTCAAATTTTTCATGTAGCGGGAGAGCTGCTGTGACAAGTGTGAGTCGATTACTTTGTGTGTTGAAATAGTTTAATTTTTGCTGCACTGTGTCCGTTGCACAGTCTCACTTCGTTGATGGGGATGTGCAGTGTGTTCGGGACCGTACTCCAGGCCTTGGTATTCACTGTGGCGGCTGTAGTCCACACATTAACGTGACATACATTTTGCTGGGGTGGTTGCAGATACTGGTCAACTTTTCCTATACGTGCGTACTTTGTAACGCTGTGCTAGTTCTTATACACACAGTATCTTTGGTTGAAGTATCAGGATTTTGTTATGACGTGATTATTTTTATCAATATGAGACAAGCTCGTTTTAACACACCAGATTACTGTAGGGAGAGATTTGCAAGAGTTTATGTATCGAGTTCTGGTATTTCTACTACGTGTTCCCACCAGACCAATCTCACCGAGGTGATGGAGACACACAATTCTTCTTGATACGTGGACAGACTAACGTTTTGCACAAACATCTTATACCTCGCAAGGATCATACTCTCTAGAGGCATATTTTGTAGCACTGTGCTAATTCTTATACACACACACAGTATCTTCGTTTCGAAGCATCAGGGCTTTGTCATGACATCACACTACATTGTAATGTAGTGCTGATATAGCATGGGCTTATGGGCTTACCTATTGCACTGTGGTACGTCCTGCATATACTGTATCTTTTGCTGGAAATTGATAAAAATTCAGTGCTCATAGAATTTTCTGCATCATCGTTTTTACCAACGTGTTCGTTTCTAGCTAATACACTATGCTCTCTCTCTCTCTCTCTCTCTCTCTCTCTCTCTCTCTCTCTCTCTCTCTCTCACTCACACACACACACACACACACACACACACAAACACGCGCGCGCTAGTAATTAGAGGTGGTTTCGCAGTGATAAATAGTTCGGGCATATAGTGCATTATGATTGGTAGAGAGATTCATGACATCGACACGATATCGGGAGCAATGGGATGGAAGTTGCGTGATTGGATGAAAGTTTTGAGAGGGACTTAAAATTGCGAAAAATTGTGGGAAATATAGACACATACGTCAAATTTTGGAATAAGTGGAAAAATCCAATAAATTTTGAGATATACGTAAAATTGCGGAGAATATGGAAGAATGAGAGTAGTTATGTGTCTGCCTGAGTGTGGTCCCTGCCGGTCCCTTGGATGACGAAAATCATGTCATATGAAACTGAGGCATTTTCCAGAAGAATGATTCATAGATCTATGTGCCCTTTTTCGGCAAATTGTTTTAAAGTACTCATCGGGTCACTTAGAACAGTCTACAAAGAATTTTGTTTGATTATCTCAATGCTGGTGTCAGGACCGCATTTTCTACATGTGCATGCGTGCAGCACTTCTAATTCAGTTTAATGGAGGGAGTGCTTATACGCGGGTCAGCGTACTTGGAACATCGGCAGTTAGTGTTGTGTTTAAATTACCTGTTTCGAGGTTGTACAATAGTAAATAGTGGTAATGGGTAGGAAACGACGACTTTCGAATGACAATTCAAATACGAAGAAAGACGATAGGAAAATAAAACGACAGAGAGGTGACAGCTACATTTCCGCCAGTGGAGTTGGTAGCAAAGGAAAGACGTTTTAATTTGTGTCATCGTGTTTTCAGAAAAGTGTTACTTGAAAGAAGAGCTCTTTGACGTTTTCTAGACAGATTAAGGTAAAGCTTTAGAAGACTCTGCCTTAAGTGAATGTATTGTCAAGAACTAGAGTACAGCTAAAAAGAAGGTGACTGTAAATCCAAACCAGTCCAGAGAAAATACCTGGGAATACTATTTGTGAATTTCTGCCACTAAGTTGAAAGCATATAGTACTTACTTATTAAGATTCTACCTTCTATCTGTCAAAAGACCAGGAATCGCACAACAAAAAAGAACTGGTTAACGATTCGTTTCAGGAGAGAAGGGGCACACGTGACAATCGCCCTCAAAACATCATAGTTGTCGGTTGGGAGGTGCTAAGAGAGCACTTTCGCATAATATCGAGTCGGGACAGTCATTACTGTGAACACAAATCGCCATTTGGACTTTCTGAAAACCCAGCTCTGAATACTAAATCATTGTATGATCTTTTTAGAACGATGTTCTTTGAAACTACAAGTGAAAAGCTTAAACTGAGTTATATAATTAGTTTTAAGTATTTCAAGCTAAACTGTGACTACAGCTCCAAACACATTCAAACAGAGGCCTGTGACTTTTGCACTGTTTCTGAAAAACAAAACTTGAGGCCAATAAAAACGACTACAAAGAAATGCTGAAACATACCTTACTTAATAAAGATTTTGTTCATAAAGCCACATCTGACTCTCCATATCTTGTAACTGAGTCTGATTGTTCATGGAACCAGTCTGTACCAAAACGGAATGTGACTAGTCCATTTTACAATCATCTGGTATCGTTGTATGCTTTCAATGTCGATGTACACAATGACGATTCTTCATGTATGTACTGCTTCATGGAAATGCAAGTTGAAAAATACCCCGAGATAGTTCTACCGTTCGTACCTAATGCTCTAGAAATCAAACTGAAATACTTTCCATACGTCAAACATACTGTTCTGCTCTCTGATGCATATGGTGGTCAGAATAAGAATTCTATGGTAGTGTCATTTTCCTCACGGATAGTGCAAGTATTTTTACGTGGTTACTCATCTTTTCCTAATTCGAGGACATTCCTTTGGGCAATGTGATAGAAAATTTGGACTAATTAAGGCAAAAGTGAAGAAAGAAGAAAGCAGTTATACTGGATAGACCTGTTTATCAGCAATGGTGATGTATTGAAGTAGTCCACCGCCCATTATTGTTCTTATTGACAGTAGCTTAATAAAGCAATGGAAAGATGATATTGACAAATATATATCTTCAAGAAACCAATCGCCAAAGAAGGTCCGCTTAAAATTTATAAGTATTATGTTGTAAAATACAAATCAAATGGTTCAGTCTAGGCTCAATAACATACAAAGGCTCATATATATATATATATATATATATATATATATATATATATATATATATATATAATTCCGACTTTGGAAACAGAAATACAGTAATGGAGTATTGGAAAACCTGAGACTATCAACAGCGGCCTTTAATCCAGTGAGGCCATGAAAAGAAAAGGGGTCAGGGATTTATTTAGGTTTGTGGATAATGAAATTAGTTCGTGGTTACACAATATTGTTGAAGATAGTCACCAGCAATCAGACATTATTTAGAAAACAGACACCAACGCAGGAAAGGAAGTAGAAGAAGTACAGAAGAGAAAGTCCTTCTGCAACTGCAAACTATACCGGAGTAAGTGTCCATTATAATGTATTGACCATAGGAAAAACAGTGGTATTTTGTTATCAATTTACTTTCTGTTATTTTATTTGTATACCTATCCGAGGGTCCCTTGATCGTAGGTATTATTAGGAACAATATTACTGTTATGTTTTTATGTGATCTGAGAGTTAAAATAACATCAGATGAAAAAAAGTCTGCTCATTATAACCTACTAACACTGATTTATGGGAAAAGGGTTTATAAAATTTATCAGAAATATAATTTTTCACGTTAAAAACATGGGTTAAAATATATAGTATTATGAAAAGATTTACTTAACAATAGAGTTACACATTCTATTAAAGTACATATCTGCCAGCAATGGCAGAACTATTCCACCTGGTCTGCTAGATGTATGAGACACGGGAAATAATTTCATGCATTAAGAAGAATATAATAATTCTAATTCCAGAGAAGGCAGGCACTGACAGGCATGAATACAATCGAACAATCTGTTTAATAAGTCATGGATGGAAATTACTGACATGAATTTTTTGCAGAAAAATGGAAAAATTGGTAGAAGTCGACTCGGGGAAGATCACTTTGGGTACCGGAGAAATGTAGGAACACATGAGGCCATAGTAACCCTACGGCTTATTTTAGAAAACAAGTTGAAGATAGGCAAAACCATGATTGTAAGATTTGTACGAGTAGATTTAGACAAAGCTTCTGACAGTGTCTACTGGACTACACTCTTTGAAATTTTGAAGGTAGCATGGATAAAATACAGGGAGCAAAAGGCTACTAACAACTTGTACAGAAACTAGATTGCAGTTATAAGGGTAACAGAACATTTTGAAACAGAAACAGAACTATTAAATGAACTGAAAGAAGTAGCAGAACAAACCCGTTTGCAAATATCTTTTGAAAAGAGGGAAATAATGTCAGATATCAAGACCATCACAACCCAGTTAACCAATTATGACTTCCTTTGAATAAAATGTGGAGTATTACACTATGCGATGGTTTAGTAGCGATGTAACATTTTCCCCCTTTAGTGTTCTAGAGTTAAACACCAGATACGGAAGAATAACGGGACCGTATAGTTTTAAATATCTGGGAGAATGGGTTACAACCAGTGAGCTACATAAAGACGGCTTGAAAACAAAAGCCATGAAACTGAAAATAGCGTTTCAGACCACACGAAACTTTTTCAGAGAAGAGTTCTTTGCCGTAAATCCCAAAATTCGTCGCTACGACTGTGTCATAAAACCAGTGAGTCTGCTTGCATCTGTGTGTTTTACTCCTTCTAAGAGATATTTACTACCGAAATTTCTTTCTAAAATATGAAAATATCTTACAGAATACACTGGCTGTTGTTGTGGTCTTCAGTCCTGAGACTGGTTTGTTGCAGCTCTCCATGCTACTCTATCCTGTGCAAGCTTCTTCATCTCCCAGTACGTACTGCAGCCTACATCCTTCTGAATCTGCTTAGTGTATTCATCTCATGGTCTCCCTCTACGATTTTTACCCTCCACGCTGCCCTCCAATACTAAATTTGTGATCCCTTGATGCCTCAGAATGTGTCCTACCAACCGATCCCTTCTTCTAGTCAAGTTGTGCCACAAACTCCTCTTCTCCCCAATCTTGTTCAGTACCTCCTCATTAGTTATGTGATCTACCCATCCAATCTTCAGCATTCTTCTGTAGCACAACATTTCGAAAGCTTCTATTCTCTTCTTGTCCAAACTAGTTATCGTCCATGTTTCACTTCCATACAGGGCTACACTCCATACATATACTTTCAGAAACGACTTCCTGACACGTAAATCTATACTCGATGTTAACAAATTTCTCTTCTTCAGAAACGCTTTCCTTGCCATTGCCAATCTACTTTTTATATCATCTCTACTTCGACCATCATCAGTTATTTTGCTCCCCAAATAGCAAAACTCCTTTACTACTTTAAGTGTCTCATTTCCTAATTTAATTCCCTCAGCATCACCCAACTTAATTAGACTACATCCCATTAACCTCGTTTTGCTTTTGTTGATGTTCATCTTATACCCTCCTTTCAAGACACTGTCCATTCCGTTCAACTGCTCTTCCAAGTCCTTTGCTGTCTCTGACAGAATTACAACGTCATCGGCGAACCTCAAAGTTTTTTTTTTCTTCTCCATGGATTTTAATACCTACTTCGAACTTTTCTTTCGTTTCCTTTACTGCTTGCTCAATATACAGATTGAATAACATCGGGGAGAGGCTACAACCCTGTCTCACTCCCTTTCCAACCACTGCTTCCCTTTCATGTCCCTCGACTCTTGTAACTGCCATCTGGTTTCTGTACAAATTGTAAATAGCCTTTCGCTCCCTGTATTTTACGCCTGCCACCTTCAGAATTTGAAAGAGAGTATTCCAGTCAACATTGTCAAAAGCTTTCTCTAAGTCTACAAATGCTAGAAACATAGGTTTGCCTTTTCTTAATCTAGCTTCTAAAATAAGTCGTAGGGTCAGTATTGCCTCACGTGTTCCCATATTTCTACGGAATCCAAACTGATCTTCCCCAAGGTCGGCTTCTACCAGTTTTTCCATTCGTCTGTAAAGAATTCGCGTTAGAATTTTGCAGCCGTGACTTATTAAACTGATAGTTCGGTAATTTTCACATCTGCCAACGCCTGCTTTCTTTGGGATTGGAATTATTATATTCTTCTTGAAGTCTGAGGGTATTTCGCCTGTCTCATACATTTTGCTCTCCAGATGGTAGAGTTTTGTCAGGTCTGGCTCTCCCAAGGCTGTCAGTAGTTCTAATGGAATGTTGTCTACTCCCGGGGTCTTGTTTCGACTTAGGTCTTTCAGTGCTCTGTCAAACTCTTCACGCAGTATCATATCTCCCATTTCATCTTCATCTACATCCTCTTCCATTTCCATAATACTGTCCGCAAATACATCGCCCTTGTATAGACCCTCTATATACTCCTTCCACCTTTCTGCTTTCCCTTCTTTGCTTAGAACTGGGTTTCCATCTGAGCTCTTGATATTCATACAAGTCTTTCTCTTTTCTCCAAAGGTCTCTTTAATTTTCCTGGAGGCAGTATCTATCTTACCTCTAGTGAGATAAGCCTGTACATCCTTACATTTGTCCTCTAGCCATGCCTGCTTAGCCATTTTGCACTTCCTGTCGATCTCATTTTTGAGACGTTTGTATTCCTTTTTGTCTGCTTCATTTACTGCATTTTTATATGTTCTCCTTTCGTCAATTAAATTCAATATTTCTTCTGTCATCCAAGGATTTCTATTAGCCCTCGTCTTTTTACTCACTTGATCCTCTGCTGCCTTCACTACTTCATCCCTCAAAGCTATCCATTCTGCTTCTACTGTATTTCTTTCCCCCATTCTTGTCAATTGTTCCCTTGTGCTTTACCTGAAACTCTGTACAACCTCTGGTTTAGTCAGCTTATCCAGGCCCCATCTCCTTAAATTCCCACCTTTTTGCAGTTTCTTCAGTTTTAATCTACAGTTCATAACCCATAGATTGTGGTCAGAGTCCACATCTGCCCCTGAAAATGTCTTATAATTTAAAATTTGGTTCCTAAATCTCTGTCTTACCATTATATAATCAATCTGAAACCTGTCAGTATCTCCAGGCTTCTTTCATGTATACAACCTTCTTTTATGATTCTTGAACCAAGTGTTAGCTATGATTAAGTTGTGCTCTGTGCAAAATTCCTTCCAGGCGGCCTCCTCTTTCATTTCTGGCTAAAAGTTACAAAAGCGGGATCTATATAAAAAAATCGAAAGAAGAAATATATTCTAAAAGAGAAAAAAATTACGGAAAATTGCGGAAAAGCAGATTTCGGTTCCATAGCCTCGTAATAACAATAAATGTACGAAACTCGTTTTCAACATTTTTTACTCATATCCCGAAATAAGAATACCGTAGTACATTAACGTCAAAAAAATCTATAGCAAATGGGTGTACAACCGGAAGACTCGAAAAACTGAGACAGTTTCAGAACAGCTGCAATAACGTTCGGGGACTTTCCGAGATGCAAAACGAATAACAAGTGCAATATGGTCAGACGAACGCCTTGCCAGAGACAGTGCGGCGACGACAAACATCTGGATTAAACGCATAAAGGAAAACTGAGAACAACTGTCATGATGATTGTAAGCTGACTGTGGCTCTTTGAAGGCCAAATGACGGTATAAGTAATAATAAGTAACTGAAGTTAAGATTTTGGCAGAAAATTTTCAGCCATTTGAAATGAAAACTCGTGTAAAATAAGGGAATGGTTATCATTTTTACTGTGTTACTGTATTTTGAAGATATTGCATGTATTTTGAATTAGGAGCTAAACAATCAGAAAACTGGACTAATAATTTTAAGGAGATAATATGGAGTTTAAGTAAAGTGTGGAGGTGTTGCAGACGAACTCCTTCAGAATATCTGAAAGAAGCAGCTACTCAAATACGTTAATAATAAGATTAGCCAATTAGAACTAGTTTCAAAATTTCTTCTTAAAAAGGAATATTTATGTCAAATATAAAAATGCACCAAAATACGTAGAAACACAAATAAGTAAAATGGAAAAACTTAGTAAATGTAAGTATTTGGCAGCAATCATACACCAGAATGGACTAGAAATATTTACAACTGATGTGAGAATTAGTGAAATGAAAAGGGTATGGTTTAACCAAATAGATCTGCTACAAGAAATGTGTCTCTAGAAATACAAAACTACAACGGTAACCACAGTTGTAAGACCGGAATGTTTATTTGCCTTTGAATGCTTACCAGTGAACTACAAGCTGGTCATCATAGAGATATATAGTTCATTAGAAAAGTAAAGCATGGAATAAAAAGAACAGTAATTATGATTAGTGATGGCAAAGCGAAGGTTGATGTTTCTTGTACACCTCTGCTGAATCAACGAGAACTGGCTGCCGAAAGAAATATTCACGTATTTCTGAAAAAGAAGTCAACAACGACATGGGTTTCAAAACTAAGAAAAGAACTGGAAACATTCAACAGCCAAGATCGCATAAACTTTTTTTTATTCACAACAACAGGATCGACAGAGTTTGTCCTCATGTTCAAGTCTATAGCAAAGTGCATATACATGGAATCTGTCTCATAACATGAATTAACACGTAATATTTGCTATAAAACTTTTAGTTTGGCATTACAAAAGACGGAAGTGGAGCGGCACATTTACATACCTTAACAATTCTTTTGTTGTGAAGAGTGTTCATTCTATGTCGAACCTCACACCGAGTTGTCATGTAGATAAAGTCAGCACTTTATAAAAAGTTTGTCATAGATAAAATATTTAAAAAACATAAAGCACCTTGTGCAAATGGTCATGTCCACATGCTGATCAGCCAGAACATTATAACCACCGACCTGTTTCGATATAAGGCCGTTCAGGCGATAGCAACGTCAGCTGGCGAGGAATGACTACTAGTCAGACAAACGAATGGTTCATGTAGTATCAGTGAGCCTGCTGTCCGTGTGGAGGAAGGGGAAGGCACGTGATGTATCGGAGTTTGATCGAGGAAAGATTGTGATGGCCCGAACGGTCAGCACGAATTTTCCGGAAACTGCACGACTTGTCGGGTGTTCGAGAAGTGCTGTGGTGAGTGTCTTCGACAAGTGGCGAAACCAAGGTGAAACCACATCCAGACGTCGTGGGTCTGGGCGACCACCCCTCATTAAAGAAGTCGGACGTTGTAGGATGGGCAGATGATTAAACAGGACAGGCGACGAACTGTGGCGGAACTAACATCAGACTTTAGTGTTGGGCAGAGTACAAGTGTGTCTGAACGAACACACTTAACGACGGGCGTCCGCAGCCGACGATCCATGCATGTGCCAATGTCAACACCACGACACTGGCACTGGACGTTGACGCAGTGGCAGAGCGTTCATCACGCGGATGGGAGGACGCGGATCCGTCGTCTTCAAGGGGAGCAGCTCCTTGACACCTGTACTGCAGCACAGACACAAGCTGGCGGCGGTTCCAGTATGCTCTGTGGAACATTGACGTGGGTATCCATGGACCCAATGGAGCTCTGCAAGGCACTATGATGACCAAGGAGTATTGTACACCGGTTGTAGACCACGTACACCCTCTCATGACGATCACCCCCCGACAGCAGCGGCAGTTTTCAACAGGATAATGCGCCATGTCACAAGGCGAAGAGTTTAATGGAATGGTTGGGGAAATACAGTGGCGAATTCCAATTGATGTGCTGACCCCCCCTCCCCCCCCCCCCCCAGATCTGAATTCGATCGAATACATCTGGTCATATGAATGAACGTGGCGTCAGAGCCATCGCCTCCATCTCCGAAATTTACCAGAACTGGGTGACATGTGTGTGCAGATGTGGTGTCAACTCCCTCCAGCGACCTACCAAGGCCTCAGTGCTTCTACGCTACGGCGTGTCGCCGTTGTTAACCGTGCCAAAAGTGTACATACCGGCCATTGGGTAGGTAGTCATAATCTTCTGGCTGATCAGTGTATACACCGCTCACAGATGCTTGTTACACCACAAAAACACTCTACACAGTAACATATCTATTTTCATAAGCTGGATATTTTCCAAACATTGAAAACTCCACCTTAAACGGTAGTACTGCAAAGTTAACACTGTTATAGCGTGTTGCAGTCACTGGATAGCTGTTACATCGCTGCCACGGTATCACATAATTCTCTTTTCACATTTAAAATTAACTACTTTAGTGAGTGGCCTTTGAGAATAGTAGCGATTACGAAATTATACTTCACGTACAACTGAAACATATTTTTAATTTTCACAGTCCCCTTCACAAATTCTTATTACCACATACATCATAGGAAAGTGAAGTAGAACTTGCAACTATCAGACTACAATGTATGTACAAATCTTTCCTTGTCGGTTATTAAAGCCTTGAGGCATAATTATTCACAGCAGCTGTCTGTAATAGCACAGAATACAAGTATTATACAGTGAGCCTGGGCAAGCATAGATCAGTCCTTTAGTTGGACAGAGTTTCATTTCATAAAACTTGGCATAGATAGGTGCAAGTCGTAATCTGCTATGTTGGGCTGTGCGCACGTAGATGTGAACCAAGGAGTACTTCAACATAAAAGAATGTATATATGTATATGACAGAGTAATTGTCACATAAATAGGAATACGTGACCTACCACCACAAAAACGTGCAGCACATATTATTTATGTCGTACAGGCAGCAACGCTGTTGCTTTTTAAGGTTGTAGTATACAGGATCGAAAATATTTATAGGAATAAAGGTCTCTGCAAAGTGATAGCCTGGAATGCAAATTATTTCTGTAGTGCGGAACTGTAGGAGTGCAACATAGAAGTACCATCAGATTTGTGCAAAAAGTCTCAGAAGTTATAAAACATAAAAGTATTGTAATATCATTTAAAATAAAAAGTCGCCGTAGGTCAATGCACTTGGCCTGAGTTCCAACGTGTAATGAACACGTTTAATCAAAAATATTTTAAGGTATGTAAATATGCAGTTTCAATTCCGTTTCTTGTAATGCCAAACTAAAAGTTTTATCGGAATATTACGTCGTAACTCATGTTATGAGACATATTCCATGTACATGAACTTCGTTATAGACCTGAAGATGGCAGCAAGGTGTGTCGAAACCGGTCGTTTGAAACTTAAAACAAAAAAAAAAAAAAAAATAAAATAAAAAATTGAGCGATCTTGGGTGTTGAATGTTTTTGACTAGTAAAACAGATCGCACCTTCGGTCTTCTCAAAATGAGAAAATTCTGTGGAAATTACTAGACGTAAACAATATTAAAGTATTAAAAATAACAGAAGAAAAATACGTTAAGAATAAAACACTAAATTTGGAAGGCTTTACAGGCAGAAAAAAAAATGAAATCAGGAATAACTCATATGGAAGAAAGAAAAAAACAACACTGAGAGAAAAGTAAGTCCGCATCAATTCAAAGCAAGTTGACAGTCGGCACGGTGGCTGATGGAATCAACCGTAAATGGGAAATGCCTTTACGGTCGGTTCCAGCCACCACGCCGAGTGACAACTTGGTTTGTGCTGACATTAAGAAGTACTGGAAAAACACGGAAAGAACAGTGAAGGAATAGGAGCTGTTGTTACGTGAAACAAGAAACTTTTTATGACCTTAGAAAAATGAAGTATTTTAGAAGAAAAAGGATGCTTTGAGACTGTACATCCCAGTGACGAAATAAACGTAAAATACGTAAGGTTTTTCTGCTGTATTTTCTTGAACCTATTTCAATCCTCACACTCTCTTTTGTGACTGGGGTAACAACCCAATTTTGCACTGTTTTTACTAGAAGAACGTGTGACGTGCGTACTGGCCTGACTCCATAACTAAAACATCCCTCCAACTTTGTCCAGTTGTTCGAATTAGTGTCACTTAGGAGCAGGGCTAGAATGAAAGGGCAATTCTTCACCGTGATTTGTAGGTGCGTGGTGATATTTTTCTGTGTTAAGGAATCGCGTGTCCGGTGCTGCCACTGGCCGCCTCCGCCGTCTAAATAAAGGATTGCGGCCCTAAACTCCCCGCCACCCCCACCCTTCTACTTCCTGGTCCTCGTGTCGTGCCTTCAGGCCTAGACGTGCATCCGACATCGAGCATTCTTGTGAGTCTCTGTTCCTAGGGATGGAATGTTACTCTTGTGTCAGTTATTCACTTTGCTTACCGCTGACTAACGAAATAAATTTGCAACCAAATAAATTTGATATAAACAGTGCTCGTAATGAAATCAAACCGTGACTCCTCACCACTCGTACAACCAACCATTGATTTAAGCTACTTTAGGCCTTTGACTTCCAAACGGGAACGTGTGCTTTAAAGTGAGGTTCCTTTCTGGTTGACGCAATGTCCTGTAAATGAAGTGAATACATGATCAGTGTGGCAGTACCACCGTGTTTACGCCCACAAAACGGCGAGGAGAGGCAGTATCACGGTACAGGTCATAATTCCTACTACTGTAGCTACTGGTGTCAACCCTCCCGGATTTCCGAGATTTTTCCAGAAAAATGTGCTTATTTTTTTAAATCTCCCGGCTCCAGGAACGCAGCTAAAATCTTCCGAAGCTTTTCAGCGCATAGCCGTCCGCAGCGATCAAGTTAAAAAAAAAAAAACTACAGTTAACGCACTTTATCCTGGCGGCTGGTTCCGAAGTTCCCTCAGGGCATGGCGGAACCATTCGATGCGCTGCACGTTATATGTCGCCAGTTTTCTATCGCCGCTAGCACACTGGACTCGCGTTCGGGAGGACGACGGTTCAATCCCGCGTCCGGCCATCCTGATTTAGGTTTTCTGTGATTTCCCTAAATCGCTCCAGGCAAACGCCGGGTTGGTTCCTTTGAAGGGGCACGGCCGACTTCCTTCCCCATCCTTACCTAATCCAATGAGACCGATGACCACGCTGTTTGGTCTCTTACCCTAAATAACCCAACCCAACCCCTATCGCCGCCAACGTCCACACTTCATTACCGCTGTTTGGTACGAGGCGCACGCACGCGCGCGTTTATCGGTTGGCGATTCTGAATCAAAAGCGCTCCACCATTCTCCCGCGGCCTTGATAATGTAATTAGTCAGTGACCAGAGGTGGCCAGAGCTGGACACATTTTGTATTTGCAAGCATTGACGTGAGTATTGTTGCTGATATATACTGAGTACAGCATTAAGTCTGGCTCGGAAATCCAAAGGCAGACATCGCCGAAAAAAAGAATTGTTAAGTGTCATACAGTCTCTGATGAAACTTGGCAGAACGATCCTCTGTTTAGTGCTTGGATTAAAAAACGAAATGATTTTACCGCTGAATATGAAGTATGTAGACCCGATATCATAGTGAAATATGAAGGTAAAAGAGCTCTGAGTGTGCATTAGGAAGATAAAAAAACATAAGTTACGTCTCAAAAACAAGACTGCGATGCCATCAGTTTCTAGTTCTTTTTTGAGAAAATCATTCACGAGAAGAAGGTTTAATTACTGCATCAGAAGTTACGTGTGTATGTCATGGAATTAAAACGACACCGCAGCTACTCAAGTCAAAACAGTAACAATAAGTTTTTTCCTACGTTATTTCCTGATTCAGAAATTGCAAGAAAAATAACGTGAGTTCGAAATAAAGCTACATTTGTTTGCAAAACTATCACAGCCCCACTGTCGCAAGAGATACTGCTATCTGAATTGCACGATTCTACATATTTATCTTTGGCACAGAATTTCTAAGAAAGAAAATTTAAAAATATTTCTCACATATAGATGATCTGAAACAAGGTTTCTTGACTGTTATCATGACCATGCTAAAACTAGTGACGCTATCAAAACACAGCCCTGTAAAGTCTTACAGGAAAACGGCTTATCGTGGGTATCAGTATATGCACTATTAGCAGGTAATGATTCAGTCAACTATGGGATACACAACTCACTTTTTTTTTAAAGCTCCCCAAATATTTTGAAGGCGAATTGTAAGTGACACATTTTACATAACTGTAACAGAAGTGCATTAAAATCATTACAGTTTGATACAGGATCGTTGGTATTGAAATTTTATAGGGAATTTTACACACTTACGAAGCGGACTTCGAAGCTTACGGAATTCTCCGATTTCGCTCATCTAGAGTACAGATCTATTCTCCACCATGTGCCTATACGACGGCTCTCTTTGCTTCCAGCTTCTTTTGAACCCCCAGTTTATTAATAAAGGCAGTAAAAATTTGGAGGCCATTTACAGAAGAGAACCGTCTTCCATTACGATGCTGCTATTTTGTTCATAACATAATGAAAATCTTTGAAACCTCTATTAAAGAACTGGAAAGTGAAATCATTATTTACACTGAACTATATACGCTTATGAGAGAATTGGAAACCAAAATTACTAACGGAAAAAATGACAACTTCTACGAACAATCAGCGATACAATGGCTGAGAAAACTGACGGTTAGTGATCAAAATATTTTTAAAGAAGATGCAAACAAATATTTGGAGCGTTGTTCGGCTTATTTGAATAAGTGATACGAATACGACGACTTTATTTACAAGTAAATGAACATTTTGACAATGGATGAAGAAATTGGCTGGAAATAATTACAGCACTTGAGTGCTTCTCTGAAGTTATCATTGAATGAGTATAAATTATACGATGATTACTGTATACTGCAGGAAGATCGTTAAGTTGTGGTGAGTGAAACACAGAGTGTAGACCTACGCTGGGTAAATTTGTTTGAAAAATGGAAAGATGGCGCTGGAAAAGAACTCTTGACTTTCGTTTTATCGATTCCCATCTCAAACACCGCCGCTGAACGCCTTTTTAGCGTTGCTAACGAACTGTGGTCAAAAAGTCGCAATTTGATAAACGAAGCCGATGTCAATTCTAAAAAACAAGTGTGCTCTAATTTCAAATTCAGCAGTAAAAATTTTTATGATTTTATTATTTCTATTCCAAATACCCTAAAAGCCTTGTAAAAATATGATTTTAACTAAAATGTATTTGATTTCCTATTTCAACTCCTGGATTTTTGAAAGACGGGGTTACCAACCTTATGTACAACGCTGTCGCAACCTACAGCTCTGCACCCAGCTGCCCTGTGTAGCACATGAACTGAGTACTGATCGTGTAACGTTCCTTTTATTTAGGATAACATTTTATTTTGTAAATTTTACTTTTTATTAGGATGCTACAGCTATCAGACGTAATTCGCTCCCTTAAGCAGGACTGTAGAGAGCCACTGCACAGGGTAAGGACCTGTTCCCCACGCACGCATCGGTAACAGATGACGCGCTAGCGAGTCAGTGCAGTGAGAAGATGTAAGGGAATCATGACAAATAATCTTTCCCTGCGAACTACAGGATGGTCCCCTGATGATGTTACAAACTTTCAGGGATGATGGAGCAGGGTAAACGTATCAATATGAGGTAACGCACCCCGACCGGGTAACGGCAGATCCGAAAATTACAAGCAAAAATAGTTCTGATACCTAAGACAGAAAATGTCTCCTATTGCAAGCCTTTTGCTTTCCATATTTTGGGAGGAGATAATATGGACCAAATTAAGATAACATTGTCTGGTAAACACTGGCTGAAAAATGCATACCTTATGATCTAGGAGCACTTCTTAAATAGAAGTCATGTGTTTCACAGTTGCACATATGTACTCTAGATCCCATATTTACTAGACAACTTTTTCTTGTTTTGATTCATACTACCTCCTCCCAAAATTTGTAAAGCAAAGAGCTTACACTAGATGAGGTTCACCGTCAGAGACATAAGAATGATTTTCGCTTATCGGTACGTATACGGCAGCATGCGTACCTAATATGTTCCAAAACGCAGGGCATAAGAACAGGATTTTCCGGTGCTCATACCTCGGGTACTGTTGGTGATAAAAAGTTAGGGTAAAGTGTTTTGAATAGTCCTTGGGCTAGGGACCATTTCTATACCCAGCTGACGGATGTCACTATCCCGCAATACAGGGTCGAAGTATGAATATTACGTACTTCCTCTTGCTTAGGCAAATGGAGCAAATGACTTCGTTGTTTCTGCATTTGACGGCCTGACTGCACTTATTGAGGCACAATTAGTTCACGGCCGGTTCCTCGGAAATCGCCAAAAAAGGGTTGTTTTACTATATTTTCGCAGTCACCAGAGGATCAAACCCCAACCAAGGATTCGAAGACGTCTCGACACAGAAAATGGCCGAAATTTTAACAATATATTCCTAAGATCCCGATCTCGAACAGAACCGAAAATTTTCTTCATGTTTTGGACCGTTTCGGAGATACAGAACTTCATGGTACCCTACTTGTACATGTAAATACGCATCAAAAATCCGGCGTGAGGCGTAAACGTAATTTATAAAGTGGTATAGGTCGGAGAAATGAGCTGTAAAGTGTCTCCCTTATCTTCTGGGAATCGCATGCCGTAGTACTGAAGCAGACGCAAAACTATTTTGCACGTAAAATCCCGTCTGAGGTGTAAAAGTAGTTTTATTTTATTTCAATTTAAGATAAGTAAACTATCTAAGTTTTGCTGACCAATATATTTCCTTTCATATGACTTAGACCTGATCATCTAGAGCATTATACCACCGACCTACTATCAATATAAACCCGACCAGGCGACAGCATCATGACATGGAGAGGAATGATTGCTAGTCAGATACACGCACCGTACATGCAGTGTCAGTGAGCGCGCTGCCCGTGTGTAGAATGGGGAAGGCTTGCGATCTATCTGAGTTTGACCGAGGACAAATTATGATGATGGCTCGGATACTCGGCACGAGCATTTCGGGAACTGCGCAACTTGTCGGGTGTTCGAGGAGTGCTGTAGTGTGCGTCCTCAAGAAGTGGCGAAACCAAAGTGAGACCAAGCCCAGACATCGTGGGGTTGGGCGGCCACCCCTCATTACAAATGTCGGACGTCGTAGTCTGGTCAGACTAGTAAAACAGGAGAGGCGGCGAACTGCGGCGTATCTACCATCAGGGTTTAATGCAGGATAGGGAACAAGTGTGTCTGAACACACATTGCACCGAAAACTCCTAACGATGGGAGTCCGCAACCGACGACCCATGCATGTGCCAATTTTAACACTGCGCCATCGGTAACTACGACTGAAATGGGCACGTGACCATCGGCATTGAAGGTTGGCGCAGTGGCAGGGCGTTGAATGATCTGATGAATCCCGATATTTTCTTCGTCACGTCGATGTAAGGGCGCGAATCCGTCGTCTTCCAGGGGAACAGCTCCTTGACACCTGTACTGCGGGACAGACAAGTCGGCGGCGGTTTCATTATGCTCTGTGGAACATTCACGTGGGCCTTCTTGGCCACAGTGGAGCGCATGCAAGGCACCATGACGGCCAAGGAGTATGGTACACTGGTTGCAGACCACTTACACCCCATCATGACGATCTGTTTCCGGACAGAAGTGGCATTTTTCAGTAAATAATGTTCCATGTCACAAGGGCAGGAGTGTAATCGAGTGGTTCGAGGAACGCAGTGGAACACATCTGGGATGTGACTGAATGTGGCGTCAGAGCTCATCGCACTCTCCCCGGAATTTACGGCAGTTAGGTGGCTTGTGTGTGCAGATATGGTGGCAGCTCCCTGCAGCGACTTACGAAGGACCCATTGCTTCCATGCCACAACGCGTCGCTGTGCCTAAGGTGGACATACCGGCTATTAGGTACGTAGTTATGATTTTCTGGCTGACCAGAGTATAACCTGCTACAGCAGGGAAGAGAAGGGAACCAGTGGAAAAATGCTCCTATCAGAGCACAAAAACTGCGAATACATTCCTGTTTGCTAAAGGGGGGACGTTGATGAAAAACACACACTATTTCAAAAATGCACCGAATCCACAGTTTTGGAGATATGGCAATGAAATTTTGTACCACGATTTACATAAAAGTAACACATTTACGTATAAAATCCTTCGATTATATATATTCAACTTTTGTTTAATGAAATTTGAAGTTTTATTTTAAAAAAATAATGTATGTTCCTTTTTCTCAGAAAGTATTCAAGAGATTTCTACAAAAATCTCTGTTTCATCTCTTTCTATGTTGTAAGTTTCTCTCATGAGGCTTTTGGAATGGGTCAAATAGGAGAATATACATAATTTTTTAATTATAATTCCACAAGTACAATTTTAAATTCATGCAAAATTCCAAGCACTTTGCCCCATATCTCAGCTTGCAATCGGAATTTCAAAATTTGCTCTTGAGACAACGTTTATTAGGATTACAGAAATATGTGTACAAAATTTCATAATTCTAGCGTTCATAGAATCGGAGGAGAAGGTACATAAACTTTAAAAAGCAAACTTTTCAGGAGACGCAATTTAAAGTTTAACCTAACTTTTTTCCTTACGTCACATCCTCAGAAGGCACCACGCTTGTATTCTGGGTCGTCTTTCCCTTCAAAGCTTCTCTTCTGGTTTCTTGTTGTCTGTCCTCTTTCCTTTACCAGATCTTCAACTGACTTTTCAGACGCGCTGTAAATCTGTTTTTCCCATGATGTCTTGAGTAAAATTTCATGTCTTGAAGCCCATTCTTTCTACTACTTATTCACACGCAGTTTATCGAGTTTTTTATACACTCTTTGAGATTGTGGCATAACTGAATGAAGAAAGAATCGAACACTTATATAAATCTCCGTTAGTATCACAAGGCAAAAAAAGAATTGCTTCGTCATAAACGATGTAGCTACTTTGTTATTGTTTATAAGACACGGAACAGAGTCAAACATGATCTATAAAACCAAAGAGTATGTATCACGGCCTTCTAGATGTATCCCGCACACGTTTGGCTGAAAGTAATACACAGAATCGTTGTTCACTGAGCTTTTATTGAAGTGCTGCTTCAAGACGTGGGAATGGCAGGGGCGCTGCGTCACACTTTTAATTAATTTTCAGGCACTTCGGGTGCGATTTCAACATTGAAACTTTGGGAACTTATTGTAAATGAGTTGTACTAACAAATAAAAAGTAAATGGAAAGTTGACATTTTTGGTCAATCTCATCAACGTTCCCCCTTACAAGACTGACTGAAAAGTGAGATATGTGCTCCCTCATTCTACCTTCGTTGGCACGTTTAAAACAATTTCACAAGTATTTTGGCATGCGAACATATTCGAACTTTTTTATGCTGAGGGAGAAGACAGTGGTAGTAGCAAAGAGACGGAAGAGTAATAAATACGAGTGTAGACAGCGGTTGTGTTATAGAAAAAGCGAAGGAGACAAAGGCAGTGTGAGAGAAAGAGAGGGACACATTGGCACTGGAACGAAGTTAACAGTGACAGAACAGTGCTAGAAAGAGAGTGAAGGATACGATTCCAGGGGGAAAGGAATACAGAGAAAGAGAAAGTGGAAGTGGGTGAGAGCCAGTGATAATGAACGACGGAGTATTCGATAATGATCATGAGGATGAGAGAGGTAGTGACACTGAGAAGAGACAGCAGCAGTAGGAAGGAAGGAATGAGATATTAGCACTAAGAGAGAGCAAGAGGAAAACAGTAACATTGGGAGGAGGCCGTAGTAGTAGGACAGAACGAAGGGTAATGTGGCTGTGACGCAGGAGACAATGATGGAGAGACACAAGGAGATGATGACAATGAGTTGGGCTTAATAAGTGAGTGAGAAAGGGTGACATACCAAAATTTTTGGGAAAATTTTTAAAGGTGCTGAGGAAGGTAGACTGAGGTAACTGGTACCCCTCTTTTCAGTCACTGTGTTTTAAATAAACGGAAACAAGGAGCGTTTTCCGCTGGTAACTTTCGACTCCGCCGTTTCCGGTCCAGGGTCTCTTATTTGTATATATACGCTTTTCCACCACACCTGAAAGTTTGTTACATCGTCACGGAAGCACCCTGTATAAGTCAGGGACCTACCAATACTCATCCGCAAAATCTAAAACTTTTCTTCAATAAATATTATTAGAGTCCACCTTTGGTAAAACAAATGCCGGGAGGAGCCTAATTGTCAGTAAAGCTTTCATACTACAATGTCACTATCTGAAAACAATTGAAAATTGTTCAGCTACGGATCACGCATGAATAGCTACAAAGTTGAATGAAGTATGTATGAGATTTCCGTTGCTCGCCAATCTCGTTAATCGGTGATGCGTTGTAACCCGAGTCTAAAAAAATGGCTCTGAGCACTATGGGACTTAACATCTTAGGTCATCAGTCCCCTAGAACTTAGAACTACTTAAACCTAACTAACCTAAGGACATCACACACATCCATGCCCGAGGCAGGATTCGAGCCTGCGACCGTAGCAGTCCCGCGGTTCTGGACTGCAGTGCCTAGAACCGCACGGCCACCGCGGCCGGCTAACCCGAGTCTGTTCTCTGTCCTAGTCGTATTAGCCATGCTCTGGATTACTAGTGATTTTTGTGATGAATTGTTTGAACTATTTAACTTTAAACTGTTTTACTGTTTTACGGTGTTTGTTAATAAAGACACCGTAATGGCACCTGGGGATTTATTTCAAATAGATTAGGCACCCGCAGTCTCAAATTATAGCCAAACAGAATGCCTGCTTCCATCTCGAAACGAATCTAATGTGCTACAAGAACTCCTTTGAGCGACTTCATCAACGACAGATCTACCGGGAACAGGTAGCAGGAAGTTCTATCCGCCGATTCATTAAGATAATCCAGGAGAGCGTTCATTTAAATTTTACAGTTTTTCAGTCTCGAGAGAGTTGCACTGTACCTTGCCTATACCGCTTTCTACGGACTCGTGGCAAAACTGAGAAACATTTATGGAGGTTTGATACCACGAGGCGATCACACTTCTCGCACACTACCACCTTGACAACATTACATTTACTCACAGTGTAACGACCATGAACCGGGGTCTCGACTGAATAAAGCACTGATCTTTCTAGTTCAGATGTTTCATTAATTCGTAAACATATACTGGCAGTATGCCTTTTCTGATACTATTTTGCCTCGTTCACATATGATGATTCGTCCATTTTGGCAGCTTTTAAAATAAAATCCCACGGATACAAAAATTACTCATGGAGAAATCCAGTTGTGTGAATTGAAAGGTGTGATGTTCCCGCAATGTTGGCATTTCTTCGTATTGTTCGTAATATCGTATAAATTGCTACCTGATAACTCATTTATTCATTCGGTGAGTAAGATATTCATTGTGCGAACTTCGCTTCTCCTTCTTGTCCTTCCATAGGGTAGACACCAGCTACTGAAGATTTTTATATCGAACTATTTTGTCTTCATTTCTTTTCTACAATTTTATAGCATTTTTCTTTCATGGACTTGATGAAAATTAATAACTGTGATGTCCAAGGTAGCTTGAACCAGAAATTTCATTCTCACACTCGATTTCAACAGCTTCGACTTCGTGTCTCGACACTCACGGTCTCGTTTCCTTAATGACCTGGAAAAGATACAAGTACACTGTTGTGCATACTAAAGACGATATTTACGCGTACAGTATATTAGGCTATTCCCAGAGTAGTGCAACGTATTTTTATGAGGTGGAAGTTCAGATAGTTTACGTCTATGAGGGAGTAAAACACATGACGGAAAAATATGTTCCTAAATTGTTGAACTACGAATAAAAACAGCGGCAAATGCAAGTTGACAGGAATAACGATGCAGGACTACTGAAACGTGTTATTACAGATTACGTAACAGAGGTTTGCGGATATGACATCGAGACTAAAGCTCAACTGTCCCAGTGGAAGCAATCTGGATCTCCAAGACGGAAAATAGCTCAATAAGTGCGGTCAAATGTGGACGTTTCGTTCATGGCGCTCTTCGATTTTAACAGCAAAATGCACTATGTGCTCCTACCAAAAGATCCAGAAACCAATAAGAAGTACTAGTTAGAAGCTCATTAAAATACTGCTGGGTGCTATACAGCGTAATTGTATAAAATGTAAAACACTTTGAAATATATAAACTATAAAACCGACGTTTCGGTCGTATTACAACGGCCTTCCTCAGGGCAAGACTGGTTTCACTGGCAGAAAGGTGACCCTATTTATTTCCCCGATGAAGGCCGAAACGTCGGTTTTATGGTCTAAATATTTTCAAGTATTTTATATTTTATACAATGACGCGGTAAACACCCAAAGGAATTTTAATCGTCTACTACTTGCAAGTTCAAAGCCTGTTGCGTGTAGCAGTCTGAAAAAACGAATTGGCATGTGCATCAGCATAGTGCCCCTGCCCACACTTCGCTGTCTTCTCGTGAAGTTTTGGTCGAAACAAATACTGTATGAGGCTGCAACTCGCACACTAGCGAGAGACGTGCCCTGCGCGTCATTTTTTCTGTTCCCAGAAGCAAAGAAAACCTTAAGGGGCCGTCGTTTTACATGCATTGATGAGATTAAAAACGCATCACTGAGAGAGCCAAAAGTAATTCTAAAGATTTAGTTCCAGACGCGTTTCAGGGTTTGCAGAAACCGCTGGCATAAGGGTATAATATCTAATGTGGGGAATTTTGAAGGGCGCGATGTACACGAATGAATGAAACTCTTTCGAAAAACGAATATTGCTGCTATCTTTTGCGTACATTTCATATACTGGTTCCGCAGCGAGATCGTAATCAACAGCTAAGGTAGCCTTCGCCTTAGAAACCGACTACGTTACAATATATTTTTATCCCTCCATTCTCCCTTACAGTCCATTCTTCTCCTACCAAAAGCGTCTTCATTGGCGTAGGCTTCTTTTGGAATGGATAAATTATTAGCAGAGCATTTGCTAATGAAATTTAAGACTTTTGAATACTAATCCGAATACTTTGCTGAAATAAAAAACTGAGTGACTAAAAATAAAGGTAACCAGACCGCTCACTGGTGCTAGTGCAGTAGTCCCATACTGAACTAGAAGGGACCCATTTCCTGGCAGTGCTGTGTAAACATGGCTCGTTCGTGCGCTGCTTTAAATAGCAGCAGAAAGAATGGAACCAGACCAGAGATGGAAAGAATGTTACATTTTACAAGTAATTTAGTCCTGATTATTTCTTACTTTTGCATAATATATCCTCAGAGTTCAAGTAGTTCTACCTTAGTTGATTTTAAATGACTACTTCTATTCGTTTAGATTACCTCCAACTAATTATTCACTTAATCAGAAGCCGATAGCTGCGACTTTCAGAGAGATTTTTCGACATACAGCAAATCCCTTGCTCTACGTGTTGTTTTCCTGCTGCCAGACCGCTACGTCACCGGTCACGTGAGTCAGTTTGAATCACGTGGTCGTTGACTAAAGAACTCCCATAGTCAGTGTACCGGCAGATTCCGAGCCGAGGAGTTGCACCAGCAGCGGTAGCAGAGCAGCAGTCTTCTGGGACACAATAATTGAGTATAGTTTCCGTTTTTTTTTCTCGTGCCGCGGCAAAGAAGTGAACTATGCCTATGCATTTTACTGCGTGCATTAGTGGTTAGCAAATTACTAAGTTTTTATTTTTGCGTAAATCTTGGTGCATACACTCGTGTAAGGCTGCTTCCTGGGGTGTAATTTTTTTCGCCGTCAGACCGGCAAGTCATGCCACTAAGTTTAAATCTCGTGCTGGTACACATCATATAGTTTAGATCAGTGCGATCTAGTTTGCATGCTGTAGTGACGTAACAAGACTGTTACGCCACACAGTAGCCGGAAGAAAGGCACGCGTACACACACGCCGACTGGCGTCAATTCTGGAACAGGATAACTATTGAATGGTAGCAAGAAAAGTACGTAGCTGGATTAATACTTATCTTTAATCAATCATTGTGGTACATCGCTCTTGACTATACACAGGAGACTTTAATTACAATCACTGTAAGGCTAATGGCGCCTTGCTAGTTCGTAGCCATTAACTTAGCTGAAGGCTATTCTGTCTCTCGGCTAATGAGAGTGAAAGGCTTCGTACATCTAGTCGCTAGCTAGGTCGTCCGTCCAACTGGGGCGAGTGCTTGTTCGTATCACGAGACCTGCCTTATGGTGGCGCTAGGTCTGCGATCACACAGTGGCGACACGCGGGTCCGACATGTACTAAATGGACCGCGGCCGATTTAAACTACCACCTAGCAAGTGTGGTGTCTGGCGGTGACACCACACATGCATATCTCATGCAGAAGCTTTCGGGTAACCAGAGTTTCCAGTAACAGGTAATGTAGATACATCAACTTCAGTAGAGAAATTTATTTCCGTTCAAGAGCTTGCCGTCTCAGGGCATTGTGAGAGACCTGCAGACCAGTATTAGTGTTTCTTTACTCTTCTCATTGTATTTTGCGTGCCCTTCAAACTCAGTAGCGCCATTTTAGATATTATATCTACACTACTGGCCATTAAAATTGCTACACCAAGAAGAAATGCAGATGATAAACGGGTATTCATTGGACAAATATATTATACTAGAACTGACATGTGATTACATTTTCACGTAATTTGGGTGCATAGATCCTGAGAAATCAGTACCCAGAACAACCGCCTCTGGCCTAATAACGGCCTTGATACGCCTGGGCATTGAGTCGAATAGAGCTTGGATGGCGTGTACAGGTACAGCTGCCCATGCAGCTTTAACACGATAACACAGTTCATCAAGAGTAGTGACTGGCGTATTGTGTTGAGCCAGTTGTTCGGCCACCATTGACCAGACGTTTTCAGTTAGTGAGAGATCTGGAGAATGTGCTGGCCAGGGTAGCAGTCGAACATTTTCCGTTTCCAGAAAGGTCCGTGCAGGACCTGCAACATGCGGTCGTGCATTATCCAGCTGAAATGTAGGGTTTCGCAGGGGGTAGAGCCACGGGTCGTAACACATCTGAAATGTAACGTCCACTGTTCAAAGCGCCGTCAATGCGTACAAGAGGTGACCGAGACGTGTAACCAATGGCACCCCATACCATCACGCTGGGTGATACGCCAGTATGGCGATGACGAATACACGCTTCCAATGTGCGTTCACCGCGATGTCGCCAAACACGAATGCGACCATCATGATGCTGTAAACAGAACCTGGATTCATCCGAAAAAATAACGTTTTGCCGTTCGTGCACCCAGGTTCGTCGTTGAGTACACCATCGCAGGCGCTTCTGTCTGTGATGCAGCGTCAAGTGTAACCGCAGCCATGGTCTCCGAGCTGTTAGTCCATGCTGCTGCAAACGTCGTCGAACTGTTCGTGCAGATGGTTGTTGTCTTGCAAACGTCCCCATCTGTTGAGTCAGGGATCGAGACGTGGCTGCACGATCCGTTACAGCCATGCGGATAAGACGACTGTCATCTCGACTGCTAGTGATACGACGCCGTTGGGATCCAGCACGGCGTTCCGTATTACCCTCCTGAACCCATCGATTCCATATTCTGCTAACAGTCATTGGATCTCGACCAACGCGAGCATCAATGTCGCGATACGATAAACCGCAATGGCGATAGCTTACAATCCGATATTTATCAAAGTCGGAAACGTGATGGTACGCATTTCTCCTCCTTACACGAGGCATCACAACAACGATTCACCAGGCAACGCCAGTCAACTGCTGTTTGTGTATGAGAAATCGGTTGGAAACTTTCCTCATGTCAGCACGTTGTAGGTGCCGCCACCGGCGCCAACCTTGTGTGAATGCTCTGAAAAACTAATCATTTGCATACCACAGCATCTTCTTCCTATCGGTTAAATTTCGCGTCTGTAGCACGTCATATTCGTGGTGTAGCAATTTTAATGGCCAGTAGTGTAGTTTTACAACTACGATATGGCTATGGACTGCGCTTGTTGTGAGCGGACACAAGGAAAACTGGCTGTTGTCCGTAAAAAAAAAAATGGCTCTGAGCACTATGGGACTTAACTTCTGAGGTCATCAGTCCCCTAGAACTTACAACTACTTAAACCTAACTAACCTAAGGACATCACACACATCCATGCCCGAGGCAGGATTCGAAACTGCGACCGTAGCGGTCGCTCGGTTACAGTCTGCAGCGCCTAGAACCGCTCGGGCACCCAGGCCGGCTGTCCGTAAACAGCTGGAAGCTGCGTTGGCTACTGCGGACATGCTTCTGGCTAATGCTGAAAGTTGCGGCGACACCGGGCAGGGAAGAGACCTGAGACTCCTTTGGTGCCGTTGGAATCTCCTGATGACCCGGGTGTCGCTGCATCTTCTGATACGCAACATCTGACCGGTCCGTCCCCACTTGAGAGTGAATGGCAGACAGTGGCAGGTTCGCTTGTCATTGGGCGGAAGGCGAAAGAGTGAGCAGGTCGCGCGGCTGGCTCCCTACACCTTAACAACAGGCACTAGGTGTTACCCAGTGTCGTGGAAAACTCTGAGCCAGTACAGGATGCCTCTTCTGATGGGACAGTGGCCGATATTTCTGCCCTATCCGTATAAGTGCAGAGTGTGTGTATGCTTGCCATTGGGGGCCCACGTGTTAGGCGGGTGATGGAGCCCTTCGTGGAAATAGCGGGTAAAGCGGGAAAAAATGCCAGTGTGCACTCGGTATGTGTACCCGGGGGCCTCGTTCGTGATGTGAAAGAGACACTGTCGGCGGCTCTCAAGCGCACTGGGGGTAACCGGCTGCATGCAGTGGCACACGTCGGCACGAATGACGACTGCCGCTTGGTTTCTGAGGGCATCGTCGGCTCCTTTCGGCGGATGGCTGATTTGGTAAAGGCAACTAGCATCGCACGCGGGGTGCAGGCTAAGCTGTCTATTTGTAGCATCGTACCCAGGGTTGATCGCGGTCCTCTGGTTTGGAGTAGAGTGGAAGGTCTAAACCAGAGGCTAAGACGACTCTGCAACGGTACCGGATGTCAATTTCTCGACCTCCGCTGTCGGCTATAGAATTGCAGGGTTATCCTTAATACTTCAGGCGTGCAGTACACGCAGGAAACGGCTATTAGAGTAACAGGGTACGTGTGGCTTGCATATGGGGCTTCTTTAGATTAAAGAAACACTCCATTTGGATCAAAGATGATTTTCCTGATAAATTAACCACAATGTCCTCAGAGAACGTTCGTCGTCGCGGATCAGAGACAGAAAAGGTTAATATGATTATAGTAAACTGCAGGAGCATCCAAGGAAAAGTCCCAGAATTGTTATGGCTTACTGAAGGTTATAATGCACAGATAATGTTAGGAACAGAAAGTTGGTTGAAACCAGACGCAAATGACAACGAAATCCTAAGTTCTGACTGGAATATTTGTCGTAAGGATAGGTTAGTCGCCAATGTTGGCGGGGTGATTATTGTAGTAAAGAATTGAGTAAAATCTAGCGACGTTATCACGGATTCCAATTGTGAATTAATCTGCGTGTGGTTAAGTATCAAAGATCGGTCAAAAACGGTAACCGGATGCTTTTATACTGAAGAGCCAAAAAAATTGATACACCTGCCTAATATCGTATATGATCCCCGTGAGCACGCAAAAGTGCCGCAACATTACGTGGCATGGACTCGACTAATATCTGAAGTAATGCTGGTGGGAATTGACACCATGAATCCTGCAGAACTGTCCATACATCCGTAAGAGTACGAGGGGATGGAGATTTCTTCTGAAGAGCACGTTGCAAGGTATCCCAGATATGCACAACAATGTTCATGTCTGGGGAGTGGGGTGTTCAGCGGAAGTGTTTAAAATCAGAATAGTGTTCCTGGAGCCACTCTGTAATAATTCTGGATGTTTGGGTGCTGCAGTATCCTGCTGGAATTGCCCAAGTCCATCGGAATGCACAGTGGAGATGAATGGATGTAGGTAATCAGACACGATGCTTACGTAAGTGTCACCTGTCACGGTCGTATCTAGACATGGGGTCCCATATCATCCCGGCTGCACACACCCTACACCATTACACAGCCTCCACCAGCTTGAACGGTCACCTGCTGACATGCAGAGTCCATCGATTCATGAGGTTATTTCCACACCTGTACACGTCCATCCGCTCGATACAATTTGAAACGAGACTCGTCCGACCAGGCAACATGTTTCGAGTTAACAGCGCAGTGTTGGTATTGACGGGCCCAGGCGAGGAGCGTAAACCTTTGTGTCATGCAGTCATCAAGGGTGCACGAGTGGGCCTTCGGGACCGAGAGCCTATATCGATGATGTTTCGTTGAATGGTTTGCAAGCTGACACTTGTTGATGACACAGCATTTAAATCTGCAGCAATTTGCGACAGCGTTGCACTTCTGTCACACTGAACGATTCTCTTCAGTCATCGTTGGTCTCATTCTTTCAGGATCTTTTTCCGACCGGAGCGATGTTCGGAGATTTGATGTTTTACCAGATTCCTGATATTCACGGTACACTCGTGAAATGGTCGTACGGAAAAATCCCGACTTCATCGTTACCTCGGATATGCTGTGTCCCATCGCTCGTGCGCCTAGTATAAAACCACGTTCAGACTCAGTAAAATCTCGATAATCTGCCATTGTAGCAGCATTAACCGATCGAACTGCGCCAGACACTTGTTGTCTTATATAGGCGTTGACCACCGTAGCGCCATATTCCGCCTATTTACATATATCTGTATTTGAATACGCACGCCTATACCAGTTTTTTTTTTTTTTTTGGCGCTTCAGTGTATAAATCGCCTGAGCCGGAGTTCTAGTAGTAGAGCGCTACAGACAGAATTTGCAGAATATCGTTAATAATGCCGGCCAGAGTGGTCGAGCGGTTCTAGGCGCTACAGTCTGGAACCGCGCGACCGCTACGATTGCAGGTTCGAATCCTGCCTCGGGCATGGATGTGTGTGATGTCCTTAGGTTAGTTAGGTTTAGCTAGTTCTAAGTTCTAGGGGACTTATGACCGCAGCAGTTGAGTCCCATAGTGCTCAGCGCCATTTGAACCATTTTTTCGTTAATAATTTCCTGGCCATACCGTTGTAATAGGGTTCAAATGGCTGTGAGCACTATGCGACTTAACTTCTGAGGTCATCAGTCGCCTAGAACTTAGAACTAATTAAACCTAACTAACCTAAGGATATCACACACATCCATGCCCGAGGCAGGATTCGAACCTGCGACCGTAGCGGTCACGCGGTTCCAGCTGTAGCGCCTAGAACCGCACGGCCACACCGGCCGGCGTTGTAATAGGGAGTGACTTCAGCTTCCCAGGTATAGAGTGGGAGTGTAATACTATCAAAACTGCTGCAAGAGACAGAGATTCGTGTGACATTGTCCTGCATATCTTGTCCGAAAATTACTTTGAGCAGATACTTAGAGAACTAACTCGTGAGGACAACGTCTTAGGCCTCGTGACAACAATTAGACCTGAACTTACCGAATCAGTTAACGTAGAGAAAGGTGTTAGTGTTCATAAGGCTGTGACAGCATCTATGACAACAGGTCTCTCAAAGAATATGAAGAAAGACAGGGAGATATTTTTAGTTATCAAGAGTGACAGGATACAAATCTCAGAGTATCTGTGCAGTCAGCATCAAATATTCAGTGATGAGGAAGAAGATGTGGAAAACAGCTGGAAAAAATTCGAAGGAATCGCGCAATATGCCCTAGACATGTATGTTCCGAACAAGGTCTTAAGGGATGGGAAAGATCCACCATGGTTTAATGGCCGTGTTAGAAAACTGCTACTTAACAAAGAGAACTGCATCTCAGATTCAAGAGAAGTAAAAAAAAAACCAGCTGAGAAACAAAATCTGAACGAAGCGAAAATGAGCGTAAGGAGAGCAATGAGAGAAGTGTCCAATGATTTTGAAAGCAAAACTTTGTCAACTCAACCGATAAAAGTAAAAACCCTCTGAGGTTTTGCTCGTATGTAAAATCAGTAAGCGGGTCAAAATCATCTATTAATTCACTCAATGACCATACTGGTTCCGAAACGGTATATATCGGAGAGAAGGCCGAAATACTGAATTCGCTATTCCGAAACTGTTTCACCGTAGAATATCGTAACAGGGTCCTTCCTTTAAATTGTCGTACGAACGTCGAAATGGCACATATTGAGCTAACCGTTCGCGGAATAGAAAAGCAACTACAATAGCTTAGTAGTGGAAGGGTGGCAGGCCCAGATGAGGTACCTGTAAGATTCTACGAAGATAATGAGAAAGAACTTGCTCCGCTTTTAGCAGTAATTTATCGTAGATTGCTTGAGCAACGAAGGGTACCAGAGACTGGCAAAAAGCGCAGTTCGTTCCCGTTTTTAAGAAGGGCTGTAGGACAGATGCGATGCACACTATTATAGATCTATATCGTTGACATCAATCTGTTATAGAATTATGGAAAAATTTATGCTCAAGGATTATGACGTTCTTGAAGAAGGAAAATATCCTCTATAAAAATTAACATGGATTCCGCCAACAGAGATCCTGCGAAACTCAGCTCGTTCTGTTCCTCCATGAAATCCACAGCGCGGTAGACAATGGCTCTCAGGTTGATGCAGTGTTCCTTGACTTTAGGAAGGTATTTGACACCGTCCCTCACTGCCGTTTAGTGAAAAACATACGAGCTTATCGAGTGTCGGAGCAGATTTGCGACTGGATTCAAGACTTCCTTGCAAACAGAACTCAACACGTCGCTCTTAACGGAACAAAATTGACAGATGTAAAAGTAATTTTCGGTGTACCCCAAGGAAGTGTGACAGGACTTTTACTGTTTACAATATATATGAATGATCCAGTAGAAAGCGTCAGATGATCTCTAAGGCTTTTCGGAGGTGATGCGGTTATCTATAACAAAGTATCAACTCCAGAAGATAGCAGCTATTTGAAGAATGACCTCCAGAAAATTGGCAGCTGACCCTGAACGTAAATAAATGTAACATATTGCGCATACATAAGAAAATATATCCACTAGTGTATAGCTACATTACTGTTGAAAAACCAGTGGAAACAGTATCTGCCCTAAAATATTTAGGAACGACAATCCAGAGCGACCTTAAATGGAATGACCACATAAAACAAATAGTGGGAAAAGCAGATACCAGACTCAGATTCATAGGAAGAATCTTAAAGAAATGCAACTCATACACGAAGGAAGAGGCTTATAAGGCGCTTGTTCGACCGATTCTTGAGTATTGTTCATCTATCTGGAATCCCTGCCAGATAGAAGAGATCGAGAAGATCCAACGAAGAGCAGCACGTTTCGTCACAGGATCCTTTAGTCGGCACGAAAGCGTTACGGAGATGCTCAACGAACTCCATTGGCAGACGTTACAAGAGGGGCGTTGAGCATCATGGAGATATTTACTAATGAAATTTGGAGACACTCTTTCTGGGAAGAGTCGGACAGCATATTACTTCCCCCACACACGTTTCGCGGAATGACGATGAAGAGAGAATTCGAGAAATTAGAGCCAATACAGAGGCTTACCGACAATCATTCTTCCCACGCGCTTTTCCCTAGTGGAACGTTGTTGGATGGCTAAGCTAGTGGTACAAAAATTACCCTCCGCCCCACATTATGTGGCTTTCGGATTATGATGTACATGCATATGTAAATGTATCTGCTTATTTTGATGACTTACTAGATAATTGCTTCAATACGAGTGCGTGCTGAAAAGAAATGCCTCAGATTTTTTTTATATGAAGAGTCTTAAATTTTTAAAAATAAAACAAACTTTGTGATTCTTTGATTGTTCATAGTCATTTCTTTCACGTTTTGTTCGATTTCATTCCTTAAACATGTTCTGGTTCGTTCACGGGTTCGTCGAATTCAACGTCTACTCGACCTTCTTCTAAACGCTTAAGCTTCGTGTAAACCCTTGTTACACTCGCAGCCAACTTACTTCAAGCATTACTATCATTTGTAATTGCACTTTATTGCTTTCTTACAAAAGAAAAATTATCTCCTCCATAAAGCACAGAGAATCGCGTCATGCTGAATGACCATCTGGTGCCATGCGGATGCGGTAAGGAGGAGCGTGGAGTAGCTTCTCAGCTGCATTCACGAGACTGAATGGCTGAATAGACCCAGTTCCAGTCCAACCACCGTGGAAAAATCCCTGACAATACCGGGAACTGAACTCGAATCCTCCACATGGCAGTCTGATCATTCAGCTGCAGAGGTGCACATTCCGTTCTTACAGCAAAATTTAATACAAATACGCTGATCGGATTTTATACAATCGTCGATGCTATCAAGATACATGAACCTTTTAGACAGGCGACAACAGACTAAATATCCGTTGAGGATACTGAAAATATGCCGTTTTTGTACAGACATGTTTACTACCGCAAAATTGAAAAGATCACGCGAATTGGACTAATCTTCCATTATTTTTAACACAAAATAAAACGAATTGCCAACTTCAATTTATATAATAGTTCAACATGACTTCGAGGCTTAAAACTGTCGGTTTAATTGATAAGAAGAAAAGAAGGTTAGAGTTGCTATATGTCGACGCGGAAATCATCGGGAATGTAGTGCCAGCAGAGTTGAATAAGGATATAAAATGAAGTGTAGAGATTAATGGAGGAAAATCTCATGGTTTACTTGATGTCATATTATACTAACCGTGGTAATTCCTAAAGTTGTGTGTTGGAAGAAGTAATAATAAAAACGTTTATTATGATGGGATGAGACTAACGGTTTTATTTACAGAGTTTCATCACTGATCGTATGAGTTTTTTCGGTGCCATTTTTCTTGCGGTTATTAAGACCAGATTTTATGCTTTCAATTACACATGTGAAACTGTTCACTTTAGATCATGCTCGCGTCATTTTCTGCGCTACAGTCTTGTCTCAATCTATTCGGTTCTCTTAATCTTTTTTACATTTCATTGTGTTCCCTGGTTTCCACCGTTACGCAACACAGACGTGTACTGCGGGCTGCCTCCTCTCCAGGCCACTGGGAACACCACCGCAGTAATGCAGCCGCCGCGGTAACACGTGGCCCAGCTTCCCCGCTAGAGACGCGAGAGGCCCCGGAATTAAGGATGCCGTCGCTGCCACGAATTCCTCTTCCGCATATCACTTGCCCGCCAATCGCCGTGGCAGTATTCTTCCTCCGGGTGCTATAAAGGACGCCGACCGGCCGACCGGAGCCGTTTCGTATCGGGAGTCGTTCCGGGCCAAGCGCTGACCATCGATCGGAGCTCCCCTCGCCGCAGCGTAGTCCTTCGCTCGGAGTCGTTCCCAAGTCTTCACTCTGCGTCTCATCCGGGTTTTCAACACCGCCCGCCGACGTCTTCACTCCGAGACGTCACTCAGCGTCTCGGTCGAGCTCTCCGTACCGACCGCCGACGCCTTCTCTCTGAGCGGCGTCCGAGACGTCATTCGGCGTCTCATCCGAATTTTACATACTGGGCTAGACGACGTCCGCACCCGAGGCCCGTCCGCGCACAACTCACCGTTCAAATGGTTCAAATGGCTCTGAGCACTATGGGACTTAACATCTGAGGTCATCAGTCCCCTAGAACTTAGAACTACTTAAACCTAACTAACCTAAGGACATCACACACATCCATGCCCGAGGCAGGATTCGAACCTGCTACCGTAGCGGTCGCGCGGTTCCAGACTGAAGCGCCTAGAACCGCTCGGCCACACTGGCCGGCCAACTCACCGTCGCTCGCGGATTACGCTGGCCGCGTCCCGTTCGACGGAGCCCATCTCTCTGTACGTCGGCAGCAGCGGCGCTACCTCCAACCGACTACGACTTTCCGGCTCGCTGGCACCTCTTCTGGGCCATGCTCGAGCCCTATTGTTCTCCAATGATACGGCCGCACCTTGTCAGGACTCACGCAGGGCTACAATACTTGATCAAAAGTGTCCGGACACCCCTAGAAACATACTCTATCATATTAGGTGCATGGTGCTACCACCTACTGCCAGGTACTCCATATCAACGACATTAGTAGTCATCAGACATCTTGAGAGAGCGGAATGGGGCGCTCCGCGGAATTCACGGACTTCCACACTCCTAAACATCTCTAGCTCCACTGTTTCCGATATGATAGGGAAGTGGAAACGTGAAGGGACACGTAGAGCACAAAAAAGTACAGGCCGACCTCATCTGTTGACTGACAGAGACCGCCGACAGTTGAAGAGGCTCGTAATGTGTAATAGGCAGACATCTATCCAAACAATCACACAGGAATTCCGAACTGCATCAAGATCCACTGCAAGTACTATGACAGTTAGGCGGGAGGTGAGAAAACTTGGATTTCACGGTCGAGCGGCTGCTCATAAGCCACACATCACGCCGGTAAATGCCAAACGACGCCTCGCTTGGTGTAAGGAGCGTAAATATTGGACTATTGAACAGTGGAAAAACGTTATGTGGAGTGACGAATCACGGTACACCATGTGGCGATCCGATGGCAAGGTGTGGGTATTGCGAATGCCCGGTGAACGTCACCTGCCAGCGTGTGTAGTGCCAACAGTAAAATTCGGAGGCGGTAGTGTTACGGTGTGGTCGTGTTTTTCATGGAGGGAGCTTGCACCCCTTGTTGTTTTGCGTGGTACTACCACAGCACAGGTCTACGTTGATGTTTTAAGCACCTTATTGCTTCCCACTGTTGAAGAGCAATCCGGATTTGGCGATTGCATATTTCAACACGATCGAGCATCTGTTCATAATGCACGGCCTGTGGCGGAGTGGTTACACGACAATAATATCCCTGTAATAGACTGGCCTGCACAGAGTCCTGAACTGAATCTTATAGAACACCATTGGGATGTTTTGGAACGCCGACTTCGTGCCATGCCTCACCAACCTCTCCTCAGTGCAGTACTCCGTGAAGAATAGGCTGCCATTCCCCAACAAACCTCCCAGCACCTGATTGAACGTATGCCTGTGAGAGTGGAAGCTGTCATCAAGGCTAAGGGTGGGCCAACAACATATTGAATTCCAGCATTACCGATGGAGGGCGCCACGAACTTGTAAGTCATTTTCAGCCAGATGTCCGGATACTTTTGATCACATAGTGTGTGTCAGTGACTATCGGCGGAGTGGTGCCAGGTAGTGTTCATTCAAGTCCGAATGACTGCTTCGTTATATTAAATTATTGTGAAAAAGTAAGATTCATTTATTCTTGCTATCTGTGGCACGTTATTTGACGTGGCTGTCTCGACCACGGTATAGACATAAAACGCGAAAAATCGAAAAATATGCAACTTACCCTCATGCTCATTGCACAGACTTTTCCTTTTTTTTCAGATCAACCGAGTATCGAATCCGCCTTCCCGTCTTGCAAGTTACCTCTTAGACGTCCCGCTATAGGAGCAAATCTCGTGCGTAAGATATCGCTCAGCAGCAAAGTAAATAATGGGAGGGACAAAATACACGCGAATTTTTGTACGGACCGACGAAGCTTTTCTGTGTAAAATATGTATTCATTCACTATCTCACAATTCTTTCGTGTTTGGTTTATTCCTTAGTTGGATTTGATAATAAATTTTGTAATTAGCATTATCCAAACTATGTACTCACTTATTAAATTTTTAGTTGCTTTGATTTGTATAGTCTCATAGAACGTAATAAATCTATATTTGTATAAAGACACGTCGTTATTATCAAAAATCTCGAAATGTGCGTAACACATTTACTTGCGAATTTTGCACGATACTCTAATAAACATTCGGACAAACGTAAGCTACCTATTTTTTTAAATATTGGGTTGCCTCATAAATTCGTTCGTTTTGCTCTCGCATTCCTTCAGTAGCGCCTGAAAAACCTGCATCCGCCGTGCCGCATAGGGTAATACAGTTGCCTAACCGCCCCCAGTACGTGGAGGCCGGTAACCTCATGAACCGTTCGATACGTGAGTGTTTTTTCGTGCCTCGCGTTGGCTAGAATAGCGTTATGTGTGTTTACAAGCTATGGAATGTATGAAGGAACATTATGCTGTTTTACTGGAGCTGGAGCACAGCATCGTATGATGGTGAAACATGGACTGTAGGAAAACTGGAACGGAAGGAAATCTAAGCATTTGGGATGTGGTGCTACAGACGAATGTTGAAAATTAAGTGGACTGATAGGGTAAGGAATGAAGAGATTCTGCGCAGAATCGGAGAGAAAAGGAGTATGTGGAAAATACTGACAAGGAGAAGGGACAGGATGACAGGGCATCTGTTAAGACATCAGGGAATTTCCGTGGTTCTAGAGAGAGCTGTAGAGGGCAAAAACTGTAGAGGAAGACAGACATTGGAACACATCTAGCAAATAGTTGAGGACGTAGGTTGCAAGTGCTCTTTGAGATGAAGAGGGTGGCAAATGAGAGGAATTAGTGGAGCGATGTATGGGTTCCTTATGAACTCAGTGAAGCGAATTTGATTCAGCGCGTGTCCATATGTGACTCCTTATTGAGACGCAATCAGAATGCTCTTTTTCTGGTATGGCTGGTAACTGGAGACCAGAAGTCGACCATGTACAATTGCGCGCGGAAGAGTAAATCGCATCTCAAGGCAGACCAGCCATAACTATGGGTTCCTAAGTAAGGACTGCATCGGAGAAAGGTTCTGCAATGCATCTGGTGGGATAGCAAAGGCGTCCTGTATTACTAACTTCGTCCTAATGAGACTATCACTTCCAAGAAATACTGTTTGCAGTTGGATCGCCTCAAGGCACCATTGATGGAAAACGACCGAATATAGGACACGATGTTGTCTTTCGATACATACCTCTATGCTGCGTTCTTTCGAGTGGGACATGTTAAACCAATCGCCGTATTTGCCAGACATCGCCCCTTCTGATTTTCATCTATTCCGTTCACTACAGAATTTCCTGGATGCCAGACGCTGTACCTCCTTGGAGGACTGCAGACTGAACCGTGAAGATTTCATCAAGCTGAAAATTCCCACATTTTGGAAGAATGGCTTTTATAATCATCCAGGGAAATGACAATATATTGTCGACAATAATGGTCTAAATCAGGGCTTCCCAACCTTTTCAGCTGGCGGACCCCTTCTACAGTCGAAAATCCATGGCGTGACCCCAAATCAGTCAAGAGCACAGTAACTTTAAATTTCAGAGCGAAACCCATGGGAACTGAAAGCTTGTTAATGCAAGTGCCATGTTCCCAATGACCCCCACCCCCTCTCCCCCCGAAGTATCAATAGTCTTTGAAGCTTCTTGTGATTGTACTTCCTACGGTCGTCCTCCCTCATCATTCATTTCAACTTCCCTTGTTGTGAAGGCGATGGAGAAACCGCACCCTTCTTCAATGATCCTGACTTCATCCACGGATCCATGTTAGAAGTATTAAACTGGTCAAAAATCGAATTATGAAATAGGTAGTGCACTGACAAAGCAAGTTTAACATTTAACGATGCCTGGGGCCGCATACGTGCCAGCGAGCGCTGTGATTGGTCGACAAAGCTCGCTCCGCGCATGCGTAAAATGTTTCAGCGCATCTAGCGCCATGAGCCGGCGCACAAACGACCCTCGTGTTGTTGCGAAACAGTCGCATTCTCCGGCACTAAACTGTGTATGCTTTCTCACTTATGAACCGCAAAGGCTGCTTGGGAATACGACCTGAAGTACACATGTTTTTCACACAAAAAAAAGTGATGAATTAGATTTTCACATTTTTATTCAATAGTTTTACTCATTATTTTACACAATTTGGTGAAAGGTGGCTGAAGACCCCCTAAGGGGCCCGCGGACCACACGTTGGGAAGCCCTGGTCTAAATTGCACGAAATAAATAGTTCGTTTACAAAATTGATCCACCTTGTTTAGTAATGTTGTGCATTAACTTGTGTGTGATGCGTGTGAAGTGTGTAAACAGACAGGTTGGCAATCAATCTGTCATAGCTGCGCACCTGGGAGATGTGTTCCCAGGTGTTCTTTGTGACTGAACTGTGAGTAAAACCGAAAGAACTTACGAGACAATCCAATATATGTGGTATACACCGATATACAAGGTGGTCTATTGATCGTGACCGGACCAAATATGTCACGAAATAAACGTCAAACGAAAAAACTACAAAGAACTAAACTTGTCTAGCTTGAAATTGTGAGCCATATGTTTGTGACTATTACAGCGCCATCTATCACAAAGCGAAAAAAGCGGTCCAACTAAAACATTCATATTTCTTTACCTACGACACGAATATTTAATAAAAATGGGGGTTCCCATTTAAAAAAATGCAGTTGATATCCGTTTGACCTATGGCAGCGCCATCTAGCGGACCAACCATAGCGCCATCTGGTTTCCCCTTCAAGCTAGACGAGTTTCGTTCTTTGTAGTTTTTTCGTTTGATGCTTATTTCGTGAGATATTTGGCCCGGTCACTATCTATGGACCACCCTGTACAGGGTGTCCCAAAAATGCCGACAAATTTTAAGGACTAGTTCCTCACAGAAAAACTAGAAAAAAAGTCTAGTAAACGAGGGCTTTAAACGTTTCTTCATCTTCGATGCTATGAAACACATCTGTTCTACTGCAAGCTCCTTGCTTTTCATATTTTGGGAGGAGTTTGTATGGACCAAAAGAAGAAAAAAGTCTTTAAGTACGCATTTTAGATCCCATGTTCGCTAGACTTTTTTTCTTGTCTTGGTCAATACCACCTCCTCCTAAAATGTGGAAAGGAAAGACCTTGCAGTGGAAGTGTTCTGTTTTATAGTACCAAAGATGAACAAGCGCTCATACCTCTTAATGTACGTATTTTACAGCCCATTTTTAGTGGACTTTTTTACTTATTTCTGTATAAGGAGCCTGCCCCCGGAATCTGTTGGTGGCTTTTTTTTTGTCACTCTTTATAAGCTATATAAAGCGGCAAAGTTATCAGCGAAAATTTCGGGAAGTTGTGGACCGATTTACTTCAGATTTTTGCACGAAACCCTAATAAACCTTCGAACGTAGGCTACAATTTTTAAATATATATGTAATACAGATATATATTAAAAATCCTTAATATTACATAAAGACAAGTCTATATTCAACGTTGGTTCAAAAATCTCGGGAAGTTATTGACAGATTTCCTTCATATTTGTACACGATAATCTAACATAATTATATGCATATATAGTTATGTAGACATTTGAGTTCTTTGTGACTGAACTGTAAAGACACACACACACACACACACACACACACACATATATATATATATATATATATATATATATATATATATATATATATATATATATATATTAGGAATGAAGTATGTGGGAAGTGCAGGGAAGCTAAGAGGAAATGGCTACACCGGTTCCCGTCAGATCACCGAAATTAAGCGCTGTAGTAGGCCTTGGCTAGCACTTGGAGAGGTAATCGTTCGGTCTGTCTAGCGCTGTTGGCAAGTACGGTGCACTCAGCCCTTGTGAGGCAAATTGAGGAGCTACTTTATTGAGAAGTAGCGGTTCCGGTAACGAAAACTGACAACGGACGGGAGAGTGGTGTGACACAGCACGCCCCTCCATATCCGCATCGAGTGACGGCTGTAGATGTATAAGAAGTCAAAACAATCTTCGATGCAATTAAAAGCAAGGGCGGTAACGCTAAAAGTGTAACGGGAATTCCATTTTTAAATGCAGATGAGATAGTAGATAGGTGGAAAGAGTACACTGAGGGCCTCTTTGAGGAGGAGGACTGATCTGATGACGTGCAAAAAGAAGTAACAGGAGTTGATAGCGAAAAGATAGGAGATAAAGTAGTAGGATTAGAATTTAGACTAGCTTTGGAATACTTAAAATCAAATAAAGTAGAAGGCCTAGATAACATCCCATCGCAATTCCTTAAACTATTGGGGGAAGTGGCGACAAAACGATTATTCAGGTTGGTGTGTAGAATATATGAGACTGGTGACTATATGATAAGACTTTCGGAAGAACATCATCCCCACAGTTCCCAAACTGCAAAGCCCGACAAGTCCGAGAATTATCGCACAGTAGGCTTAACAGCTCATGCATCCAAATTGCTGACAAGAATAATATACATAACAATGGAAAAGGAAACTGACGATCTGTTAGGCTTTAGAAAAAGTAAAGGCACCAGAGAGACAGTTCTAACGTTGCGATTGATAACAAAAGCAAGACGGCAGTAAAATCGACACTTTCATTGAATTTTTCGACCTCAAGAAAGCGTTCGACAATGCAAAATGGCGCAAAATGTTCGAAATCCTGAGAAAATAGGGGTAAGCTACGGGGAAAGATGGGTAATGTACAATACGAACAAGAACCAAGAGGGAACACTGATAGTGGCAGACGAAGAACGAAGTGCACGGATTAAAAAAATGTGTAAGACAGGGATATAGTCTTTCACCCCCACTGTTTAATCTATACTTCGAAGAAGCAATGACGGAAATAAAAGAAAGATTCAATAGTGGGATTAAAATTCAAGATAAAAGGATATAGATGTTAAGATTTTGCCAGGTGCGCTAGTAAATAAAATAAATACGTTTTGTGATGCGTGTAATGTTGCATTGTACGTTTCCTAAACACGGTGTTTTAATGAAACCATGTACACATAATAACAAGAAAGTACACTGTTTTCAGTACTCTTACAAGACAGTCTTCATCCAGTTTTCTATAAGATATGAAATGAGAGACGTATTTAGAATGTAAATGATCCTGCTGCAGTATCTATATATTTTGTTTAGATAAAAAATTCGTTTACGTTTTCTGAAACAATAAACAGTTTTTCGTGACACTAACATTAATACAGTACGCCCATTGTTCTAATATTTATATGAGTTTCGCTTTGCTGGGTTTTAGTTGTTAAACTGTTGGCCACTAGACCTGAAACATCAGGAAGAATAACAAATGTCGAAATTTTCCTGCTTGTACATATTTTATGCTTTAGTAGAAAGAATACATGATTAAATTTTTAGGTGATTTGAGGATATACAGAGTGAGAAATTTAATACACATGGCTGCCATCTCTGGCAGCAACGTCGGCTCTAACCCGGTTCGAATCAAACTGTACCACGATAACAGATGTGGGTATGTCGTTCTATGCTTCATTTGTATACAAGAATTCATTAATCGTAGTAGCTAGTGGATGGTAAGATGATGGTTTCTCAGCAACCTGTGATCATCTGATTTCATTGGATACGAGATATGTGCAACGTGCCGCCCAGAAAATCAGCTAAACACCCCGTCTATCTAGAAAGGTCACGGTACCATGAAACGTCTGGTCTTGCGTAATCTTGATGAGAGATAGCGTCACAGATACCTCAAAGGCAGGGCACAGCCACCAGTACCGACATGTCGGAAACGTAACGGCTGTGGTCCATTTTATCGGCAGCGCGCATCAGAGCTGATGGTGTTGTGTACACAGTGACAACACTTATCATTAGTCAGGTACTACTCCCATATGACGATAACAAATGCAACCTGGTAACGATCGTTCTCATTGGATCCTCCACTCACCGCGATTATGCACGCGGAACTTGTAATCGTGTTAAAAGACGACGTTGTGTCACTCATGTATCCAGAGCTACTGTTGGGAGCATCACTGTCGGCTCGCCTCTTTCTACTGCCGTGTCAAGGGAAGCCGCAGCAGTGGTTGCCGAGCTGATATTCCGTGGTGCTCCTGACTTCACCGCACTGTCTGTGCGAGTAATTATCTTGTTGCAAACAAGCTCATTTCCTGACCCAAGGCTCGGACGAGCAAACAATACCCCCATCCTCTCGGGCGCTAGACGCGTGGAGTCCCTGATTTCCTTCATGGCACTGAATATGGCCCTGTTGATCCCATCAGTTCGACATTCGCAAGTCATTCGTGGGAGCTCGACCAATGAGCGTAGCAGTACAGTGGGACGAAAAACCACCGTCTCAAAACGACAAAATGCTGTCGGTGACAAAATCCTTCACACTCAAGACGTAATACGAGCTTCTCACAGACAATCAGCATTAAAATAAGATCTCCCAATGAGAAATCCAGTGTACAATTTTTTTTAGTACAGAATACAGACAGCGTTACTTTTAAATACTTCGTACAGTTGCGCTGAAATGCTTATCATTTGTACAACTAAGCCTGTAGCAAGTACGCTTTATGCTAGTTTGTCGTTTGTTCCGTGCCATCTTCATGTTGTCGCAATTTTAAAGGCTAGCAGTGAATATTATGTTCTCCCCTACAGAGTGCGCACCATTTTTAAGTTAGGTACGTTTTATTGCGTACTAGGGCAATGCCACCCTTTTTTTCCTTTTTTTTTTTACCGTTGTGTGACTTGACAAACCCTGTATATTTGGTGGGTTATTCGTTTCCTTTCGACCACCCGTAGGTTGTTTTATACTTTGTATTTTAAATGTTACATCTGTTACGTGTTTCAATTAAAGACTTGAAAATAGTTGCACAAGTGAAACCGCGCTTTAGTGTTGATTACAAGACGATTGAATAATCCAACCAACAACATTCAGAGTGATAAGGTAGTTATTCAGAAAATTGTTTTTGGTTATGTCCCCTTTTGTAATTGGAACTTAACGCAGTTTTTAGCTAAGTCCCTTTTTGAAATTAAATTTAATTTATTGGGCTTAGTTTAGATCATCCCAATGTCATATTTGTTTAACTATGAAACTGAACTATCTAAACATATTATGAAATCTGTTGTATGTTATTTCGCTACTTAATGTTTTAACGGTTGTAAGTCTTCTGTCAGTTAAACTCCTTTTATTAACGTTAATTAAAGAAATTTTCGCATTACAGTTCGTGACAAAGTCCTGAAATTTGTGAACTAAGTGCTCAGGATACTTCATTCCACGAGTCCTATAGTAGCGTTTCCATGTTTGAATACATGAAAGGGATTGCGGAAGGTGTGTACGTGATGGAATGAAAACAGTACAGTCGTATGAGGGGGATTAAACAAAGATAGGAAATCAGTGGCAATAACACGAGTGTTATGCTATCGAATGTCGATAGATTGGTCGACAACAGGCGGAAATGATTTTACTTCTTAAGGAAGAACGTACCGCACAATATTAAAACCTCACCTGACAGTTATGGGTAGAACTGAAGGGTGATTATAAGTCAAAACTGACAGGCTGAGAACGGACTGGTTAACAGAGGGAGAGGAAACTAAGCAAAGGTGATACGGCAGGGAGAGTGGGAGAGGGAGTGGAGAGCTGGGTATTTGTGACAGGTTCCTTTGAGCTGACGCCATTTTATTTTTCAAAATTTTTTCCTGTTTTCCCCAATTCCATCACTAGTTCCCTGGATACGGTGTCAATTTGAGAAGCCCGACGTCGCTTGAGTTTGCCTGGTGCCAGAAGTGAGAACTTGTAATGACTGGACCAGGTCGGCGACCGTGGAACGCTGGCACGCACCTCATCGACTGCCGAGAGACCAAGACACACGGAAAGCGGAAAGCACTTGCTCTGAAACGGAGATCTGAATAAGCAACCAAATGTCACCCCAAGCAACAACACCACTGAGCGACGACATTTAAAACCAAATGTAAAGAAAAAAGCAATTACGCTTTGCCGTAAAATTATCAGGAAGACAATAATTAGGTTTAGACCTGAATAAATATCAAACATGAAAACAACTATTACAACGGGCATGAACTGAGAATTCACCGTCAATTATTGATATAGTTAGCATCTCTCCATGTAGCCAGATAAAACTTAAGGTAAGAAGACGACAGTAGACAAAGTAGCGGTCTCTCTAACTACTTCCAAGCTATTTAAACAAGAGCGATCACAATTAGTTAACCTTAACGAGCTAGGCGTCGCTTACAACTATGCCAGTAGATCCTTACGATTAACTATGACTATGCTAATGAGCACTAGCAGTAACAAACTAGGTCTTCAGCTTAAGGCGCGGACCTAACCTCTTTATAGCCAAGCATGCACGAGCCTCACTTACATTGTCACTTTAGGTCAACTAACAGCTAAAGAATGAGAACACTTTTTGGCATAGGACCTTGGAAATGAAACATTAAGACCATCATTAAGAAAAGTGGACCACGGCGACAATGAGACGTTCCTCACGTACTGCATGACTCAAATTAAATAAGGGCACGTCCGTAAAATAAGCGACACTGATGAATATAGAACATGTTCATACAACCATTCACAAGGAGCTTGGTTCTTACAACCACTCAAAATGCACAACGGCAACCCTGCAGCCACACGCTAATCAACAAAATACCAAAATCAAAACGGAAACACTCAAGTTAAATACAGAGGAACACAAGGTGGAGACACAATTCGTCGTCTCGTATGACATGTTGAACTTATTTCGTCGTCGATGTACGCTACTCGTATCATACCATTGAGATATGGAATCAGTCAAATTACAAACAGAAGCTACGAGATTTCAACACAACAGCTAATACAAGACATCTTACATTAACTATAAGTCACTGATCTTTCAAAGTCGCATAGGTAAAACACGATACATGTGTGCCCAATCATCTATCCGAAGCAAGCGAGAGCCTCCATATTTCATAGGCCAATAAACAACCAATGTGACAGGGAAGAAAACATTTGAAAAACGCGGTATGCCTCGCTTCCTGAGGCATACATCATAGAATCTAATTCTATGCAGATTTCAGTGTACAGGACCGAAATCACTACACGAATCATACAGTCAATATTACGGAAACCAAATACAGGGTATCAATCGGATTGCCCAGGCCATATCACAATACATAGCTAACAATAAAAAGCATCGGGAATAAACTTTCTCGGACTGAACCTCAGACATTTCGCAAAGATGACGAATGTAAATATCTCATTAGGAACAGCACATCACGCTGGAAACCTCCCAACGCGATCAAACCGTTTTCTACGGTGCAAAACCTCAGACCGACATTGTCAAGCAAAAAAATGGCTCTGAGCACTATGGGACTTAACATCTATGGTCATCAGTCCCCTAGAACTTAGAACTACTTAAACCTAACTAACCTAAGGACATCACACAACACCCAGCCATCACGAGGCACAGAAAATCCCTGACGCCGCCGGGAATCCAACCCGGGAACCCGGGCGCGGGAAGCGAGAACGCTACCGCACGACCACGAGCTGCGGGCATTGTCAAGCATTATCCCTAGTCGTGGCCCGCATCAAACAAACACAACAAGCAATCCTACACTGAGGTGACAGAATTCATGGGATAGCTATGTGCACATATACAGATGGCGGTAGTATCGCGTACACAAGAAATAAGAGAGCAGTGCATTGTTGGTGCTGTCATTTGTATTAAGGTGATTCATGTGGAAATGTGCCCCACGTGATTTTGGCCACACGACAGGAATTAACAGACTTTGAACGCCGAACGGTAGTTGGAACTTGACGCATGGGACATTACATTCCGGAAATCGTTAGGGAATTCAATATTCCGAGATCCGCAATGCCAAGAAGGTGCCGAGGATACCTCTCACCACGGATAAAGCAGTGGCCGTCGAGCTTCACTTAATGAGCCAGAGATGTGGCGTCTGTGTAAAGTTCTCAGTGCTGACAGTCAAGCAACGCTGCGTCTAATAACAGCAGAAACCAATGTAAGACGAATGACGAACGTATTTGTTACGACAGTGCGGCTAAATTTGGGGTTAGTGGGCAATGGCAGCAGAAGACCTACATAAATGACTCTGCTAACAGCACATCGCCTGCAAAACCTCTCCTGTGCTCGTGACCATTCGTCGGTTGGACCCTAGATGACTAGAAAACCGTGGCCTGGTCAAATGAGTCCAGGTTTCGGTTGGTAAGAGCTAATAGAAGCGTTAGAGTGTGGCGCAGACCAGAGCCATGGACCCAAGTTGTTAACAAGGCACTGCGGAAGCTGGTGGTGGCCCCATAATGGTGTGGGCTGTATTTACATGGAACGAACTGGGTCCTCTGATCCAACTGAACCGACCATTGACAAGAAATGGTTATGTCCAGCTACTTTGAGAGCATTTGCAGCCTTTCATGTTCCCAAAAAAGATGGAATTTTTATCGGTGATACTGCACCATGTCACTGGGCCATAATTGTTCGCGATTGGTTTGAAGAACATTCTGGACAGTTCGAGCGAATGATTTGGCCACCCACAACGTTCAACATGGGACAGAATCGAGAGGTCATTTCGTGCACTAAATCCTGCAGCGGCAACACTTTCGGAATTATGGACGGCTGTAGAGGCAACATGGTTCAATATTTCTGTAGGGGACTTCTAGCAACTTGTGGAATCCATGCCAAGTCGAATTGCTGCACTACTCTGGACAAAAGGATATCCGACATGATATTAGGAGGTATCCCACGACCTTTGTCATCTCAAAGTAATAAATAATCACGCGCCGTTTGTTAATCTACATCTACGTCTACGTGATTACTCTGCTATTCACAATAAAGTGCCTAGCAGAGGGTTCATTGAACCACCTTCAAGCTGTCTCTCTACCGTTCCACTCTCGAACGGCACGCGGGAAAAACGAGCACTTAAATTTTTCTATGCGAGCCCTGGTTTCTCTTATTTTATCGTGATGATCATTTCTCCCTATGTAGGTGGGTGCCAACAGAATGTTTCCGCAATCGGAGGAGAAATCTGGTGATTGAAATTTCATGAGAAGATCTCGACGCAACGAAAAACGCCTTTTTTGTAATGATTGCCACTCCAATTCACGTATCATGTCTGTGACACTACCTCACCTATTTCGCGATATTACAAAACGAGCTGCCCTTCTTTGTACTTTTTCGATGTCATCCGTCAGTCCCACCTGATGCGGATTCCACACCGCACAGCAGTGCTCCAGAATAGGGCGGGCAAGCGTAGTGTAAGCAGTCTCTTTGGTAGACCTGTTGCACCTTCTAAGTGTTCTGCTAATGAATCCCTGTCTTTGGTTTACTCTACCCACAATATTATCTATGTGATCGTTCCAGTTTAGGTTATTTGTAATTGTAATCCCTAAGTATTTAGTTGAATTTACAGCCCTCAGATTTGTGAGACTTATCGCGTAATCGAAATTTTTGCAACTCGTTTCGATCATCTGATGACTTTACAAGACGGTAAATGACAGTATCATCTGCAAACAATCTAAGACGGCTACTCAGATGGTCTCCTATGTCGTTAATATAGATCAGGAACAATAGAGGGCCTATAACACTTCCTTGGGGAACGCCAGTCCTTTCACAACAGAACATGGACTGACTTAGGTATTTCTGTCACGATAGTTCCTATATGGAAATTTCAACGAGCACTCGCGGTAATCCATGTTACCACTATGAAGGCTACGTGATCCGTGGTTGATTAGGAACACAAAGATACACGAAACTGATTGCGAAACCACAGAGACGTCAGTTTGCCTGCTGCTACAATACGAACTCCCGCTGCAGTTGGCAGACAGTAAATCCAAATCAATGCGTCCAACATTCAAAAAAATAACCACGATTGAACGCCAGAGCAAAATAATTGAAACACTTGAGCTACTTACAGATACTCAGAAGAATTCTAAACAGGACACAACTCCATGACACTGCCCATTACGGCGGGATGGAAAGCTTGTCACTTTAAAGGGTCCTACACACTCACCAACCGACCGACCGATAACTGGAAGAATCCATGAAAACTCAGTGAAATCTGCGCTCAACCAGAAATCTGTGAAATCTGCGCTCAGTACCTGCTCCCTTTGTGCCACGGCTTACCCGAGCCTGGACCGTCGTAATTACTCTCAACTACTTGCTCCCCAGACACGGCCAAACTGCCTCCCGATAGACCTCCTTTATCACAGTAGCCGACTATCTGAGTAAATAATCGTAGTACCGCTCCAGCTGTTGACATGGACTGACTTAGGTATTTCTGTCGCGATAGTTCCTATATGGAAATTTCAACGAGCACTCGCGGTAAGCCATGTTACCACTATGAAGGCTATCCTTACCTAGTGAACAGAAAGAAAGAAGACGTGACTGTAAAGTGGTGCTGTTCAAGATAGAAAGCAAATGACTGCCGAGGAATGCTTAAAACCACGGATGCAACGGTCCTTCTTGCACTCGAGCATCAAATGGTTCAAATGGCTCTGAGCACTATGGGACTTAACATCTGAGGTCATCAGTCCCCTAGAACTTAGAACTACTTAAACCTAACTAACCTAAGGACATCACACACATCCATGCCCGAGGCAGGATTCGAACCTGCGACCGAAGCGGTCGCGCGGTTTCAGACTGAAGCGCCTAGAACCACTCGGCCACACCGGCCGGCGCACTCGAGCATCGATGTGGAGCTCCGGATGACGCTCGGTTGAAAGTAAGGAAGACTTTGAATCAAGCAAACATAAAGGCACGAGAGGAAACAAGACTTTTTTTCCAAAATATATTCGTAGGAGCTGGGTTGCCAGCATAATCGAGGGTATAATTTTGTCACTGAAATGCCAGAGCACCAAGCAATGAAGACCACTTTGTACTACCAGCGGGAAAAATCAGAAGGAAATGAGACATCCGCAGACAAGAGAAGTAACTAACCTCAAAGCAGAGTTACTAGCTATGAATGTTGGCAGCAGATTTCTGTTAAGCAACTATAAATTAGGAGAAAGGATAATAGTTTTTAGCGAACCAGAATGGAGAGAGGTTCTAAGAAGTAAACAAGGCTTTTTAATTGACGGTACACTCAAGTGCTGTAGCAAACAGTTTTCGCAAATATTAACCATTCACGTCGACTTTGGGAGTAGAAATAATGAGATAAACATGTGTCCAGTTGCCTTTGGTTTATTGCCAAACAGAAGAAAAGTGACATACCTCTGTCTTTTTAGAAATTTAGTGGTAAATGGTTCAAATGGCTCTGAGCACTATGGGACTTAACTTCTGAGGTCATCAGTCCCCTAGAACTTAGAACTACTTAAACCTAACTAACCTAAGGACATCACACACATCCATGCCCGAGGCAGGATTCGAACCTGCGACCGTAGCGGGGTTGCCACAAACGGTGCCATCGAAAGACCAACACTGGAGATTGCTGGCACCACAAAATTAGTAACATATTTGATAAGCCAAATCCTAAAATGAATTACATAATTAGGTGTATGAAAAGTGAAGCAGAAAATTCGCGTGCGCGTTAGTGAGGGTAGAGCTGAGTATGTAAGGTAAACGAAAAAAAAGTACACGAAAGGGGATGAAAGGTTGGAAGAAATAGTAAAAAGGTACGACGAGGATGGTGAGATCAGGGCTTGCTCGAGAGCTATCTCCTACCTACAAAAACTTGACTAAATTTATCAGAAGACGTAGAAAAAAGTACGAAATGTAAATAGCTATGTATAAATAAAAAATTAGAAAAAGACATATTGATGAAGCTTGAAAGTTGATTTTAAACACGACTAGGTGGCAACAATTTCCTTTTTCCATTCAGCCAGTCCAAAGCCAGTTCAAAGTATGATGGAAATCTCATTAGTTTTAAAAACCTCGGCTCAATTCTATCGCCGACCATACTGAATCTGGTTTTTCGTGGTTTCTCAGATCATTCTAGGCAAATGGTGGGATGGCCCTTAAGGGCCATGGTTGCTTCCTCTCCCTCCTACAACCACAAATCCAAGCGAAAGCTAAATTGCTAACGGTAGTCGACGCGACGTGAAACACCATACGCAAATTTGATTCCAAGAGGTCGTTACGACGCTGAATGAAGATATACTGAGCTAAAATTAAACATATCAGTGGAATGTAAACTTTGTTTCTGTGAGTGCTTATATACGTTGTGGTGTCACCGCCAGACACCACACTTGCTAGGTGGTAGTTTAAATCGGCCGCGGTCCATTTAGTACATGTCGGACTCGCGTGTCGCCACTGTGTGATCGCAGACCGAGCGCCATCACAAGGCAGGTCTCGAGATACGGGCTAGCACTCGCCCCAGTTGTACGACGACTTTGCTAGCGACTACACTGACGAAGCCTTTATCTCATTTGCCGAGAGACAGTTAGAATAGCCTTCAGCTAAGTCAATGGCTACGACCTAGCAAGGCGCCATTAGCCTTACATAGTTTGATAGTTATCGTATGAAATGTCTCATCAAGAACGATGTATACAACAAGGAAAAATTAAAAGTTAAGTATTCCAGCAGCTACATACTTTTCTTTATAACATTAATAAGTATCCTGTTTCAGACCTCTATCTAGCCTACTTGAGATTACGCGTGCCTTTCGGCTACTTCAGTGTGGCGTAGCTGTCTTGTTACGCCACAATAGTTAATCCCATCCTCGTCGGCAACTGGGGCGAGTGCTAGCCCGTATCTCGAGACCTGCCTTGTGGTGGCGCTCGGTCTGCGATCACACAGTGGCGACACGCGGGTCCGACATGTACTAAATGGACCGCGGCCGATTTAAACTACCACCTAGCAAGCGTGGTGTCTGGCGGTGACACCACATACGTATTTATTAATGACGTAAAGATAGGACTCTTGAGCCATCTAAGTGTTATTAAACGTTTTGGCGATATTTGCTGTGATTAGTTTCGATCTTGTACAGACTGTACAAAGAATTCCCTATTTGGTGACTTCCACGTCCAATATTTTACTCTGCAGAACGCTGGAACTGAGAAGATCAATGTTAAGAGTGCATCAACAGCTTCTGTAAGTAGGCTGTTTAGGTTTTTTTATTGGTAACGCCACCTCTGTATGAAAATCACTGGCTGTGCTGTGGGCAGTCTGTGTCTGCTTTGCATTGTTGTAATACTCGCCATTGTAGTGTTGGGCAGCGGCAGCTGGATGTGAACAGCGCGTAGCGTTGGGCAGTTGGAGGTGAGCCGCCAGCAGTGGTGGATGTGGGGAGAGAGATGGCGGAGTTTTGAAATTTGTCATGAACTGCTATATTTATATATGATGACATCAAGGTAAATACATTGTTTGTTCTCTATTAATATCTTTCATTTGCTAACTATCCCTATCAGTAGTTAGTGCCTTCCGTAGTTTGAATCTTTTATTTAGCTGGCAGTAGTGGCACTCGCTATATTGCAGTAGCTTGAGCAGCGAAGATTTTTGTGAGGTAAGTGATTTGTGAAAGGTATAGTTTAATGTTAGTCAGGGCCATTCTTTTGTAGGGAATTTTGAAAGTCAGATTGCGTTGTGCTAAAAATATTGTGTGTCAGGTTAAGCACAGTCATGTATAATTCTTCAAAAGGGGACGTTTCATATGTCGACCCTGCCAGGATACCTCACTGGAATCTTCTGATTTTTTCTTGTAGTTTGTGTAATTAGTGTAGATTTTCTTTATTGCTAGCGCGTAATTGTAGAGAAAATCTCCTTTGTAGTTGCAGTCTTTCATTGTTGTACAGTAAAACAGTTGTGGCATGCATGTAGATTTGCACCAAGTATTTCGCAACTGCAATTAACTAGATATTATTTTCAGTGTTATGTTAATGTGTTCTCTTATTTTTGCTCTTCAAATTGTGCTTTTCTGTGTTGTCGTGTGAAATATTGTGACAATAATGGCGTGTGAAAAACGTAATACTAGGCTCCAAAGTAAACTGAGAAATGACAGTGAAAATGAAAGCAGTGTGTTAGCGCCACCGAGTAATGAATTAACTGATGTTCAAAGTAGTAATTTGGTAATTGTGCATAGGGAAATGGAGCGGGCTGCAAACAATGGTGTAGACAGTGAAACAGGTAGTGAACAGAGAAGCATTATCGATCGATCGGTCGGCAACAGCTCGCCTCAGGAATCCGAAATGACAGGACACAATTTCGCAAATACTGTAGATTCAGGTTTTAGGTTATCACCGTTTTCTCAAATAAGTCAAGACGCAGTTTCTGCTTGTCAAAATGTGAATGTTGCCGGTGCAAATGCACTGCCGAAAAGCGTAGAGAAACAGATTCCAGACACTAATACATTATTATTGCAATTAAAGCAACAAATGGAACAAAATCAGAGACAAATGGGACAAAATCTTAAAAAGTTAGACACAGTGGAACAAAATCTCAAAAAGTTAGACACAGTGGAACAAAATCTCAAAAAGTTAGACACAATGGAACAAAATCTTCAAAAGTTAGACACTACACTTGAACAAACACGTGAAGATTTAACCACTGAGTTACATAACATCGAATCGAAATGTCAAAAGGTCTGTAATGACGTAAAAACACAAATTTGTGAGCATTTCCAACCTATTTTTTCGCGTCATGAAAATGTATTACAGAATCACGAAGCAGCCATAAAAGAACTGCAAACTATTGTTCATGAAAATCATGAGACCTTGCAAGCTAAAATTGACTCAGTTGCATCTACTGATTCGGTTACGCAACTTGCAAGAACTCAGGAAAACTTAAAGGACACAGTAGATACCCTGAAAATTGGTTCAGAAAGACACATGGAGGAAATAAGTACACTATCGGAGAAAGTAGCCGAACTTTCGGATCAGGTCACTAACTTATCTACAAAGGTAGATGATGATCTGAATGACACAAGACCCGTAGCCTTCACTGACACAGAAGAGTATGAACAAATAAGAAAATTCAAACAAAATCAAAATCAAATCAATACACAGTACAAAAGAGAAATCCGGGAAGTACAAGATCAGTTGACGCAGGTAATACAAGAATTACGTATTTCAGAGGACACTCGCGCTCCAATACGGGAAGAGGGACATAGAAATACGGAACAACCACAAAATAATAACACAGGACACTTCGGAAATTGGCAAGGCGCATTGGATTTTGAGATTGAACCGCCGAAACGAAGTAACAATGACCGACATGCGACTCGCCGACATGACGATTTTGACTATAAGCTGTTCATTACTACACGTAAATTCAAAACATTTAAGAATTCTGGCAACGACATTCATCCACAAGCATGGCTCCATCAATTCTCTCATTGTTTTCCTCCCAACTGGTCGTTAGAACACAGATTAGAATTTATGTGTGGCTACCTGGAGAATGAACCAGCTGTAAGAATGCGATCGGTCATTCACGATTGCCACAGTGAAGGAGAGTTTTACCATGCCTTCCTCTCAGCATATTGGTCTCAAGCCACACAAGACCGAGTAAAACATGGCATCATAATGATGAAACATTTCGAACAATCTGTATTTTCCAGTCTTGTGAAATATTTTGAAGACATGTTGCATAAGAATCAGTATCTTTCAAACCCATACAGCCCCTCAGAACTCATCTGCATTTGCTTACTCAAATTGCCTGAACATTTACGACATATTATTTTAGCAGGACGTTGTAAAGAAGACATTGAGGCTTTTCAGGGACAGTTACAAGAACTAGAAATTGACACAGACAGTCGCAGGATGCGAAAACAGGAAAACAATCACTACAGGTCACATCCGTCACAATTCCGTGACGACAGAAACAATAACTGGCCACGACAAGCCTATTCTTACAACGCAAATCGTGACCAAAACAGACACCACCCATATGACAACCATTGGCAGAGTAATAGTTACAGAGAAAGATCGCATTTCCGTAGTAATGAATATGACAGAGATAACCATAGAAACAGACAATATGGTAATCAGAACTATTATTATCAAGGGAGACAGAATAATTTCAGACGCAACAGTTCAGCGCGCAGTTACGATTCAGGGAGAAATTCTCCACCACATGACCGACACGAAAGAAACTGTGTAAACTACCGACAAAACGACAGACCTGAATTCCATCAGAACTGGCGAGCTTTAAACAGAGCTGGGCCCTCTCGGCAAGGCGAATTTGTGGAAGTTAGGCCTCCTAATCCCAGTAACGACGCGCAGCAACAAAGAGACAGACAATGACTCGCACCGCAGGCATACACGTGCGCCGGCTGGCTCCGAGAAAAATAACATTATATCTGGTACTGCTAATGAGATTTTAATGCAACATTTTGGTTTACTTGAAAATATATTCTGGATTTAAAGTACTTTCTGTGAGATACCAGATGACACAGTGGTTAGTTTATGTGACAACTACACGGTTTTATCACGACGCTACTAATGAGTGAAAATTTACAATGTTGCTTTTGCAGTGTTTCTGTTTTATATCTGCACAGTTTTCTGTTTTATTCTGGAAAGTAAAACAGGTTTTAGTAGTAACTTTTGTAGTATAGCTACAATGAGACTGCCTTTTCCGTAGCACAACAATACGTTACAGTACAGTACTTTCTTCATCACGGCAATAAGCGTAATAACTAAGACATTTATACGCAAAGCATTTCACTTTTGTGTATTATGAGGTAAGTACATTGACTTCTGCAGAACTTAGCTTTTGGAGGACGATAACTACGACACTTCCACACAGATTATGTTGCAACAAGACGCACATTTAGCGCTACAGTACACGTATTTGAGTGATTAATTTTGTACTTAAAACATTTATTTTTAAAGATTTTTGAATTACAAAGAAAGTTTTCTGTGACACATTTCATTCCATTGCTGTAATCTGTAACACCTGAGGGTATAATTACATTAATCCTCAGGGGGGTACACGCTTACTTTGTGTACCATGTGTGTGGCAACCACAAGGAACCCTAGCTAATATGGTATTTGCTTATACAACTTCACACATCGGTACCATATTTCTCTAACACACAAATTACACAGCTATCTGATCATTTAACTGAGAGATAAACATTTTTTTACTATATCAGTGACACATGTTTACGCAATACACAGTTGGGTAACTTCACACTTATGAAACTGTATTTTGTCTGTACTTTGTAAACTGTTCATATTTTTTTGGAATCATTGTGATACTATGAGAGCTTTGAATGATGTATTTGGTAAGGGAGCATGATTTTAAAGTACGTTTGAGGTAGATGACACTATTGAAATGAGCAGAGAATTTTTTTTTAGGTTTTGAAATTATTGGAGGAAGCTACGACGATTCTGAGAGTTGACTAAGATGTTATGATATTATTACGACGACGATGTGTATTATACTGTTGAGGTATGTTTATGATTAATAAGATGATGATACCGTATATGAGGAGTTTGATTATGCTACGTATTTCTTATGATGAAATACTGAAGAAGTGTCGACGAATAAGGTAAGGAATAATGAGTAGTGATTAGGGACTCTGATTTGTGAAAAAGGTTGTTGGAAACCAAGAATCGTACTTTAAGAGTTATGAAATGTGTGTATATGAGTGAATGTATCACAATGCTGGCGAAAATTTTTTGGACACTGTTATATTTATAGGGTTTTGTTTCTACAGATTTGCAACGCTAATTCTTGACCTGTGAAATATTTTTATGTGAGACTGTCACTGTAGCGGAAACTGCTGTCGTAAATATTTCCGTAAGAAAGTTAAGTGACTACCTGCACGTAATGCGTCGTGGGCACCCACCTGGGCGACAGCCGCCCGAAAAAAAAAGCCATTAGCCTTTCAGCGGCACAGGTACAAAAAAAAAGGGGAGGCCATTATAATGACAAGTGTCTTTCTACGAGAGTTGAGAGCTACTGACTTATGAAATGTCACATGACTATTGAATGATATTTTTATGCTTTGCTTTTCGTAGTTGCTTATTTCACTTGATATCTGGTTTCCAGCTGTGTTGCAGCATTGGTTTCATAAAATAAAATTAAATGCATTTGCTAATGTGAACACTTTCTGTCAACAGATCTATTAAATAATAATTTTGTAATCCACATTCTTTAAAAAAAAGGAGCACTTGGAAAGGAAAGAACAATAAGAAGGGACTAGTAACAGTAACTGGACACATAATTTTCTTTTCAAGTACATGGTAATATTTCTTTTGCAATAAGTTGTTGTGGTGCACCACTTTAATTACATAGACATTAAGATGTGAATATACATTTCCCTTGTCTGCATTGTTGTCTTTAGTGTACTATTTTTTCTGGTTGAGCTATGTCATGTTTAGGTATAAGTTACTGCTGTTTGCCAGGCATAGTGCTACTGAACTTTAATTTGTGTTACTCTGCTAAGCCAGATTTATTTTTTTGTTTGCTGCGCATTGCCTCATATTAGTTGTAATGTTGAATTGCTTGGTAATTTAGATTTACTGTAGCTTGCTTTACGATTTTCCATCTTTTTATTGCTTTTTATATTAATTGTTTTATGTGCTGCTGCATTGCCTCGTCCCTTAGTTTAGCATCTGAGCTCAGTAGATGTAAGTTAGCTTAAGAGGTGGTAGCCTCTAAGAGAATGAGTTGCGATGAATTGGAAGAAATGCATTCAGAAGTTATACGAAAAAAAGTACAGAAAACAGGTTTAGGTAGGATTTTCTTGGAAATAAATGTTGAGGTAAGAAATGTGTGAACATATAAATACAGAAAGCATGCTTAGATAGAATTTTTTTGGTGGAAACAAAGGATGAAATAAGAGGAAAGATATATGAAGTTTTGGGTTGGACTGCAGTACCAAATGTTACACTGAAAACGAACCCTGTCCTTTCCTATTGGTGTTATCCCACTATGTGTTTGTGTACCCTTGTGTATTTGTTTTCTTCCTGTCTCTGTGTAGTTTCATAGAATTTTTTCTTCTTTTAATATTAAGCTACATTCACTGTGATGAGGAATACTGTTATCCTCGAATATAATTGGCATTAATAATATGTTATTTACTTTGTAAAGATGTTAGACATTATTAATTCCGTTCTGTTTAATGCTCATGTGTGAAGTTGATGTTTCAAAAGTTATTGTGATCTTTTATGTATGTACTCATGTCATAATTCCACTGATGTATATGTTAGTTCGATTCTTTTGTAAAGCCTGTACTACAAATGTTATCTGTATAGTTATGTTTTTAATGATGTATTTTGTACCTTTGTTATTGTATTCTTATGTTATAAAATTGTAATTGTCACCAGTTCATGATATTATTAACATGTAAGTTACATTTCACTGCACACGTTTCCGTTGGTCATAGTATATGGACAATATGTGAGAAGTAGGGACTGTTAGTGTTTGCACGTGTGTTAATAATTCTGCAAGGGACTGGATAACAGCATTGCTGGTTCTATGGACAATTCCAAAAACTTTGTGAGTGCACAAGTGGTGGTTATGGACTTGCTATATTGTCTGCAAGACCCTTCGATGGTGATTGTGCACCTGCACATTTGCAACAGATGGCTGCTGGCCGTCTCTACAAGGACTACAGTGGGTCTGCATCTTTGATGGCCCACCAATTGCTACAAGGACTGCAGTGGGTCTGCACCTCTGGTGGCCCACCAGTACCGTAATTTCTACGAGGACTACAGTGGGTCTGCTCTGTGATGACCTAACTACCAATATTCTTCAAAACGTCGACTGACTTTGCTGTGGGTTTACTCTGTTGTGGCCCATTACCTGTCTGCATGTCGAGTCAGCACTGTCTTTCCGTTGGAAGGACAACACTACTTCTTCAAGACTGCATGGAAATCCACTACTTCTGTGTGCAATTTCTTTTACTAATGAGACTTTGTGAAAAAAAAACCTGTAATTACTGTTATGATGAATGATCAGGACTATCTTTATGGACTGTGAGAAAATTTTAGCTTTTGACCAACATTGTATCAATAAGTGTGTGCATTTGATTTCTTTGTTATTGTAATTATGAAAAATTTTATCAAATCATTATTGGCCACTGCCCAAAAAAAATTTGTAAAATTTTTTGTGGGGAGCATGGGGGCTATGTAAGTAGGCTGTTTAGGTTTTTTTATTGGTAACGCCACCTCTGTATGAAAATCACTGGCTGTGCTGTGGGCAGTTTGTGTCTGCTTTGCATTGTTGTAATACTCGCCATTGTAGTGTTGGGCAGCGGCAGCTGGATGTGAACAGCGCGTAGCGTTGGGCAGTTGGAGGTGAGCCGCCAGCAGTGGTGGATGTGGGGAGAGAGATGGCGGAGTTTTGAAATTTGTCATGAACTGCTATATTTATATATGATGACATCAAGGTAAATACATTGTTTGTTCTCTATTAATATCTTTCATTTGCTAACTATCCCTATCAGTAGTTAGTGCCTTCCGTAGTTTGAATCTTTTATTTAGCTGGCAGTAGTGGCACTCGCTGTATTGCAGTAGCTTGAGCAGCGAAGATTTTTGTGAGGTAAGTGATTTGTGAAAGGTATAGTTTAATGTTAGCCAGGGCCATTCTTTTGTAGGGAATTTTGAAAGTCAGATTGCGTTGCGCTAAAAATATTGTGTGTCAGGTTAAGCACAGTCATGTATAATTCTTCAAAAGGGGACGTTTCATATTCCCTATTTGGTGAATTCCACGTCCAATATTTTACTCTGCAGAACGCTGCAACTGAGAAGATCAATGTTAAGAGTGCATCAACAGCTTCCTCCAAGAAATCAATACACATTGCAAATCCACGGAACGTATATCAGATGCTGTTTCAGGTCCTAGTCATTTGATTAAAACTTCAGAAACAAACCTTCCTTCGATTATACAAAATTCAGTTGACAATTATCAGGAGATTCCTTGCACAAATTTTACGACTAAGAAGATTTTTTTCCCAAACTGTTCCCAACTTCACTTTGGCGCTAAGATTTTTCTTAACTTTGTCTGTCTCGATAGCGTTATCTAAGAGAATTCTTCTTCTCAAAAGTCATATCAATTAAGTATTATCTTGGGTCCATTATGAGTCAAACACAACTGTCTAATAAAGCAGTTAGTCAATAAAAATGGACTAGCTAAGGATATCTATATTGATGAGGCAATTTCAAAATTTATAGCCGAAAAATAAGGAAGGCATTTTCTAAGCTACGCGTTATTCACAAAAATGGTTCAAATGGCTCTGAGCACTATGGGACTTAACTGCTGAGGTCACCAGCCCCCTAGAACTTAGAACGACTTAAACCTAACTAACCTGAGGACATCACACACATCCATGCCCGAGGCAGGATTCGAACCTGCGACCGTAGCGGTCGCGCGGTTCCAGATTGTAGCGCCTAGAACCGCTCGGCCACTCCGGCCGTTAACATGTAAATAGCTCTTCAGTTTTATCTTTATGCCATTAAAGTACGTGTACGCGTCTTAGAAGCTTTATAAAGTGGATGAGAAGTTCACTTACTGAAACAAAGTTTGCACTCTATTGATATGTTCAATTTTAGCTCATAATATCTCCATTCTTCGTCATAACAACCTAGCGAAACAATTTTGCGTTTGGTGTTTTACGTCGCGTCGACTGTTATTATAGTTAGAGATTTAGCTTTTGATCGGGGCTGGTTGGTGGTTATAGGGAGGGCCGGAAGCAGCCATGGCCTCCAAGAAACCATTCCAGCAATTGCCTGGAATAATCTGAGAAACCGCGAAAGCCAAATTCAGTATGATCGACCATAGACTTGAGCCTAGGTTTTAAAATATAATGATTTTCATCACACTTTTTCTAGGCTTTGGACTAGCTAAATGGCAAAAGTAAATTATTATCCTTTAGGCGTGTTTAAAATCAATTTATAAGCCTCATACATATCTTCTTTTAAGTTTTTTATTTTGAAGTTGCTATTTACAATTTGTACATTTTTCTGTCTATATACATCTTCTGATAAATTTAGCCAAATTTTTGTAGGTAGGAGATAGCTTCCAAGCAAGCTCTGATCTCACCATCCTCTTCGAACTTTTTTACTAATTTTTCCAACCTCTCATCCCGTTTCATGTAGATCTTTTTTTTTTTCGTTTACCTACCGTACTCCGTTCTGCCCTCATTAACGTGCACACTGAATGTTCTGCTTCTCTTTTCATACACTGAATTTCGTCATTGATTCTAGGATTTGGTTTAGCAAGCATGATATTGTTTCTGTGGTGCCAGCCCTCTGCACCGTTGGCCGTTCGATAGCACCGTTTTAGCAACTCCAAACGTTGATAGGGTTTTCTTCATTTTCCAAGCATCTGTATTACAAAGTAGTCAAAAAACTCAAAAAGCCTGGGGATATCCGGTGCCACTGAATGTATCTCGAGCAAGCCATTACATACATCTTCACGCCATAGGAAAGCCAACGCAGCACACATGCGAATTTGTAGTCTCACTTCTTCATTTTCTTTGTATTCATGAGTAAATCCTAGATCTTGCAATTTTCTCCAGAGAGACTTTTTCGTGTGGAAATAGCATCCATGCACAACAGCTATCCGTAGTACAACTTCAATCGCAGAAATCACTGCTGATTCGAAATCTACAGTCACGTTTGCAGTCTTCCATTCTGATGTATGTCTCTTTTCTTTTGTTTGGCAGTAGTGTAAAGGCAACTGGATAGATGTTTGTCTCATTATTTGTACTCCCAAAAATGGAGTGAATGGTGTATATTTGCGAAAACTGTTTGCTACAGCACTTGAATATACAGTGAATAAAATGTCTTGTTTACTTCTTAGAAGCTCTCTACCTGCTCTTCTGCTAAAAACGATTATACATTCTCCTAATTTGACGTCACTTAACAGAAAACAGCTGCCATCTTCCAAAGCAAGTAACTCTGCTTTGAGGTCAATTTCTTCTCTTGTCTGCGGATCTCTCTCATTTCCTTGTGAGGTTGCTCACTGGTAGTACCAAGTTCTCTTCGTTGCTTGGTACTCTGGCATTTCAGTGACAAAATAATAGCCTTGATTATGCAGGGAACCCAGCGCCTCTGAGTATATTTTGGAAATAGATGTCTCTTCCCCTCGTACCCTTTCTTTCGCCTGGTTCAAAGCCTTTCTTTTATCAAACCGAGCTTCATCTGGCGCTCCACAGTGATGCTCGAGTGTAAAAAGCACGGCCGAATCCTTGGTTTTAAGCATTCCTCGGCAGTGGTTTGCTCTCTATCTCGAACAGCGCCACGTCACAGCCCCTTCTTCTTTTGTTCTCTTCATCATGTAAGAATAACCTTCATAGTAGCAACATGGCTTACTGCGAATGGTCGTTGAAACTTCCATATCGAACTATTGAGACAGAAATACACTAGCCGCACGACGTCAAATCTACGACAGGTTCAAATGGTTCAAATGGCTCTGAGCTCTATGGGACTTAACATCTGAGGTCATCAGTCCCCTAGAACTTAGAACTACTTAAACCTAAGTAACCTAAGGACACCACACACATCCATGCCCGAGGCAGGATTCGAACCTGCGACCGTAGCGGTCGCGAGGTTCCAGACTGAAGCGCCTAGAACCGCTCGGCCACACCGGCCGGCCTACGACAGGTAGAGCACTACTAAGGCTGTTTGTGCAGACAGTCGGCTACTATGGTAGAGGAGGTCTATCGGGGCGTAGTTCGGTCGCGTCTGGAGAGCAGGTAGTTTAAGGTAATTAACGACCGTCCGAACGGTAGGTAAGCCGTGACACAAAGGGAACACGCATTGGGTGCAGATTTCACAGAATTCTGGTTGGGTGCAAATTTCAGTGGGTGCAGTTTTTATGGATTCGTCTTCAGCACATCCAACTGGACATGTGTAGACGTTTTGACCGATCGACCGAACACTTTTCCTTGTCGATGTCCGGGCGGGCGGAACCACCCGACGGCTGCCCCCCACCCCTCTCCCTCACCACTACCATCACCATCACCACCACCACCCCCAACAATAACAACAACAAAATATGCAGTGTGTAGCGGTGTCGGGCCAACCGCCCATCAAGAGCTCGTCTTTTATCACTGTATGCGGGACTAAATGGTAATATACATGACAGGTTGCGAGGCGGACGGTATTTTAAGAACAGAGTTTCTGGAGAAATTTATGGACTAGAGATGTTTGTGGGACACATAATGCGACGAGTATAGTATCATATGTAGATGCAATAAATGAAGAACTTTTTTATTCTTTAAAGAATCCATAATGGTTTAGAGTGGCACATTGTTTTTTTTGTGGTCTTCAGTCCTGAGACTGGTTTGATGCAGCTCTCCATGCTACTCTATCTTGTGCAAGCTCCTTCATCTTCCAGTACCTACTGCAACCTACATCCTTCGGAATCTGCTTAGTGTATTCATCTCTTGGTCTCCCTCTATGATTTTTACCATCCACGCTGCACTCCAATACTAAATTGGTGATCCCTTGATGCCTCAGAACATGTCCTACCAACCGATCCCTTCTTCTAGTCAAGTTGTGCCACAAACTCCTCTTCTCCCCAATCCTGTTCAGTACCTCCTCATTAGTTATGTGATCTACCCATCTAATCTTCAGCATTCTTCTATAGCACCACATTTCGAAAGCTTCTATTCTCTTCTTGTTCAAACTATTTATCGTCCATGGTCACTTCCATACATGGCTACACTCCATACAAATACTTTCAGAAACGACTTCCTGACATTTAAATCTATACTCGATGTTAACAAATTATTCTTCTTCAGAAACGATTTTCTTGCCATTACCAGTCTACATTTTATGTTCTCTCTACTTCGACCATCATCAGTTATTTTGCTCCCCAAATAGCAAAACTCCTTTACTACTTTAAGTGTCTCATTTTCTAATATAATTCCCTCAGCATCACCCGACTTACTTCAACTACATTCCATTATCCTTCGTTTTACTTTTGTTGATGTTCATCTTATACCCTCCTTTCAAAACTCTGTCCATTCCGTTCAACTGCTCTTCCAAGTCCTTTGCTGTCTCTGACAGAATTACAACGTCATCGGCGAACCTCAAAGTTTTTATTTCTTCTCCATGGATTTTAATACCTACTCCGAACTTTTCTTTTGTTTCCTTTACAGCTTGCTCAATATACAGATTGAATAACATGGGGGATAGGCTACAACCCTGTCTCACTCCCTTCCCAACCACCGCTTCCCTTTCATGTCTCTCGACTCTTACAACTGCCATCTGGCTTCTGTACAAATTGTAAATAGCCTTTCGCTCCCTGTATTTTACTCCTGCCACCTTGAGAATTTGAAAGAGAGTATTCCAGTCAACATTGTCAAAAGCTTTCTCTAAGTCTACAAATGCTAGAAACGTATGGTGCCTTTCCTAGGATAAGTCTTAGGGTCAATATTGCCTCACGTGTTCCAACATTTCTACGGAATCCAAACTGATCTTCCCCGAGGTCGGCTTCTACCAGTTTTTCCATTCGTCTGTAAAGAATTCGCGTTAGTATTTTGCTGCTGGGACTTATTAAACTGATAGTTCAGTAATTTTCACATCTGTCAACACTGATTTCTTTGGGATTGGAATTATTATATTCTTCTTGAAGTCTGAGGGAATTTCGCCTGTCTCATACATCTTGCTCACCAGATGGTAGAGTTTGGTCAGGACTGGCTCTGCCAAGGCTGTCAGTAGTTCTAATGGAATGTTGTCTACTCCTGGGGCCTTGTTTCGACTCAGGCACATAGAGAGAAGAAAAGTCCATCAACATTCTGCAGTTCTTTTTTTATGATTCGTTCCAATACTTACCGGAAATGACATTTAAAAACCAAAATATCGATATTCAAGGACGTTAATTAATTGTTACATGTGTTAAAAAATCCTTTCTATATCCAAGCCACCTATTAAGAAGAGCAATGTGTGGGATTTTTATACAATGCTAAGAGTTGCTAAATGCTTCATTTCTTATGTATGTGTTGTTGCATTTATTAGATGATTTGCACCACCTTCTTCTAATTTGAAATGAGTTTCTTAAACTTACAGGTCATGTTTTATGCCACATACATAAATAAATTAATAACGTTTACATGAACGTCTTTTGCTTTATTTATTTTGCGTTGCCATGATGTATTTTCTCAGTCGGTTATAAATTACGTTGCTGGTTAATAATTGTGGTCATACAACTGCACTGAATTTGAGGTCCTCGTAAGCCGGCCGGAGTGGCCGAGCGGTTCTAGGCGCTACAGTCTGGAACCGCGCGTCCGCTACGGTCCCAGGTTCGAATCCTGACTCGGGCATGGATGTATGTGATGTCCTTAGGTTAGTTAGGTTTAAGTAGTTCTAAGTTCTTGGGGACTGATGACCAGAGCAGTTAAGTCCCATAGTGCTCAAAGCCATTTGAACCATTTTTTTTGTGGTCCTCGTAACTTCTGCCATTAGCTAGATATCGCAACGTAGCTAAAAGCCTCTACTCACAACTCACAGCCTCTCTCATGATTGTTTTCTTTTTCGTTAAAAATGTTTTGATGATGCTCAGCAGACACTTAAATGCATGATTCAAATGGCTCTGAGCATTATGGGACTTAACTTCTGAGGTCATCAGTCCCCTAGAACTTAGAACTACTTAAACCTAACTAACCTAAGGACATCACACACATCCATGGCCGAGGCAGGATTCGAACCTGCGACCGTAGCGGTCGCGCGGTTCCAGACTGTAGCGCCTAGAACCGTTCGCCCACTCCGGCTGGCACGCATGATTCTTCTGTTCTTAGATTTTTACGAAAATCAACGGCTCCCAACTTCTTAAATAACAGAGCGTGGCTAAATTTATTTCCTTGCATTAGCCACATCTTTGCCCACAAGTTTCTCTCCCCCCCTTCTTTTTTTTTTTTTGTTGCTTTGTTACCCCTTAACCAGCCAAGGCAAACCCCTGTGTTTGCTTCTGTGAAAAACGACGTGGGATCTCGAGGAACATAAAAAATCATAACAACAGGGCTGCGCTGTAATCGCTGAGTGGTGTGGGTCTGGACGTGTGTAGGCTTCCTTGAAATTGATCGGTCTGTCGGTCGGCCGATAAATTGGTGCGTGTGTAGGGGCTAGAGCTGCGGCCTATCAAAACTACGGTTCGGCACACAAATGACGTACTAACAAGGGAACCTCCCCATTGCACCCCCCTCAGATTTAGTTATAAGTTGGCACAGTGGATAGGCCTTGAGAAACTGAACACAGATCAATTGAGAAAACAGGAAGAAGTTGTGTGGAACTGTGAAAAAATAATCAAAATATACAAACTGAGTAGTTCATGGCAACATAGGCAACATTAAGGACACTAGGACCGCAGGAGCGCCGTGGTCTCGTGGTAACGTGAGCAGCTGCTGAACGAAAGGTCCTTGGTTCAAATCTTCCATCGAGTGAAAACTTTAATTTTTTATTTTCAGTTCATGTGACAAACTCTTATGTTTTCATCACTTTTTTGGGAGTGATTATCACATCCACAAGAAAACCTAAATCGGGCAAGGTAGAAGAATCTTTTTACCCATTCGCCAAGTGTACAAGTTAGGTGGGTCGACAACATATTCCTGTCATATGACGCACATGCCGTCACCAGTGTCGTATAGAATATATCAGATGTGTTTTCCTGTGGAGGAATCGGTTGACCTATGACCTTGGGATCAAATGTTTTCGGTTCCGATTGGAGAGGCACGTCCCTTCGTCTACTAATCGCACGGTTTTGCGATGCGGTCGCAAAACACAGACACTAAACTTATTACAGTGAACAGAGACGTCAGTGAACGAACGTACAGATAATAACTATGGAAAAATAAAGAAAGTAAAATTTTCACCCGTGGGAAGACTTGAACCAAGGACCTCTCCTTCTGCAGCTGCTCACTCTACCACGGGACCACGGCGCTCCTGAGCTCATTTTCTCCTTGATGTTGCCTATGTGGCCCATGAACTGCTCAGTTTGTATATTTTGCTTATTTTCACAGTTCCACACAACTTCTTCCTGTTTTCTCAATTGATCTGTGTTCAGTTTATCAAGGCCTATCCACTGTGCTAAGTTATAACTAAATCTGAGGGGGGTGCGATGGGGAGGTTCCCTTGTAAGTGATAGAAATACCGGTAGTATTGGTAGAACTGATAGGGAAAGAAACTTTAATGAATGTGTAAGAGAGAAAATGGGAACAGACGACTTGTCTTTTTTTATTTGTTTCTTTTCTTTTTTGTGCGGAATTAGAACCGCACATCATTCAGTGTTCGTTTATTGTGTATTTTATATCCTTACAGAATATAAATTGTTTTTTATAAGTAATAAAATTAGTTGATCATTTAACTTCCGTGCTTTTTTGTAATCAAAGCAGTTGCTTTCGATGTAAGTAAAGGTTGCATGCGCAAACACAATAATAAATGTGTATAATTATTGTTGTTAGTTTGAACTCAACAGAAAGTTGTTATTATCGATGAATGCGAAATTTTTTTATGAATAACAGGTACACGTTTTATGTAAGTTCGAAAAAGTATTGAAGTGATGTATGATGTATTTTTGTTATGTGTTTCTTCTATTTTATCTTTTTGTAGAGGACATTGCGTTTTGTAGCTCTGTGTGGTAAATCTGTACTGTTCACTTTAGTTTTACTAGAATATCCCTCTCTTTCAAGCTACAAATCAAAATTTTTCGGATAAAACCAGGACTAAATATTGAAAATTTCAGTTATGCTATAATTAGGTATACTGTTTATTTTTAAGTAAGACACGGGATGGTAACAATATAGAGCAAAAATCTTCCGTAAGTTACCCGGCTCTTTATATATCCTCACTCAGTTTCTAGACGGCTCAATGGTTCCAGATTTTAGAGAAATCTAGTAAGACGCTGATCGCGTACGTAAAGAAAGCGTAACGTCCGGAAAGTATGCAACTCATCTAACGTAAAGTTAACGCAGGTACGATCTTAACTGACCAATGATACTAGAAAAACTACCGTATTCTAACCTTACTTGTGATAGTCTGCGGTAACCTACGGTAATTTTACAACTCTGTTAGGAGTGTTTACACATAAATACATCAAGGTGGTACAAAGAGGAGAACTACACCGCAGCCGCAAGAGGCGATCCATACTGCTCGCTGGTTCCGCACTGTAGCACGTCCCGAGAGAGAAGACGTTTCGTCTCTGGCCGCTGCATGCGCCAGCTCGCGAAAACAGCCGCCAGGGGCGTCACGCTAACAGACAACACCGCACATGGGAAGTGGCAGGATTTTTAAAAATTCGCGTAAGGCAGAACCGCACGGCACAAAAGGAAAGACGGCGCTGTGAGAGAAGACTGAATGCAGCAGATTCTCGCCGACTGAGGAGAAAGATAAAAAAAGGGGGAACTTTCAGAGTAAACAACATTGTGCCAGGTGATGATAAATCTAAGTCAAGTTCGGGAGCAGGTAGTGGATCATTACTCGTCTTGAAAGTTTCCTTCTTTTTATGTTTTCTGAAAGTCTCTTAATTATTTGAAAGTTTCTTTTTGTTTGCTTTTACATACTGAATCACTGACTGTAGGGACAAAGTCGTCTGACAAGTTGGATAACCACGTGAGCTGAAGGTTCAAACACTGACTTATTTCTTTTTGCGGTGTCTTTGCCCCGCATCGGTGCAGGATCGGTAAAGTTACCAACGGATTTGCATGGTTAATTTCAAGGCTGTCCGGGAGCCCTACCTGTCCCCATCCGTTTACCCCACGGGACAGAATATGTGTACCCCAACTGTTTGCATGTAGTGTTATTCAGGTAACAGTGCGCGAAAGTTTTCTAAATCTTTGCAAATCGTGTATCTGATGGAAATGTCGGAAACCACCAAAAAACAACATCCAGGTTAACCGATACACTGACTCTAGTCGTAAATTCACAGAGAAGATTTTATCCAAGGCAGGTGCAGCTCCCCGTCCTGGAAATGTGGAAATTTGTGGTAAGATCTCATAGGACCAAACTGCTGAGGTCGTCGGTCCCTAAGCTTACACACTACTTAAATTAACTTACGGTAAGGACAACACACAAACCCATACCCGAGGGAGGACTCGAACCTCCGACGGGAGGAGCCGCGCGATCCCTGTCCTGGAAGTGGCGCTTTAACGCACGTGGATTACCAAGCAGGTATTCAAAGACTGACCCCTGATTTCTGTTAAATAAGTCTTCTGCGTTGGGGAAAATTACTGACTTGAATCATATGAATCAGCAAAGTTCACCGACACTCGCTGTGGCAGATGGAAGGGCACGTTATTGAACACACAGAAGAGACAGTTGTGTCCGCAAGTGGCGTGGTGTTCAAAGTAGACCCGAAAATAAATCGACAACAATTCATTGTCATTTGGACTCATTAGTGCACAGTTATATATACTGTAATCTTCATTTGCAGTATCACGGTTATTGAGGTAAATTCTGACAGACTACCTGCATGAAGTACGACGTTGACCAAACGCTCGCTGCGTTCTGCCTCCGACTTTCATAGCATGTCGCAAGTGTGCTCTATATCAGACCTGTTCACCGATCTACTCGTACGAGCTGGCTCTCGCTCACACTTCGGCAGTCAGCAAATGGCCGGCTGAGGTTGAGTAATAGCTGCGGAAGGAGATGGGAGGGAAAGGGGCGGGAAGAGGAATCTGAACAAGGCAGCTCTGCATGAGAAACAATTTTCAACAAATTTGTTCTACGAAGGCAATTTTAGTTCTACGGAGATGTATCGCTTCGTGTAGCTTACTAAAGCCTTTCGTGACAAACTGATTTCCGAAAATTGTTGCATTAATGAGAAATGACAATGGAATGAAACTCACATTTCTTTAAATTGATGAGGGGGAAGAAATTGGGACAGCTAATTACGAAACATGGTGTTTCTTATGACTAATGCACCCTTATGATGGATGTCGTTTGCAGACGAGGTTCAAATTGAAATGAATTTGTATTTAGTGACCATTTTATTCACATGTTCTACATAAAAACACTGGATGTCAATGAGTTTTTCTTATTTAGCATTTTACTACCATTTTCCGAGAACTGCTAATTCGATGATAAGGTTTTAATTTGTCATCTGTGGGCGAGCTTCTATAGTCAGATTTCGTTCTCTTCACAGTGGACGAAGTTGCTCGCACATGAAGATCCAAACATCAACATAATAGTAGCTGCAAACGTATGAAGTTGCGGAAATTTATGATTAGGAAAATTTCTATACGAGTCTACAAGAGTTATTTTATTACGAACTTTATCACGCAACTGCCTGGCTCGCTTTAGATCTGTAATTTATAACTGTACCTAGCCATCCGGCACTGACGTCATGTAAACTGATCCTAGTGTCTTTGACGTTCGCTTTGAAACTCCTAAATCGGCGATAATGCTGCTTTTCATCGCTTTACAAGAGCTGCTCTCCACTGTAAGCACTGCACTATTAAGTAAGAGTATACAGGGTGTTCCATTCATAGTGACCGAGCCAAATATCTCACGAAATAAGCGTCAAACGATGAACTACAAAGAACGAAACTCTTCTAGCTTGAAGGGGGAAACCAGATGGCGCTATGGTTGGCCATCTAGATGGCGCTGCCCTAGGTCAAACGAATATCAACTGCGTTTTTTTTTTAATAGGGGCCCCCATTTTTTCTTACATATTCGTGTAGTACGTAAAGAAATATGAATGTTTTAGTTGGAACACTTTTTTCGCTTTGTGACAGATGGCGCTGCAATAGTCACAAACGTATAAGTACATGGTATCACGTAACATTCCGCCAATGCTGACGGCATTTGTTTCGTGGTACATTAGCCGTGTTAAAATGGACCGTTTACCGATTGCGGAAGAGGTGGATATCGTGTTGATGTATGGCTATTGTGATCAAAATGCCCAACGGGCGTGTGTTATGTATGCTGCTCCGTATTCTGGACGACATCATCCAAGTGTCCGGACCGTTATTTAAGGAAACAGGAAGTGTTCAGCCACGTGTGAAACGTCAACCACGACCTGCAACAAATGATGATGCCCAAGTAGGTGTTTTAGCTGCTGTCGCGGCTAATCCGCACATCAGTAGCAGACAAATTGCGCGAGATTCGGGAATCTCAAAAACGTCGGTGTTGAGAATGCTACATCAACATCGATTGCACCCGTATCATATTTCTATGCTCCAGGAATTGCATGGCGACGACTTTGAATGTCGTGTACAGTTCTGCCACAGGGCACAAGAGAAATTACGGGACGATGAGAGATTTTTTGCACGCGTTCTATTTAGCAACGAAGTGTCATTCACCAATAGCGGTAACGTAAACCGGCATAATATGCACTATTGGCCAACGGAAAATCCACGATGGCTGCGACAAGTGGAACATCAGCGACCTTGGCGGGTTAATGTATGGTGCGGCATTGTGGGAGGAAAGATAATTGGCCCCCATTTTATCTATGGCAATCTAAATGATGCAGCGTATGCTGATTTCCTACGTAATGTTCTACCGATGTTACTACAAGATGTTTCACTGCATGACATGATGGCGATGTACTTCCAACATGATGGATCTCCGGCGCATAGCTCGCGTGCGGTTGAAGCCGTATTGAATAGCATATTTCATGACAGGTGGATTGGTCGTCGAAGCAGCATACCATGACCTGCACGTTCTTCGGATCTGACGTCCCCGGATATCTTTGTGTGGGGAAAGTTAAAGGGTATTTGCTATCGTGATCCACCGACAACGCCTGACAACATGCGTCAGTGCATTGTCAGTGCATGTTCGAACATTACGGAAGGCGAACTACTCGTTGTTGAGAGGAATGTCGTTACATGTATTGCCAAATGCATTGAGGTTGACGGACATCATATTGAGAATTTATTGCATTAATGTGGTATTTAAGGGTAATCACGCTGTAACAGCATGCTTTCTCAGAAATGATAAGTTCACAAAGGTACATATATCACATTGGAACAACCGAAATAAAATGTTCAAACGTACCTACGTTCTGTATTTTAATTTAAAGAACCTACCTGTTACCAACTGTTCGTCTAAAATTGTGAGCCATATGTTTGTGACTATTACAGCGCCATCTCTCATAAAGCGAAAAAAGTGGTCCGACTAAAACATTCATATTTCTTTACGTACTACACGAATATGTAATAAAAAATGGGGGTTCCTGTTTTAAAAAAAACGCAGTTGATATCCGTTTGACCTATGGCAGCGCCATCTAGCGGACCAACCATAGCGCCATCTGGTTTTCCCCTTCAAGCTAGACAAGTTTTGTTCTTTGTAGTTTTTTCGTTTGACGTTTATTTCGTGAGATATTTTTGCCCGGTCACGATCAATGGACCACACTGTATAGAGTAATCTTCATTTGTCAGTATCACGGTTACTGCGGTAAATGCTGACATATTACCTGCATGAAGTACGACGTTGACCAAGCGCTCGCTGCGTCCTGCCTGTGACTTTCATAGCATGTCGCAAGTTTGCTGTGTACCAGACCTGTTCACCTATCTGTTCGTACGAGCTGGCTCGCGCTCACGCTTCGGCAGTCAGCAAACGGCCGGCTCACGTTGAGTAATAGTAGCGGAAGGGGATGGGAGCGAAAGGGGCTGCAAGAGGAATCTGAACAACGCAGCTCTGCATGAGGAACAATTTTCAACGAATCTGCTCTATACCGGCTAATGTTAGTTCTAAGGAGATGTATCACTTCGTGTGGCTTACTAAAGCCTTCCGTGGCAAACTGATTTCGTAAAAGTGTTGCATTAATGAGAAATGACAATGGAGTGAAACATTTCTTTCAATTGATGAGGGGAAGAAAATGGGACAGCTATGTACGAAACATGGTGTTTCTTACAATAATGCAACCTTATGATGGATGTCGTCTGCAGACGAGGTTCAGATTGACATGAATTTGTATTTAGTGACCATTTTATTCCCACGTTATACATAAAAAACACTGGATGTCAATGAGTTCTTCTTATTTTGCTTTTTACTACCATTTTCCGAGAACTGCTAATTCGCTGATAAGCTTTTAAGTTGCCGTCTGTGAGCGAGCTTCTATAAGTAGATTTCGTTCTCTTCACAGTGGAGAAAGTTGCTCGCACATGAAGATCCAAATATCAACATAATAGTAGCTGCAAACTTGTGAAGTTGCGGAAATTTATGATTAGGAAAATTTCTATACGAGTCTACAAGAGTTATTTTATTACGAACTTTATCACGCAACTGCCTGGCTCGCTTTAGATCTGTAATTTATAACTGTACCTAGCCATCCTGCACTGACGTCTTGTAAACTGATCCTAGTGTCTTTGACGTTCGCTTTGAAACTCCTAAATCGGCGATAATGCTGCTTTTCATCGCTTTATAAGAGCTGCTCTCCACTGTAAGCACTGCACTATTAAGTAAGAGTATACAGGGTGTTCCATTCATAGTGACCGTGCCAAATATCTCACGAAATAAGCGTCAAACGATGAACTACAAAGAACGAAACTCTTCTAGCTTGAAGGGGGAAACCAGATGGCGCTATGGTTGGCCATCTAGATGGCGCTGCCCTAGGTCAAACGAATATCAACTGCGTTTTTTTTTAAATAGGGGCCCTCATTTTTTCTTACATATTCGTGTAGTACGTAAAGAAATATGAATGTTTTAGTTGGAACACTTTTTTCGCTTTGTGACAGATGGCGCTGCAATAGTCACAAACGTATAAGTACATGGTATCACGTAACATTCCGCCAGTGCGGACGGCATTTGTTTCATGGTACATTAGCCGTGTTAAAATGGACCGTTTACCGATTGCGGAAGAGGTGGATATCGTGTTGATGTATGGCTATTGTGATCAAAATGCCCAACGGGCGTGTGTTATGTATGCTGCTCCGTATTCTGGACGACATCATCCAAGTGTCCGGACCGTTCGCCGGATAGTTACGTTATTTAAGGAAACTGGAAGTGTTCATCCACATGTGAAACGACAATCACAACCTGAAACAAATTATGATTCGCAAGTAGGTGTTTTAGCTGCTGTCGCGGCTAATCCGCACATCATTAGCAGACAAATTGCACGAGAATCGGAAATCTCAAAACGTTGGCGTTGAGAATGCTACATCAACGTAGATTGCACCCGTACCATATTTCTACGCACCAGGAATTGCATGGCGACGACTTTGAACGTCGTGTACAGTTCTGCCACTGGGCACAAGAGAAATTACGGGACGATGACAAATTTTTTGCACGCGTTCTATTTATCGACTAAGCGTCATTCACCAACAGCGGTAACGTAAACAGGCATAATATGCACCACTATATGTGGTATTGACAGGTAATCACGCTGGAACAATGCGTTCTCAGAAATGATAAGTTCACAAAGGTACATGTATCACATTGTAGCAACCGAAATAAAATGTTCAAACTTACCTAAGTTCTGTATTTTAATTTAAGAAACCTACCTGTTACCAACTTATTGTCTAAAATTGTGAGCCGTATGTTCGTGACTATTACAGCGACATCTGTCACAAAGTGAAAAAATTGGTCCACCTAAAACATTCATATTTCTTTACGTACTACAGGAATATGTATTAAAATGGGGTTTCTATTTAAAAAAAAAAACACAGTTGATATCCATTTGACCTATAGCAGCGCCATCTAGCGGCCAACCGTAGCGCCATCTGGTTTCCCCCTTCAAGCCAGAAAAGTTTCGTTCTTTGTAGTTTTTTCGTTTGACGCTTATTTCGTGAGATATTTGGCCCGGTCATGATCAATGGACCACCCTGTATACGACTGCATCTAAGGCTACAGCGAACGTAGCGCATGATCATTCCTCTGAAGACAGGGCACATTTTGCACTTCCCCTGCCCTACATATGACGTATGACCGGTGAGTTTTACCTCGAGCGCTCACTACCCAGGCGGCGAGCGATCGTGAGCACCCGTGCTCCCCTAGCCGCCTCCTGAACGGGTCTGCTCCATACAACCCTCTCTGCGTGGCGAACGGAAGTCCAGTGATGTCACATCCGTCGAGCATACTATACCTAGCGAAAATTACTAGTTTTGCGAAAGTATCGATACATACCCCAGCAGCCGACCTCAGCGGCCACAGAGGAGACAATATGTGTGCAGCAGTGAAGCAGCAAGGAAAGCATGTAAGAGCAGCAGTGATGACGGAAGAATCACTCCACTGACGATATGGGCCTAAAATATGGAAATCCACTGAAAAAAGCCACTTTGACAAAGATCAGATTGTAATGCACCAGCGCCTGGGAACTACACTACTGGCCATTAAAATTGCTACACCAAGAAGAAATGCAGATGATAAACGGGTATTCATTGGACAAATATATTATACTAGAACTGACATGTGATTATGTTTTCACGCAATTTGGGTGCATAGATCCTGAGAAATCAGTACCCAGAACTACCACCTCTGGCCGTAATAACGGGCTTGATACGCCTGGGCATTGAGTCAAACAGAACTTGGATGGCGTGTACAGGTACAGCTGCCCATGCAGCTTCAACACTATACCACAGTTTATCAAGAGTATTGACTGGGGTATTGTGACGAGGCAGTTGCTCGGCCACCATTGACCACATTGAGATCTGGAGAATGTGCTGGCATAGGTAGCAGCCGAACATTTTCTGTATCCAGAAAGTCCCGTACAGAACCTGCAACATGCGGTCGTGCATTATCCTGTTGAAATGTAGGGTTTCGCAGGGATCGAATGAAGGGTTGAGCCACAGGTCGTAACACATCTGAAATGTAACGTCCACTGTTCAAAGTGCCATCAATGCGAACAAGAGGTGACCGAGACGTGTAACCAATGGCACCCCATACCACCACGCCGAGTGATAGACCAGTATGGCGATGACGAATACACGCTTCCACTGTGCGTTCACCGCGATGTCGCCAAACACGGATGCGACCATCATGATGCTGTAAACAGAATCTGGATTCATCCGAAAAAATGACGTTTTGCCATTCGTGCACCCAGATTCGTCGTTGAGTACACCATCGCAGGCGCTCCTGTTTGTAATGCAGCGTCAAGGGTAACCGCAGCCATGGTCTCCGAGCTGATAGTCCATGACGCTGCAAACGTCGTCGAACTGTTCGTGCAGATAGTTGTTGTCTTAGAAACGTCCCCATCTGTTGATTCAGGGATCGAGACGTGGCTGCACGATCCGTTACAGCCATGCGGATAAGATGCCTGTCATCTCGACTGCTAGTGATACGAGGCCGTTGGGATCCAGCACGGCGTTCCGTATTACCCTCCTGAACCCACCGATTCCATATTCTGCTAACAGTCATTGGATCTCGACCAACGCGAGCAGCAATGTCGCGATACGATAAACCGCAATCGCGATAGGCGATATCAAAGTCGGAAGCGTGATGGTACGCATTTCTCCTCCTTACACGAGGCATCACAAGAACGTTTCACCAGGCAACGCCGGCAAACTGCTGTTTCTGTATGAGAAATCGGTTGGAAACTTTCCTCATGTCAGCACGTTGTAGGCGTCGCCACCGGCGCCAACCTTGTGTGAATGCTCTGAAAAGCTAATCATTTGCACACCACAGCATTTTGTTCCTGTCGGTTAAATTTCGCGTCTGTAGCACGTCATCTTCGTGGTGTAGCAATTTTAGTGGCCAGTAGCGTAGTACCTCGAAAATGGTCAAGCTGGTCGGCTATTCACCTGTTACTTGTGTGAGTATCTATGGAAAGTGAGTGAAAGACGGTGAAGCCACGAGCATGAGGCTAGGTAGATGTTGAAAGAGGAAACGTCACTTCAGAACGAGGAGGTAGGAAGCTTGCCCACTCATAAGGGAACCTCCCCATTGCACCCCCCTCAGATTTAATTATAAGTTGGCACAGTGGGTAGGCCTTGAAAAACTGAACACAAATCAATCGAGAAAACAGGAAGAAGTTGTGTGGAACTACGAAAAAAATAAGCAAAAATGTATAAACTTAGTAGTCTATGCGCAAGATACGTCTGAGCTCAGGAGCGCCGTGGTCCCGTGGTTAGCTTGAGCAGCTGCGGAAGGAGAGGTCCTTGGTTCAAGTCTTCCCTCGAGTGAAAAGTAATATTTTTATTTTCAGACAATTATTATCTGTCCGTCCGTCCATCCGATGCGAGGTAACTGCGCCGTAGTATGGGGACGCTACACCTAAACGGAAAAATTTGAAAACGTTAAAAACATATGTTTTGACAGAGCACAGGGAAAACTGTGCGACTGTGAAGCTGTTGCGTTCACTTGTTGCAGTTTATGTGACAAACTCTTATGTTTTCACTACTTTTTTCGGAGTGATTATCACATCCACAAGAAAACCTAAATCGGGCAAGGTAGGAGAATCTTTTTACCCATTCGCCAAGTGTACAAGTTAGGTGGATCGACAACATATTCCTGTCATGTGACGCACATGCTGTCACCAGTGTCGTATAGAATATATCAGACGTGTTTTCCTGTGGAGGAATCGGTTGACCTATGACCTTGCGATCAAATGTTTTCGGTTCCCATTGGAGAGGCACGTCCTTTCGTCTACTAATCGCACGGTTTTGCGGTGCGGTCGCAAAACACAGACACTAAACTTATTACAGTGAACAGAGACGTCATTGAACGAACGGACAGATCATAACTTTGCGAAAATAAAAAAATTAAACTTTTCACTCGAGGTAAGAATTGAACCAAGGACGTCTCATTCCTCAGCTGCTCACGCTACGCACAGTACCACGGCGCCCCTGAGCACCCACTATCCTTGATGTTACCATCTTGCGCATGGACTACTCAGTTTGTATATTTTGCTTATTTTTTTCATAGTTACACACAACTTCTTCCTGTTTTCTCGATTGATCTGTGTTCAGTTCTTCAACACCTATCCACTGAGCCAACTTATAACTAAATCTGAGGGGGTGCGATGGGGAGGTTCCCTTGTCAGTAAAGCAGGAGAGGTGGCTGTCTATGGCGTATCTGACGACAGAGTACAATGCTGGTAATGGCCCAAGTGTTTCAGAGCACACCGTTCTGCGCATAGTGTTGAATATAGGGCGTCTCGGCAGACTGTAACTACGTGTTCCCATGTTCCACCAACGTTGTGAGCGTGTGGGTGCTATTCCGTCATTCTGCGCAACGGATTAATCTGAGATGTACCCTTTACCCTGTGGCTCCTGCAAGATGCAATAAATATCTTCTGGAGTCATCCGCTGTAAGGAAATGACACAAAAATTCACAAAATTTCTTATGTAAATAGTGGGATACTTCGGTACTGGAGTAGTAATAGTTAGTGTAAGAAAAACATGAAACTAACGAAAATTATTATTTATTTTGCAAAAATTCTGAGAAATCACAATGGCACTTTTAGTTATGAATTTAACACGTTATTTCCGGGTTCTTTTCGGAATGTGAAGTTACCTCTGAAGGATAGGATTCGCTAATGAAATTCCTATACAAAGTTTAAGATTGTTATTGACTTGGCAGAGTGGCTGAGAGCCGCGCCTACTCAACTTCAATAATTATCCATTAGAATGTTGCTAGGTACGGTCGAGGCTGTCGCGTGTGAAATGCAGTGAAGGGTACTGTTGTGGAGGAAATATGGGGCTCGCTAGAGCTGTAGCGCACAATACCATAAGCTGCGATGACTGCTGTCTGCGCCGTTCGCTGCTGGCACATAAGATAACTCTCGTTCTATCTGGATTGACCTTCGCAATCAAACTCTCCCTACGCCTTGATGAAGTCAAGGACTCCTATTCGCCCCTAGTCTAACTATTGGCGTGGTACACCGGTCAGATAACCAGTCCTCCACGATGCCACTCAAAAATTCGCTTGCTGGCGTTTAACTATAACTCTGTCCACACCGCACAACAAGTGTGGTGGCCAACACAGTGAACAACGCTTAATCGCAAGAACTCAGTATTGAGTCGCTCTCTGATTCGCTCTCGACAGAGGTGCTCTCCCAGTGAAGTACTGAGGAGAGACTTGTTCCTCGCTCTTTGAGTACACGTACAAGCGCGCACGCTCTCGTTACATGTTCTCGCTCCAAGAGCAACAACGGAACGGCCCCTCTCCATGCCAGACGTGAAGGGGTATATCTTTCTGTCTCTTCCGTTACTCTTTCAGCTCAAGGCGTCAGAAATATCGTCTGCCAATCAGCATTGCTCTTCTAAGACGGTAGAGTGATGTTTCGTTTAAGGCAACCAGTTTGGAAATCTGTAGCTTCAGCGTTTAGCGTTTGCTGTCTCCCTGTGAAAATCTCTGAAACTGTGTGCTATATTTGTAAAGAATGCGTAGGTTGGGCGCTCCCACACAATGTAGCGGAATTTGCTTTTAAGCCGAACACGGGGTCGTTCCCTCTTTCACTTGGGCACACGCTGTCCGCTCCACAGGCGGCCGCTGGCCGACGTAGATATCTCCCTGTGAAAACCTCTGAAGGGACCGGCGTCCTGGCGTGCGGTGTTTGCCTCTCCCGAACTAAAAGCTCTTGTGACCATCGTGTCTGGAATGTGTATGTGTACGCCAGCCTCGAGTATTTCAACCACGGTGCGCTCTTGCGATTTATTAGTTATTTGCATATCGTTAACATGAATTCATACAATATTGACTTTATCATATCGAGTTTGGGTTGGAATGAAGCTTCTTGATTTGCGGAATATGATTGTGAGGGCGGAATATCTAAGCCATGAAGGTCAGGAGACCACGACGTCTTACAACGTCATCGTCAGTTACGATTGCAGTGGACACGGGATGCTCCAGATTGCACTATGTATCAATGGATACATGTCACCTGTTAGAATGAACCACGTTTCTTGTCACAGCAGGTCGATGGTCGTGTCCAGATGCTCTGTCATCCAGGCGAACGGCTGCCACAAACATGCACCACGCCACGGACGCAGGCCATTGAGAGCAGTACAGTGCTATGGGGGACATTCACCGGGGCTTCCATGGGACCTGCAGTAGTAATCGAAGACACCATGACCTCTGTGGACTACGTGAACACTACTGCGAGCCGCCTGCACCCCGTCATGGTTGATATCTTCCTTGACAGCAATGGCGTCTACCACCAGGATAATTTGCCGTGACACTAGCCAAGAATCGTTTTGTACGGGTTCGAGTAGCATGACGTTGAACTCACTTTGATGTATTGTGTATCAAGTCTGCCTGATCTGAACCTAATGGAACAAATCTGAAACGCTATCTAGCGTCAGCTCTGTATCTATAAATCACCGACCCATAATTTACGGGAATTTTGTGAGCCAAGAGTAGACATCTGGTGCCAGACATAGATAACTATCAAGGACTTGACGAATCCATGCCAAGCAGCATCGTTGCTGTATTGCATTCCAAAGGTAGACTAACAGATTATTAAGCAGGTGGTCATAACATTTTGTATCATCAAAGTATGAGTCCACTATCATGCAATATATATCATGCACATCTTCGACATCCTGTACGATACTCAAGGAAGTATGACGCTACGCCTGTTTGACATATTTGATCCTCTTCACAAGACTCAATCGGTCAAACCCGTCTCAATTAACCCTGAATCCGGAAAGTTATTTTCTTCTTTCTCGAACCCATTTACGTAATGGATAGTGAGATATGGGATAACGTGAGTTATATTTATTGTACTTTAAACGCAACTCTTGCGCTAAAAAAACTGAGGCGAAATCATAGGCCAAGAATTAGAATACTACATGATCCGAAAATCATACTGTCTTCTGAAAAGTAGTGTCGGGAGGCTTGTTTCGAAGTCACCATTGAAATTCCCACTGCAGAGCGCTTATACAGTATCTGATCAAAAGTATCTGGACACCCGGAGTATTCTGTTGTCAGTAGAGAAGCAGTAACAATAGAATAGGTCGATCAGGAGAACTCAGCGGCTTCGAATGTGGTCTAGCCACTGGATGTCACCTAAGTAGCAAATCCATCAGAGACATTTCGACCCTTCTAAAGCTGCCTAAGCCGAGTGTTGGTGATGTACTGTCAACCCCAGTTTGACCTCAGGAACGGACGGATAGGGACCATCAAGCAATGCAGATGGTGGTTGTAAAAAAGATGCATGAAATCAGTGGAAAAAAATCGCTTGTGAGTTCCAAACTGCTGTCAGCGTTCCAGATAGCTCAACGACAGTGCGTAGGGAGGTGACAACATTGGCTTACAATGGTCGAGCAGCTTTTCATAAGCCACACACTTCTGTAGTCAATACTAAGCATCTCTTGAGATGATGCAAAGAGCGACGCCTCTCAATAGTGGATGTCTGCAAATGACTGACGTTGGGTGATGAATCGTGGTATACCCTATGAAAATTCGATGGGTTCGGTGAACGCCAGGAGAATGTTACCTGCCATCATGTGTAGTGCCAATAGTGAAGTACAGAGGAGGTAGTGTTACGGTATAGGGTTTGTTTTCGTGATTAGGGTTTGGTACTATTATTTCGTTTATGAAAACGTAAATGCTATATGAACACACTATACAGTGTTGTGCACTGTAGACGAATGGTTGTATCAACATGGCAATGGGCTCAGTCGGAAAGCAGCATCTGTGAGTCAGTGGTCCGTGGACAATACTCCGTCTTCAGGTGACAAGTGGCCTACCGGGACCATCCGACCGCCCTGTCATCCTCAGTGGAGGATGCGGATAGAAGGGGCGTGGGGTCAGCACACCACTATCCCGGTCGTTATGATGGTATTCTTGACCGAAGCCGCTACTATTCGGTCGAGTAGCTCCTCAGTTGGCATGACGAGGCTGAGTGCACCCCAAAAAATGGCAACAACGCATGGCGGCCTGGATGGTCACCCATCCAAGTGCCGACCACGCCCGACAGCGCTACGTGGACAATAACACTCCTGAAATACATTTTCTTGCTAATAGTCCCGATCTGTCATCCAGGCCTGGATGACCTGGATGACACCCCTTTAGGATGAGTGAGAACGTCGACTTCGTTCCAGACGCTAGCGCCCTACATCACGGCCTTCTCTGATTTTGGCTCTTGAGGAAGAATGGGCTTCGACTCCTCCAAAGACAATGACACATCTCATTGAAGATGTCTCCAGCAGAGTTCAATCCGTCATGGATTCGAAAGATGGACACACCCATTGTTAATGCCCACCAATAAGTGTTCAGATACTTTTGACCAAATAGTATATTAACAGAAGTTACAGACCCCATCGTACTGCGACAGATACCGCTTGGGTTCCTCCACTTTCACATATTCCTTTGCGAAGTCGAAACTTCCATGTGGAACTGAACGCGGAAGAAAGTAACAGTTTTAAATAGAATTTCTCGCTACACTATAGAGAACACCCGCACTTGTACGCATGAGCGAAACACAACCGCTACGTTTAACTCGCCGGACTGTTTGTGTTTTATGCTATCCCTGCAAAACCCCTGTTTCTCTTGTGACAATCATTCATCTACCGTGGAGTGCTGTTTTTAGTATTTTCTCTCATTTCTTCTGTCCAGTATGTACCAGAGCTAATTAATTTATTAAACTTTTGATTATGATTTTCATTCCTTTTTTACTTTATCTACACGGCACATAAATATCTGTGTGAACACTATGTCACTGATAGAAGACAAGGAGAGAAACTAGTTGTAGACGTTTTTATTGGACATCTCAAGATGCACGATGTGTGTTACTATTGGCCTGAAAAAAACTGTGTGCTTACGTGACACAAATCAGCTAATGTGCCTTACTCTCATTTAGCAAAAGGTGTTGTGCAACATTCTTACTCTTGCTTCTGTCATTGTTTATTATTTCTCTTGTCAAAAAATTTGCAACGGTCATTTTGAGATGTTGATAACATTTGCCAAGTAGCAACTCAAAAACCTAATGTCATCTTTAAAATTAAACTGTAGGATGAACTATACTTCCAGCATAATGTCTTTACCAGCCTATGATTATTGATTTAGTTTTCGTGTTCATTACTTATTTTCAGAAAAAGCCCAAGTAGCTGTGATAATATGTCTCAAATGCATTGTATGTTAGTTGAATTACATGAACCAAATGTTTTACAAAACTTATTGTTTCCATATAAACATTTTGGAAAATTAAATACGACATAAGAACGTGTGTTGTACGTTATCTCACATTAGAATACATGTACCGGTGCTGTTGTTGCTAGTATTGTAGGGCAGCCAACTTACAGAGGTGCTAGTATGGACCAAAACAATAAATAAGTCTATTAAACATGGGCTCTAAAATGTACACCTTAAGAGCTATGCGCACTTGTACAGTATAAAAAATTTGTTTCATAGTATCGAAAATGAACAATGTCTCATTCCTTTTAATGTATACATTTTAGAGCCCGAGTTTACAGGACTTTTCTCCTTGTTTTGATTCATACTATCACCTCTGAACGTTGCCTACCCTACAATCGTAAATTACCGGTAAATTTATTACACTGCCAGAGGTATCAGAACGATTTTAGCTTCTAATTTTCGACTCGGTCGTTTCCGGACCAGTATAACTTACCTCAAATTGATACATTGACCCTTCCCATCCCCGAAAATTCGTAACATCACGGAATTAATCTCTACAAAAAATCTTCTTGTTGTTGTGTCCTGTATCCAGTGCTTGATATTGTTTATATACAGGGTGAGTCATCAACTATTTCCATGTAGAACGATTCCGAAAACATGATAGTAGCTGAAAAGTTTGTTGGACAATAGTTGCATGGGACAAGGGGGGCCATAATGTGAAGTTGGTTTTTTGTTGCGAGTTGGGGTCGCGTCAGAGATATAAAGGTCAAATTTGTTTTTTTAAATGCGATGCTATAGTTTGGTACTTATTTTCTGATAGCGGCTATCGAGACGAATCCATTGATGTGTAAAAGTAAGGTCTTTGAAGGTCAACGAAGGTCAAAAGGTGGCATGAACGTCCATTTACAGAAGTTACAATCACGGATTGAGTGGTATTCCTTACCACTTCGGCACTTATCGAAGCACATGCTCTGACAATTCTCTCTCGTATGTCGTGCAAATAGTAAATATTCGCCAAATGCGGCGTATCCACCTAACGTGCCAAATGGTTCAAATGCCTCTGAGCACTATGGGACTTAACATCTGAGGTCATCAGTCCACTAGAACTTAGACCTACTTAAACCTAACTAACCTAAAGACATCACACACATCCATGCCCGAGGCAGGATTCGAACCTGGGACCGTAGCAGTTCCAGATTGTAGCGCCTAGAACCGCACGGCCACTAGCGACCGGAACCTAACGTGCCATTGACATGTACATACCATTCGACAGTTTCGCAATACATCAATACAACAGTAATAAGAACGATAAGACTAGCATTGTCGAATCAAGCGAATGTGAATGATGTATTCCCTCGAAGAACAAGTCGATATGCTTCTCATTTACGGAGAATGCCAATGAAATTCAATGAGAGCTGGAGACTTATATTCTGAAAGATATCCTCAACGTACTCACCCTACACGTCGTACATTTAAAGATGTGTATGATAAATTGCGAACAACTGGATCTGTAACGCATCGGAAACATATCCGGCAAAGGAAAGTTACTAACAGGAAACGGAAATTGGTACTCTTGCCACTGTGGTTCGAGGTCCTTGTGTTAGTTCTCGTCAAATCGCAAGGGAACCTGGCATCAGCCAGAGTAGTGTTGTTCGTGCTCTGCATCGCCATAAATATCGTCCTTACCATATCAGTCTCCACCAAGAATTAATTGGTACGGATTGTATGCATCGCATTGAATTCTGCCGATGAGCTCAACTTCATATTCAGAAGGGAGACACAGACGTTCATGCCACCTTTGTGACCTACGTTGACCTTCAAAGACCTTACTGTTACACATCATTGGATTCGTCTCGATAACAGCTATCAGAAAATAAGTACCAAACTACAGCATCCCATTTAAAAAAGCAAAGTTGACCTTCATATCTCTGACGCGACCCCACCGAGCAACAAAAAACCAACGTCATATTATGGCCCCCGTTGTCCCATGCAAGTTTTGTCTCATAAACTTTTCAGCCACTATCATACTTTCCGAGTTATTCTTGGTGGCAATAGTTTGTGACTCACCCTGTATAATCTTTGTGTTTGTAATCTTAACCATTCAACAGAACCTCAAATCATAAGTTATTGTAAATCATTTTACTTCTCTTTTCGAATTTGAAATTAATTTCATTGTTCTGTCAAAAACAAATTTTACTGCTCCTATCCACTCTCACGGCATCGGTAACCTAACACGTAACATGTTTGAAAATACTGTTTATGTTACTCATGTGAAACTGGGCTATGCTTTGAAAATGTTTATCGTATGTGCTGCCATTAAACATTAAACGGCGTGGTTTAAGTCGTTTTCTAGTGAACTGAATAGTACTCACACTTTGAATGTCCAAAAATGTATTAATTTTAGAATTCGCAACAAAAGCACGCCGTCCGCGGTGGCCGAGCGGCTCTAGACGCTTCAGTCCGGAATCACGCGGCTGCTACTGTCGTAGGTTCGAATCCTGCCTCGGGCATGGCTGTGTGTGATGTCCTTAGGTTAGTTAGGTTTACGTAGTTCTAAGTCTAGGGGATTGATGACCTCAGATGTTAAGTCCCATAGTGCTTGGAACCATTTGAACCATTTTTTGAACAAAAGCACAGGGTCATTTCATCACACAGAATTATACTGCACGTATATTTTCTCCACATTTTAAGTTTTGCTAAGATTAAACTCTTTTCATGAATGTCTCCATAGAGGTTAAAAGAATGAAATATCTCGTAAATTTTACCGAACTGCGAGGAAGGACTTTCTGTCCATCTTTGTGCAACAGACCAATAACGAACGCAAAATAAGTTTCCAGCAAGAAAACTGGGATATCTATAACAAACATCTGAAGATGGAAGAAGAGTAGGAAGATTGGGTTTAACTTCCCGTCGACATCGAGGTCATTGGAGAAGGAGCACAAGCTCGGATTGTGTCAAGGATGGGAAAGGAAATCGGGCCGCGTCCTTTCAAAGGAACCATCCCAGTATCTGCCTGGAGCGATTTTGGAAAATCACGGAAAAATCTAAATCTGAATGGCCGGATCTGGGTTTCAACTGTCGTCCTCACGAATGCAAGTCCACTGTGGTAACCACTGCGCCACCCCACTCGGTATCTGATGATAGATTTAAGGAAATTCATAAAAAAATGTTGAAATGTATGAATGTTCTGACAGAAATAAATAATGCGGAGAATAACAATGAAAACTCTATGGGACTTTGTCAAACGGGAGACAGGACAGCCAGTGTACAAGACTCCATAACAGATTGAATGACAATGTTGGGACTGATAATTCACAAGTTGCAAGTGCTTTTAACAACCACTTTCTAAACGTATCAACAAATATAGGATTAAATGATTCAGTTGAAGAAGCAAGGATATGTGTTAAAAATGTCATTCCAAAAAACTTTAACAAACTATAAGTAGCGCCAACATCCTTCACTACCATTAATACTATTACAAAAATTCTAAAAAACAAAAGTTCTTGTGGGGTTGATGGAATATGAAACAAAGTTCTGAAAAGTTGCTTCAACTTAATGAGTAATGTCCTTAGTGAGGTATACAAGGCATCACTGGCACAGGGAATTTTTCCACACAGGTTAGAATATGCAAATATTAAACCTCTTCATAAGAAAAGTGACAAGACAGACTTAAACACTTATATTCCAGTGTCATTACTGACATCGTTTTTCGGTATTTTCGAAGAATTAATGTACTCGAGGGTAGTAGCACGCTTAAGTGGAAACAATTTACTTAGCACACCATAGTTTGGATTGCCGAAGTGTTGCTCGATTGAGAATGCTATGAAAAGGTGCGAGCCTTAAATAATCGTATATCGGCAGTCGATATTTTTATGATCTTTCAAAGGCGTTTGATTGCGTAGAGCGTGATACTCCAGTCCATGCGCATTCCCGGAACACGGGTCGCGACCGTGTACTGTGAACTATCGCAGGTCACTAGTTCACAGTACGAGGTCACGGCTCTTGCTACGGGAATGGGCGTACAGGTAGACTGGAGTTGTGTTTGTTTAGGATCCAACGACCATTTTGATCTTGGGTCCATACGTCCGGCTGATTTAGATTCATTGCCTTAACGCCTTTTAGGGGTTTATTAGTTTGGACTGACAACGAATGTTGCGTACCATTTTCCGGGCTGCTTAGCTCTTATCACTTCATTAAATATCATCTGAGGATGTGGATTTCAGTCGCACGAAAATTGTTGTCATCTGATAATAAAAAGATTAAATACAGCAGAGGCGGCTTCTTAATTCCCAAGATGGTTAGTCACAGCTGTGGTACCAAGTAGGCTACAAAGGCTAAAAATAAAAAAGACCTCAAAATAAGTCAAAAACTTTAGTGAAACGCTTATCAGAACTAAAATACATTGATATTGTAATACCTCAGCGTAGCATATTAGGACCGATATTCTTCTTTAAATACATCAATGGCTTTCCCAGTAGTGTCAGTCACGGGAAAGAAATTCTCTTTGCTGACGCCAGCAATATTATAGACACAGAAAACAAGAAAACTTCTTGCAATCAGAACAAATGAAATTCTTAAACAATGTCACAATTGATAATGCAGTAAAGTGACGTTGCACATAAAGAAAACAAATGCCATGAATTTCAGTTTGAAGAGGGGAAATAGGAGTGCTGAATTAAATGTAGATGGCACATCATTAAATCTGTAAAAAGACACATAATTTCAGCGGTGTACCGTAGGTCTCTAGAAGAGCGTAGCTTTCCACAGGATTGGAAAAGGGCACAGGTCATCCCCGTTTACAAGAACGGACGTCGAACAGATCTGCAGAACTATAGACCTATATCTCTAACGTCGATCAGTTGTAGAATTTTGGAACGCGTATTATGTTCGAGTATAATGACTTTTCTGGATACTAGAAATCTACTCTGTAGGAATCAACATGGGTTTCGAAAAAGACGGTCATGTGAAACCCAGCTCGCGCTATTCGTCCACGAGACTCAGAGGGCCATAGACACGGGTTCACAGGTAGATGCCGTGTTTCTTGACTTCCGCAAGGCGTTCCATACAGTTCCCCACAGGCGGTTAATGAACAAAGCAAGAGCATATGGACTATCAGACCAATTGTGCGATAGGATTGACGAGTTCCTAGATAACAGAACGCAGCATGTCATTCTCAATGGAGAGAAGTCTTCCGAAGTAAGAGTGATTTCAGGTGTGCCGCAGGGGAGTATCGTAGGACCGTTGCTATTCAGAGTATACATAAATGACCTTATAAATGACATCGGAAGTTCACTGAGGATTTTTGCGGATGATGCTGTGGTATATCGAGAGAGTGTAACAATGGAAAATTGTACTGAAATGCAGGAGGATCTACAGCGAATTGACGCGTGGTGCAGGGAATGGCAATTGAATCTCAATGTAGACAAGTGTAATGTGCTGCGAATACATAGAAAGAAAGAGCCCTTATCATTTAGCTACAATATAGCAAGTCAGCAACTGGAAGCAGTTAATACCATAAATTATCTGGGAGTACGCATTAGGAGTGATTTAAAATGGAATGATCATATAATGTTGATCGTCGGTAAAGCAGATGCCAGACTGAGATTCATTGGAAGAATCCTAAGGAAATGCAATCCGAAAACAAAGGAAGTAGGTTACAGTACGCTTGTTCGCCCACTGCTTGAATACTGCTCAGCAGTGTGAGATCCGTTCCAGATAGGGTTGATAGAAGAGATAGAGAAGATCCAACGGAGAGCAGCGCGCTTCGTTACAGGATCATTTAGTAATCACGAAAGCGTTACGGAGATGATAGATAAAGTCCAGAGGAAGACTCTGCAGGAGAGATGCTCAGTAGCTCGGTAAGAGCTTTTGTTGAAGTTTCGAGAACATACCTTCACCGAGGAGTCAAGCAGTATATTGCTCCCTCCTGCATATATCTCGCGAAAAGACCATGAGGATAAAATCAGAGAGATTAGAGCCCACACAGAGGCATACCGACAATCCTTTCCACGAACAATACGAGACTGGAATAGAAGGGAGAACCGATAGAGATACTCAAGGTACCCTCCGCCACACACCGTTAGCTGGCTTGCGGAGTATGGATGTAGATGTAGATGTAGATGTAGAATGGACACTGATTCTCGGTTGAAATGGTGCGAGCACAGAAAGATACTTGCAAACAAAATGTCATCAGCATGTTACGCCCTTTGAGTCCTGATCAGTGTAGCAGTCAGTGTCTTTTAGTTACATGATATATACACTCAGTTATTATCCAGGGAATGCTTTTCTGGAGAGATAACGCTCAAAATAAGAACACAATTTTCAGTCTATAGAAAAGTTTCGTGACAATAGGAGCCTAAAATAGTAGTCGAGCTGATTGTAAAAATGTATTAAAACACTGGAGATTTTAACTACACTACACTAAACTACATATTTTCCGGTAAGTTGTACACATCAAAATAATGATGATAATTACTACACAAAGAGCTCTGTCGACGACCATGGAACAGGGGATTGACTGAACTTGCATTTAGTAAGTAAACAGTAAAACAGACATCAGTTTATACCAAGGAATAGAACTCTTCATTAAGTTTCCCAAGGAGATTAAAGATCTTACTAAAGCAAAGTTGTTTAGAAAGGCAGTTAAAAAGTACCTGTAAAAATAAATTCTATACATGGAAGGATTACTCAGATAACACAGAGTAGGGGTTTGTTAAAAAATATAACACATATAAATAATAACGGCGAAGATAAAACATATATTATTTTACGTAACATTTTAAAAATACGTTTTTTCTTTCTTGTTTTCCTTTCTGAAGAAACTTACTCCCAAAGCTATGCAATGTATAATACAAACACCTTATGCTCTTTCTGAGTTCTACATATCACTCATTATTCTGATTCAGTTTTTCAGGTTAGTAAATGGGAAGATATAATACATAAAATGGAAACCACCCATCGCTGCTGTCGTATTGACGTCAGCTGATGGTGTAGCACTATAATTTTACATTATTGAATCACTTATTTGTAGAACACTATCTTTCACCAGGGGTAAACTGAATGAGGTAGCACTATTTTAAACAGAGTAGCCTTGTATTCGGGATGGTGGAGGCTCCGATTGTCATCCGCCCATCCTCATTTAGGTTTTCCGTTGTTTACCTAAATTACTTTAGGCAAATGTCAGGGTTAATAACAAAAGGAGGGTAAGCATTGGTCGTTGAAGTAGAATTTTTATTTCTGTTGCAAATCGATTTCAATCACTGCCTGACCATCGTCAGTGCTAGTATTAGAGCCCTGTGGATTCCCAAATACAAGTAGTAAAATTGCAGTATTTGCTCCTATCAATGAAGAGTACTTGTCAGACCGAAGGTACAAATGCTACTCATTTGTACCTTGGGTCTGAGAAGTACACTTCATTGATATGAGCAGAAACTGCCATTTTACTCCTTGCATTTATGAGTCCACAGGGCTTTAATACTAGCACTGATGATGATCACGCAGGGATTGAAATCGATATGCAACAGAAATAAAGACTGATACTTTAACGACCAATGTTCATCCTCCTTTTGTTATTAATACTGGTTTGGTGGTCGTGGCCTACGCAACTCCTTATGGAGTCACCATTCAAATGAATGTCAGGGTGTTAACCTACTATAAGGCAACGCAGACTAACTGTCCCGTCTTTGTCAAACTAGAACACTAAGTATGCAAAAGCATGAATTACGGTACATTTGTTGTTCTTAAATTGTAACACCAGGACATGTCCAACATCCTTGTAAAAGAGATCTACAGATGAATAAAGCTACTACTGCTACTGCTACTACTACATATTTGAATGTATTTCTCAATAACTTATTTCCCCCTGTTGGTTTTAGTTAGCATGAGACTTCAGCTATTTCTGACTGTAAAGCATTTTGACGCCAGTCCCTAATTGTAAAATAGGCTACTATCTTTGTATCAGTGTCCTGCAGGGCTCACAATGTCTAGTGTTCTCAAAGTGTCAGAAATGGAACACCGCTCCTTGGTCCAACGCAACTGGATTGATAATCCATTATTTCCATGCCAGTGAAATATGTTGATTCATACTTCATCTTCATGAGAACGTATTTTCAGTGTTATTAGAACAGTAAAGCGCACGCCTACAGATGAAAAATGGTATGATCACATGATGACTATTGAGTGTGTTAACGTTACTGGAACCTCTCGAGTAGAGGTGGTAAGACAGCATGCGGGGCGGACGTGCAAGTGCAGTTCATAGTCATCTTTAGGTCTTTGGGAGAGGTCGAACGATTGGCACGTTGGATGTGGAAGCATCGTAAAGACAGATAATCACAGCAGGCGGTAGTGCAGTGGCTGTAAAACGGGGGATGGTATAGACTAAGAGGAACGGCGTGGCAAGAAGTGTTGGCATGGATACTTTCAGAAAGACGACACTACGAGAAGTTAGTAAGACTGTTCGAGTGGCGCTGGCGAACGGACGGATGACAGCAGCTGAGATAGAAGTAGAGGCTTCAGGCAGAGTGTAACTACGAACTGTCAGTCTGAGAGCTCGAGTTGTCAAGCGTAGTTTTGCGCAGAAACGCTACCACCGAAAAGAGAGACTGTGCGATATAGAGCCACAGTCAAAAGTGGTGGCTGTCCTTAAACCCGGGAAGGACCCAGAGTCTCCGAAGAGCTATCGATCCATAACCCTTGTCTGCCACGTGTTTAAGCTCTATGAAAGATTGATCCTCAACAGGAAAGAGAAGATTGTTGACTCGAAGCTAATTCCACACCAAGCAGGTTTTAGACCTGGAAAGTCCTGTACCAGTCAAATTCTGGCATTGACGGAACATATCGAGGATGGGTTTGAGAATAAACTAATGACCGGGCTGGCATTAGTCGACCTAAGTTCCGCCTATGATACAGTAGATCACCGGACACTACTGCATAAAACCTACGAGACCCTGAAAGACTACCACCTAGTCAAGATAATCGAATTCCTGCTCCAAAATAGACAGTTCTTCGTAATGCTTGAGGGGAAAAAGAGTCGATGGCGGAATCAGAAAAATGGGCTCGCCCAAGGGAGCGTGTTGGCGTCACTCCTATTCAACATATATACAAATGACCAACCAACTCCAGATAAAACAAAAACTTTTGTATATGCAGACGACCTCGCAATAACAGTTCAAGGCAACAGGTTTGAAGCCATCGAGGAGAAACTAGAAACCGCCCATCCTACAATGTCAACCTACTACAAAAAGAATTCTCTAAAACCCAATCCCTCCAAAACACAAGTGAGTGCATTCCATCTGAACTCGAGGCAGGCAAAGTACAGGCTGCATGTTACCTGGGATGGGACATTACTAGAACACACAGATACTCCCTCCTACCTTGGCGTCATGCTGGAAAGAACATTGACGTACAAATATCATTGCGAAAAAACACGCAAAAAAGTAGGAGCACGAAATTCCCCAATAAGAAAGCTGTCCAATAGCAAATAGGGTGCCAAACCTAGCGCGGTCAGAACTTCAGCCCAAGCTTTGTGCTTCTCAACTGCCGAATATGCCTGCCCGGTTTGGTGCAGATCCGCCAGCGCAAAAAAGGTAGATATTAGCTTGAATGAAACATGCAGGATAGTGACAGGCTGCATGAAACCAACCCCCATAGAAAATCTTCTCAGGGCCGCAGGTTTCACAAACTCTGACTCACGTAGGAAAGCCCATGAACATACCGAGAAGCTAAAACAAACCTTTGATGCCCATCACTCAATATTTGGCCTAGAGTGTGGCCCCAGCAGACTCAAATCCAGGCGTCGTTTCCTAAGTTGCGCCTTAGATGAGCCCCCCCCCCCCCCCCCATCTACTATCCACTAAGAGAGGACCCACCAAGCGGCGTTTCTGGTGATTGGAAAACCTGGAGAATGCTTAACCGCATCAGAACTGGGGTGGCTCCTGTGAAATGTAATCTGATCAAATGGGGTTTGTTGGACGAAAATGACGACAAATGCGACTGCGCCACTCGACAGGACATGGAACATCTTCTACAATGCCCTGCCTGCCCCCACAGATGCACCCTCCACGATCTATGGCTGGCTAAAAAAGAAGCATTGGACATTGCCCAATACTGGGCAAACAAATTGTAGTTTCCGGACACGAAAACGTAAAGTAAAGTAAGAGCCACAGTCTATCGGAATAGTGAGTGGCATCATGTGACAACCAATTATGTGTCTCGCTTGTTTTTGGCTGTCATATCGACGTCGACGTGTCCTTAGAAGACCTGGTAAAATGTCATCAGAAGCCGTCTATACATTTCCAATTCCTGGTATGATGGTGTATGCAGAGCTACTGGGTATGAGAACGAGAGAGATTTGCAAATTTTTGAAGGGAGATTGAACGCGCGCAAGTGTGTGACAGAGTGGTAAACTCTGTATTCATACTCTTCATGACCAAAGTATCAAGCGGCATATTCCAGCAAAAGAATGCAAGACCACACACTTCAGTTCACCTCACACGTCTTGAGAAATGTACTGATTCTTGAGTGGCGTTCCCAGTCTGTTAATTTACCACCAATGAAATATGTCTGGGATTATTCCATATGAAGACGTGTACCAGCCCCCAGCCAGCAATCTTCATGAGCTTTTTTTCCCCAGGTGTAGCATGTAATTCCTCAAGGCGACATTCGGAGGTTATCTGCTTCCATGTCACAAGCAATGGAAGGGTGTATTCGTGCCCATGACATTCACAACTCTTACTGATGTTGATGATAGCCTTTTGTTACGAATGGAAAGTAAGTTTATTCATTTGGCATCCGTTACGAGGTAAACATTTCTATAAATTTCGATAACTATTGGACTGGTACACCACGCTGCAACACTTTCCATTTCCGTCAGTTACGAAACGTTGTTAAAGTGTCTAAATTCAGAGTGCCGCACTTTATGGTTCATAAGAACGGCTATGACCTCTACTTTCCTCCCCTCGGGACAGCCTTTTCGATTTTGAGCTTTATAATTTCCCAAACGCAGCACATAGTGCTAGTAGTACGTATTAGGCAACATATTTCCCAGCATCGCTGATTGGAAATATGAGTGATAGCAAAGTGCTAGATCATTTCCCAAGTAAGGCCCTTTTTCCGTTGTGCAGAGTAAACTTAAAATCACAAAAACTTCTTACAATGAATAAAAAGCAGACAAGTACCGGTAGGACATGCGCTCTGAGGATTCCGTATAAACTTAATTATGTATATACACTAGTGACCATTAAAATTGCTACACCACGAAGATGACGTGCTACAGACGCGAAATTTAACAGACAGGAAGAAGATGTTGTGATATGCAAATCATTAGCTTTTCAGAGCATTAATTCAAGGTTGGCGCAGGTGGCGACACCTACAACGTGCTGCCATGAGGAAAGTTTCCAACCGATTTCTCATACACAAACAGCAGTTGACCGGCGTTGCCTAGTTAAACGTTGTTGTGATGCCTCGTGTAAGGAGGAGCAATGCGTACCATCACGTTTCCGACTTTGATAAAGGTTGGATTGTAGCCTATACGGAACATCGTGTTGGACCCGAACGGCCTCGTATCACTAGCAGTCGAGATGACAGGCATCTTATCCGCATGGCTATAACGGGTCATGCAGCCACGTCTCGATTCCTGAGTCAACAGACGGGGACGTTTGCAAGACAACAACCATCTGCACCAACAGTTTGACGACGTTTGCAGCACCATGGACTCTCAGCTCGGAGACCATGGCTGCGGTTACCCTTGACGCTGCATCACAGACAGGAGCGCCTGCGATGATGTACTCAACGACGAACCTGGGTGCACGAATGGCAAAACGTCATTCTTTCGGATGAATCCAGGTTCTGTTTACAGCATCATGATGGTCGCATCCGTGTTTGGCGACATCGCGGTGAACGCACATTGGAAGCGTGTATTCTTCATCGTCATACTGGCGTATTACCAGGAGTGATGGTATGGGGTGCCATTGGTTACACGTCTCGGTCACCTCTTGTTCGTCTTGTTCGCATTGACGGCACTTTGAACAGTGGACGTTACATTTCAGATGTGTTACGACCCGTGGATCCACCCTTCATTCGATCCCTGCGAAATCCTACATTTCAGCAGAATAATGCACGACCGCATGTTGCAGGTCCTGTACGGGCGTTTCTGGATACAGAAAATGTTCAACTGCTGCCCTGGCCAGCACATTCTCCAGATCTCTGACCAATTGAAAACGTCTGGTCAATGGTGGCCAAGCAACTGGCTCGTCACAATACGCCAGTCACTACTCTTGATGAACTGTGGTATCGTGTTGAAGCTACATGGGCAGCTTTACCTGTACACGCCATCCAAGCTCTGTTTGGCTCAATGCCCAGGCGTATCAAGCCCGTTATTACGGCCAGAGCTGGTTGTTCTGGGTACTGATTTCTCAGGATCTATGCAGCCAAATTGTGTGAAAATGTAATCACATGCCAGTTATAATATAATGTATTTGTCCAATGAATACCCGTTTATCATCTGCACTTCTTCTTGGAGTAGTAGTTTTAATGACCAGTAGTGTAGGTAGTTCATCTACAGGTTTTGAAGAGTGTGTTTGTTAACATCAAAATATGTGACAGAAATGGCCGTATCTTTTTATTGCATTGGCTCAGAAGCTGAAATGTTTTACACCGCCCGTTGACCTCCGCATTTGACATAAATTTCAGCATGATACCTCTACCTGCGCCTGAGAAAAAGGGAACTTTGACGGGCAAACAGAGGGGAACAAAGTGATCCTATAACAGTTCCGTGTTTACCGATTGAGATACGCAACCCTAATAAAGGACATCCTGTCACCCCATCTCTTTCAGCAATTCATTATTTCAGTTTCAGTAACCATTTGTCACACACCAAACTTTCCATAGTGGATTACATAATTTCCACTAACTACACTCAAATCTGTGAGTGTTTTACTTTATGTAAGACGCTACATCAGTTCCCCTAACTATTCACGCGGGCTAATTTTCAATTTACATATCTGGAATAATTCAGCTGAAATATTTGTCTTTGCTATCGTGCCCTTCCTGTAGCCAGCAGACTGGGAACTCGTGTGTGGCAAGAGCGGCAGTCGATACGGATGGCGTGGAGGCCACGTGGGACATGGCGTTTTGTGACACGGCCTATTGTTGCTGCCGCAGGACGGCGGCCATCTTGTGCGGCGTTCCTCCGATAGACTGACGCCCTCCCGCATTCCGATCCGCTCCACAGATCGCATTGTCCACTGCCGCCTCAGCTAGTGCTCTTGCCTGCCTTTTCATCCACTTCTCTCTCTCACCTTCTTGCTCGGCTTCTTTCTCAACTGTTAATAAAGTTTTCCTTACTGCATATTGGGAAGCATAAAAATGTGAAATGGTACATCAAAAGTATAGTTTACTACATTGCTGGCCACTAAAACACTATGAACGTGGCATGCAACAAACGCGATATTCGAATTAGGTCTACTACGTGCGTGGATATGCAGATGATTAACATTTCAGTGCCACTTCTCAAAGCATGTTGGAGTCACGCTCTCTACCTTCTGCGTATAAAGGAAAATTACGCAGCAGGTTTTCCATACAGAAATCGCGTTTGAATGTTGTCTGTTTGTGAGAAGTTCATGTTATACCTCGTGTAAGAAGGAGAAACAACTACCAACACGTGTCACAACTCGACAGCAGCTGGATCATGGCATATTGAGACTGGAGTTTCCTTTCCGCAGTATTGCTGCTCATATGGGCGAGACTTCACGAGACACGCGCGAGTACGTAACCGATGGGTTTAGGAGGATCATACTCAACTCCATGCAGGATCTCAATGGCTCCACGCGGTTAACACCCGCGGGGACAGACATAGTGTTCACTCTGCCGTGCAGGATGTACATTCACGTCAAGTGTCAGGGATAGGTAATGGGCTTGTTTGAATCATGAAGAAATTCCTGTAGTAGTTAGTGTTAGGGCTGCACCTTTTTTAGACTGAAGTCAGCTGATAGGTATACCTGCTTAAAGGAAGTCCCTCTAAGGGCTCGCTTTCCGAGGACGTCATGTTCCCAAGTAGAGAAAGAATTAGCATATTTCATCAAAATATAAGAGGTATTAGAGGTAAAGTTAGTGAACTGCTTATAGATGTTGACTCTGAAATTATTAGTATATCAGAGCACCACTTAAATAATTTGACAGTTCAGAGGCTTTCTTTACCAGGATACAGATTTGCTGGCTGTTTCTCAAGGAGTTCCTTGCGGGATGGGTGAGTGGCTATGTACGTAAGAAACAGTATTCCATTTAAGTCCACAGACGTATCACGACACTGCACTGAACAGGTATTTGAATGTTGTGCAGGGGCAGTTGAATTTAGTGAATTAAACTTCTAATTGTTGTTGTTTATAGGTCCCCTAACACCGACTTGAGAGCATTTCCGCTCAAGTTAGAGAGGGTTCTTGATTCACTTTGTAGGAAGTACCAGAAATGAGTTATATGTGGTGACTTCAATATTAATTTTGTATATGATGATGCAAATCCTGCCTCGGGCATGGATGTGTGTGATGTCCTTAGGTTAGTTAGGTTTAAGTAGTTCTAGGTTCTAAGGGACTGATGACCTCCGCTGTTAAGTCCCATAGTGCTCAGAGCCATTTGAACCATTTTGCAAGAAAAAAGATGTTGGTAAATCTTCTAAATTCATATGATCTGATGCAAACTGCGTTTTTTCCAACTAGGATGCAGGGGAACAGTAGCATAGCTATAGACAATATTTTTATTCATTTGTCATTACTAGATGGGCATTCTGTTAGTAAAAGAGTGAATGGCCTTTCAGACCATGATGCACAAATTTTAACACTAAAAGGCTTTTGTACTCAAAGCAATGTCATATTTAATTACAAACTATGTAGGAAAGTTAATCCAACAGCAACAGAGAGTTGTTTAAACCTTGTCAAGGAACAAGAGTGGCAGGATGTTTATAGTGCCGACAACATAGATGATAAATACAGTACTTTCCTTAACACATTTCTCATGCTCTTTGAGAGTTGCTTTCCATTAGAACGTTCTAAACGGGGTACTAGCAGTAATAGGCAGCTCGCGTGGCTGACTCGTGGGATAAGGATATCTTGTAGAACAAAGCGGAAATTATTCCAAAATGTTAGAAGCAGTCATAATCAAGCTACAGTAGCCCATTACAAACAGTATTGTAAGGTGCTTAAAAATGTTATTGGCAAGGCAAAGAGTATGTATTACGCAAATAGAATAGCTAATTCACAGTATAAAATTAAAACCATGTGGTCAGTTGTGAAGGAAATGTCTAGTCAGCAGCACAAGGTCGACGATATAAAGTCAGTTCGCAGTAAAAATATTTCTGTTAGTGATAAATCAGATATATGTACACTATCTAACAATCATTTTTGAGCATTGCTGGTGAGATAAATAAAAATTTAGTTTCTACAGGAAATCATATAACTTTCTTGGCAAATGCCTTTCCGAGATTGATGTCTGAGATACTCCTTTGTGGTACAGACAAGCGGGAGATTGAGTCAATAATTAAATCATTGAAGACTAAGGACTCTCATGGTTATGATGGAGAGTCTAGCAGCATATTAAAGTACTGTATTAAGCTATATTTGTAATTTTTCCTTTAGGAATGGTCAGTTTCCTGAGCGATTAAAGTACTCAGTAGTAAAGCCGCTTTATAAAAAGGGAGAAAGGGATAATGTAGATAATTTTAGACCTGTTTCTATGCCATCAGTGTTTGCAAAAGTTATTGAAAAGGCTGTGTATGTAAGGATAATTGATAATTTTATATCACATGATTTGCTATCAAATGTACTGTTCGGCCTCAGGAGTCGTTTAACAACTGAAAATGCTATATTCTCTTTTCTCTGTGAGGTACTGGATGGGCTAAACAAAAGGTTTCGAACGCTTGGCATACTTTTTGATTTAACTAAGGCATTTGATTGTGTTGATCACAAAAAATTGGTCCAGAAGTTGGACCATTACAGAATACGGGGAGTAGCTCACAATTCGTTCACCTCTTACTTTAGCAACAGGCAGCAAAAGGTCATTATTCACAATGTTGATAACGGCTGTGATGTGGGATCTGAGTGGGGTACTGTCAAGTGGGGGGTGCCACAGGGATCAGTATTGGGGCCACTCCTGTTCCTTATTTATATTAATGATATCCCCTCTAGTATTATGGGTAACTCCAAAATATTTCTGTTTGCTGATGACACTAGCTTGGTAATAAAGGATGTTGTGTGCAACATTGGATCGGTTTCAAATAGTGCAGTACATGACTTAAGTTCATGGTTTGTAGAAAATAAACTAACGTTAAATCACAGTAAGACTCAGTTTTTACTGTTTCTAACACACAATTCAACAAAACCTGGCGTCTTAATTTCACAGAACGGGCATATGATTAGCGAAACTGAACAGTTGAAATTTCTAGGTGTTCAGATAGATAGTAAGCTGTCGTGGAAATCCACCGTTCAGGATCTTGTTCAAAGACTTAATACTGCCATTTTTACTATTCGAATGGTATCAGAAATAGGTGATCGTTCGACACGAAAATTAGTCTACTTTGCCTACTTTCATTCGCTTATGTCGTATGGTATTATATTTTGGGGTAATTCTTCCCATTCTAAAAGGATATTTTTGGCTCAGAAACGGGCGGTTCGGGCAACACGTGGTGTAAGTTACGAACCTCTTGTCGACCCCTGTTCACGAGCCTGGGTATTTTGAGATGGGCCTCTCAATATACACTCCTGGAAATGGAAAAAAGAACACATTGACACCGGTGTGTCAGACCCACCATACTTGCTCCGGACACTGCGAGAGGGCTGTACAAGCAATGATCACACGTACGGCACAGCGGACACACCAGGAACCGCGGTGTTGGCCGTCGAATGGCGCTAGCTGCGCAGCATTTGTGCACCGCCGCCGTCAGTGTCAGCCAGTTTGCCGTGGCATACGGAGCTCCATCGCAGTCTTTAACACTGGTAGCATGCCGCGACAGCGTGGACGTGAACCGTATGTGCAGTTGACGGACTTTGAGCGAGGGCGTATAGTGGGCATGCGGGAGGCCGGGTGGACGTACCGCGGAATTGCTCCACACGTGGGGCGTGAGGTCTCCACAGTACATCGATGTTGTCGCCAGTGGTCGGCGGAAGGTGCACGTGCCCGTCGACCTGGGACCGGACCGCAGCGACGGACGGATGCACGCCAAGACCGTAGGATCCTACGCAGTGCCGTAGGGGACCGCACCGCCACTTCCCAGCAAATTAGGGACACTGTTGCTCCTGGGGTATCGGCGAGGACCATTCGCAACCGTCTCCATGAAGCTGGGCTACGGTCCCGCACACCGTTAGGCCGTCTTCCGCTCACGCCCCAACATCGTGCAGCCCGCCTCCAGTGGTGTCGCGACAGGCGTGAATGGAGGGACGAATAGAGACGTGTCGTCTTCAGCGCTGAGAGTCGCTTCTGCCTTGGTGCCAATGATGGTCGTATGCGTGTTTGGCGCCGTGCAGGTGAGCGCCACAATCAGGACTGCATACGACCGAGGCACACAGGGCCAACACTCGGCATCATGGTGTAGGGAGCGATCTCCTACACTGGCCGTACACCACTGGTGATCGTCGAGGGGACACTGAATAGTGCACGGTACATCCAAACCGTCATCGAACCCATAGTTCTACCATTCCCAGGCCGGCAAGGGAACTTGCTGTTCCAACAGGACAATGCACGTCCGCATGTATCCCGTGCCACTCAACGTGCTCTAGAAGGTGTAAGTCAACTACCCTGGCCAGCAAGATCTCCGGATCTGTCCCCCATTGAGCATGTTTGGGATTGGATGAAGCGTCGTCTCACGCGGTCTGCACGTCCAGCACGAACGCTGGTCCAACTGAGGCGCCAGGTGGAAATGGCATGGCAAGCCGTTCCACAGGACTACATCCAGCATCTCTACGATCGTCTCCATGGGAGAATAGCAGCCTGCATTGCTGCGAAAGGTGGATATACACTGTACTAGTGCCGACATTGTGCATGCTCTGTTGCCTGTGTCTATGTGCCTGTGGTTCTGTCAGTGTGATCATGTGATGTATCTGACCCCAGGAATGTGTCAATAAAGTTTCCCCTTCCTGGGACAATGAATTCACGGTGTTCTTATTTCAATTTCCAGGAGTGTATATATTCCTTACTGTCATTTCTTGTTAACAATATTAGCTTATTCCCAAGAATAAGAAGCTTTCGCTCGGTTAATACTCGACAGGAATCAAACCTGCATTTGGATTGGACTTCCTTAACTCTTATGGAGAAAGGTGTACAGTATACTGCTGCATCCATTTTCAATAAGCTACCACTCGGATTCAAAAATCTTAGCAATAATCCACGCGCTTTCAAATCGAAACTGATTTTTCTCATGGGTCACTCCTATTCTGTCGAGGAGTTCTTGAAAAATTAAGATGAATCTTATTGTATTGTTGACTGCGTTTACTTAAACTTATGGACTGACTTTTTTCAGGTTCATAAATATTTATTTTTATGTTATTACTTTTATGTTGTAATTGATGGACTTGGAGATTTGCTCCTCAATTTGGTCCTACGGAACGTGATGTATAGATAAAAATAAAAAATAAACCCGCACGGACAATGTGACGACGTCAGGAACACCACGGACTCTTAGCATGGCCACCATTATTGCGGCATCCGTTGACAAGTCAGCAGGGAGAGGCACGCTGACAGTGGTACACCCCGTGACAATGATGAACACAAGAGTGGCACCAAGTCGTATTTTCAAAGAACGAACGTAGCCATATTGGATTCGTCATTGCCATATGGGCCCAGAACCTGGTGTAATGGTGTGAGGCGTCATTGGGTACAGAGTACAATTACTTCTGGTTTGCATAGCTATTATTTTGATATGTGCCCTTACATATCTGACTTGTATCTTGGAGATCGCAGTGTCGTTATCTTTCAACAAGATAACACAAGACCACATGTTGGCCCTCCTGTCCTAGCCTACCTCGAGACTGAGGGTGTTAGACTGATGTTCCGCTCAGCAAGTCATTCGGATATCTCACTCGTTGAAAACATCTGGAAATGGGATATCGAGTGACCGGCATACCACCACTTAGACGCATCTGCGACTGATGAAATGTGACATAGACTTAAAGCAGCATAGGATGATGCATGCGTATCTGTTATCCAAACTCAGTTCGACTCGATGGGCAGCAGGTTTAGATTCACTGCTGGTGCAAATGTGGCAACTCTGTGTATAAAATTTCGCACACTGTATACCGCCATGTCATCTACATCAACATGACTACTCTGCAATGCACCACTTGAGTGCCTGGCAGAAGGTTCTTCGCACCATCTTCAGGCTATTTATCTACCGTTCCACTCTCTAGCAGCTCGTGGGAAAAATGAACACTTAACTCTGTCTATACGAGCTCTGGTCTCTCTTATTTTATTATGATGATCATTTCTCCCTATGCAGGCTGATGAGAATTAAATATTTCATCATTCAGGAGAGAAAGTTTGTGATTTGTAATTCCCTGAAAAGATCTCGCAGTAACGAAAAATATCTTTGATTTAATGATCGTCGTCACAACTCCCCTATTTAACCATAATACAAAACGAGCTGTATTTTTTTGAACTTTTTCAGTATCCACCGTCTATTCTACCTGGTAAGGATCTAATACAACACAGCAATACTCTAGCAGAGGACGGACAAGTTTAGCGTAGACAGTCTCTTTAGTACACCTGAAATCTTCAATTTTTCAATATGTATTCTTCCTACTATGTAATATTCGCAGGTATAGTAAAATGTCATTATTTCCTATCCTTCCTGTTGCTGCAATTTTATGGCCATTAGTGTAGAATGAATGACGCCCTTCCGACTTCTTTCGTGAGAAAAATGATTCTCGGTAGCCTTCATTGTAAACATGAATATCCTTTGCATCATCATTGTAACCATTTCACGAGTGTACCGTGAATATCAGGAATCCGAAAAAACATCGAATGTCCGACGTCGCTGCGGACGGAAAAAGATACTGCAAGAACGGGACCAACGAGGACTGAAGAGAATCGTTCAACGTGACAGAAGTGCAAACCTTCCGCAAATTGCTGCAGATTTCAATGCTGGGCCATCACCAAGTGTCGGCGTGCGAACCATTCAACGAAACATCATCGATATGGGCTTTCAGAGCCGAAGGCCCATTCGTGTACCCTTGATGACTGCACGACACAAAGTTTTACGCCTCTCCTGGGCCCGTCAATACCGACATTGGACTGTTGATGTCTGGAAACATGTTGCCTGGTCGAACGAGTCTCGTTTCAAATTGTATCGAGTGGATGGACGTTACGGGTATGGAGACAAGCTCATGGATCCATGGACCCCGTATGTCAGCAGAGGCTCTTCAAGCTGGCGGTGGCTCTGTAATGGTGTCTGGTGTGTGAAGTCGGAGTGATATGGGACACCTGATACGTCTAGATACGACTCTGATAGGTGACACGTACGTAAGCATCCTGTCTGTTCACCTGCATCCATTCATGGCCATTGTGCATTCCAACAAACTTGGGCAATTCCAGCAGGTCCATAATTGCTACAGAGTGGATCCAGGAACTCTCTTCTGCGTTTTAACACTTCCGATGGCCATCAAACTCCCCAGACATGAACATTATTCAGCATATCTGCGTTGGCTTGCAACGTGCTCTTCACAAGAGATCTCCACCTCCTCGTACCCTTACGAATTTGTGGACAGCCCTGCACGATTCATGGTATCAGTTCCCTCCAGTATTAGTTCAGACATTAGTCGAGTCCATGCCACTTCGTGTTGTGGCACTTGTGCGTGCTCGCGAGGCCCTACACGATATTAGCCCTCCCATTACCAAGCTTTTTCACACCTCTGCTTTACCAAGCGGGGTATTTGGACTATCTCAAAAGAGTTCTGTGTTTTATTGTAATATTTGTTCTCAGATTTCGCTATTTAGTATTGAAAAAGAGCTTTTCAGGTTATTAGAAGTATTTAATCAGATCACAGATACAAAATACAAAAAGAATGTATATCTTTCACTAAATCCAGTACTCATCGAACAGAAAATTAATAATCTATATACCTCAACAGTCACTGCAGTAAAATAACACAAGACTTTTTTTCAACTTTTCGGTCAAGTACATTTTTGCACTGCGTGCATAACAGTTTCTTCTCTGTGTATATTACAAACAGGTTTCTTGCATGTTACACAACAGAATCTTGTTTTCCGATCTTCGTTTCTCTTGTGCATCTTTATGAAGACCGATGATATTTTTGGCTGTTTCGTCCATACTGCCTTTGCTGCTGAGTCCAAACGCCAGTTCAGTCGTGAAGAGTTTACGTCGGCTTCAGTTATTCTTCTGCCATTCAGAAAATCTTTGAGTGTACAGAATATATGCATTCAGTGCTGCAAATCTATCATTTCCATGAAGATTCTTAGTGGCCACCGCCTCGTTCCTCTAACACAATTGTATTCTCTTGTCATTTTGTCCCCATTATCTTGTTGTAGTGCAGTATGATTTCGGGTTTGTGTTCACTTTCTTCACCACTAACTTGTCTCTCATTTTGTTGAGCAGAGAGTAGTATTACTGCCTTTCCCTTCTTTGGAACACAGGAAACTACGGTCAAGTCATTTGTGAAACCAAACATTTAAGACTGAACTTCCCTCTTTCTGTTTGGCAGGAATTCCTTCGGAATCTCTTTCTTATTTGAATGCCAGGTACCAACCAATGTCGTGTTTCATTTTAGTAGTTCAGCAGCCAATGGAAAACTGGTGAAAAATTATCAGTTGTTACATCATGACCGTTATTCAGAAATGGTTCCATCAGATCCAAAACAACTCTCTGTCCTTGATTCACTTCCCGAGTATTGTGCACCATTCCTGTGTAAATTTGGATTCGTAATAAGTAAGATGTCTTCACATCAGCACAAACCCAAATTTTAATGCCATGCTTGTCATGCTTGCTCCTCATATAAAAACTAAAAGGGCGGTTTCCTCGGTACGTTGATAATCGTTCAACAATAATCACTTATTCATAAGGATAGAAGTTCTCGCACAAGTCAGATTGAAATTTGTCGAACACTACCCTGATGGCTTGTAGCTTATCCTTGGTTTCTTCAATTCTCTGTGTTCTTGTGTCTCTGTTGTCAAATCGCAAGAATTTCAATATAGACATAAATCGGTTTCTTGAAATGGCAGCAGAAAAGAATGGTTGCCTCCCCACAGATCGGAAGTACTTGTGCGATGTCCATGAGTTCGACCAGTTCAGAATTGCTAATACAGGGTACACTTGAGTTGCATTTATATCTCTCCATGTCATTTTGTTCGAATAATGAGCTGCATTCCTCAAAGAAATTAATGGTCTGGCTTCCCTGTTCGTTTCTTCTACAATGATGCTCACGATTTCCAGTGAGATAGATCATAAAAATGACTCTGTTATTGTTTTGATTGTTTTTCCATCATTCACTGGACCAGGAGTTACGTTCAAAATGTTGCGACATCGACACCGCCCACCTTTTGGTGGTTCATTATGAAATTGTAGTCCACTTCTAGAAACAGACAAATCTCCAGTGTCTTCGTCGTCTTCTTCTTCATCATCATCCTCTTCTTCTTCTTCTACTTGTTCACATGAATGTGTAGTGTCTTTTGATATTTCATCATCAGCTTCATCTGATGCTATGATATGGTCTTTATCAAGAGGTTCCATATATTCATTCAGTTCATTATCAATGTCCCATTCATTTTCATCGTCACTGACATCAGAATTGTATAGAATTTCCATGACCTTTTCCCTAGAACGTCCTTTAGACATCCTTACTTGCAGATGAAATACTGACTCGTGTAATATCAGCTCAACAGTGAACGTCAAATTCAACTCAACAATAGTAACCAGCAACAATAACAAACATTGGATCTATGGCAAAACTCAACAAAGAAGATGAATGACAGATATATGTCCCAAAATCTTCTTTTTCTAGAAATAAGAAAATTAAACGTTTCCTACCAATCGGGACAGTCTCACAATCCCACCAATAAGTGACTTGAATAACAATGATAAAGCCAAAAAAATTAGACAGTCGTGAGTGTGAATTCAACGTCAATCATTTTAGTACAAAGTCATGAAACCACACGCATATGGCCCTTCAGATAACATTATTACAGGGAAAAAATCAACCTGGGGTAGTCAGAACACCTCGCTTGGTAATGCGAGGGTTAGGCAGGTATACTAGTTTCTTTGGCTCTTCAGCGTATCTCATTCCTTTCTTCATACTGCTGCTGTCTCTCAGCACTGTCACTATGTCTCTCTTCCTCGTAGTCATTGTCATATACTCTGTGTCTCATTATCACTGGTTCTCACCAACTTCCTGTCTCTTTATTCTCTCTCCCGCCTCTCCCCCCTCCCCCCCTCCTTCACCACCCACTGGAACTGTGTCCTTCAGTCTTTTCCATGCACTGTTCTGTTACAGTCTATTTGCCAGTGCCACTGTCTCCTTCTCTATCAGCATAAAAAAGCGCGAATATTTTCGCATGCTACAATTTCTGGAAAAATTTTTAAAGGTGCTGAGGAAGGTAGAATGATGCAGCAAATCTAAATAACGTAAAACTAATTTTACCGAATTTTACGTGCACAAAAATTTTGCTTCTACTTCAGTGCTACAACATGGGGTTTCTAGAGCATTTCTGATCATAACGGGGACACTGTGTAAGATATTTATCAGTGTTACGTCACTTTGTAAACTACGTTTTCGACTAAGGCTGCATTTTACGTGCATATTTTACATGTGCAGGTAAGGTAACTTTGAACCTCTACGCCTCGGAAATGGATAAAAATATCAAGAATATTTTCAAGGGTTTTCGAGATTTGGATCTTAGGAATATATTTTAAAAATTGCATCCGTGAGGCCTGACATCATCAGGGGGGAGGCGACGGCGATCTTAAGGTAGTTTATTAAATAAAAATTATTAAATCTAAAACCTTTTAATGCCTAGACTGCAATTTTCCTGTCAAAATTTAATTTCCATAACTAGTTTCCATTGCTATCTGCAATCTTCAGATCGTTCAAAATATGATAAGGTGGTGAATAATCATTGGAAAGAATCGTTAACTGTAGTCGTGCAACTACATGCATTCGTCGGTACCAGAACAATAACAGTACATTGTTGAAAACGTCACCGTGTGCAATCCAGGTTGTAGACGGTAATTTCGCAGGTTGACGGTCATATAGGAAATTGTCCAGTTGCACGAGTAGAAGTTGGATCAAAAGCTCATCACTTGCAATAGTATGACAAGTATTATCGTCAGAGCAATATGTGCAACGGTTCCAAAAACTGTCAGCTGTTCCGTAGCCTGGCTACGTGGCGTATAACATTGTCATCTTGTAGGTTGACTCTACGTAAAAGTTGATAGCAACCAGCCACTTTCTCCAATGCTATTTATTTATTTAAATAGCGCCGTTACCGGTTGCGAACATTTTGTTGAAAACTGACATCCTGCGCCCGTGGCTGTGTACAAAATATAGGTTGACTCTTACATAAAAGATGAGAGCAACCAGCCACTTTCTCCACTGCCATTTATTTATTTAAATAGCGCCGTTACCGGTTGCGAACATTACAGTTCATCTTCAGACGACTAATTCACGTTAAGATACATTTTACATTAGGTTTCACTTTTTCTCATCTAACATGATGAAATTTCTTTGGGGTAGTGGTGCCCTACACCCAAAACAAGATGTGAGAAAATGTCTTTTTAACTGTCTTTGTGAGACACAATTACAGTTCAAAAATGGTTCAAATGGCTCTGAGCATTATGCGACTTAACTTCTGGGTCATCAGTCGCCTAGAACTTAGAACTAATTAAAGCTAACTAACCTAAGGAAATCACACACATCCATGCCCGAGGCAGGATTCGAACCTGCGACCGTAGCAGTCGTTCGGCTCCAGACTGTAGCGCCTAGAACCGCACGGCCACTCCGGCCGGCCAATTACAGTTAAACAGACATTGTCTCACATCTTGCTTTGATTGCAGGGCACCACCACCATAAGGAAATTTCATCATGTGGGAAAACAAAAAGTGAAACCTAATGTAAAGTGCATCTTTACGTGAATTAGCCGTCTGAAGACGAACTGTAATGTTCGCAACAGGTAACGGCGCTATTTAAATAAATAAATGGCAATGGAGAAAGTGGCTGGTTGCTCTCATCTTTTATGTAAGAGTCAACCTATATTTTGTACACAGATACGGGAGCAGAATGTCAGTTTTCGACAAAATAGCACGTATCGATCTTCATAAAATATGTACAAACTGAAGGATAATATGAGAACGCGACGCACCACTAGTCTGACAAGTAACGTCAAAACGTCCCGTACCTAATCCATTACACATGGAAATATTTCTATTCTTCCTTTCATTCACAGATCCCGACTTGCACATTGTGCCGAAAATCGGAACTATTTATTTATTTATTTTTTTTTTTTTTTTTGCAGCGTAAATTGGTTCCGCATTTACGCATTGGAATATCTACCAATTTTCGTTGCCATACGGTAATTACAGCCCACACTGCACTTCTGTGAGTAACTGCCGTTTAATTATAGCCACCCGTGATTAACAGCGACAGTAAAACACGAAGCATAACCGATTCTGGAGCAACTGTAGCATCGCCCTGCCCAGTGCTGACTGCTACCGCCATGCAACAACGCTGTTCTGTCGCTTCTGAATTACCGGTTATTATTCTTGCTTTACTGTCGCTGTTAATATAGGGGAAGATCAAAAAGTTTTCATTTGAGGACGTTGCTGCAGCGTACGTGCAATGTAGCACGACCCCGAGATGTAGGCAAGGGATTAGTGTGGCATTCGGGTCTTAACGACGTACGAGGGGCGTTTGAAAAGTCTGTGCAAAGTCCGAGAGGTGGCACCACCGGTGCGTATCGAGGTCATGTTTAGTTAGTAGCATCTTTGGAAAGAACGCACACGAAGTTTCGGCCATATTGGTCTACTTATTTGTGTTTGACATTCGTGTGAATCAAGGAAGTCGAGTGATTTTCAAAAAAATGGACGAAAAAGAATTTCGTGTCGTGGTTAAACATTACCTTATGAAAGGCAAAACGCTTCAGGAGACTAAAGAGAAGCTTGATAAACATTACGGTGACTCTGTCATCTACGATTAGAACAGTTTATAAGGGGTTTCAAAATTTTCGGAGTGGCCATATGGGCACAAGTGATGCTGAATATTCTGGACGCCCTGTGGAGGTTACTACTCCAGAAAATCCATGATATAGTGATGGATGACAGAAGAGTTAAGGTGCGTGGGATTGCTAGTGCTGTGGGGTACATAACATTTTGCATAAACATTTGGACATGAGAAAGCTATCCGCAAGATGGGTTCCGCGATTGCTCATGCTTGACCAAAAACGGATTCGTGTGAAGTGTTGTAAGGATGGTTTGCAGCTGTTCAGGAAGAATCGTTTCGTCACTGTGGATGAAACATGGATACATTACTACACTCCTGAGACCAAACAACAATCTACACAATGGATTACCAAGGGAGAATATGCACCAAAAAAGGTGAAGACCATGCCTTCGGCCAGAAAGGTCATGGCGACTGTCTTTTGGGATTGGCAAGGGATAATCCTCATGACTATCTGGAAAAGGGTAAAACTATTACAGGTGCATATTATTCATCGTTATTGGACCGTGTGAAATCCGAGCTGCAAGAAAAACGCCGGTGATTGGACCGCAAAAATGTCCTTTTGCATCATGACAATGCACCAGCACACACCTCAGCAGTTGTGGTCGCAAAATTAATGGAAATAGGATTCCAACTCGTTTCACATCCCCCGTATTCTCCAACCTTGGCTCCCTCGGACTACTGTTTGTTCCCCAATATCAAGAAATGGTTGGTGGGACAACGATTTTGTTCAAACGAGTAGGTAATAGCAGCAAGTAATAGCTATTTTGCAGACTTGGACAATTCCTATTTTTCGGAAGGGATCTACAAACTAGAGCAGTGTTGGAAAAAGTGTATAAGTCTAAAAGGAGACTGTGTCGAAAAATAAAAAATGTTTACCCCAAACACGTAAGTAGTTTTTATTTTTGAACGGAATTTTCAACGCCCCTCGTACTTGCGGTATATGCAGAAACGTGAACTCTGACGAGGTTATTACCAAATGCTCCAGACAGGACCAAAGTGCTGTTTTCTTTTCTTGTCTGCCGAAGAACAGACACGGACAGAAACCCATCTTGGAGGCCAGACTCATTCATGACGGACAAGTGGGAGACACTCGGACACCCTATCAGTAGTCTTCATTTCTTCCCATGTGATTACCACGTCTTGTGTCCCGTAGGAAAGGCCTTGAAGGGTCGACGATTCCTGTTGGACGAAGACGTGCAGGAGGCAATTACGGAATTCTTAACGCAGCAGAACACGATGTTTTACCAAACAGGTGACTTCAACCTGGTGGGTCGGTGACATGATTGCCTCAGTGCTCACGGCGACTTTGCCTGATTGGCATGCCGATTCTGGACTGTACGCCCTTCGAACGGAAACCGTTTGATCGACACCCCCCCCCCCCCCCTCCCTCCAACCCATACAAAACGACAAAACGTATATGGCACTAGTCTGAGTTGGGAGCGCTCTGTCGAATGGGCGCGTAAAATTCCGCTTCAAAAATAATTTTTTTAAGGGGAACCAAACAGATGCATTTCAACATACGCTTTCCGTCGACACTGGGCGTCGCATGAAAGACATGATGAGCAATATTTGTTTGGGCTGATTCGAGTTACACACTGCAAAGACTAAATTGCAAATATCTGCCGAAACATCAAGGAAAATATATTTGATGACTCTTAGGAGGGACACCCGTTATATACAGGGTGATTCCGTGATGTTGTTAAAAACTTCCGTGGGCGATGCAGAAGGGTGAATGCATCAGTTTGAGAAAGTGTCCTGATCCGATAACGACCAAGTCGAAAGTTATCAGCAAAAAACCTTCTGATAACTCTAACAGAGGACGTCTTCTACTGCAATCTCTTTGCTTTCCATATTTTGGAAGGAGGTATGGAGCAAAAAAAGATAAAATTGTCTAGTAAACATGGACACTAAAATGAGAGTTACAAGAATTTGTTCAATAGCAGAGTTGTGTTTCACGGCAGAAAATATTGTCGCAGATGAAGCTGAGTAGCACAGGCACCGTGGTGTAGTGGTTATGATACTAAACTGTTGCATGGCGGTTCGTGAGTTCAAAACTCACCTGTAGGGTTAAAATTTTAATTTCTGTATTCGGTTCGAGCACATTCTAGAAGTATCCACAAATGTCAAGATTCATTGTACTGGAATGTTCTGTAACTGTATACAGGGTGTTACAAAAAGGTACGGCCAAACTTTCTCGAAACATTCCTCTCACACAAAGAAAGAGAATATGTTACGTGGTCATGTGTCCGGAAACGCTTACTTTCCATGTTAGAGCTCATTTTATTACTTCTCTTCAAATCACATTAATCATGGAATGGAAACAAACAGCAACAGAACGTACCAGCGTGACTTCAAACACTTTGTTACAGGAAATGTTCAAAATGTCCTCCGTTAGCGAGGATACATGCATCCTTCCTCCGTCGCATGGAATCCCTGACGCGCTGATGCAGCCCTGGAGAATGGCGTATTGTATCACAGCCGTCCACAACACGAGCACGAAGAGTCTCTACATTTGGTTGCGTAGACAAGAGCATTCAAATGCCCCCATAAATGAAAGTCAAGAGGGTTGAGGTCAGGAGAGCGTGGAGGCCATGGAATTGGTCCGCCTCTACCAATCCATCGGTCACCGAATCTGTTGTTGAGAAGCGTACGAACACTTCGACTGAAATGTGCAGAAGTTCCATCGTGCATGAACCACATGTTGTGACGTACTTGTAAAGGCACATGTTCTAGCAGCACAGGTAGAGTATCCCGTATGAAATCATGATAACGTGCTCCATTGAGCGTAGGTGGAAGAACATGGGGCCCAATCAAGACATAACCAACAATGCCTGCCCAAACGTTCACAGAAAATCTGTGTTGATGACGTGATTGCACAATTGCGTGCGGATTATCGTCAGCCCACACATGTTGATTGTGAAAATTTACAATTTGATCACGTTGGAATGAAGCCTCATCCGTAAAGAGAACATTTGCACTGAAATGAGGATTGACACGTTGTTGGATGAACCATTCGCAGAAGTGTACCCGTGGAGGCCAATCAGCTGCTGATAGTTCCTGCACACGCTGTACATGGTACGGAAACAACTGGTTCTCCCGTAGCACTCTCCATACAGTGACGTGGTCAACGTTACCTTGTACAGCAGCAACTTCTATGACGCTGACATTAGGGTTATCGTCAACTGCACGAAGAATTGTCTCGTCCATTGCAGGTGTCCTCGTCGTTCTAAGTCTTCCCCAGTCGCGAGTCATAGGCTGGAATGTTCCGTGCTCCCTAAGACGCCGATCAATTGCTTCGAACGTCTTCCTGCCGAGACACCTTCGTTCTGGAAATCTGTCTCGATACAAACGTACCGCGCCACGGCTATTGCCCCGTGCTAATCCATACATCAAATGGGCATCTGCCAGCTCCGCATTTGTAAACATTGCACTGACTGCAAAACCACGTTCGTGATGAACACTAACCTGTTGATGCTACGTACTGATGTGCTTGATGCTAGTACTGTAGAGCAATGAGTCGCATGTCAACACAAGCACCGAAGTCAACACTACCTTCCTTCAATTGGGCGAACTGGCGGTGAATCGAGGAAGTACAGTACATACTGACGAAACTAAAATGAGCTCTAACATGGAAATTAAGCGTTTCCGGACACATGTCCACATAACATATTCTCTTTCTTTGTGTGTGAGGAATGTTTCCAGAAAGTTTGGTCGTACCTTTTTGTAACACCCTGTATATACCGCATGTGTCCTGGCCGGAGCCAGTTCGCTCCTCGCTCTTGTATGTGCAAATGCTGCATAAACCTTCGTCAAGTGAAGTTAGTGTTCGTCATTCATCTAATTACACCTTCTTCTATGTGACAATACGAACAAGTGCTCATAGCTCTTAAAGTATGCACTTTAGAGCCCATGCTTACTGGATATTTTTTCTTGTTTTGTCACATACCTTAAGAATTTGAAAGAGTGTATTCAAGTTAAAATTGTCAAAATAAACGAAGGCGTGTAAAAAACACTTTGTCTTCAATAGAACCTAAGGCAGTGGAGACTACGAGGTCGTGCTGACAAGTAATGCCTCCGAATTTTTTGTGTGTTAACTCTTAAAGCTTTTTAAATAAAACAAACGTTATTAACATTGTGCATTTTTATTCTTCATTTCTACATATTTATTTATCAATTTAGCCATCATTGCGGACGGCCGCAGTGGCCGAGCGGTTCTAGGCGCTACAGTCTGGAACCGCGCGACCGCTACGGTCGCAGGTTCGAATCCTGCCTTGGGCATGGATGTGTGTGATGTCCTTAGGTTAGTTAGGTTTAAGTAGTTCTAAGTTCTAGGGGACTGATGACCTCAGAAGTTAAGTCCCATAGTGCTCAGAGCCATTTTTGAACCATCCTTGCGACGAATATATTGCTCCCAGTCAGACACTTTGTTGACGGAGCTACAGCCTCATCTCATCTTGCAAGGCATCAGCGCTGTCAAAGTGAAGTCCTCGAAGGCATTATTTTAAGTTTTAGAAACAGATGAAAGTCGGATGGGGCCAAATCGGGACTGTATGGAGGACGATCGATGGCAGCGAACCCAGGGCCTCAGATTGTTGCAGATGTAGCAGCGCTCGTGTGTGGTCTGGCATTGTCATGCTGAAGAAGAAGGTGCTTCATTTGTACAAACTCTTCGAATTTGTGCCTTCAGTTTCTGGCTGTTTTCCACGCTCCGGTTTAGTTACGTTACACTGCACCATGTTGTACTCTAAAATTCCGAGGCCTCTAGCGGCGGAGGATTGTGACTTGCGTCAGCGAAGTGGGACGGTCAACAAAGTAATATGTATGACATGTTATATGTCAAGCAGTATTGAGAACACTAAAAAATAAATTAATTTTCAGCATGTCCTCTTAATAAATTCTACGTGTACAATTAAATTTGTATCCACATCTGTATATATCTACGCTCTATACACCTCCGTGAAATGCGTGATAGATACCCGATTGTATTGTTTATTGTGTATGGAACCGGGGACCCAGAAAAGACGGAGAGGCTTCGTCCCGCCGTAGCGTTCACTGGTTCACAACCCCACAATAGGTCACAGCAGTCCACCCACCCCACCGCCGCCGCACACCGAACCCAGGGTTATTGTGCGGTTCGGCCCCCAGTGGACCACCCTGGGAACGTCTCATACCAGACGAGTGTAACCCCAAAAATTTGCGTGGTAGAGTAATTATGGTGTACTCGTACGTGGAGACAGTGTTTGCGCAGCAATCGCCGACATGGTGTAACTGAGGCGGAATAGGAGGAACCAGCCCACATTCGCCCAGTCAGATGGAAGACTGCCTTAAAAACCAGCCTAAAAGTCCGCGTGGCTAGCCAGGTGGGCAAGATAGTCGATTCTACCACTTACTAAACCTTTTTTTTTACATTGTTTTCGCATATGAAGTGTGGAAGAAACTGTTGTCTAAATGCCTCTGTTTACGCTGTAATTAGGGTAACCTTGCCTTCTTCGGGTCTACACGAGCAGTATATTTTTGAATTCCTGACTTTAAGCTGATTTTTGAAATTTGGTAAGTAGCCTCTCGCAGGACGATAGACGTTTATCTTCAAGCCTCTGCTACAGATCAGAATATAATTTAATGTTGAGGGTTGCATATGTTAGAAATAAAGGCGCCATTTTTATGTCAGTGTTACACGGTCCAGTCACCGCCGACGTTCAACTGACCGTGCAATAACCACTCACTGACGACAGGTGGCAGCACTAGCACTGGAGGGTATATAAAGCGTGTCAGGAGGACACTCGTTGTTGTAATGCGGAATGGGAGCGGTTTATCTGACGTCCAGTAGGGCATGATCGTTGGTGTGTGTGTGTGTGTGTGTGAATTCGTATGGGATCAAACTGCTTAGATGATCGGTCCATAGACTTACACACTACTTAAACTAACTTAAACTAAGAACAACACACACACCCATGCCTGAGGGTGGACTCGAACCTCTGGCGGGAGTGGCCGCGCAATCCGTGACACGACGCCTCAACCACGCGGCCACCCCTAGTGGCTCATGATCGTTGGCTTTCGGACTGTGGGTGGAAGCATTTCAAACGGCTAAATTTAAAAATTGTTCGCGTGCCGCTGTATTTAAAATGTACCGTGCATGGCAAAATGCTGCTAGCCAAAACTGGTGCACTACGGGCCATAAATGACAGGGCTGAACGACGACTGCGGATATGTTTACCGGCAAAGAGGCGTGCAACTCTTGTGCAGTTGATCGCCAAGATGAACCTTGGGGGCTACCAAAAGTGTCTCTCAATGACCGTTCAGTCTACGTTGCTGCGTACAGACTTCCGCAGCAGGCGCCTGGTTCGTGCACCCATGCTGACTACCGTTCATCGGTGACGAAGGCTGGAATTCACACGTCAGTATCACAACTGAACGTGGCGACAGGTGGGCTTTTCAGATGAATCACGTTTTATGCCCCATCGGACAGATGGCAGTTGGCGTGTACTGCGCGTCAGTATCACAACTGAACGTGGCGACAGGTGGGCTTTTCAGATGAATCACATTTTATGCCCCATCGGACAGATGGCAGTTGGCGTGTACTGCGCGTCAGTACCACTACTGAACGTGGAGACAGGTGGGCTTTTCAGATGAATCACGTTTTATGCCCCATCGGACAGATGGCAGTTGGCGTGTACTGCGCGTCAGTACCACTACTGAACGTGGAGACAGGTGGGCTTTTCAGATGAATCACGTTTTATGCCCCATCGGACAGATGGCAGTTGGCGTGTACTGTGTGAAGCATCTGAAAGCAAACACCATGCATGCGTTATTGTATGGGGAATGTTTTCGTGGCATTCCCAGGGTGATCTAGTTATTGTGGAAGGGACAATGGATGAACAGCAGTATGCATCTATCTTTGGGGACCATGTCTATCCCTAAATGCAGTCTGTTTTTCTTCGACACCATAGCATCTACCAGCTGGACAATAAAACGTGTCGCAGACCTCGCAATGGCCGAGTGGTTCTAGGCACTTCAGCCTTCCGCCGCGCGACAGCTACGGTCGCGGGTTCGAATCCTGCCTCGGATATGAATGTGTGTGGTGTTCTTAGGTTTGTTAGGTTTAAGTGGTTCTAAGTTCTAGGGGATTGATGACCACAGATGTTAAGTCCCATAGTTCTCGGAGCCATTTGCACCATTTTGAGACCTCGCAATGTGCGTGCTTGGTTCGACGAGCACCAGAATGAGATTACCACCAAACTCCCCGGATTTAAACCAAAGCGAGATTCTGCTGGATCACTTTCATCTAATTGTACGCGCCATGGATCTTCAACCGAGAAACCTCGTACAGCTCTCCACGACACTGGAGTCGTCATGGCTCCACATCACAATCGGTACCTTACAGAACCTCACTGACTCTCTTCCCTCACGTCTTACAGCGGTCTGGGCTGGGAAAGGTGGTTATTCAGGGTTTTAACAGGTGATCAGATTAATGTGGCTTCCTTCTTTCCCGCTACAGTTCCTCGAGTATGACGAGTCTGAGAAAGGTGGCTTTGCTATTGTTCGCTCTTCGTCGCATCGTTCCCTCTTACTGAAGCGTGCAGGAGTGTAAAGTCATAAATTAGTATGGAATTTGAGTGTACAGCCTTGCTGTCGTAAACTAGCAGTGACAGGACGAAAATCACCGACTTTCTGGATCAGATGGTCTCCAACAAAGCTACATTATGCGAGACTATGGAGGGTAATGACTAAAATTAAGTAATCCTGTCTATGCAACAGCAAATGTGCTCTGTAAGAGGAAGAATGATCTCTGGAAACTGTTCGATGCTGTAGTCAACACTCTAGACGAAAAACATGAAGTTCCTCCAGTGCGAATATAATGATTTTGTTCTTGTTTATTCTGCTGCACCAAGAGAAAACGTACATGCTCTGTCAAATGAAAACAGGACACTGAGCAACGTCACTGTTATTTCCCTACGACCAAACAGAGTACTTTTTGTGTATTCTTTGGTCATGTTAACTTCCGTTTATGGGCTAATAGCGAGTTATATAGCTCATCATTCATTTCTGTAACTTCTTCGGTACTGCAGTAACTTTATTTTAATAATTAGTCATCATTTGGAGAATAAGCAGGTTGCGCAGAGTGGAGGTGAGATTTGAGACACAATGCCTCGGAATCGCGGCCCCTCCAGCCGAAGGTTCGAGTCCTCCACCGGGCATGGGTGTGTGTGTTGTTCTCAGCATAAGTTAGTTGAAGTAAGTTTAAGTAGTGTGTAAGTCTAGGGACCGATGAACTCAGCAGTTTGGTCCCTTAGGCACTGACATACATTTGAACATTTGGAGAGTACGCTTCATCCTCAGATCTGTTTTCTTGAACTGCGTCACAAGCCGGTAACAAGTCGAAAGTGTGTGTATGTCAATGAAATTGTTAGATTTTCTCTGAATAGATACTAAGTATTAAAAATAAGCTCCCTGCAGTCTTTTATACGTATATATATATATATATATATATATATATATATATATATATATATATAGATATATATATATAGATATATATATATAGATATATATATATATATATATATATATATATATATATTACCAATCAATGCTTTCTCTGCGCGATAGCAATGGAGATACTACCGAAGACAGTGCCGCCAAAGCAGAGTTACTGTCGAAATGCCTTCACAAAAGAACACGAAGTAAATATTCCAGAATTCAAATCAAGAACAGCTGCCAACATGAGTAACGTAGAAGTAAATATCCTTGGAGAGGGGAAGCAACTTAAATCACTTTTAAAAGCAAGTCTTATGGTCGAGACTATATACCACTTAGGTTCCTTTCAGAATATGCTGGTGCATTAGCTCCATACTTAACAATCATATACAACCGTTCTCTCGACGAAAGATCTGTACCCAAAGACTGGAAAGTTGCACCGTCACACTAATATTCAAGAAAGGTAGTAGGTACAGATGGTTCAAATGGCTCTGAGCACTATGCGACTTAACTTCTGAGGTCATCAGTCACCTAGAACTTAGAACTAATTAAACCTAACTAACCTAAGGACATCACACACATCCATGCCCGAGGCAGTATTCGAACTGCGACCGTAGCAGTCCCGCGGTTCCGGACTGAGCGCCTAGAACCGCTAGACCACCGCGGCCGGCAAAAGGTAGTAGTAGTAATCCATTTAATTACAGGCCCATATCATTAACATCGATATGCAGCAGGATTTTGGAACATGTATTGTGTTCGAACATTATGAATTACCTCGAAGAAAACGGTCTATTGGCACACAATCACGGCCGACCACGGTGGTCAAGCGGTTCTAGGCGCTACAGTCCGTAACCGCGCGACTGCTACGGTCGCAGGTTCGAATCCTGCCTCGGGCATGGATGTGTGTGATGTCCTTAGGTTAGTTAGGTTTAAGTAGTTCTAAGTTCTAGGGGACTGATGACCTTAGATGTTAAGTTCCATAGTGCTCAGAGCCATTTGAACCATTTTTGACACACAATCAACATGGGGTTAGAAAACATTGTTCTTGTGAAACTCAACTAGCTCTTTATTCGCATGAAGTGTTGAGTGCTATTGACAACGGGTTTCAGATCGATTCCGTATTTATGGATTTACGAAAGGCTTTTGACACTGTACCACACAAGCGGCTTGTAGCGAATTTGGGTGCTTATCGAATATCGTCTCAGCTATGTGACTGGATTTGTGATTTCCTGTCAGAGAGGTCACAGTTCGTAGTAACTGACGGAAAGTGATCGAGTAAAACAGAAGGGATTTCTGGCGCTCCTCAAGGTAGTGCTATAGGCCCTTTGCTGCTCCTCATCTATATAAACGATTTGGGAGACAATCTAAGCAGCCGTCTTCGGTTGTTTGCACACGACGCTGTCGTTTATCGACTAATTAAGTCATCAGAAGATCAAAACAAACTGTAAAACGATTTAGAAAAAATATCTAAATGGTGCTAAAAGTGGCAGTTAACCCTGAACAACGAAAAGTGTAAGGTCATCCACATGAGTGCTAAAAGGAACTCGTTAAACTTCGGTTACACGACAAATCAGTCTAATCTAAAAGCCATAAATTCGACTAAATACCTAGGTATTACAATTACGAACAACTTAAATTGGAAGAAACAGATAGACAATGTTGTGGGGAAGGCTAACCAAAGACTGCGTTTTATTGGCAGGACACTTAGAAGATGTAACAGACTTACTAAGGAGACTGCCTACACTACGCTTGTCCGTCCTCTTTCAGAATACTGCTGCGCGGAGTGGGATCCTTACCAGATAGGACTGACTAAGTACATCGATAAAGTTCAAAGAAAGGTAGCACGTTTTGTATTATCGCGAAATATGAGAGAGAGTGTCACAGAAATGATACAGGATTTGGGCTGGACATAATTAAAAGAAAGGCATTTTCGTTACGACGGAATCTCCTCACGAAATTCCAGTCACCATCTTTCTCCTCCGAATGCGAAAATATTTTGTGGACACCAACCTACACAGGAAGAAAAGATCCCTACGACAAAATAAGGGAAATTAGATCTCGTATGGAAAGATATAGGTGTTCGTTCTTTCCGCGCTATACGAGATTGGAATAATAGAGAATTGTGAAGGCGGTTCGATGAACCCTCTGCCAGGCACTTAAATGTGGTTTGCAGAGTATCGATATAGATGTAGATGTAGAACACGCCATTGTTTCCCAATTATTAATTATGTATAGGAATTGAATATGTATCCTAAGCTCCTTCCCTTCTTCTCTCCCATCTCTTTGTCCATCTCATCCTCTTTCCGCCCTCTCTTTGCGTATCATTAATTACCCTTCTGTCTGTCCATTACCTCCTAACCCCTCTCTATGTCCATTACCTCCCCGACCATCTAACCTGTCCACTTACCCATCTCTATAAATTTTAGTTTTGTTGATTGTTATGGTAAACTAAACATTGATTGGGAATTGAAGCTGCTTAAAATGAATGAGTAAATCGGTTGGAAATATTTGTGTTGTCGAATGGCAAGAGAGCCAACCCACTATGAGAGGAAGCCGAAAGGGACGCGTTTTAGCTCACGCAGGCTGGCGTGAGGTCTGGAACAGGCCAAGGAAATTAGACTAGCAAAAAACGTACGTAGCTGGTGGAATACTTAACTTTAATCCATAATTGGTGAACATCGCTCTTGATGGTACATGTTTTACAGCATCAATAGTAACTGGTAATGGCGCCTTGCTAGGTCGTAGCAAATGACGTAGCTGAAGGCAATGCTAACTATCGTCTCGGCAAATGAGAGCGTATTTTGTCAGTGAACCATCGCTAGCAAAGTCGGCTGTACAACTGGGGCGAGTGCTAGGAAGACTCTCTAGACCTGCCGTGTGGCGGCGCTCGGTCTGCAATCACTGATAGTGACGACACGCGGGTCCGACGTATACTAACGGACCACCTAGCAAGTGTGGTGTCTGGCGGTGACACCACATTCCTCCCCCGCAAATCGGCGCACGGTTGTGGCATAAGGCTTCCGCCCGCCGTGGGGAGGACCCCATGATGACGTATGCGACGAGGTGGGGAGCCTAGCAACAGGCGAGGCTGTGCCACCCGCACCCTGCCATTCGGTCCGAGGGGAGCTAGGAAACGCCTGAAAACTTGCTCCAGGGTGCACGCCAACAAGCGGTGTATGCGCCCGTAGAGAGACAGGAGGGGCCGAAGGGTCGACCTCCATCGGGCCGGGGCACCCGACGGGCGAAGACGACATATGGTCCGGAGCGGGCAAGAGTTCCATGGCGGAGGACAACTGGTCACGGGAAGCGACCGGCGGCGCGGGACCCAGGGAGGCGCTCGGCGATTGCAGCGACGCGTCCACTGCGGGCGTCGCCGGCGGGAGAACAGGCGGCGGCGGCGGCGGCGGCGGCAGCGGCGGCGCGTCGCCATGGGGCAAAACGGAAGGCAGCGTCGGTAACACCTGGGGCTGAGGCGAGCCAGTAGATGGGTCCCCAGGGCGCTGACCGGACGGCACCGTCGCTGAAAGCAGACGGGGAGCGGCAGATCCCGTGAGACGACAAGGCGCAGCTGATTGAGATGCCTACGCACCTCACCAGAGGCCCCCAAAACCAGATACATAGCGTGGCCGAGGCAGCGAAGAATGCGCCCTTCGAGCCAACGCCGTGAACCTCGATAGTGGCGGTAGGAGACAACGTCGCCTGGGGCAAAAGCAGGTGTCTGCCGCTGCACAGGAACCTGATGCGGCGGATGTAGCAAAGACATCAAGGTTCAATGAGGGCGACCGTGAAGCAACTCAGCCGGCGAGCGACCATCTCGAGGCTAAGAGCGATTCGAGGACAAAAAGAGCAATAACGCGTCCTCCCGAGAATGAGACACTTTCAACTTCAACATCTGTGACTTGAAAGTCCTGACCAATCCTTCAGCGACACCGTTTGGCTGTGGCGGAAACGGCGCGGACTTCAGATGTTGAATACCGTTGGCCTTGCAGAATGACAAATTCTGCGGACATGAATTGTGGGCCATTGTAGGAAACAATAGTCTGTGGAAGACCTTCAATGCAAAAGATAGCAGATAACGCTTGGATGGTGGCAGATGAAGTCGTGGAAGACATCCGGTTAACAAAAGGAAAATTACTGAATGAATCAACCACAACCAACCATCGAGCATTCCAGAATGGACCAGCAAAATCGATGTGTAAGCGTTGCCAAGGGGAAGTGGTTTTTGGCCATGCAAAAAATTTCCGCGGTGGTGCTGATTGTTGTTCGGCACACACCATGCAAGAAGAGCACATATTCGTAATCGCGACATCGATTCCGAACCAAGTACAGTGCTGACGAGCAAGTTATTTCGTTCTCACTATACCCCAATGTCCTTGGTGGAGAAGCTGTAAGACAGAGGACTGTAACGAACGTGGGACCACGACCCTGGACTGATCATTATCAGAACGCAACAGCAAAACACCACGTCGTACAAAAAGTCTCTCCTTGTGAGCAAAAAATCGGCGAACCAACGGATCCCCAATCCGTGACTTTGACAAGGGTCATTGAGTAGGAACGAAACGCAGAACGGTAGCCAGGACAGGGTCGGCAGCTGTGGCTGTAGCTACAGGACGAAAATCAATCGGAAACGAGTCGACCACGTCATCGGTTTCCGAATCAATGAACGTGCAAGCAAGTTCGGAGGAATCGAATGCTCTATCCTCAGCAACAGGCAAACGGGACAACATATCGGCGTTTCCGTGCTTAGCAATGGACCGATACAAGATATCGTATCGGTACTGCGAGAGGAAAATAGACCAGCGAATGAATTTCTGCGCTGTACGTGGAGGTACAGGCTTGGTCGGATGAAAAAGCGATGTCAAAGGTTCATGGTCTGTGATGATGGTAAAGTGACGACCATACAAGAAATAATGAAACTTTGTAACACCAAATACAAGAGCCAATGCTTCTTTCTCGATCTGTGAATAATGTCTTTGCGTAGACGAGAGCAATTTGGAAGCAAAGACAATAGGGCGATCGTGGGAAAAATCTTTGTGCGCAAGCACAGCACCGATCCCGAAATCCGATGCATCCACCAGCATTCCGGGGATCGAATGGCGTAAGGCAAGTATTGGAAGCAATGCCGATTTCAACTGGTGAAAGGCGCGTTCGCATTCCGTCGTCCAGACGAACGGAACACCTTTACGGCGTAAGCGATGAAGCGGAGCTGAAATGGAAGAGGCATGGCGCACATAGCGATGATAATAATTAATTTTTCCCAGCACACTCTGTAGCTGCTTCAAATTCTGCGGCGAAGGCAAGTCTTGTATGGCACTTAGGTGCTCTGGACTGGGATGTATTCCTTGGGCATTGAGTACATGTCCCAGATAGGGTAAGTCACGAGCAAAAAACACACATTTGTCCTTCCGTAAGCGAAGATCATTTTGTCGCAAGACCTGAAATAATGTTCTGAGATTGGCGAAATGTTCTTCTTCCGTCTTTCCGGAGATCACAATATCGTCCAGATAGTTTGCTGCAATAGGGACCGACGCACAAACAGTTTGTAGGTATTGCTGAAACAATGCAGGGGCGGATGCACACCCGAATGGCAGTCGTTTGAATCGGTACAAACCAAGATGCGTGTTAACCACCCAAAATGCGCTGGGATTCTTCGTCTACCGGTATTTGCAAGTACGCATCTGCTAGGTCCAACTTCGAAAAATATTTACCCGGTTACAGTTTGTCAAAAAGATCTTCCGGGCGGGGTAAAGGAAAAGTTGCAGTCACTAGTTGTGGATTCACTGTTGCCTTGAAGTCCACGCAAAGTCTCAATTTTCCGGAAGGTTTTTGCAAAATTACTAAGGGTGATGCCCAGAGAGAAGCCTGCACACGTTCAATTACACCTTGTGATTCCAAATCGTGTAATGTTCTTGCGACCTCATCATGCAATGCGTGGGGAACATTGCGCGCTCTGAAAAATTTCGGTTGTGCGTTGACTTTCAGTTTCAAATGTGCTTTATAGTTCTTAGCGCAACCGAGGCCCGGTGCAAAAGGTCTGCAAATTCGTCACATAGACGAGAAACACTGTCTGAAGGCACAGTATGGTTCACTGATAGGACCTGATTTACTATAGACAAGTTAAACAATTGAAATAAATCGAAACCAAACAAGTTCACTGCAGCAGAAGACCGAAGGATGTAAAATGACACAAGTTTTGTTTGTCGCTTGTATGTTGCAAGAAGGCTGCACTGTCCTAACACAGGGAGCCTGTGACGTGAATATGTAGTTAGCTTAACATTTGCGGCACGCAATGGAGGTGTGCCCAGCAGTTTGTACGTGTCTTGATTGATCAGTGAAACTGCAGCTCTGGTATCGAGCTGGAATGGTATCACTTTGCCGTTAATGTCCAAGTCTACAAAAAGTTTATTGTCCTGCTGACGACAAGAGCGACTGTCTCGTGCAACGTGAACTGACACTGGTACAAAATAACTTGTGACATGACGGGATTTCCGTCGATGTCGAGGCACACTATTTGTGGGACGAACACAGTCACTGTTAGAGAGAGTGGCACTGGGCGGAGTGGAATGAACTACATGAATTTCCATGGGCGAAGTTTCACGAGCCAGAGTATCCTTGGTTCGATTCCGATTCCGGCGTGAAGCAAAGGGCCTGGAATGGTTGTGAGTGTCCGATCTGAGCTTTTTCTGGCAAACACTCTGAACATGTCCTTTTTTATTACAGAAAAAGCAAATAGCCTGGCATGACGGGCAATTCTTACGCGAATGTCTAGTAGCACACAGCGGGCATGAGTTTAGCACTGCATTTGCTTGCCTGCGCGGCACACATGGCTGAGAGCCTGGTGGCAGCTGCTCGGACAGGCGCGAGGGCTGTTTACTGTTCCATGCAGCGCGCCTGGCGGGCCGGTTAATGTGACACACTGCTGGTGAAGTTTCAAATGATTTCTGAGCAAAGTCAAGTGTGTCCTGCCGATCCAATATGTCCATCACTTGTTCAAGGGAGGGATTGACTAGTTTCAAAATTTGTTCCCTTATACGAACATCAGAAACGTTCTGTGCAACTGCATCACGTACCATAGTATCTGAATAAGGGAGTCCACATTGACACTCAAAAGCACAATCCCTAGTAAGGCCTTGCAAGGTTGCCACCCACTCCCTATTAGTCTGACCTGTCGTACGTTTTGTACGAAAGAAGGTATATCTTTTCGCAACTACATTGACTGATTCTTTGAAATATGCATCTACTGCAGACAAAATTTCTTCGTAGGACAGAGTTGCTACGTCGCGGCGGGGAAATAATTTGACTATCACACGGTATGTGGTCACTCCGATGGAAGATAATAAGAAAGGCTGCCGCTCGTTGCCTTGAATTTTGTAGGCAGCGAGATGGAATCCAAACTGGCGTGACCACTCCGTCCAGCTTTCCAGTGCAGCATCAAAAGGACGAAAAGGTGATGCCACTGCGTTTTGTGGCTGCGTTAGCGGTGGAGCGGTGGCTGCCGCATCGGTTTGCATTGCATGTTGACCCTGGACGAGCTGTCCAAGGGCATGCAGTAAGGCCTGCGTCTGCTGATTCTGGAAGCGATAAAATTCGGACAGTACATCTGGAGATTGTGGCGAAGCCATTACACAAGTAAATCAGGGCAGTATAGTTACGAACGCGAATTGGCCTCGTCGCCAAATGTTGTGGATTGGCAAGAGAGTCAACCCACTATGAGAGGAAGCCAAAAGGCACGCGTTTTAGCTCATGCAGGCTGGCGTGAGGTCTGGAACAGGTCAAGGAAATTAGACTAGCAAAAAACGTACGTAGCTGCTGGAATACTTAACTTTAATCCATAATTGGTGAACATCGCTCTTGACGGTACATATTTTACAGCATCAATAGTAACTAGTAATGGCGCCTTGTTAGGTCGTAGCAAATGACGTAGCTGAAGGCAATGCTAACTATCGTCTCGACAAATGAGAGCGTATTTTGTCAGTGAACCATCGCTAGCAAAGTCGGCTGTACAACTGGGGAGAGTGCTAGGAAGACTCTCTAGACCTGCCGTGTGGCGGCGCTCGGTCTGCAATCACTGATAGTGGCGACACGCGGGTCCGACGTATACTAACGGACCACGGCCGATTTAAAGGCTACCACCTAGCAAGTGTGGTGTCTGGCGGTGACACCACAATTGGTATACGGAGTATGAGAGACGCCACGCCAGTTGCTGTTCCTGTGAGGATAGTAACTTCAATGGCAGTATATCTCATAGTTTTAACCTGTGAATGGACACAATTACAAAGTTTTGGACGACTGATATTCTGTAGCAGTGTACCAATCATAAGCCAGGACCCCGTAAATACGACTTTCCTTTTTTCTTTAAAACCGTGAGCAAGAGAACAGAGCAGGACAGTGCTGTGTACACCATTTTTTTACTTGAAATTGGATATAAGGAGGAAGGATATATATGGGAGAAACAATTTGTCTGTTGGTATAAATACACTCTTACATAGTTGATACTGACTGCACAGCACAGTATTTTCTATCTCGCATTAGGATTTCACAGAAAACCTAAGCCGTTTAAAAAAATATAGCCTACGTATGTCTGAATGTTTATTGGAGTATAAGGTAAAAATTTAAAGTAAATCGCTCAAGACCTAGTCAAGATTTTTGCTAACAACGTTTCCTATTAAAAATATATTGCTTATGTCCATCTGAATGTTCATTAGAGTATCGTGTAAGTATTTTATGTAAATCGATCAATAGCTTTGGAGATTTTTGTTTACATTTCCCCTTTATATATTACATAAGCGTATATATTTATATATCTTGAATATTAAAAATATGTAGCCTATGACTGTCCAAATGTTCATTACAGTATCGTGTAAAAATGTAAAGAAAATTGATGAGAAGCTTTTCCAGATTTTTGGTAATTTCGTTTCCCGTTTATATATTGTAGTACATATGAAGGATCTGTGTGAAAAACCAAGCAAGTTACTTTTTCTTCGAAACTTAGTTTTCGTGACACCTCGAATTAGACTGAGGATACACATCTGTTGAGATGGCTAAACTCTAAAAAGACCAAACGAGCCCAGAGATAGTAGCATTCGAAGTTTTGCTGTAAGGGGAAATAACCAGGTAAGACAATTTCTCAGGGGAAAGAAGCAGGAAAGTGAGTAGTGGCTTATCCGGCCAGGAGATGGCAGAGGGAACAGAATTCTGATGCAGTCTCTCTCTAGTAGAACTGGACACAAGGAAAAAAAAAAAAAAAGAAGAAGAAGGTGGCTATCTGCAAAGAATTTGTATAAATTGTAACTCTGCAAATACAGCAACCAATGCAGTTTATCTTAAGCAGAAACTTTCGATATGTTCGTTCAATATCCATGTTCTTGCAACAGGTGAACCCTTTTTTATGTTTATCCTGAACGCATTACGAGAAAGGACACAAATGAGTTAACGTCATTCCTTTCCACATCACTTACGCCTTGGATGAGAAAACTGGAATGCTCTTTGTATTTTGTGGTTCTGCTGACGGTCAAAATAAAATCTTTATCGTATTTTGCTTCATTCATTACGTAATCGAATCATTGATCTAAAGAAGATCAAAATTAAATTCTCTGTGTGTGACCATTCCTAGTTAGTACGTAATAAAAATATAGCGTTGTGAAACGCAAAGTGACTGATGGAAACACGTGAAGATTTCAAGGAAGTAAAGGAAGCTTCTAGGTGTAAGTCAGCCACTTTCACTGATTAGCATTAATCAGTAAAAAATCTTAGACTGGAAAAAGCTATTGGACTCAAATTACGCTGCAAAATTTTCTTTCAAAATGCAGCCTGTTAAGATATCATCATCTTAATCAAACGCTGTGGTATGTTGAAATAACAAACGACTTGTCATGGAGGAATACAAAATGGCACCATATGTACACCACGAAAACAAACGATTTGTCATGGAGGAACACAAAATGGTACCCACCATAAGGGCACCACGAAAACGACAACCAATTGATGAGCTGTTTGAACTACCCATACCTGCTTATAATGGTACGTTTAACTTCAGAATTCAGTACTTGTTTAGTGCTCAATAACTTCGCAGTTATATTCTGTTCGCTGTAATCCAAATCGAATAACTCCGTTCTTTAGTCTAGATCTCCTTCCAGTTTCTACGCTAAACTACAAAGATTTGCAAATCTTGATGAAGTTTTGTCGTTACCAGATAGCTGCGCATGTTAAATGGCTGCATCCAGGAAGGGGGGGGGGGATGCCGGCTTCGTATCGAATCCATTTGGGGGATTAACGACTAGGGTCGGTGAGTAGGCCAGCCTGGATGTGGTTTCCAGGCTATTTACCACATCCCTCTAGCTGACTACAAGGCTAGTGCCCAAGTCTCGCCTCAGTTACACGATTTGCAAACATTTAGAAAACTTTCACTCATTTTCACATGAGTGACACTACACACAGTTGGGGTACATACACTACTGGCCATTAAAATTGCTACACCAAAAAGAAATGCAGATGATAAACGGGTATTCATTGGACAAATATATTATACTAGAAAAGCATGTGATTACATTTTCACTCAATTTGGGTGTATAGATCCTGAGAAATCAGTACCCAGAACGACCACCTCTGGCCGTAATAACGGCCTTGATACGCCTGGGCATTGAGTCAAGCAGAGCTTGGATGGCGTGTACAGATACAGCTGCCCATGCAGCTTCAATACGATACCACAGTTCATCAAGAGTAGTGACTGGCGTATTGTGACGAGCCAGTTGCTCGGCCACCACTGACCAGACGTTTTCAATTGGTGAGAGATCTGGAGAATGTGCTGGCCAGGGCAGCAGTCGAACATTTTCTGTATCCAGAAACGCCCGTACAGGACCTGCAACATGCGGTCGTGCATTATCCTGCTGAAATGTAGGGTTTCGCAGGGATCGAATGAAGGGTAAAGCCACGGGTCGTAACACATCTGAAATGTAACGCCCACTGTTCAAAGTGCCGTCAATGTGAACAAGAGGTGACAGAGACGTGTAACCAATGTCATCCCATACCATCACGCCGGGTGATACGCCAGTATGACGATGACGAATACACGCTTCCAATGTGCGTTCACCGCGATGTCGCCAAACACGGAAGCGACCATCATGATGCTGTAAACAGAACCTGGATTCATCCGAGAAAATGACGTTTTGCCATTCGTGCACCCAGGTTCGTCGTTGAGTACACCATCGCAGGCGCTCCTGTGTGTGATGCAGCGTCAAGGGTAACCGCAGCCGTGGTCTCCGAGCTGATAGTCCATGCTGCTGCAAACGTCGTCGAACTGTTGGTGCAGATGGTTGTTGTCTTTGAAACGTCCTCATCTGTTGGGTCAGGGATCGAGACGTGGCTGCACGATCCATTACAGCCATGTTGATAAGATGCCTGTCATCTCGACTGTTCGTGATACGAGGCCGTTGGGATTCAGTACGGCGTTCCGTATTACCCTCCTGAACCCACCGATTCCATATTCTGCTAACAGTCATTGGATATCGACCAACGCGAGCAGCAATGTCGCGATACGATAAACCGCAATCGCGATAGGCTACAATCCGACCTTTATAAAAGTCGGAAACGTGATGGTACGCATTGCTCCTCCTTACACGAGGCATCACAACAACGTTCACCAGGCAATGCCGGTCAACTGCTGTCTGTGTATGAGAAATCGGTTTGGAAACTTTCCTCATGTCAGCACGTTGTAGGTGTCGCCACCGGCGCCAACCTTGTGTGAATGCTGTGAAAAGCTAATCATTTGCATATCACAGCATCTTGTTCCTGTCGGTAAAATTTCGCGTCTGTAGAACGTCAAGTTCGTGGTGTAGCAATTTTAATGGCCAGTAGTGTATGTTCCGTCCCGGGGAATATCGGGGTGGCGAGAGGAACAGCACCCGGCAGCCCCCTAAATGAACCATGCTAATCCGTCCATAAACATACTGGCCCTGCACAGATGCGGGACGAAGGCACAAAAAAAAAAAAAAAAAGTTTTGCATTCCTGTTGCTGTGGCATTCTTCAATTGGCTGCCACTCAACTAAATATACGTGATCTGAGCACTATCTCTATATTATAACAACCAGAAATACGTTTAGTTGTGAACATAGTAGAATTATTGTGTCTACTCGCTTGGGTTACGTATTCCTGTCGCCTTACTACATGTCGTTTGATTGCATTTTGGGAAATTAATTCATTATTCTGAGAACACACCGGATGCCATTAACACTATTTACACATTCGATACAGCCAGGTTGTTTAATTTATGCAATAAAAATTGTTGTATGTACTTATATCTTGATGTTATTACATTTGAACATAAAAATCGGTTTTTCTCGAGGTTCATAAATATTTACTTTGGTGACCCTTTCCCCTGACCCCTCGTGTATATATTCATAAGCTATTCAATTAAAAAATTTGTAGCCCATGTCTGTCAGAGTATTCATTAGAGTAACGTGTTAGCATTTGAAATAAATTGGCAAGAGCTCTTATGGATTATTGGTAACAACATTTCCACTTTTGCATATCGCACAGATATTATATATCATACATAGTAAGAAAAGTGTTACCTACATCCGTCAGAACGTTCATTATAGTATCGTGTAAAGATTGAAATAAATTCATGACGAGCCTTTTAAGATTTTTGTGTACAACATTTTCCTTTTATATGTTACACGTATATTTATATGTTATGTATATATAAAACATGTAGCCTATTTCCGTCCGAAAATTCATCAGAGTAATGTGTAAAAATTTGAAGTAACTCAGTCAAATCCTTTTTGAGAGTTTTGTAAACATCGCGTTCCCTTAATTTACTACATACGTATTTAGGTATTGTACCTATTAAATACATTTAGTCTATATCTATCCGAATATTCATTAGAGTTGAAGAAATCGATCGAGGAGTTTTCGAGATTGTTGGTAACAGCTTTTCCCCTTTATATTTTACATGGATGGTTACATATTACATATATTGAAATATATAACCTATGTCTGTCGGAATGTTCATTAGAATATCATGTAAAAATATGAAGTAAATCGATCAAGTACTTTTCGAGATTTTTGGTAAAAACGTTAAACAACGACTTTTCTTTATACAGTACAGTAGTGTATCCTCGCTGGATCGTCATGAATCTAATCTGCATTACTAATGGTTTGAGCTCCGAAATAAAACCCTGCGAGCACCACCAACTCGTCACCACAAAAAACAACTTTGTGCGCTTCAACAACTGGAACACCATCACACTGAAACAACACCATAGTGTATATTCCCGATCTCCCTTGTTAAATAAGGGTCGCTTAGTTATGGGACAAGTTGTAAGAAGTATGGTTCATAAACGGACGTTGATTTTACAAACTACCACATGGGATCTTACTCCAAAGTCACACTTGGGAAATGAAAACACAGAATTTAACATGAATAGCTGAAGCTGATAATGTCGGAATTCGATTGACATCTTTAGGAAGACTGAAAAAAGAACAGTTCAAAGTTCTTCATCTGCATAACTCACATTTTCAAATTAAAGACGGAAATAGCGCAACGAACTTCACATTAAAGACGCAGAAACAAGCACATAAATGCAAACTGCTCGGAATGCAGACACCTCATACTACATCAAACAGCGACATTTACAGCTTCAAACTGTACCGCCAACACTGGACGGGAACGTGGAACCAACTGATGGTTGTCACTGGGCGACTTCCAGGAAAACGAAAGATCAGAATTCATAGTTTTCTGTAATCAGTCCAAACTCTCTTCATAGGGGCGACAACAAGCTTGTAGACAATGTGACGAAAGTACATCTGCCTCAACGCATGAAAATAGAGGGGAACGCTGCATAGTGTACAAGTACGTACAGAAAATTTCTAGGTTGTATCCTGTTTGAACAGTCTTCCAGATCCTATAAAACGGAGCATTACACAGGATTACCTGAACAGAAATACTGTTGAGGAGGAGCTAAATTTCTCACATTTTATGGGAATAGAATGCAGCATTCTTACTGACATCCATGTTGAACAGACACTTGGTGTATCTGAAGTGGGCACTTGTAGCTAATGCACCATTCGAGTTGTGCATCAGGTATTAACTCCCGGAACATGCAACTTCAGAATACGCTGACTGGACCCTGGGCACCAGCAAAGGACCCCACCCATCTCCGGAGCAAAGCTATTCTCTCCACTCGATAGTGGCAATGGGTAGTCCCGGAATTCATACTTTTATCTGAGAACCTTTCAGCCACCACCTAACAGTTACACTGCCTACTTAATATATGAATTACATGTAACTGAACTGATACGGGATCGTGAAGCGGTCTGCACCAATTTGTTAATCACATCCGCATCCCGTCTAAAGTAATTGATGCTATTTTTTCGGCATTTTCGAGAAGTTGACCGATCCTACAATAATAAGAAAAAGAAACCTATCAGTCTTGCTACTGGAATCAAATACTGTTAAGACACGTTATAGCTAATGAGATTTTTAATGTCACCTAAAAGAAAGGAAATTTCTGTATACCATGTCTTGTGCATACGCAAGTGCCAGAAACAAACGAATTTTAAGATACATTGAAAAATTGAGACTCATATAAAGTTGAAAATAAAAATAAGTTAATACCTTCTCTACTCGACAGCTGAGGTTTGATACAACAGCGATGTTGAAAAAAGACTTAAGGTGTAACAAATTTATCTATGTAACACCACAGTTCTTTACGTTATATACAAATAATTGGGAAAGCATATTTCCGAGTAATATGTATGTGAACATGATTATCCCAGTCATAAAAATGCCTGCATCAGCTTAAAAAGGATGTAAGCAATTACTTATATTTAGACCAAATTCATTGTATGCAAGGTAACTTTCACGCAACTAAATTACAACATGGTACTAGGAGCTTCTTTCTTACCTATTTACTGAACTTAACAGATTTAGATGCCAATGTAATGGCAAACGTAAGAACGTACGTCTAAATTTACCCACAGATTAATGGTAAAAGCTTTTGCACAAAAAACTTGTAGCTAAGTGTAAAATACTGCAAGAATTAGCTGTTTATCAAAATGACATGCAAGCACAATGGCAGACGAAAAAGTTGGTATTTCAGACTCACATACTGTGATTTAAGGTAAAGGAGTTGGCCCAAGAAATCTTACAACTACGTATGACTTTGATAAAAATTAATTGCTTGGTAGGATGAAATGCTAGCATAATATAAAAATGAAAAAAAAATCATTTTATACTGTGTGAAGGACGACAAAGTGTTTGTGCAGAAAAGGACACCTAAATACACAAGCTTGTCAGAAGAAAATGACTGTTAACAAAAATCATATGCTAGTATACTGGCCTATGTTTAAGGATTTAACTTTGTGAAAATGGTAAAAGTGTTTGTGCAAGAAAAATAACTTACAACTAACTATGCAGAAAATAACTGTTTTAAAAATTAACACACCAACATAATGTCAAGAAAAATTGTTTATGTTACAAACAGAATGTCAAGAAAAATTGTTTAAAAATTTGACTTTGTGATTGTCGAAGTCAGTACAAATTGAGTCTAGCACAGCAAACCATTCTTGAGTTTTAAAAATGGATAAAAAAACTGTCTTAACCGCAATAAACTATCGATTTACAATGGTTACTGGTTTTGGTGAGAATGCGGCCATCTTCAAACCATTTATACTGAAATATGAACACAGAATGAATTTAGAGAGATGTAACATATAAACAAATAAAATACATGATATATAGCAAATAGTAAAAGAAGAGCCGGCCAGGGTGGCCGAGCGGTTCGAGGCACTACAGTCTGGAACCTCGCGACCGCTACGGTCGCAGGTTCGAATCATGCCTCGGGCATGGATGTGTGTGATGTCCTTAGGTTAGTTAGGTTTAAGTAATTCTAAGTTCTAGGGGACTGATGACCTAAGAAGAAGTCCCATAGTGCTCAGAGCCATTTGCAGTAAAAGAAGAAATTATACTCATAATCATAGGGGTTGGCGATGAACGGAGCAGGTGTTATGACACCACGAACGTCAACTGCTAAGAAGAGCAACGTAGCTGTTGCTTAAATATGCGATGCTCTTTCCACTACATACCCGATTACATTAGCGATAGCCTGTCAGGCATACAGGACTAAAACAGTTCTTAGAATAAGATATATAAAGAATAGTTACACAAAAGCTAATGCCAAATAAAAGAACAGGTACATTACATTATTTAAAATAAGTGCTATAGACAGCATTTCGTCAATATGTGATAAAATGTATGTAGAAGAAGTAACTAATAATAATACGTTGGGAGAACATTGATAGCCATTTGTGGGGATCTGTCGAAAACTCGTAGATCATACGCCAGCAAAGATAGTAGTTAAGCGACGCCAATAGTTCCCATGGAGACGGCGTTGACTTATCGATATACGCCATTCAGCGGCAGACAATTTCAGGGCTGCGAGAGCGACTGGATATTAAACATATAGTAACATGCAGGAAGACACGTAGAAATGCATTCCAGGTGTTGTAGACTGCTACTAGATCGTAGTGCCAGTGAAAATATTGCTTGAGTGACGCAGTTATTGACCATGGAAGCGGGGTGGAGATGTCGATGTGCACATTTCAACAGAACACGAATTCAAAGTTGCGAGAGCTACTAGCTGCTACAGAATACTGGCAGGCATGTACGGCAACTTTCATAATGTATGCCAGATCCCCCAGATGACAGTGACCAAGAAAGCAACATGATAACAAGTGAAATAGGTTACATAATATCTAAAGCATGAAAAACAGGTTCCATCAACGGAAACTACGGCACAAAATGCCATTGACCCATCAAGATAGTTGAAAACAGAGATCATGAGCATTCGAAATGTAAAAGATACTACGAACAGAGTTGTTTTCAGTCATGAACATTCCAGGAAACTCCATAAAACAGGCGTACATAATGTCAGCTGTACAGAAGTATCGGTTACATCACTATCATACATTACATCATCGTGGACCCATCTAATTAGTCAAAAATATAAAACGAACGCATAAGCAGTCAAAAGTGAGAATATACTGTGCATATACTTGTTTGTCATAAAAATCCCTAAAATAGCTATAAACAAGAACTTAAAATTATTATTATTTGGAAAAATAAAAAGAGGAATAAAAACGAACAGAAGGGAAATAGCGTTCTTTAGTTATCCTAGAGCAAAACCATCAGATTACATCAAGGGAGGCACTGCACACCAACTGTCATAAAACAAACTAGGTCTGTTAAGGTAGTCTTCAATGAAAGTAAAATACATAAGCAGCAAATATAATATGTATTTTATATTTTACTATTATCAAACATTCCTCTAAATCGATTCTGTGTTTAGAAATTAGTATAAATGGTCTGAAGATGGTCGTATTCTGACCGAAAAAGGTAACCATTACAAATAATAATTTTTTGTGTGCAAGACTGTTTTTAATCAATATTTAAAGTATTTTTAGCCAGAGTGGTGTTCCTCCACGACAAATCTTCTCAAAAATTACTTCTCTTGTGTCTCTGTTTTATATTGTGACGACACTCATCTGTATAAAACAATTTTATCTGAGAACACAAATTTTACGCTATTATGTAACATTAGGTATCATATAATTAACTTTACAGTATTTGACCAAACAAACATCCAAATACAAGTAAATAAAGTGTTTTCATTGGTTCATTGCTTTGAACAGTACGTTTTTAAGAGGAGAATCCTCTGAAACAGACACGGTGTGGCCGAGCGGTTCTAGGCTCTTCAGTCTGGAACTGCCAGACCGCTACGGTCGCCGGTTCGAATCCTGCCTCGGGCATGGATGTGTGTGATGCCCTTAGGTTAGTTAGGTTTAAGAAGTTCTAAGTTCTAGGGGACTGATGACCTCAGAAGTTAGGTCCTATAGTGCTCAGATCCATTTGAACAATTTGTAACAGAGCGATGAAAAACTACTTCCTTCTACCAATATTTGTTTTACAAGTTTTGTATCTAAAAAAAACATAAATATTATTTAAAATTAAGTCCTTTTCACCATAACTATCGAAAGTAATTCTGGCACGACAGTTCTGACCACTCTGCGATTTGTGACTTGCTGACGTAGTACGAGGTTTGACTGAAAAGTAATGCCTCCACAATCGTAACTCTTCATCAGTTGGCAGCATTGGCATGCGGTGGGTACTGGATTGTTCCGTAGTCTCTTCTCTATAGCTCCAGTTGGCAGGAAGCCTTAGCATTCAACGGTTGTGTTGTTACTGTGTAAAGTATGGAACCCTGCGCAGACGGTCGGTCAATGCGATTTGAGCAACGTGCAGTCATTGAATTCTTGACAGCAGAAGGTGTCACCCCAAAGGAGATTCATCAGAGAATGAAAGCAGTTTATGGCGATTGTGTTGATGTGAGTACTGTGCGTCGTTGGCGAGTAAGTTTAAAGATGTTGAGGCGGGAACATCTGACCTGCGTGACAAAGAAAGAGTTGGACGTCCTGTGACAGGAACCTCCGAGTTTCACAAGCAAAATGTTGACAGATTGATTTAGGACGATCGTCGTATCACTCAGAGAGAACTTGCAAGCACAGTCGGCATTTCGCAAGAATGTGGGTCACATTATTGCTTTGCTTGGCTATCGGAAGGTCTGTGAACGATGGGTACCACAGCACAGACTGAATATCACCACCGTACGGCGTCCTCCATACAGCCCAGATTTAGCACCGTCTGACTTCCATCTGTTCCCGATAATGAAAGACGATCTGCGGCGACATCATTATGCTTCTGATGAAGACGTTGAGAGAACTATGAGACTGTGGTTGCCGAAACGGTGTCGACTTCTTCCGTGACGGCTTCAGAAAACTTGTTCATCGTTGGCAGAAATGTATCCAGTTGGCTGTTGATTATGTAGAAAAGTGAATATTGGTAATTAAAGATCACATTCTAAGGATTACTTCTGCGTTTGATTTATTGAAATATTCTAATCTAAACCTAATTAATGAAGGTGGAGGCATTACTTTTCATTCAACCCTCGTATGTTGATCCTCTGGCAGGTTATGTCAGACGGGGCACTGTAGCTTCTTTGGTAGTCGTGTTAATAACACGGCTAGTGCAGTGATAACAATCTCCGTATTCAGTATGGTCCCTGCCGGCTGGCCAACCCAGTAATCCACCTTTCTTCTGCTCTGACACTCACTTTCCCTTACGCATACCTTTGCGCACATCACACCTGGCCTTTCCTACAAAATGGTAGGAGGTTCCTACAAGCATATTTGTACTTAAATCAAATTATATCCAACCACTTTGTAATCCTATTAAGGAATTAGGTTATGTTTCACTCTGAAAACAATCAAATGTGTGTAATTATGAAATTTTAAATAAGAGTTGTAATGCTTAATACCACAGTTAACAATAAAATAGTAAATACGAAAATGACGTCGACACTATTTAAATAGTTAAGATTAACTACGCGAAGAAAAGAAGTTTCATTAAGCTTTTACACTGTGTGAATTCACACGGCTAAAAGAAAAACATACATGAATGATAATTTTATCCTTGATGCTCTTTCTTTAGTTTTCCCTTGTAATAATGTTGGTAAGACGTGTGTTCTGCACAGAAAGTTTGTATTGGGTGCCGAGAATGGCAGAATCAAATTGTTCCTGCGGGATTATTAGCAACAGTTCAAACTGGCACGCAGAATAAAAATCATTGTCGACCAGTGCTCACTTGGAAAACTGGCATCTGATAAAAAGTCTCGCAACCTCATTCAAAACTTCTGGTCAATGACTCAGCACCCTTAACCTCTACTGGCGATATGCCACATTCATGAAAATAGTGTCTGCATTCTTATAACTACTCACTCAGATCATGTAAGAAAAATATACAAATGCTCCACATGTCATCTACTCCATACTCATCCTTACATCAGTGAATTTAGCCTCACCCTTCAAAACTTTATATAAATAGAGGAAACCGTGGTCTCCAGAAAATTTAAATGTCTCACAAGATACAGTATAATCAGTGTAATATGACACGACACAAACGAACAGAGGCGCCTCTTCTACGATTTCAGAATTGAAAGGAACTATACTTGATCTTTCTTTTACCTTCTCTTTCGCATTGTGGTGTGGCTGAAAAAAAAGAAGACGTATATAGATGGGCACCCCCAAAATCTATCGTTGCCTGTCGCTGTAGCACTTCATCTAGAACACGGGTGCTCAACCGTTTTAGGCTTCAGATCTACTGCATACAATTTATTCCATTTAGAGATCTACTGACTTAAGAATTCATAAAGGTTAAGCACGAAACAACACTGTAGCCAAAATTAACCATTTCACCTAAACAAAATACATAGGTAATTTCGCACCATCAGAATTTGTAGGCCTACTACTCAGTTTTCAAGATATTACAAAAGTGAAAAAATTAAAATATGCTCCTTTATAAATGTTGAAATAAGTTGAGTGGGATACTTGGCTTTGCATATCACTGGCAAATTTCTTATAATCTGGCGAATAATTGGTCAGAGTCAACCTTACACAGACGGAAAGATAAAGATCAGTCACTTCGTTTTTACACTTGGATTTCACTATCTTCATCGTTGAAAACGCTACCTCACATAGATAATTTGATCCAAAAAACGATAAAATATAACACACCTCGTTTACAGTGTTAGGGTAGGTTTTTACATTCACTAATTAGCATCACTTACGTTCATCGTATTCTGACTTTAAGAAAGTGTCATTTAGAAATCGAATTATTTCCTCTTCAAGTTCAGTCTCACTACAACAGAAAAGAATTTTACGTGCAATATCTTCCTCATTCGCTTTTTTAAAAAGTTGAACTGTGAAAAATAGAACAGGTTCCATTGCTCTGAAATCTGAAAACTGGTTTTGAAACTCTGTCTTCAGTGCTTGCATGAAACACTTTATAGACGATATGAGTTACGACTATTTTGTGTTTTTCTTTAAGTACTTTATTTAACGCGTTTAGTTTACATGTCTTGCCAGTTACAGATACCAGATCCTACGACAAGCTCAGATCATACCGTTGTGAGCAATCTTCCTCTCTTTCAGACACAAAAGATTTCATCGCCGACAGAAGTACTCTAAACCTGTTTTGTATTAAACCTCTACACAACTGTCGAACTTTGGTGTGCAATAGCAGGTCTCCATATCCAATTGTTCTAATAGCATTCTAAACTTTCTTCTCTGTCGTGACAGTGAGCGAACTGAATCCTCAATTTTTGTGACAATATTCGTGATATGTGCCATTTTCAAAATATGTCCACAAAGCGATTGCTGATGCACGATTCAGTGATATGTGAAGAAAGGCGAAGAAGCTTCGTTGTTCGCACACAACGTAACAAATACTTTCTGTTTGCCTACCATAAAGGCCCTCCATCATTAGCAATAGACGCAAATTTCTGAATTGACAAGTTGTATTCAGAAATGAAGGATTCGAATGAATTGTAAAGATCTTCTCCTCGTGCAGTGTCTTCCGACGTCAAAATCGTAAACAAGTATTCTTTTAGATTGAAATCCGAAAACATCAGTTTTACAAAAATTATATCGTGAGGTGAGTCGACTGCATCTGCTGACTCCTCTAACTACAATAAGAAAGACAAACAGGATTGCAAATCTGTTATCAATTGATCTTTTATATTTTCCGCCATTAATTCCACCTTTTCTTGTTATAGTAGTTCTTGAAAGAGCCATTTCTCTGATGGCTGATATTATCTCTAACTTGTTTTTAAATGTGGAAGGCAAGGACTCCCTAACTGCCAGAAAGCACTCCTTAACAAGTGAGCCATTGTCAAATGATTTTCCATCTTTCATCAGTACTTACGATACACGAAATGATGCTATGTTTGTTGAAAGACTTTTTTGTACATGCCTTACAAAGCAATTTACTGTTAAGGTTAGAAGACTTCTTCCTCTTCATCTCACTACAGACAACTGCCTCCGATTCGAAGTTTTCGTGAACTGTTCTAAAATGACATTCAGTATTTCCGTTTTCAGGTATGGCTAAGAAGCTTTACGTATCAAACATATTCACCTATCTTTATGCAGTGTAACAAAAAACTATTCTCCACTCATCATGGAAGTAGTATGTTCTCCTGTGCGTAGCTGCACTCATTTTTCATAAACACGTTACTAAGTGATAAGTATAACGTGGTGGACTCCCTAGTTCTGATCGGTAGCACTCGGCAGTGGAAGAGGAGGAGGAGGAGATTAGTGTTAACGTCCCGTCAACAACGAGGTCATTAGAGACGGAGCGCAAGCTCGGGTGAGGGAAGGATGGGGAAGGAAATCGGCCGTGCCCTTTCAAAGGAACCATCCCGGCATTTGCCTGAAGCGATTTAGGGAAATCACGGAAAACCTAAATCAGGATGGCCGGAGACGGGATTGAACCGTCGTCCTCCCGAATGCGAGTCCAGTGTGCTAACCACTGCGCCACCTCGCTCGGTACTCGGCAGCGATCGGGATACTTCACGCTGTAATGATCTGCAGATGTCCGTCGCCAGCAGTACAGCATACTATTCGTCGGTGATGACTGCATTGTCACAGAGCTGTGCTGTCGCTGTGGTGTGTATTGTTGCGCTATTTTGATCGTGATTGTTCCGAAAATGACTGATGAGGCGGGTATTTGACATGGCAGTACAAACAGAAATCTTAGTTTCGGTAACACAAAGCATTTAACATCTCTCTGTGTCGTGTACAAGAGGTCTGCAAATGGGGCGTTTTGCTCGCTTATCATCGCTCGAGTCCTCCACGCTCGGCATGGCTTGCCCGAACGCGAATGCTCGAAACTGGCAAGCTGTGGTCGGACGAGGCGCCATGGGGGAGTAGGGATCGGAAAAACAACCGGTTAAAACTTATACCGATATTTTAGTTCTGAATAACCGGTATTTTTCGATATATGTCTGCTCTCAGTTATAACAAGTGTTTTCATTTTTTACTAATACCCATGTAAAAAACCGAAATATGAATTAGTCATATCAGCGATGCTAATTTTTTCATTTTTAAATAAACCTTTTTTAAAAAACGAGTAATTTTTATTCGTAAAATTTGCATTGCTTTGAAATATTGCGTCATTATAGAAAATGGGAAAAGCGACCAGTGCTATTTTAATAACAATGCCAACAGAAACACGTGACATAAGAAATGGTATAACATTGCTAACACAATAATCTACCTGGTTAGCGTGTGGGATGGCCTATTACACTCAAGAGCCAAAAAAACTGGTACACCTGGCTAATATCGTGTAAGGCCCCCGCGAGCACGTAGGAGTGTCACAACACGACATGGCATGGACTAGATTGATGTTTGAAGTACTGCTGGAGACAACTGACACCATGAATTCTGTAGGGCTGTTCATAAATCCGTAAGAGTAGGAGGGGGTCGAGATCTCACACGTGCACGGCATCCCAGATATGTTAAACAATGCTAATGTCTGGGGAGTCTGGTGGCCAGCGGAAGTGTTTCAACTCAGAAAAGTGTTCCTGAACCCATTCTGTAGAAATTATGGACGTCTGGGGTGTCGCACTGTCCTGCTGGAACAGTTCACGTCCGTCGCAATGCATAATGGACATGAATGGATGCACGTGTCATGTGTCAGTCTCCATACCGTACACATCCATCCTCTCGATACAATTTGAAACGAGACTCGCCCGACAAGCAATTTGTTTCCAGTCATCAACAGTCCAATGTAAGTGTTGACGGGCGGAGGCGAGGCAAAAAGCTTTGTGTCGTGCAGTCATCAAGGGTACACAAGTGGTCCTTCGGCTCCGAAAGCCATATCGTTAATGTGTCGTTGACTGGTTCGCACGCTGACACCTGTTGATGGCCCAGCATTGAAATCTGCAGTAATTTGCGGAAGGATTGCACTTCTGTCACGTTGAACGATTCTCTTCAGTCGTCATCGGTCCATCTTGCAGGATCTTTTTCCGCTGCAGCGATATCGGATAGTTGATGTTTTACCGTACTCCTGATATTCACGGTACACTACCTTGGAGATGCTGTATTCCTTCGCTAGTGCGCCGCTTATAAAAGCACGTTCAAATTCGATAACCTAACACTGTAGCAGCAGTAACAGATCTAACAACTGCGCCAGACGCTTGGTGTCTTATACAGGCGTTGCATACCGCAGCGCCGTATTCTGCCTGTGTACATATCTCTGTATTTGAATACGCATGCATATACCAGTTTCTTTGGTGCTTCAGTGTAAATGGCAAGTGTGTACATCCAATCTGCAAGACTTTCTCCATCTGGTCTGTATGGTAGCTTCTCACTGTCGTGTTCAGAGATGAGTTGTATTGCAGTGTGCTGGTTTTACGAAGTGTAATATCAGTGAAGTACAATGCCCCATTTGCTTTAAAAGATTAAAAACATGAGGAGCCACAACGAATTTGTGACATAATATAAGGACAAAACTTAAAACTCAACAGTTCGTTCGCATTTTGCAGTAAAAATAGAAAACAGCCTCTGTCTACATAACATGCTTTCATCTGCTTGTAGCTCTTGAGGACAGACAAATTAACACGAAGAACACAGTTCTCAAACCTCAGTTTTCATTTTGTAGCACTGACCATGCGTCATGGCCAAATACTGGTATGATCCCCGATTACAATATGATTTTTGAGCAGATTTTCAAAGAATTAGAATCAATAGTAGAATACTCGTGATTTTCTGTAGTAGTCAGCCACTTATCACCTTTGTAGCAAACGAGAAAACGGTAAGCGGACTAAGTTTTCTTTTATTTGACTATTTAAATTTATATTTTGATTCTATGTATCTTAAACCTGAGGGACTCAACATTTTTCAACCTTCGTTCTATTTCTACGATCAGTACAGGAAATAATAGAAACAAAAAACCGAAAATCGGCTATTTACGAAATCGGTTATTTTGAGCGATTTTAGTAGTCCAGTTAAAATGGTGTTGAAAAATGCGGTTTAGCCGAAAACCGGTTGTTTTTGCGGTATCCGCCATCCCTACTGAGCGAGGTGACGCAGTGGTTAGCACACTGGACTCGCATTCGTCAGGATGACAGTTGAGGAGCGCCGGAACAAAACCCGATGTATCTACTTTTGTTGTATTCGCATGTTTGAGCTGTAGGGGGGAGATACGGGAGTAATAATACATGCTGCCACAAAATAATTTTCAGCACAACGCGACGTCAAGTGTTTTATGGTGTGTTTCTTCTTTTTATAGCTGAACCATTTAGAGATCACTATTTGTTACTTTCTGTATTAACAGCAAATGCAGATTTATTGGTTTTTGTTCCGGCACTCCTCAGTTCAAACCCCCATCCGGTCATCCTGATTTAGGTTTTCCGTGATTTCCCTAAATCGCTTCAGGCAAATGCAGGGATGGTGCCTTTGACAGCGCACGGCTGACTTCCTTCCCATTCCTACCTTAATCCGATGGGACCGATGACCTCCCTGTTTGATCCCTTCCCGTGAAATCAACGCCGTGCGGGGTAGCCGAACGGTCTAAGGCGCCTTGTCACGGTCCGCGCGGCTCCCCCCGTCGGAGGTTCGAGTCCTCCCCCTGGCATGGGTGTATGTGTTGTCCTTAGCGTGAGTTAGATTAAGTAGTGTGTAAGTTTAGGGACCGATTACCTTAGCAGTTTGGTCCCATAAGACCTTACCACAAATTTCCGTAAAATCAACGAACCAACCGCCATCCCTAATGGGGAGGGCAGAGGCCGCTCGTTCTGGCGCGCTCTCCGCGCTGCTGTTGCGATCGTTTTAGTAGCTGCTCTGTGTGTCTGCTGGCTGGAATCACTTCTGACATACTCTCGCTAACTGATGGAACTGGGTGGTAGTGTCTAATCGCGACATCACTGTAATCCGTAAGAGAAAATAGCTTGCATTATGCAATAACGAAAATTTTTAAACAGTTTGGAGTTCCACGGGAACCCTACGTAATTATCAACTTCTCAAATGGTTCATATGGCTCTGAGCACTATGGGACTTAACTACTGAGGTCATCAGTCCCCTAGAACTTAGAACTGCTTAAACATAACTAACCTAAGGACATCACACACATCCATGCGCGAGGCAGGATTCGAACCTGCGACCGTAGCGGTCAACTTCTCACAACCCATAATAATAGGCCTATATAGCATTCCTTTTTTTTTAGTACGACCATCTAATTTATTGATTCAAATGTACATACGTACCTACGTGTACGTGACCACATAAGAAATTATAAGTCTAACACGAACAAAATTATCTTCAAATTATTCCCTGTTCGCGTAACTGCAATGAATCGACTCGTTTCCGATCAAGTCTGCTTGGTGCGTCCGAGTTAAGTTTCCCCGCAGCAGTTAGAGTCACGTTAGAGGCTGGAGCACAAAACATTCTTGTCGCTAAATTGCTCGTGGATAGCTCGGCAAGGAGAATACTGTTACGCTTTCATCTCTCAAGCCGATAATCGTCGTAGCCACTATCCGTTCGCATGAAATAGAAGTCAGTCGCATCGGTAAGTTGAGTATACATCTCCCACAATGTAATCGCTCCGAAAACAGGGATTACATTTTTCTGAATGCTGGTCGCGGGTAACATTCTCTCAGTGGCCGTAAATAAATTATTACAGTTATCACAAAAACAGAGTAAGATATTACTGCCAAGTTTTCATCAGATATTTGCCGTACAGTTTTCAACATCCCATCTATATCGCAAACGAACATAACTTTCAATAATCGGAAGAGTAACCACAGAAGTATTACAATTCTGCGCGACGTCCGAATTTCTACTTTCCTCTGTGAGACGCAGACAACGCTCTTTTACTGCTTATGGTATCTACAGTTAGTAGACAGTTATATGAAAGTTGTAGTGTATTGTTAAAATAACGGTGACATTGAAAGTGACATTTTGTAGTTAAGTACAATTTGCCTTTGTTGAAACGGAGCGGGAGTTAAAGAAGAAATATCGGTCTACTGTAATTTAAACTTTCCTCTGTATCCTCGGGTCCTGTACTCCAACGTCTTTTCAGTTTGTGCGCCCATAACAAAACAAAATGAACTGTTGGAAACTTTTCTTCATCGAGCACTCCTGCTGCGTCTTTGATTGGCCCTAAAAATGTGACGAGTTCTTTTGTGAGTACGTTTTTCAGTGACGTTCCTCCCCGATTTTCTCATACTAATTACAGACTATGGCATTCTAAACAATTTGTTCCACCTACTCTCCGTTCCTTGGTTCTGGCTTATCCGTATCGATTTCACATCACCAGTTTTCTTCGTGGTCAACGGCCTTCCCGCAGTGGTAACACCGGTTCCCGTCAGATCATCGAAGTTAAGCGCTGTCGGGCTGGGCTATCACTTGGATGGGTGACCATCCTGTCTGCCGAGCGCTGTTGGCAAGCGGGGTGCACTCAGCCCCTGAGAGGCAAACTAAGGAGCTACTAGATTGAGAAGTAGCGGCTCTGGTCTCGTTAACTGACATATGGCCGGGAGAGCGGTGTGCTGACCACAAACCCGTCCATATCCGCATCCAGTGACGCCTATGGTCTGAGGACGACGCGGTGGCCGGTCGGTACCGCTGCGCCTTCCAAGACCTGTTCGGACGGAGTTTACTTTTAGTTTAGTTTTCTTCATGAAACGGACAGCATAACACGTGGAATAAACCACTGCAACCTAATTATTCAAATAACCGTCATAAAAATTGTATTTCAGGACTGTACTCAAAACATAATGCTGAAAGGAATGCAATGCCTTGCATATATTAGCGCTTCGGCTTCGGTCAGCGAGAAGTGAAATCTTATTTTAATGCTGGGGCTTTCATCCTATCATTTTGAGTAATGTTTCTTCGTCGTAGTTCTTAATAAAGTCTCCAGATATTTTTCTTCTCAGAAAAGTGAGTCGTCACCAATACCATATTTCGCAGTGCCTAATCATGATAAACAAAGTGTGCGGCAGTAGATAGGTAGCACATTTTCCAGTATGTGTCGGTCCATATATCCGCTGTACATCCACATGGCCTGGATTATGCTGGGCATCATACTCGCCCCTTAAGTCATCGGCATGTCTTTCGATGTTTCGTGCTACTGTCGTAAGATAAGGAAAAATATTGGTTATGTCCACATATCCCTATCTGAACGGACGTTTACAAGTTTCTGGCAGAAGGCGCGATTTCCTGCATCTGATATTAATGTAAATGGACGAGGATCTCTGTCGCACATATCTACACATCTTTCTATTACGAGGGTAACACCAAGCCGGCCTATGTGACCGAACGGTTCTAGGCGCTTCAGTCTGGAACCGCGCGACCGCTACTGTCGCAGGTTCGAATCCTGCCTCGGGCATGGATGTGTGTGATGTCCTTAGGTTAGTTAGGTTTAATTAATTTTAAGTTCTAGGGGACTGATGACTTCAAATGTTAAGTCCCATAGTGATCAGAGCCTTTTGAACCATTTTTTGGTAATCCAAAAAGTACATAGACTTGTTTATTTCTACAGTGGTTTCCAACAGTTTACAGCCTGAACAATCAGCTATTTTTCGACATAACCACCATTTCTTTCGATGCATTTTTGTAGACACTGTGGCAGTTTTTGTATGCCCATGTCATACCAGCTCGCCGCCATGCTGTTCAGAAAGTTAGGAACCTCTTCTTTCACCTCAGCGTAGGAGCTGAATCGCTGGGACCACAATTAACGCTGACAGGTGCTGTGAGACAATGAAAAAACTCAAACTGGCAATTCAGAACCGGAGAAGATGTATGTTGAGCAAGGGCGTACACATTCTCCATGACAACGCTCGCCCACACATCACTCGGCAAACTGCTGCTCTCCTGCAACAGTTTCAATGGAACATAATCACCTACCTTCCCTATAGTCCTGACTTGGCGCCCAGTGAGTACCACCTGTTCCCTAGGTTAAAAGAACATCTGGCCGGAAAACGATTCAGCTCCGACGACGAGGTGAAAGAAGAGGTTCATAACTTTCGGAACAGCATGGCGGCGAGCTGGTATGACATGGGCATACAAAAACTGCCACAGCGTCTACAAAAACGCATTGACAGAAATAGTGATTATGTCGAAAAATAGCTAAATGTTCAAGCTGTAAACTGATGTAAACCACTGTAAAAATAAGCAGGTCTGTGTACTTATAAAAAAATAGAAAACCTTACTTTTGGGATTACTCTCGCACCTTAGCTTTCACCGAAACTAGAAATGTTTCAGAACTTACACATTGTCGTATCTTGCAGATATGTACCTTCTTATGCGCGGCGGCGGATGTGTAAGAAGGAGAGCAGAGCACTTAACACAGTGCACGTAGTTGACATCCTTATGAGTTACCGATGAAAATTTCTCCCAAACTGTGGTGCGGTCTTCGTCTTCCGCATTCAGCATTCATTCTTTGAAATGAAGTTTCACTTTCACACTTTCCTCCGTCTCACGTTCGAGTGCCATGGTCCTACAGCGGGCCACTGAGCGGCGCTCGGGTAACTACAGTAGCCAGTCGGTGGAGACTGGTGAGTGTAATGCTCAAACGCGCTTCAAGGAATTCTGATACGGCTGCTCGCTGTGTCCTGGGCGGCTTTATTGACGTTTCCCGGACTTTCGCGGAACTACATGCTAACATACACGTCAGATGGAGACCTCTACCGTGCACATTATTGTTTCGTGGAAGCCCGAAAACAGAGGTTTGTGTAGCCTAGTGCAAGGGGAGCTAGTTCCCCAACACCGCATACCACACCTCGTCCTGCAGCTTGGACGGAAACCACCGCTGAGAAAGCGTCAATTTACAGTTCACAGTAGTAATCTCATCACACAGGAAGACTGTTGCTTAGCGCGAGTGTTAAAGGCGCTGTAACGCAGATGGAGACGGAAAAGGCGGAGACAGTGTTGTCAAATTTACCGCCTACAAATACCATACGAAACACTCATTTTTAACAAAATAGTATTTTACAAAAAACAGCTCATTTGAATAGATTTTGGAAAAAGGTTTGGAAAGATCGACTCATAAAGCCATGGCTATCTTCCAGTCGATCGTGATCGACGAATTAAGCACCACTGATCTAGAACATCTGAGAAAAGATCGTGATCGACGGGCTAAACACCACTAATCTTGAACATCTGAGGAAAGAGGGATTATATTCTTGTACTGCAGGATTACCAAGCCATGCTCTTATTTGTAGACAAAAAAAAAACCACATTTATAAATCACAGGGAGCTTAGTAATAATATTCACATAATACCAACGGAATCCTTAAAACTGACAAGCATTGTGGCAGGTGTGTCTATTTCTAGCCCCTTGCACTTTCATGACATGCAAGACATAGAACATAAATCTCAATATCATTTACCAGTTTTATCATAAAGATGGGACATGTCTCCATCTCGGTGTTGTTCATCTCGGACTTTCTGATCGCTTTAAACTCCAGCATAGTTGTGGTATAAACCTGGCTCTCGTTTATACCTGCTACTCGCTCTTATGTAACTCCGGACTGACGATTCCAGTTTGGGGTTGGACTCCGATAAATTCAATCGCTTTCTTCGTTGGCCTTCTGTAAAACGAGGTGAACAGCTTTTGTCATCATCATTTCATTTCCGCTAAGCCGCGCGGGGTAGCCGCGCTGTCTGAGGCAACTTGTCACGGTCCGCGCGACTCCCCCCGTCGGAGGTTCGAGTCCTCCCTCGGGCATGGTTGTGTGTGTTGTCCTTAGCGTAAGTTAATTTAAGTTAGATTAAGTAGTACATAAGCTTAGGGACCGATGACCTCAGCAGTTTGGTTCCATAAGACGTTACCACAAATTTCCAAATTTCGGCAGGTGGATTCAATTTCTCCTGTGGTTTTGGTGTCTGTTACAGCTGTTTGTCTCTACGGAATTTCAGTTTTCATGCTATTGCCATTCGAATTTTGGTACTGATTTCTTCTTGGAGCAAAGTTTTGTCTCCTGTCTTCGGATACCCTGTGTGATAAGACCTTTGTTGGTGCAACCTCTGAGTCGTATGGGAGGTGGTTCAGCACCAACTCGAATTCTTTAACAAACACGTCCCAGGTGCCATGCTGCTTATTTCATTAAATGCACACTACTCTTTCTGCTGGTCAGGTCTGCAGATGCTATTTTGCAGTGTACAGGTGTTAATTTCTATTTTAAATCTCCTCAAAGTGCTCCAGGTACGTTTTGAATCTAGTCACTGACAGCGCCGTGGCTTTGACGATACCTATTTGAACTCTGGCTCTGAGATCAGCCTGTGTAATGTTATGATCACTGCTTCGAAGTTTGTAAATGTTCTGCTGTCTCTGATTGCTGTCAGAACTCGTGAAATCACTTCGTCCTCATGTTTCTGCTCATGAGTTTGAGTTTGTGCTAAATCGCCCAGGAATTGGGCAAACTGTCTTTAAACTGATCTATACACATGTTTATATGCAACTCCCCACACGCTGTGTAAGTGAGAAGATTGCATAAGGAAAAAAAATCTTTTATCGAAATATTGTTCAGTAATTGATATAGATTCCAACGCAACTCGTGCCTCTCTCGCAATAGGCCTTTCTCATGCTGGCAAAGCTGCATCACCTGTTTGATCATTGTGTGTCTGCAGTATTTCTCCTACACCTGACGCTACTGACGCGGCAATTTTCAGTATCTGGCTTTCCTGTTTTTGCTCGTCCACGCCTCGTCCAAGCATGACAAACTCCTCAGATTCGGAAAGGTGAACTGTCTCAATTACTCTTGTCGCAGTTCTTTTATCCAATTCCTGGACCTTCCTTGCTTCTATTTTCGGTGGTTCCTTTCTATGATCCTCTGCTTATTGTCTATCAGCAAATGCTCCTTGTCTATATGCCTCCTCTTTATGACTATAAGCCACTGGTTTTTTGTCTTTCCTCTGCTTTCTTTCCATCCACAATCGTTTGCGCTCTGTAGGCCTCTGTTTTTCGTCTGTTAGGTTCTGCCTTTTGTCTATAAGCGACTGCATCTTGTCTAAACCTCAGCTTCTTATATATAAGTCTCTAGTTCTCTGTTTCTTTTCCATGCTCTTTTGTCTCTTCTTTGTGCTTTCCTTTTATACTTCTCTTTCTATCATGTTTTGACCCATATTGGGATGTCACCCATGGCTCCAAAATTTGCTTTATTCTGCATCACGGCATTATATTATCACTATCTGAGCTAACCTTACTTAGCTACGACATATCACCACAGCAAAAAAATTTAAGCAAGAAAGACAGATCCTAAACACACTGAAATTATGTGTTGACATGCAACAAAATAAACTAATTATTCCACCAAAAGACACAAGTACAGAAAAATAACAAGTGAAATAAAACAAGATAAACTAAAAAAAAAAAAAGCTGTGACTGCATTGCAGCCATGGTAAATGCGCAAGCAAATCAAGGAAAAAGAACCGGTCGCTACAACTTATGTACTCTAAGATGTGTCTCATTGTGACGTTCTGACTACAGGACAGGAAAAAATGGTTCAAATGGCTCTGAGCGTTATGGGACTTAACATCTGAGGTCATCAGTCCCCTAGAACTTAGAACTACTTAAACCTAACGACATTGCACACATCCGTGCCCGAGGCAGGATTCGAACCTACGACCGTAGCACTCGCGTGGTTTCAAGCTGAAGTGCCTAGAACCGCTTGGCCACACCGGCTAGCCAGGACAGGAAACGAGAGGAAAGTATCCTGGGAGGGTCGCCATGAAACTAATCTGCATTAGTAGTGGCTTGAACTCTGAAATAACAGCTTCTGAGCACTACCCATTTATCACCACAATAAATGACTGTGCATGTTATACAGTCTTTCATTAATGATTCTGTCACTGCACACAAGAGAAACACCATTATGCTGAAACAATACCTTAGTGTATTCCTGATCATATTTATTAAATATGGGTCGTCTAGTCATGGGACACGTTGTAGGAATAGGCTTCATCAATAGAAGTCAGTTTCACAAATTACTAAAATTTTATTCAGATTTAAACACTACATAGAATCTTACTCCAATGTTACTCTTGGGAAACAAAAACACAGAAAATTAAAATGAAAAATGGAAGCTAATAATGTTTACTTCAGTCGACATTGTTAGGAAGACTGAAAGAATACCATATCAGAGTTCCTCATCTGCACAGCTCACATTTTCCAATTAACAAAAGAAATAACCCACTGTACTTTACATCCAAGACATCCAAACAACCAGATAAATGCGAGCTGCTCAGAGCACCGACTCTGAGATATAAAAGGAACACCTCTCGCTACAAGTAAAAAGCGACTCTTTGATCCTCAAACTGCTCCTTGAGCACGCGACGAAATGCTGGAATCGAAAGATGGCACGGGACAACTCGCAGGAAAACGAAAGGTGAGAATTGAAAGTTCTCTGTACTCTGCCCAAACTCTTTGACGAGGGACAGTATCGAGCTTGTAGCCAATGTGACGAATGTAATTGTGCCTCAAAGCATGAAAATACAGGAGAATGCTGCAAAAGGTTCCCTGGTATGGCGTACAAATACGGAGAATGCTGCAAAAGGTTCCCTGATGTGGCGTACAAATACGAGTGGGCAATCTGAAAGGTTGGTACCGAATTTGGAAGGACTTTCACTGTTGGAGGGTGCAGTACACACATTGTATACTTCGGTTTGGCCGAATAGAAATACTGTTGAGATGGAGCTAAATTTCTCGTGTCTCATGTGAATCCAAAGACAGGATTTTTGTTGACATCCATCCTGAAAAGATAGTCGTTACATCTCCAGTGGGCAAAATGGCTCTGAGCACTATGGGACTTAACTTCTGAGGTCATCAGTCCCCTAGAACTTAGAACTAATTAAACGTAACTAACCTAAGTACATCACACACATTCATGCCCGAGGCAGGATTGGAACCTGCGACCGTAGCTGTCGCGCGGTTCCAGATTGTAGCGCCTAGAACCGCTCGACCACCCCGACCGGCTCCAGTGGGCACTTGGTGACCAAGATATCACTGCGGCCGCACATCAGGAAAACTGTAATGTCGGAAAAGGTCGACCAGGCTCTGGAAACTATCCCAGGATGCCGTCCATCACATCAGAAATGCTTTTCTATCGTACATGAAAGTGACCAAAGGTAGTCAAAGAACCCGTTTCCTTATGTGAGAACCTATCAGCCACCATCCAACAGTTGTACTGCCCACTTAACATATGAAATTAATGTAACTGGACTGGCACAAGATAGTGATGCGGTCTGTAGTGGTCATATTACAGTATATACATACATCTATAAATTATCATATGAGCATTTATATACACGCCTACTGAGATACGTGCATACATATATATAAACCTAACCTAACCTAACGTAGCCTAACCTAACCTGACACAAATACATACATATAAATATATACAAACATACAACCTCTGACAATAAAGTTCAGTGAATTGTCCTGTAACATTAATGTAGATGAACTATGAACTACAGTTACCTTGCTGTCCTTCGAAATAGTCACCTCCCACTACTCAGTTTGTATATTTTGCTTATTTTTTTCATAGTTCCACAAAACTTCTTCCTGTTTCCTCGATTGATCTGTGTTCAATATTTCAAGGCCTATCCACTGTGCCAACTTATAACTAAATCTGACGAGGGTGCGATGGGAAGGTTTCCTTGTCAGTACAACCTATCCTGAAACGCCCTTACAAGATTTTCAAACTGTTTCTGAGTGCCCTGTATACATAGACATTCATACGTATTTACATATACAAATACATACACATACATACATACAGCTACATAATACACATACACCACGCGTACATACATATATACATATATGCAGACATATACGCAGTAAACATTAATAAAACCAACAAACTGCAGGGACGGTTTTCTGACTGGAAATGGAGGAAAAAAGGTCCTATGAACATGTTTCCGGAAATGGACGGTATTCATGCCAGCACAGAGCAGCATCCCATCCACACCACAACAGGTGTTCGAAGTGGCCCCCGTGGAATGTAAAGCACGCGGTTGTCATGCAGGGTACTCGTAATCATACTTTACCTTACACGATGTTGGCGGGCCATTTGCCTGGGTCTTGTACTAGGGTTTTTCGCAATATCCTGTAGAGCCCGGTCCTCCAAATCTGGTGTACGCACGGTCCGCCGCCTCCCTGCACCTTCGTCTGTCTGGAAGGACCCATGATTACACAGACGCCAGTAAAGGGCTTGAAATGTAGTGTGATGTGGTTGGTGTCTGGTGAAGATACTTGTTTTGGTATAGCCGTGCTGTCGTTCGACCGATTTCATATGCTTGGCCGTACACAGACATCATCTCGGCTTGTTCCCGACACAAATACCGTACCATTCTGGTGCTTACAGCACGCTGCGTGAATCACACAGCCTGTAACACACAAGTAACACATGACACGCGGTCGGAGAAACTTTCATTCGTCAGCTACATCTATCGTCTATCGCGGCAATGATGCACTTTCGAACAAATGTTCGTCGGACCTTTTTTCCTCCATTTCCAGCCATGAATCCGTCCCTGTAGTTTGTCGGTTTTATTAATGTTCACCCTGTGCATAGATATAAATCTATACAAACGAATATGTAAAGAGACCAATATTCACTGCTAGCTGATCCGTTTTTGTATTGGTATATAATAATCGTCACACCAAATGACTGCGTATGTAACGACAATGCCGTGATTCCTGCTTTATACTTGCTAAGTGGTGTACTCGCCCTCCTTTCTGCGCTGATATAGTCCACTCGTACCCGACAACAGACTCAAGTGACGAGCTTTCTATTAGGTGGGCAGCGGTAGAGACTAACGAGTCGAGTCTCTGAGTGTACGGAGACGGAGATTACGGAAGAGACGCCATAGGACACGCTCAGGGATCTCTATACAACCTGGATGTTGAACTTCAGCTATCTGATCGTGCCGGCCATAGATGCTCATATTTCGTTTCTTGCCAAACTACAACATGACTGCTAGGAACTGTCACTAGAATACGAAAAGAAAATACATTTCAATTCCGCTCCCTCATCAGCCTATTACATCATAAAGTTCAACACAAGAAATCAGTCTGCAATTCCTTGTCACATGCAGAATTATGGAAATTTGTTTGCCAAACTACAATATGGCGGACGATGCAAAGCACATGTATTTGCAGACACGCTGCAGTTCTATACTCAGAGACCAGACGTCTACATCCAGATTGTATAGAGATCACTGGACACGCTGAGCGAATATTCAGAATTTATTTCTGATTTCTAGCTACTACCAGTTCACTATCTTCAGTATATCCATAATGATCTCCCGTGGGACAATAAACCTGTGACCATTCTTGGTGCCCTTCTTTGTAAACGTCCAATGTTCCCTGTTAGTCTTATACCCTATGAGTCCCACACACGGGAGAAATGTTGTATAATGGGTCACAGAAGTGTTTTGCAACCACCTTTTGTAGTAACTGCATCATCTGCGAAAATTGTGAGGTTATTATTAACATTGTCTGCCAGGCCGTTAAAATAACGTCGGAAGCTCCATGAGACTTTTAACATAAAATAAGAAGGTAGCAACCTAAGAAGGCTGCAACCAATTGTAGGAAGAGCTGGAGAATGTCAATGCAGGGACTGGCAATGGACTCAGAATGTAAATAAATGGAACATTCTGCGCCTAAATAAGCAGAGAAATCGTTACTCTTCAATTACGGAGACGATCATTCTTCCCACATGTAAATCGCCTGTAGATGTAGTTGCAGATGTAGATTGATTCCAGTTCTGACTCACTGATTCTAAAATGGTAGAATACTTTTTTTCGTTTTGTGAATATTTACAGCAAATCGATCCATCTGTGGAGCACTGTGAAATTAATCAACGTCTGACTGAATATTTCTGCATCTGCTGTCCAGATAATTCTGCATTATAGATAAGGCCGGTATTACACTATCAAATTTCTTTGTCAAATATCTTTGTCCAGTATCTTTGTCAAAGATATTTGATGGTGTAATAGGGAACTTTGTCAAATGTCGTCCAATATTTGATCAAATCTAAGGCCTCACTGTAGATTTGATCAAAGAAGTCGCTTGTATTCTGTTCACTGCAATGTGACATGTTACCGCATGGAGCGCTAGCATAGATGCAGCATTCTGTCGTCTGTAGTGTTTTTATCAACATTGCCGGTAAATACAATTGGTGTGTGCCGACAACTACAAAATTAATAGAGATGTATGAAGCTGATGAGGCGCTTTACAACATAAGGCTCCCTGAATACCAAAATAGATTAAGAAGATTGGAGACCTGACCTGACCTAACCTAACCTAACATAACCCTCTCCTGTAGCAAGGAATCGGAGTGTTACAGTGAGCCTGTCTTCTGCAGATGTAGCAGTTCTTAAGTGAATATTGTGCTTTGTGATATGAGGATACACTTCACTGAGCACATACAGAAAAGTATGCTCATCCATTCTTAAGTAATTGATGTACGACGTCCTCCATTATAAGCTCATGTAACAAGTTTTGTTGAATGCTTTTATCGTGTCGGGGTAAAACCCACGGCTTCACCCAGATTAGATTAGTTTTTCGTTCCATAGGAGATCCTTGTGCATGTGGAACATGTCAATTTTTTTAAGCTGAAATAACAATACTAATAGTATGAATATATACATCATTCGTTTCTATTAAAATTTCGTCAACGGAGTAGAAGGAGTTGGCCACTAGTTAAGTCTTTCAGGCTCCTTTTAAACTGATCTTTATTTTTAACTAAATTTTTTATGTTTGCTGGCAAATTATTGAAGATGACTGTTGCTGAGTAGTGGACCCCTTTTTGAACTAAAGTTAGTGCTTTTAAGTCCTTGTGCAGATCATTTTTTGTTCCTGGTATTGTACGTATGAACTGAGTTATTTGTTGGAAAAAGAGATATATTGTTTAGAACAAATTTCATTAAGGAGTAAATATACTGAAAGGCAGTAGTTAGTATACCCAGTTCTTTGAAGAGGTTTCTACAGGACGTCCGTGAATTTACTCCACAAATAATACGTATTACACGCTTTTGGACTCTGAAAACTTTTGTTTGATTTGAAGAGTTACCCCAAAATATACCATATGACATTATGGAAAGAAAGTAGGCAAAGTATGCAAGCTTTTTCATTTTTATGTCGCCTATGTCTGCTAACACTCGAATTGCAAATACAGATTCGTTAAGGTGTTTCTGCAGTTATGTGGTGTGCTCCTCCCAACTGAGTTTATTATCAAGTTGTAATCCCAGGAATTTAAGACATTCAAGCTCGTATGTATGGTTCCTTTTTTCCCCCCACTTCTCTTCCGCATGTGCACACAATGCAATTGTGGTACATCCAACTGCTGCGGTTAATAACAAGTTGTTGTTGTCAGCCATCTTGAACTTTGACGAAAAATATGATGACAGTGTAATACCCCTTCTAGCGCTACGTCAAAGATCTTTATCAAATATATTTGACGGAATATTTGATCACATCTTTGATTAAATCTTTGACAAAGAAATTTGATAGTGTAATACCGGCCTAACTGAATCATCTGTAACAATCTGAGGTTGCTATCAATATTTTGTGCCAGCTCATTGTTGTAGAACATGAGCTGCAGTTTCCTGGGGCACGCCTGAAGCTACTTCATGTCTCGGTCGGGCCACGGCCCGCTGTCTGCGTAGTTGAATGGCACCCGGCGGGTCGTTGCCTTTATTACAGTGACAACAATCGTCACGGGAGGGCCGCCGTGAGCGGTAAGGATGATCCATATTTCAGAGGCAAGACGTGACGGGCGGTGCGCGGCGGCGGCCGCCAGGGGCGCAGGCGTCGCCCCTTATGGATCCCGCGTGCGCGCTCACCGCGTCGCCAGTTGCGCGCTAGCAGTCGCAGCGTTCGGGTCGGTCAGGATGGCCGACTCGGACCCCGACGACGACGACGACTACAGCGTCGTCGTGCTGCAGCAGCCCAGCACGTCCGCGGCGCCGCCGCCGCCTCCCATCGTCTACCGCGCCAAGAAGAAGAAGGAAGCGAGCATGGAAGAGGTGGCAGAGGAGCCCGACTTGTCCGAAGTAGCAGAAGAGTTCTTGCACGTCGACGACCCTCCACCGCCGCCGGTCCGGAAGAAAAAGAAAACCGTCACCTTCCACAACTGCACTAATCTCGCCTCAGAGCGACGAATCACAACTGGTAAGTAGCGCATCCTATTGGCAGCTTAGCGCTCGCTCTTTTCTGTTGCTTCTTGTAATATGTCGTACTATTTGAAAATGTATTTTAGTTACAATTTGATGATTGTAGTACGAAGTTTACGGTCATTTATTCGTCCAAACTTGTTAACTCCTCTCATTGTTACATATTCTCGACATTGATGTTGGTAGCAAACAATACAATCAGAAAAAAATATTTGCTATAGTTTGTGGTTGTTGTAATATTGTGTCAAATGACTACCAACTGAGGCACCAAGTACCACAATCAAACCATCCTCCACTCAAAAACATCACAGAGTACAGTCAGTATACTCTTTTGGAAACATTTATGAAATATATTTGTATATGGTAACTCAAGTATGGTACTAAGTCTAAGCCTAAAGTATAGACAGCCCATTAAGTGTGGTTTGCATTAGTTAATATCGCTTACCAAAATAGTTATCTTTATGCCAATAACTAAAAGAAGTCAATGGTGTTCGTTAAGCAGATGCAAATTTCCACCAGATGTGACAAGGTATTGTCCATAATGATGCTATTGTTATGCACAGTATCTACATGATTAGAAGTATTCGCGATTATGTCGATGTTTCATACAAAAACGCAACGTGTGCAAACGATCCACGAAAACGCAACAATTTATATGTCTTTCCCGTCCTTCATGTTTCATTGCAATGGGGATAGGTTCGTTCACTAGGTTATTTTTTTCTTTTTTGTTACCTCCTAACATTCCATGTTTTTCGCTATGTTTTACATTGTATGTACCTATTAAATTGTAACCGTTAAAAAAAAAAAAAAAAAAAGAGAACTCACGGCTCCCTTGTCATATCTGGCGGCAGTTTGCGTCTCATTGTCAGTCTAAGATAAACAGAATGTAAATATGTATGGTCGGGGATCAGCTCCTTCTGTCTAGTATTTGCTCACTGGGCCCGTCATATTGCAACACCTTAGAGATAGTTAAGACACTGGCAGAGGAGCTTCAAAACCCCGTACAAGCATTCAGGTTTAGTTTTTTAGAATAAGTCAATTAAGTCAAATACCAAGATGGTTCATTTGATTGGGTAATGAGCAATTTCCTTCCTCTTCCTTGTACAACGCAGACTTTTGCTCCGTTTGCAGTGACAATGCTGACGACCTTCCTGCTTTTTCTATAGGAGGTTTTCCAGGAGGAGACGTTCGTCTGATAAAAATGTGTTCTACATATATACAGATATTTAAATCTCAGTAGTGGCAACGATTCAAGTGATGGTAAATTGACAGATAGCGTCTTAATAGCTGTTGTTATAAGAGGTGATTAAGTTCATTGCCACCAGCACCATATCCGCTATAAGCAATTTTAAACAAACATATTAGACAAAAAGTTTGTCATGCTCAGGATACATTGGGCTTATAACGTATATCATCGCTTCCAGCCTTGATAATATTCTAATTTCATTGAAGAACCGAGTCCACAAGTTTCTTCAGGAGTATCATACCCAACTGAACCTACTCACAGGAAATTAGATCACACACAGCTACAAAACTGCGGACCTGAGAGTGAAATGTTTCATCCGCTGCTCTAAATAGACGCAGCCGATTTCTATGGGCCGGCCGCTGCGGCCGAGCGGTTCTAGGAGCTTCAGTCCGGAACCGCGCTGCTGCTACGGTCGCAGGTTGCAGGAGGTGTGTGATGTCCTTAGGTCAATTAGATTTCAGTAGTTCTACGTTCTAGGGGACTGATGACCTCAGATGTTAAGTCCCATAGTGCTCAGAGCCATTTGAACCATTTTTTTGAAAACCGGGCTGCAAGAAAAACACCGGCGACTGGACCGCAAAAAAGTCCTTTTCCATCACGACAATGCACCAGCACACACCTCAGCAGTTGTGGTCCCAAAATTAATGGAAATAGGATTCCAACTCATTTCACATCCCCCCCTATTCTCCAGACTTGGCTCCCTCAGACTGCTATTTGTTCCACGATTTGAAGAAGTGGCTAGTGGGACAAAGATTTTATTCAAACGAGGAGGTGATTGCAGCAACTAATAGCTATTTTGCAGACTTGGACAATTCCTATTACTCGTAAGGGATCAACAAATTAGAACAGTGTTGGACGAAGTGTATAAACCTAAAAGGAGTGCTTAGAGCCATTGGAACCATTTCATTTCTATGGGATTAAGCACCGCTGATTTAACAGGTCAGTCGAGATCCGATAGAATGCCTCAATGTCTGTCAAATCAGAAACGTGTTGTCATCTTGGAAGATGCATGTCCACAGCATACTCATCATGAAGGTTTAGAAGAAAGAGCAACACTTGGTCACCGAGAATATCGAAATGAACATCTTGCTTGTATGTTCAGGTAATCTGAAGAGTATAACTGACTCATTGAATGAACAACAACCCCAAAACAACACAGAGCCATCTCCGATTTGAAACAACCTTCCAAAACATTTCGAGTTAAACGCCTCATTGGGCCCGTTGGTGACGCGTCTCCATGGATCGTTTGATAATCGCGACTCATCGAACCACATTATACCGCTCCAATCGGTTGCTATCTACTTTGTGTTTTTTGCCTACTAAAGACGTGCTGCTTTGCGTGGCACTGTGAGCCGTAGCCTTTTGGTAGATCGCGACTCCTAATGATCAATGCGTAAATTTCCTTTCACCATGTTTGGTTACGACGTATCTGCATTCACTGACAGAGGTACTTCTGTTTGGTTTTAAACCGATTGTTACTGAAAGTTTCTGGCAGGTTGAAACTGTTTTCCGGTCCAGGATTCGAAACCGGAACCTTTTCCTTTCGCTAGCAAAAGCTATGCATACTGAGCTATTTACGCACGACTTATTTACGGGCGAAAGGCAAAGGTTTCCGTTTTTTGTAGTGGTTCGGACGAGTCTCATCCGACCAGGAAGTTTCAAATCAGCGCTCTCTGAGCTCTAGAGTCAAAAATGGAACCGAGAGAGATGGCGCAGTGGCAAGCTCACTGGGCTCGCATTCGGGAGGACGACGGTTCAACCCCGCGTCCGGCCATCCTGATTTAGGTTTTCCGTGATTTCCCTAAATCGCTCCAGGCAAATTGCCGGGATGGGTCCTTCGATAGGGCACGTCCGACTTCCTACCCCGTCCTTCTCTAATCCGATGAGACCGATGACCTCGCTGTCTGGTCTTCTCCTACACACAACCCAACCCCAACTGGTATCGCATTCGGGAGGACGACGGTTCAGCCCCGCGTCCGGCCATCCTGATTTGAGTTTTCCGTGATTTCCCTAAATCGCTCCAGGCAAATTGCCGGGATGGGTCCTTCGAGAGGGCACGTCCGACTTCCTACCCCGTCCTTCTCTTATCCGATGAGACCGATGACCTCGCTGTCTGTTCTTCTCCTCCACACAACCCAACCCCAACTCAAAATGGTTCTGGAACTAATTCCTAGACTGCGGCTGAGCCATTTCTCCACTTTGTCGCCTCATTCCCGAGTGCCAGTCCCGTAAGGTATGCCGGAGGACTTCTGCGACGTATGGGAAGTAGGAGTTTATGTACTGGCGGAAGTAAAAGATAAGGTGGGTCGTGAGTTGAGCTCCAGGCAAATTGCCGGGATGGGTCCTTCCAGCATTTGGCCGGGTAAGGCCTTTTCCAGGTTCGAGTCCCATTCCGACACTAAGTTTTTACCTGTCAGGAAACTTCAGATCAGCGCCTACTTCACTGGAGAATGAAAATTTATTTTGGAAATCGATGGTCATTGACAGCGAGTTACACTCTTCTGAGGTGGCTGTCGGTTAGTTCCCTTGTTACATGGTTGCGGGTTGTTCACTTTTCCTGGGAGACACATTGGATTGTCTGCGTAGATATACTAACACATCGGGCAACTTCGTTTGCTGTTTCGGCACGGGCACGTATAAGTTCGACAACTCATTTATCCTATTCTGTCAAGTTACCACACCGACACATCTTACTGCATCGAATCTACACAATCATAATGTACATACACTATGTAATCAAAAGTATCTGGACACCTGGCTGAAAAAGACTTACAAGTTCTTGGCACCCTCCATCGGTAATGCTGGAATTCAATATGGTGTTCGCCCACCCTTGGCCTTGATGAAAGCTTCCACTCTCGCACGCATACGTTCAATCAGGTGCTGGAAGGTTTCGTGGGGAATGGCAGCGCATTCTTCACGGAGTGTTGCTCTGAGGAGGGGTATCGATGTTGGTCGGTGAGGCCTGGCACGAAGACGGCGCTCCAAAACATCCCACAGGTGTTCTATAGGATTCAGGTCAGGCCAGTCAATTTCAGGGATGTTATTGTGGTGTAACCAGTCCGCCACAGGCCTTGGATGCAATCGCCATCCCCGAATTGCTCTTCAACAATGGGAAGCAAGAAGGTGCTTAAAACATCAATGTAGCCCTGTGCTCTGATAATAACACGCAAACCAACAAGAGGTGCAAGCCCCCTCCATGAAAAACACGACCACGCAATAACACCACCGCCTCCGAATTTTACTGTTGGCACTACACACGTTGGCAGATGACGTTCACCGGGCATTCGCCATACCCACACCCTACCATCGGATCGTCACATCGTGTACCGTGATTCGTCAATCCACACAATGGTTTTCCACTGTTCAATCGTCCAATGTTTACGCTCCTTACACCAAGCGAGGCGTCATTTGGTATTTATCAGCGTGATGTGTGGCTTATGAGCAGTCGCTCGACCGTGAAATCCAAGTTTTCTCATCTCCCGCCAAACTGTACTTGCAGTGCACACTGATGGAGTTTGGAATTCCTGTGTGATGGTCTGGATAGATGTCTGCCTGTTACACATTCCGAACCTCTTCAACTGTCGGCGGTATCTGTCAGTCAACAGACGACGTCGGCCTGTACGCTTTTGTGCCGTACGTGTCTCTTCACGTTTCCGCTTCATTACCACATCGGAATCAGTGGAACTCGGGATGTTTAGGAGTGTGGAAATCTCGCGTACAGACGTATGACACAAGTGACGCCCAATCACATGACCGCGTTTGAAGTCCGTGAGTTCCGTGGAGCATCCCATTCTGCTCTCTCACGATGTCTAATGACTACTGAGGTCGCTGATTTGGACTACGTGGCAGTAGGTGCAGCATAGTGCACCTAATATGAAAAACGTATGTTTTTTGGGCTGTCCGGATACTTTTGATCACATAGTCTATACACTATTTTACCACAGTGAGTTTCGTCAGCGGTAGAGAGTGATATGACCGCCTTGAAACAGTTTTACATCATCTACATTGTTTGAAAACGACAAATGTATTCTTTCATGACGGTTACCAGTGTCTTGTCGTCGCGTGTACTGATTGTAGGGAACGTTTGGGAATACAAAATATGTTTATATTGCATTTTCTCATAGGATTAGTCTATGATATCGCTTCTTATCGTAAGTGAATTGCATCCTGATAAACTCTGTGTGTACTATACAGGATTATTTTCCATCGGTGTGGAAGGTATCAGACAGCCACAAGTACGGTTTGGCATTGTCTACTCGATCCTGTCGGCCACGCGCCGTTTTCTCAGAAACAGCTTAGTGGCAGTCCCACACCAAGATAGTGCGTAAAAAAATATGTGGGCGGATTATTAATTATTATATGTGCCTTACATCATTAGCTTATGGGGGTAGTCTAGAGTAATATGAAATATAGAAATAAATACTTCAACAGTCAAGGTCGCTAATTATACTTTTATTTTTGATGACACGTTCGGCAAATGTAAGTTGCGATCGTCGGCTCGTATGTAGATACATCTCAATACATCTCCATCAAATGTACAACATATCGCCGGCCGCGGTGGCCGTGCGGTTCTGGCGCTGCAGTCCGGAACCGCGAGGCTGCTACGGTCGCAGGTTCGAATCCTGCCTCGGGCATGGGTGTGTGTGATGTCCTTAGGTTAGTTAGGTTTAAGTAGTTCTAAGTTCTAGGGGACTTACGACCTAAGATGTTGAGTCCCATAGTGCTCAGAGCCATTTGAATTACAACATATCACGTCAAGTCCGTGACATGTCATTCCAGGAACATAAAGAAACTGATACTTCGACATGTTAATAATAAAACAAGATTTGCACAAAAAAGTATGATGCACATTGCACCGGCTGCACAAGCTCATATTCACAACTTCTGTTGCGTGATTATGTGCTTGGGCAGTCGGTGCAATGTGCATAATATTTTACGTAAATCTTGTTTTATTATTGACATGATGATCCATCACCTTCTTCATGTTCCTGGAACGACGTGTCACGAATTGACACTATATACAGGGTGGTTGGAAATCCCCGTTACACACTACAAGGACTTGTAGAGGGGAGTGAGTACATCGTATTTTGAATAGGAACCCATGTCCGGAAACGTCATCCAACGGGACTACAGAGCGTCAAAGTTACAGGCGGGGGCGTCTGTAAATGTACGTATATACGGGGTGATTCCGTGATGATGATACAGACTTTCTAGGATGATGGAGGACGATAAATGTATTAATTTGAAGTAAGGATCCCTGTACCGGAAGCGAACGAGTCGAAAGTTATAAACGAAAACCGTTCTGATACCTCTGACAGATGTGTTGCGAAGAGTGTAGGGTTGGTAACTTTCAGTGGTGATAGTGTGGGCAAAAAACGAGAAAAAATATCCAATAAACGTGGGCTCTAAAGTGCGTACCTTAACAGCTACGAACACATGCTCAATAGAGATGTGTTTCACATCAGCGAAGATGAACGAATGGTCATAGCTCCTCAGGTATGCAATTTAGTGCCCACGTTTATTGGACATTTTTTCTCGTTTTTGTCCACACTACCACCACTGAAAGTTACCAGCCCTACACTCTTCGCAACACAAGATCCGGTACATGTATTTAACTGTCAGTGGTATCATAACGGTTTTCGTTTATAACTTTCGACTCGTTCGTTTACGGTACAGGGATCCTCACTTCAAATTAATATATTTATCGTTCTACATCATTCTAGAAAGCCTGTAACATCATCACGGAATCGCCCCGTATATACGTACAGTTACAGACGCCCGCGCCTATGACTTTGACGCTCTGTAGTCTCGTTGGATGATGTTTCCGGACATGGGTTCCTATTCAAAATACGACGTAGACTACTCATTCCCCTCTAGAAGTCTGTAACGGGAATTTACGACCACCCTGTATAGTACCTGGAGATTTATTGGGATGTATTTGCATACGATCCCATGATTGCAACTCACATTTGCCGAAATCGCTCATCAAAAATAAAATTATAGTTACCGATCTTGGCAGTTGAATTTTTCTGTATTTCGTAATAATTATTGTCTCCCTCTCTGTTAGAACTGCAGTACGGGCGCATATATGCAAGTGCAGACATGTGGCGAACACGGGGATGGCCAGTGTACTGTATTCCTTTAGACACGAAAAGAGACATTACATCCTCAGCCCTTCGAAATCTACGTGATCCTGGCGCATGTGACTTGTGAATAAAAACGCATATTACATCCCGTTAACTCATATGGCTACGAGTCATTTGATTTTGCCAGGCCTAAATTTCGGGTCAGAAGCCTGTATGCTAGTGTTACTGATTCAGTTTGCTATTAAGACTTCCCGTATAATATGAACTACAAATCCCACAATGTCCTGCGTTTAGTAATGAAATGGCACAATTTCAGAGACTTTTCTGGTCTCATACAGATTTGATTTTATGTGTGTAGACTGATGCGGCGAGTGAAAATTTTGTACCAAAGCCGTGAATCGAACCCAGGTCTCCTGCTTACTAGGAAGATGCGTTAGCCACTACAAATTTGCACTCGCCTCTTCAGTCTATATACATAAAATGGTATTGGTGTGAGACAGGAAAGTCCCTCAAATTGTGCCATTTCCTTTGTATAAGTACCTGCACGTGGGTTTCAGGCTGGATCCTCCATTTATGTTCAATACTGAGCTGCTACACCACAACTTGGAGAGCTTCGGCATTTCTGTTCGTGTAAGGAGGAATTTAAAAGAGATTGGGGCGGCAGGGAGAATTTGGATCGAGAAGGGAGGCGTGCCAGGGTAATCCGTGCAGTATGTCGACCGCTGTGCCACGGTGCCTTAGTGGCTAACACACCTGCCTAATATGCAGGAACACGGTTTCGATTGCGGCCTTTGTACAAATTTTCTCTCGCCACTTCAGTCTATATACATAAAATACTATGTTTATTGTTTGGCGTATAATACTAGTCCCATATCAGTAATTTCTGAAATCCATTACTATCGTGATATCTTGTCTAGGTCTATACTCCGCAAACCACCTTACGGTGCATGGCTGAGGTTGCCTATGGTTCCACTGACATTTTCCCTCCGTTCGTGAACGGTACTTGGCAAGAACGGCAGTCAGCGAGCTTCCGTATGAGCTCTATTATCTCTGATATTCTGGTCGTGGCCATTACGCAAGACATACACTATCAGATCAGAAGTATCCGGGCACCTCTGTGTAATGCGGAACTGATCACTAGGTGTGACCCTGGCGTATTAAAAGAAGACGGGTGTTGTGCCTTCAGTAGCGAACAGTAATAGCAGAATGAGTCGGTCAGCAGAAGTGAGTGGCTTCGAACGGGGGATAGTCATCGGCTGTCACACGAGTAACATTTCAACCAGTCCAGAACTGACCAAGTCAAGTGTTGGTGATGTGATTATGAAATGGAAACGCAGAGGGAAAGCCACAGGTAAACCGAGGCGAGACAAACTTCATGTACTGAAGGAGACGACGTCGAGCATAGCGGAGGGTGATTGTAAAAAATCTCACGAAATCAACGGAACGAATCATTCGTGAGTTACAAAGTGATACCAGCTTCGAGCTGGCCCATGATTGTGCGTAGGGAGATAAAACAAAGGGGTACAATGGCGGAGCAGCTTCACAGACGCCACATACTTGAGAATTCAGTACTGAGCAACGATTGTGGTGATGTAAGGAGTGACGCCAATGGATAGGGGAGGACTGGAAACGAGAGATTTGGATTGGTGAATCACGCTATATCCTGTGGCAATCCGAGGGAAGGGTATGGGTTTCGCGCATGCCTGGAGAACATTATCTGCCATCATATGTAACGCCAAGAGTGAAGTACGGAGGAGCTAGTGTTCCAGTGTGAGAGTGTATTCCGTGGTTATGGTCTGGTTGCCTTATTGCAAGTAATAAAACGCTAAATGCGGCGGTATATGGATGCTTTTACAGCATTGTGTGCTGCGTCCAGTAGAGGAACAGTTCGGACACTATAACTTGGTATCAGCATGACACTGCATCATGTTATGAAGCAGCATCTTCAAAGCTATGATTTGTATTCAGCAATATTCCTGCAATTTACTGGCCTGTCCAGAGCCCGACCTGAACACTGTAGAACGCCCTTCGGATGAATTAGAAAGTCCTCTTCGCTCCAGAGAGACAGTGGTGTCCAACATCATTACCCTCCCTGGTTTCGGCTCTTGAGGAATAATGGGATGCCGCTTCTCCACAGACATTCAAGACACCTCATCGAAAGCTTCTCCAGCAGAGTTGAGATCGTCATAAAGGCGAATGGTGGCCACGCCTCATATTAATGTCCACTGTTAGGTGTCCGGGTATTTTGATTACATAATGCATGCGGTAGCAAGTAATATGTTGACAGACACTTCTTCAGACGTATTCTCTCCGAATTTCAGAAAGAACTCTGTCGATACACGATGCCTGTCTTGTAGCGATTGTCTCTGAAATTCGTTCAGCATCTGCATAATGTTACCGCAGCGACTAAAAATCCATGACGAAACGTGCCACTCGTCCTTGTACCTTCTGTATCTCTTCTGTTATTCCTACATCGTAAGGGTCCACACTGATGAACAATACTCAAATGCCGGCCGCAATGGACGAGCGGTTCTAGGCGCTTCAAAAATATGTTCAAATGTGTGTGAAATCTTATGGGACTTAACTGCTAAGGTCATCAGTCCCTAAACTTACACACTACTTAACCTAAATTATTCTAAAGACAAACACACACACCCGTGCTAGAGGGAGGACTCGAACCTCCGCCGGGACCAGCCGCACAGTCCATAACTGCAGGGCCTTAGACAGCTCGGCTAATCCCGCGCGGCGTACGCGCTTCAGCCTGGAACCGCGGGACCACTAAGGTCGCAGGTTCGAATCCTGCCTCGGACATGGATGTGTGTGATGTCCTTAGGTTAGTTAGGTTTAAGTAGCTCTAAGTTCTAGGGGACTGATGACCTCAGATCTTAAGTCCCATAGTGCTCAGAGCCATTTGAACCAATACTCAAGTTCAAAATGGTTCAAATGGCTCTAAGCACTATGGGACTTAACATCTGAGGTCATCAGTGCCCTAGACTTAGAACTAATTAAACCTAACTAACCTAAGGACATCACACACATCCATGCCCGAGGCAGGATTCGAACCTGCGACCATAGCAGCAGTGCGGTTCCGGACTTAAGCGCTTAGAACCGCTCGGCTACTGCGGCCGGCAATACTCAAGTAAGCACAGCTCCTGCTGAAACTCAGCTTGTCCTTTTCTCACATGATAGCCTTCGAACCATGGATGAAGGCCATCAGGCTCGCAGATTTCCGGAAAGTGTTTGACATGGTGTCCCACCGCAGCTTGTCGACGAAGGCAAGAACATGCGGAATTGGTTCCCAGATAAGTAAGAGGCTCGAAAACTTTATAAGCAGTACAACCCCGCACGTTTTCCTAGACAGCGAGTGTTCACCAGAGACAAGAGTATTGTCAGGAGTACTCAAGGGAAGTCGGGAAGGTGTCGTCGTTGAGTGACTGTATTAGGATACGAGACGACTTTCACAGAAATTCTATTTGGTGGGAATGGCAGCTTGCTGTAAATGAAGTAAAATGTAAATTATGCAGATGAATAGGAAAAATAATCCTGCTATCTTCGAACACAGCACTAGTAATGTACTGCCTGACACAGTAACGTCGATTAAGTATCTAGGGCGTAACGTTACAGGACTATATGAAATGGAAGGAGTACGTTACGACGGTAGTAGTGAAGGCGAATGGTCGACTTCACTTTATTGGGAAAATTTTAGAAAATCGTGCTTCATCTGTAAAGGAGTTTGCGTGTAGAACACTAGTGCGGCTCATTCTTGCATACTGCTGGAGTGTTTGGGATCTTCACCAGGTCGGATCAGAGAAAGCATCGAAGCAATTCAGAGGCGATCTGCTAGATTGCTACGATAGGTTCGATCAACACGCAAGTATTATGAAGTTGCTTCGTGAACACAAATGGGAATCGTTGGAGGGAAGACGGCGTTGTCTTCGCAGAGAACTACTGAGAAAATTTAGAGAACCGGCATTTAAAGCAGACAGCAGAACAATTCTACTGTCGCCAACGTACATTTTGCGTAAGGACCACGAGCATAAGAGAAATTAAGAATCGTACGGAGATGTACAGATACGGTTTTCCCTCGTTTCATTTGTGAGTGGAACAGGACAGGAAATGACTGGTAGTGGTACAAAGTACACTCCACCATGCCCCTTGCGGTGGTTTGCAGAGTGTGTACGTAGATGTAGATGTAGAATCGATCGAACATGTGTTTTGTAAACCACTTCTTTCGTGAATGAATTACATATCCTTAAGACTCGTCTAGTCAGTCGCGTGGGACAGGTGAGACATCAGCGATTTATGATGTTCGATTACCAGGGAGCTGTTGGGGCAGCGGAGAGTATGTAGAACGGTAAACCGAGGGTCGCTGATTAGAGTCCCAATGGATAAACTTACTTTACAAAATGGTTCAAATGGCTCTGAGCACTATGGGACTTAACTTCTGAGTTCATCAGTCCCATAGACTTAGAACTACTTAAACTTAAATAACCTAAGGACATCACACACATCCATGCCCGAGGCAGGATTCGAACCTGCGACCGTAGGAGCATCGCGGTTCCGGACTGGAGCGCCTAGAACCGCTCATCCACAACGGCCGGCGAACTTACTTTACTGACTGTGCAAATAAACCAAATAAATGTTCAATATACAGTATATTTACTAATATTCTCACAAAAGGCCTGAAAAGGAGAATTTGAATTTGTAAAGAGATTTCCATGAAGGGATTGTAAGCCGTGTACGAGAATTATTTGTATGAAATTAGATACTTTTAATATTGTACTGTTTCTGATTTACACCTTCTGGTGTAATATTCATCGCAAAAACACGGGAAGCAGTAATTGTCTCGGCAACTTGCGCACGGAATAAACGCTGCAAATGGTTCTGACAAGGGAACCTCCCCATCGCACCCCCCTCAGATTTAGTTATAAGTTGGCACAGTGGATAGGCCTTGAAAAACTGAGCACAGATCAATCGAGAAAACAAGAAGAAGTTGTGTGGAACTATGAAAAAATAAGCAAAATATACAAACTGAGTAGTCCATGTGCAACATAGGCAACATCTAGGATCCTCCGTGCTCAGGAGCGCCATGGTCTCCTGGTTAGCGTGAGCAACTGCGGAACGAGAGGTCCTTGGTTCAAGTCTTCCCACGAGTGAAAATTTCACTTTCTTTATTTTTGCAAAGTTATGATCTTTCCGTTCGTTCATTGACGTCTCTGTTCACTGTAATAAGTTTAATGTCTGTGTTTTGCGACCGCACCGCAAAACCGTGCGATTAGTAGCCGAAAGGACGTGCCTCTCCAATGGGAACCGAAAACATTTGATCGCAAAGTCGTAGGTCAACTGATTCCTCCACAGGAAAACACGTCTGATATATTCTATACGACACTGGTGACGGCATATGCGTCACATGACAGGAATATGTTGTCGACCCACCTAACTTGTACCCTTGGCGAATGGGTAAAAAGATTCTTCTACCTTGCCCGATTTTGGTTTTCTTGTGGATGTGATAATCACTCCCAAAAAGTGATGAAAACATAAGAATTTGTCACATAAACTGCAACAAATGAATGCAACAGTTTCACAGTCGCACAGTTTTCCCTGTGCTCTGTCAAAAGTTTTTAACTTTTTCAAATTTTTCCTTGTGTAGACCGTCAAATCCTGCATATGTCCAAGCAAATCTGAACATGTCCTGGAATTTTGGAGAGCGAAGTTGATTATGTGTGAGTGCGTGAACTTTGATAATTGTCTGAAAATAAAAAAATTAACTTTTACCGGAGGGAAGACTTGAACCAAGGACCTCTCGTTCCGCAGCTGCACACGCTAACCACGGGGCCACGGCGCTCTTTGGCTCATACTCACTTTGACGTTGCATATCTTCCACATGGACTACTCGGTTTGTATATTTTGCTTATTTTTTTCATAGTTCCACACAACTTCTTCCTGTTTTCTCGATTGATCTGTGTTCAGTTTTTCAATGCCTATCCACTGTACCAACTTATAACTAAATCTGAGGGGGGTGCGATGGGGAGGTTCCCTTGTGAGCACCATGGGACTTAACATCTAAGGTCATCAGTCCCCTAGACTTAGAACTACTTAAACCTAACTAACCTAAGGACATCACACGCATCCATGCCCGAGGCAGGATTCGAACCTGCGACCGTAGCAGTTGCGAGGTTCCGGACTGAAGCGCCTAGAACCGCTCGGCCACCGCATATACGCTGCATTTTTGACAGTTACGTAGTTGTTTTAAATTTTGTGTAGAAGAAAAAACTTGGTTTACATTCGTGAAATGTTCTCTCTCATCGCGCAGTTCGGCAGCAAACCAATGAAATTAACGGAGTACGAAGTCCCGTACGCTTTAATTACCATCCCTTCTTCTAAAGTTATCGGCAATCGTAATTTTTTTGTTTTTCCTGTTCATGACTTTTATGAAAATATTAATAAATACAATATATTTAGCATCATTTCGGTTTACTTGCAGTCTAAGTAACGTAAAAATTGGAAATAAAAATGTTCCTGTATATGGATTTGAACCCATGTCCTTGCATTACTGTTCTGTACTACTTCTGCCGTGCCAAGCGCTGCTTGGCAAGCATGCCAACACAAAATGGCTCATGCCTGTCCCGACCGACGGCAGAAATGCTATTTCCTTCGAAACGCTAGGCCAACTGGCTCTTCCACTTCTGTTACTTTCATTTTTGACGGATCCATGCATATACCATAAATTTGAACAAAATCGCTGATGACGAACAGGCGCACTCCTCTTGCCAGCCTGGCATCTGTGTTTCCTATAATAACATTATCAGGTCATTCTAGTTTATTTCCCTCACGACTCGTAAGTTTTCTGTGGTAATTACTGTTTGTGGAGAGTTTTCACCAACTGAGTAACCGAATAGTAATGCATTTCTTCCCCTCTTTACGTGTAGCGTGTTACATTTATTTACGGTCAGAGTCAACGGGTTGTTGTTTTATCTACGGTTGAAGGACCGCGGCTTCATAAACGCACCCCGGCGAGAAAAGTGACACAAGTCAGGAAACTGCAATTTTTAGTTTTTGTCACTGCAAGATACGTGTGACTTGCCGCAGCGTGCAAGAAAAAACGTATCTGTATCCCGCAAATTGCCCACTTCATGGCATTTGTGACAGTTTTGTTGCATGCATACAGGTATGTGTGAAGGAGGGAAACTGTTTTGACGATAACAGCTATTGTAAATATAGCGACATCTCGTACGTTGCAGCGTACAAGGAAGAAAAAAAGGAAGTTCCTGCTCTAAAGAAAGTTCGTATTGAATCCCTTTTCTCGGCGAAAAGTATTCTTACATGGTATAAGCCCATTTATGATTCTATGTTTTCGTAAACTGTGTTCCTTAAATGTAAATTGAAAGGGATCACTGCTGTCACCTGGAACAGAACATTACACGGAATCAGCAGCTACGAGTGAGAATGTGTAACCAGACCGGGATCCGAACACGGGATCTACTGCTTACTAGGCAGGTGCGTTAACCACTGCACCATCCGGGACAGCGTTATCGCAACTGCGCGGACTATCTCGTCACGCCTCACAGCTGATCTACATTCCCACCGAGCGCCAACTATCCGCAAACTCTGTCCATTTTACTCCCGTTCGCTACTCTGACAAGGAGAGGCCACGACGTTTGGAACGCAGATTTACTGTTAACTTCGTACACTCGTAGTACTCCATGAGGCAGCAAAATGTGTAAGCAGTAGCGCGTACTTCTCAAGCGTTACTGAGAAAATCGCAAGACAATTTCGATCGTCAAATATATACCTGGGCGTGGCCATTTTTCATATGAAGCGGCGGCAACCGAGTGGTTAGCGTTTAAGCCCCGTAATCACTGGATCGAGTCCCGTTCGTCTGTTTTTTTTTTTAATTTCAACACAGTCGTTTTCTTTACTATTTATATTACAATTGATATAATGGGGAAAATACGTGTCATCGGATCAACTTCTATTAAATTTACAATGCTATTTGGCAGTCTACTAATTTTTACTATCACAAATAATTAATATTCATAACTATCGACTAGTAAACGACCAAACGCATAAAGTGATACTGAAAATGTATGCTTGTCCGTGATTTGAGAAATCCCTTATACCTGGAAGGAACCCGAAACGACTTGTTACCTACAAGTTTTGACCGGCACAGACGGCTTTCGGAAGATGTACAATTAATCGCCGCTTTCGACATTACAAGTTGCAGGATGGTATTTTTCGTAGAAACATGGAAAACATAAAGTTAAACAGCACCAGCTGTATTGAATAAATGCTATGTTTCCGCATACGCAAAGTCTTTTGACGTTTTCCGTGGAAAAACAAACCTCGTTAACATTTTCAAAAACCTCTCTTTCAGACGATAATTTGGAAGCAAACCGTGCATAACGCAGTATTTCCTTAAAAATCGGCGCTGATAATTGGTTCAAAAATGGTTCAAATGGCTCTGAGCACTATGGGACTCAACTGCTGAGGTCATTAGTCCCCTAGAACTTAGAACTAGTTAAACCTAACTAACCTAAGGACATCACAAACATCCATGCCCGAGGCAGGATTCGAACCTGCGACCGTAGCGGTCCTGCGGTTCCAGACTGCAGCGCCTTTAACCGCACGGCCACTTCGGCCGTCGCTGATAATTGGTTGTGCAGTATCGAGTGTATTTTAATAGCGTCTTCCGAGAAGCAATTTCTCGTTCTCTTTCAATTAAATACGAACAGTTCTAAAGACACGGACAAGCGTACATTTTCAGAATCATTTTATGCTTTTGGTCGTTTACTAGTCGATAGGTATGAATATTATATTATTTGTGATAGTAAGAATTAGTAGACTGCCAAATAACATTGTAAATTTAATAAAAGTTCATCCGATTACACGTATTTTCGCCATTATATAAATTGTAATATAAATAGTAAAGAAAATGGCTGTGTTGAAAATAAAAAAACTGACGAATGGAACTCGATGTTCTATATTATTCATTGAAACTTTTCTGAGCGGATGTCCGATGACACCCGTTCAGTTTCTTAGTTGATCCGTTCGCTCAGTTTTTTTATTCGAGAGGGAAGCTAACGCTCTGACCAAACACGCTGAGCTACCGTGCGGCACCACTCGGCTGCAGCCGCTTCATGGTAAAAAAAAATGTTCAAATGTGTTTGAAATCTTATGGGACTTAACTGCTAAGGTCAGCCGGCCGAAGTGGCCGTGCGGTTAAAGGCGCTGCAGTCTGGAACCGCAAGACCGCTACGGTCGCAGGTTCGAACCCTGCCTCGGGCATGGATGTTTGTGATGTCCTTAGGTTAGTTAGGTTTAACTAGTTCTAAGTTCTAGGGGACTAATGACCTCAGCAGTTGAGTCCCATAGTGCTCAGAGCCATTTGAACCATTTTTTTTTTTTTTGCTAAGGTCATCAGTCCCTAAGCTTACACACTATTTAACCTGAACTATCCTAAGGACAAACGCGCACCCCCATGCCCGAGGGAGGACTCGAACCTCCGCCAGGACCAGCCGCACAGTCTTCATGGTAAAAATGGCCATGCACAGATATATATTTGACGACCGAAATTGTCATCCGATTTTCTCAGTAACGCCTCAGAGGTACGCGCTACTGCTTACACATTTTGTTGGCTTCATGGAGTACTACGAGTGTACGAAGTTTGCAGTAAATCCGCGTTCCAAACGTTGTGGCCTCCCTTGTGAGATTCCCACAGGAAGTCGAACGTATTTGCGCATCCGCACTGGAGAAGACGGTTCCGTTGCCCAGTGAGCCTTATCAGATTATATAATTACGTGGTGTCTGTTCTTTCCGAAAGATTCCGCGTAATGTCCCGTTGCAGCTGACAGCAGTGATACCCTTCAATTCACATATAATGTTTCAAATCTGCGGATTCTGCGTGGTGTTTGTTCTTTCGAACATGTCCGAAAGGACAGACACTACGCATTCATATAATTGTGTTCCTTAAATTGTACCTAATTGATGTTCCTTCTTAAATTGTATTAACTTTCACAAATTACAATTTTGCATTTTTAATTTTTCTAGTACAACAATTTCAGCTTGGTACCCATATTATGTTTTGTCAAATGAAATACTGGTTTTGCATAAAGGAGGCTTGAACGATATGTTATATTACAGTAAGTTATATATATATATATATATATATATATATATATATATATATATATATATATATATATATATATAGTGGCAAAAGTACGACATGAGTGGTCATAAAAAACAAAATGGTTTTTCGAAACTCAAGAAAAGTGATAAATCTCAAATCATTTATTGGTAATTACCTGATAACACCTCACATTCGACAAGTACAGAACTACATGTCCATATTACTGTTGTATAGACTATAACGAATTAGCCGAGCGGTCTTAGGCGCTGCAGTCATGGTCTGTGCAGCTGATCCCGGCGGAGGTTCGAGTTCTTCCTCGGACATGGGTGAGTGTGTTTGTCCTTAGGATAATTTAGGTTAAGTAGTGTGCAAGCTTAGGGACTGATGACCTTAGCAGTTAAGTCCAATAAGATTTCACACACATATGAACATATAATGGAATTTACTGCCACAATTATTTACTTTAAATTTAATGGACGCTTGTACTATTGTAACATAAGTTTTACAGAATTCTTTAAGTCGATTTTTCTCAGGTATTGCATTTTTGAGTTGTGTGACTGCTCTTGCAAGAGTGCAGTATGTCTGGGGTGATTTGAAATGTTTCAATAACCAACGGAAACAATATGCATTGCTCTCGTCATTATGCTAGTAACCACCGAAATTATCTCAAAAAACTGCCACTCATTTCTATAATGATGGCTTGTGACATTGTTTTAAGGCGCTGACAGAGCCTTACGTCAGAATTGCACAAGAATTTCGGAAACAAATTGTTATATATTCTCCTTCGAATGACACTCAGGGCTTGTTTTAAGCATTATTCAGTGGATCAAAATAAAATCCAGAGATCCTCATACGTCGTCAGTCCTTTCGGACGCAAATAATGTTCATAATACATTGATCGCCCCGGGCTGACGTGGAGATAGAAGCGCTAAAAACAGAGAGACGAAAATCACTACAAAAAAGCAAACATAAAAATATTTATGGTTGATACATATATCAGACGACTGCATTTGATTAGTCGATTACAAAATTGGAAAGCGATCTTGCCAGAGCATAGTACTGGATATTCCATGTATCTGATGGCCGCACGTAACGGCGCAGTAGATGGCGGGCAGTGGGTGCTTCGTTGCCAGGTGAATTAGATGCCACGTCGCCAGTCTACTACCGCCGTATTAAATTTGAAATACGTACAAATAAATATAATAATCACCCATATTATGCAAGGAGACACTGGAACTTCGTGCCATTGTTTCACAGACATTTCTGACTTCTACCCAAGAAATTATTCATCACGGAATGTTGTTCTCTTTGAGAAACAGCATTAATGTTCAAAATGTGTGTGAAATCTTATGGGACTTAACTGCTACGGCCATCAGTCCCTACGCTTACACACTAATTAACCTAAATTATGCTAAGGACAAACACACACACCCATGCCCGAGGGAGGACTCGAACCTCCGCCGGGACCAGCCGCACAGTCCGTGACTGCAGCTCCCGAGACCGCTCGGCTAATCCCGCGCGGCAGCGTTAATTGACTCCCGGATTTTATTTTTGAGTTCCTGTAACGTGTGCGTATTTTTTGTGTACACTTTCTGCTTTAGTGCTCCCGACACACAGAAATCCTACGGCGTTAAATCGGAGCTTCAAACGGGGCAGATATTATTGCTAATGGCTCACGTTGGAAAACTTCGTTAATTGCGTGCAAAGAAAAACTGGCAGTATGATCCCTTGCCACCATAAAAAAACGTGAAGCTTTGTTCTTTCACTCAGTTCATTAAAAAACGGTTGCGAAATATTTTGCAATCTTTCGTTGTTAGTTGCGTCATTAAAAATTGTATTATTCTGCCACCACTAAGTGCGCACCACACTCTTACTTCCTTATCGTGTAGGGCTTCCTGATGAAGCAGAGTAGATCCTTCGGTGCTTCAATGTCGACAGTTTTGGGAATTAACATACCCAGTTAAATGGAATCTAACCTCGTCTGAAAAAAGAATGAGATAAGGATCCTTTCCAGTCATGCACTTGTTTCAAAACCCATTCGCAAAACCTAACGCTGTGCGTCGGATCACCACGTTTAAGTTATTACACTACAGTTCTTTATAGTGGCTTAGCCCAATCAACTTAGCAGCTCTGTGTACAGAGGCGCAAGAAAATTGCATTTGTTGTGAGAGACGTCTAAGAGCCTTCAACACTTTCCGTTTCACGAAATTCATTCACTAATTTGTGAACTGCATCACGACTAGGAACTAGAACATCTGGAAACTTCTGTTCAAACAATCTCCCTATAACATGAGTGAATGGGAAATTTGTGGTAAGGTCCTATGGGACCAAACTACTGAGGTTATCGGTCCCTAAAAGGGCTCTAAGCACTATGAGACCTAACATCTGAGGTCATCAGTCCCCTAGAACTTAGAACTACCTAAACCTAACTAACCTAAGGACATCACACACATCCATGCCCGACGCAGGATTCGAACCTGTGGCCGTAGCAGCAGCGCGGTTCCGGACTGAAGCGCCTAGAGCCGCTCTGCCACAGCGGCCGGCTATATCGGTGCCTAGGCTTACATACTGATTAAACTAACTTTAGCTAGGGACTGCTACAGATGAATGCTGTAGATTAGATGGGTAGATCACATAACTAATGGGGAGGTATTGAATAGAATTGGGGAGAAGAGAAGTTTGTGGCACAACTTGGCTAGAAGGAGGGATCGGTTGGTAGGACATGTTCTGAGGCATCAAGAGATCACCAATTTAGTACTGGAGGGCAGCGTGGAGGGTAAAAATCGTAGAGAGAGACCAAGAGATGAATACACTAAGCAGATTCAGAAGTATGTAGGTTGCAGTAGTTACTGGGAGATGAAGAAGCTTGCACAGGATAGAATAACATGGAGACCTGCATAAAACCAGTCTCAGGACTGAAGACCACAACAACAAGCTAGGGACAACACACACACCCACGCCCGAGGGAGGACTCGAACCTCCGACGGGCGGAGCCGCGCGAACCGTGCAAGGCGCCTTAAACCGCGGGGCTACCAAGTGCGGCATAAGTGAATTCTGTACGCACATACGCAACGTAAATACACACTCGTTGTTGAATGAAATAATTGGATCCAGCCAGTGTTGCGTTCGCAGACTTCACTGTTTCACTCGTGATGTTTATTTCACTGTTCGAATGTCGCTGGCTGAAAAGGCGCGTAGTGCGGCATCGCGGCAGCCGTTCGACCGGCCTCCGCGGCCCCGGTAGCCGGCAAACACAACCCCGCGTTTGCGGTCACCAGATAAATAAAACACCCTGTAGTTTGTAACTTGGTGTTGAATTTATTTTCATTGATTAAGATTAATAAAACACAATCTTATAGATAAAGTAAGTTACCTGTATCGAGGTAATTTGAACTCATTCTTCTAATTTGATACCGTAATTGTTCAGAATGTTGTGAAGGAAAGGGTAAAAATTTAAGTTGAACAGTGCTCTCGTATCAGGTTTAGTGGAAATAGTTCATGCTAGCTACCCCCAGTTAAACCTATTATGTCACTGCGAATGAGACTTCAATCATACGATGAGACTGAGCGAGGTGGCGCAGTGGTAGCACACTGGACTCGCATTCGGGAGGACGACGGTTCAATCTCGCGTCCGGCCATCCTGATTTAGGTTTTCCGTGATTTCCCTAAATCGCTCCAGGCAAATGCTGGGATGGTTCCTTTGAAAGGGCACGGACGACTTCCTTCCCAGTCCTTCCCTAATCCGATGAGACCGATGACCTCGCTGTTTGGTCTCTTACCCCAAACAACCAACCAACCAACCAACATACGATGAGGCTGGTACAGTAAAGTATATATAAGTAAACACATTAATACGGAAAAGAGACGAGCAGTTTCAAACATTTTCATGTAGTAGCCGAAAGCGTGTGTTGCGTTACGTCAGAACCAACTTTTATTACGTGAAAGCAGTCTGAATGAATCCACTGGATGTAGACAGAGTGCTTGTAATCGACCTCAGACTGATTTAATGAATGAAGAATTCGATAGAATTATGTCATACATCCTCCTTCAACTTTTGTTTCGGTAGTCCTTCGAGTTTTGCATGGGAGATTCGCAGTATGAGGGAGACAAGTCAGTAAAAATAGTTTTATTGGTGTTGTGCAAATGAGATCACGACACCCGAAAACTTTTCACTTGTTTCGCGCTTGATGGAAAGACTGAAAGTTTGCTCTTAACTTAAATAAACGTAATGTAGTCGCATAAGTGGGCGAAAAAATCACATATCGCGTGAGTAGACCATCGGTTATTATCCAGTGGAACAGTTACGCCATAAAATTTCCTACCGGAGCGATTTAAGGTGTAATGATCTCATGCAGATAACTCTGGAGAATATGGATGCCAGAGAGATTTATCGGAACAATCTTAAGGAAGTGTAATTTACCCATGAAAGATCACTTACAAAACCCTTGTTCCGCAGGTTAACGAGAATTTGTCGCCTTTCACGGTCCGTTACCAAGCTGTAGTATCGAAAGAGAATAGTCACTGGTTTGTTTCATCAGATCAGGAGTAAGCTGCAGGCGCCGCTGTTCTAGTGCACATCATGAAACATAGTACAGTGCCTCACTAAAAATGTGAAGCACCGAGAAGAAATACTGAGATGTCAAAAAACTTCATACCCCTGATTAGAGTCGCAATTATCTGTGAGAGACAGAACGACCATCAGAGGGCATTGGCGTTTATCATCTTTAGTGTTGTTTCCAGAGCTGGTTGGGTGTATAAGGGCCATGAACAGCGTCAGATGATGAGAGACTGCTGGCCGTTGTGGCCGAGCGGTTCTAGGCGCTTCCGTCTGGAACCGCGCTACCGCTACGGTCGCAGGTTCGAATCCTGCCTCGGGCATGGATGTGTGTGATGCCCTTAGGTTAGTTAGGTTTAAGTAGTTCTAAGTCTAGGGGACTGATGACCTCAGATGTTAAGTCACATAAGAACACCGTGAATTCATTGTCCCAGGAAGGGGAAACTTTATTGACACATTCCTGGGGTCAGATACATCACATGATCACACTGACAGAACCACAGGCACATAGACACAGGCAACAGAGCATGCACAATGTCGGCACTAGTACAGTGTATATCCACATTTCGCAGCAATGCAGGCTGCTATTCCCCCATGGAGACGATCGTAGAGATGCTGGATGTAGTCCCGTGGAACGGCTTGCCATGCCATTTCCACCTGGCGCCTCAGTTGGACCAGCGTTCGTGCTGGACGTGCAGACCGCGTGAGACGACGCTTCATCCAGTCCCAAACATGCTTAATGGGGGAGAGATCCGGAGATCTTGCTGGCCAGGGTAGTTGACTTACACCTTCTAGAGCACGTTGGGTGGCACGGGATACATGCGGACGTGCATTGTCCTGTTGTAACAGCAAGTTCCCTTGCCGGTCTAGGAATGGTAGAACGATGGGTTCGATGACGGTTTGGATGTACCGTGCACTATTCAGTGTCCCCTCGACGATCACCAGTGGTGTACGGCCAGTGTAGGAGATCGCTCCCCACACCATGATGCCGGGTGTTGGCCCTGTGTGCCTCGGTCGTATGCAGTCCTGATTGTGGCGCTCACCTGCACGGCGCCAAACACGCATACGACCATCATTGGCACCAAGGCAGAAGCGACTCTCATCGCTGAAGACGACACGTCTCCATTCGTCCCTCCATTCACGCCTGTCGCGACACCACTGGAGGCGGGCTGCACGATGTTGGGGCGTGAGCGGAAGACGGCCTAACGGTGTGCGGGACCGTAGCCCAGCTTCATGGAGACGGTTGCGAATGGTCATCGCCGATACCCCAGGAGCAACAGTGTCCCTAATTTGCTGGGAAGTGGCGGTGCGGTCCCCTACGGCACTGCGTAGGATCCTACGGTCTTGGCGTGCATCCGTGCGTCGCTGCGGTCCGGTCCCAGGTCGACGGGCACGTGCACCTTCCGCCGACCACTGGCGACAACATCGATGTACTGTGGAGACCTCCCGCCCCACGTGTTGAGCAATTCGGCGGTACGTCCACCCGGCCTCCCGCATGCCCACTATACGCCCTCGCTCAAGTCCGTCAACTGCACATACGGTTCACGTCCACGCTGTCGCGGCATGCTACCAGTGTTAAAGACTGCGATGGAGCTCCGTATGCCACGGCAAACTGGCTGACACTGACGGCGGCGGTGCACAAATGCTGCGCAGCTAGCGCCATTCGACGGCCAACACCGCGGTTCCTGGTGTGTCCGCTGTGCCGTGCGTGTGATCATTGCTTGTACAGCCCTCTCGCAGTGTCGGGAGCAAGTATGGTGGGTCTGACACACCGGTGTCAATGTGTTCTTTTTTCCATTTCCAGGAGTGTATAAATGACCTTGTGGATAACATAGCAAGTTCGCTGAGGCTTTTTGCGGATGATGCTGTAGTATATCGAGAGGTTGTAACAATGGAAAATTGTACTGAAATGCAGGAGGATCTGCAACCAATTGACGCATGGTGCAGGGAATGGCAATTGAATCTCAATGTAGACAAGTGTTACGTGCTGCGAATACACAAAAAGAAAGATCCTTTATCATTTAGCTACAATATAGCAGGTCAGCAGCTGGAAGCAGTTCATTCCATAAATTATCTGGGAGTAGGCATTAGGAGTGATTTAAAATGGAATGACCGTATAAACGTATTCGTCGGTAAAGCAGATGCCAGACAGATTCGGTGGAAGGATCCTAAGGAAATGCAATCCGAAAACAAAGGAAGTAGTTTACAGTACACTTTTTCGCCCACTGCTTGAATACTGCTCACCGGTGTGGGATCCGTACCAGATAGGTTTGATAGAAGAGACAGAGAAGATCCAACGGAGAGCAGCGCGCTTCAGTACAGAATCATTTAGTAATCGTGAAAGCGTTACGGAGATGATAGATAAACTCCAGTGGAAGACTCTGCAAGAGAGACGCTCAGTAGCTCGGTGCGGGCTTTTGTTGAAGATTCGAGAACATACCTTCACCGAGGAGTCAAGCAGTATATTGCTCTCTCCTACGTATATCTCGCGAGGAAACCATGAGGATAAAATCAGATAGATTAGAGCCCACACAGAGGCATACCGACAATCTTTCTTTCCAAGAACAATACGAGACTGGAATAGAAGGGAGAACCGACAGAGGTACTCAAGGTACCCTCCGCCACACACCGTCAGGTGGCTTGCGGAGTATGGATGTAGATGTAGATGTTGCGGGGATGTGAGGACGGGCATACTAATCATAAAGCTTCTCGTCGACCACGCGACCAACGCAATGAAGGATCGCGGTATTGTGCACAAGGTACGCTGTGACTGCTTCACATCTGCACCAGCCATCCAAAAACAAGTAGTGGACTCCCGGCAACATTCTATTTCATCCGGCGTCAACGGTCTGAGACTAGCAGCAGCCAGAGTGGAGAATTAACATCCCAAGCATAGACTGCCGATAATATCAAAACACGACATGCTGCCAAGGTTGTTTCGATTACGCTGCCGAAGTTTCGCTGTGTAGCTCTTGCACATTCTGCATACAGTCCCGATCTCTCCCTATGCGATTTCCAAATTTGTGTAGCCCTGAAGGAAGACATTCGTGCCCGTTGATTTGCTTCGGACGAAGGGGTCCACACCTGGCTACAGTCATGGTTCCGTAGGCAACCGCAAACATTTTGTCCGTGAAAGCATTGACTGTCTTGTCTCACAGTGGCATAAATGTATTCATCCTCCATCTGTCTCGTTTTCATTTGACTGCCCCTTATACATCAAGGTGCAGTCAATTGTGACGTCTAAATATAGGGAGTTCCAGTTATCTGATGACCGTACACGCGGGGTTGTTTGCCGCACTTCACCCCGTTTCGGCCAGAGTCTTTCGACAGTGAAACAAACATCACGAATGAAACAGTGAAGTCTGCGAACACAACAGTGGCAAGACTGAATTATTCCAGTCCACGACGATTGTTTATTTACGATTCGTTTGTGCGTACAGAATCCACTCGTACTGTTCGCAGATTGTCTGAACAGAAGTTTCCAGGTGTTTGAATTCAAGAGTCGTGACTCATTTCACAAACTCGTGAATAAATTTCGCAAAACGGAAAATACTCAAATCTCTTAGGCGTATATCACAGCAAACGCAAATTTCTTGCACCTCTGTACAAAAAGCTGCTAAGTTATTTGCGCTAAGGCACTAAAGTAACAGGAGTGAAAGAACTTAAACCTGGCGATCCCGCACACAGGATTAGGTTTTACGAATGGGTTTTAAAATAAGTACACTACTGGCCATTAAAATTGCTACACCACGAAGATGACGTGCTACAGACGCGAAATTTAACCAACAGGAAGAGGATGCTGTGATATGCAAATGATTAGCTTTTCAGGACATTCACACAAGGGTGGCGCCGGTGGTGACACCTGCAACGTGCTGACATGAGGAAAGTCTCCAACCGATTTCTCATACACAAACAGCGGTTGACCGGCGTTGGCTGGTGAAACGTTGTCGTGATGCCTCGTGTAAGGAGGAGCAATGCGTACCATCACGTTTCCGATTTTGATAACGGTCGGATTGTAGCCTATCGCGATTGCGGTTTATCGTATCGCTACATTGCTGCTCACGTTGGTCGAGATCCAATGGCTGTTATCAGAATATGGAATCGGTGGGTTCAGGAGGGTAATACGGAACGCCGTGATGGATCCCAACGGCCTCGTATCACTAGCAGTCGAGATGACAGGCATCTTATCCGCATGACTGTAACGGATCGTGCAGCCACGTCTCTGTCCCTGAGTCAACAGATGGGGACGTTTGCCTGTCAACAACTATCTGCACGAACAGTAGACGACGTTTGCAGCAGCATGGACTATCAGCTCGGAGACCATGGCTGCAGTTACCCTTGACGCTGCATCACAGACAGGAGCGCCTGCGATGGTGTACTCAACGACGAACCTAAGAGCACGAATGGCAAAACGTCATTTTTTCGGATGAATCCAGGTTCTGTTTACAGCATCATGATGGTCGCATCCGTGTTTGCGGACATCGCGGTGAACGCACATTGGAAGCGTGTAGTCTTCATCGCCATACTGGCGTATCACCCGGCGTGATGGTATGGGGTGCCATTGGTTACACGTCTCGGTCAACTCTTGTTCGCACTGACGGTACTTTGAACAGTGGACGTTACATTTCAGATGTATTACGACCCGCAGCTCTACGCTTCATTCGATCCCTGCGAAACCCTACATTTGAGCATGATAATGCACGACCGCATGTTGCAGGTCCTGTACGGGCCCTTCTGGATACAGAAAATGTTCGACTGCTGACCTGGCCAGCACATTCTTCAGATCTCTCACCAATTGAAAACGTCTGAGCAATGGTGGCCGAGCAACTGGCTCGTCACAATACGCCAGTCACTACTCTTGATGAACTGTGGTATCTTGTTGAAGCTGCATGGGTAGCTGTACCTGTACACGCCATCCAAGCTCCGTTTGGCTCAATGCCCAGGCGTATCAAGGCTGTTATTACGGCCAGCGGTGGTTGTTCTGGCTACTGATTTCTCAGGATCTATGGACCCAAATTGCGTGAAAATGTAATCACATGTCAGTTCTAGTATAATATATTTGTCCAATGAATACCCGTTTATCTTCTGCATTTCTTCTTGGTGTAGCAGAAAACAGGAAGATATTCCAGGTTACTAGGGTCGCGAACATTACGAACGTGCAAGTTGAGAAGTTCCGCGGTAAAGGACGCAGGGCACAATGCTACTCCTGCCAAGGGTTAAACCATGTGGCAAGATATTGCACAATGCCCCCACGGTGTGTGAAATGCGCAGGGGAGCACCAAAGTAGAGACTGCCCCACACCAAGCACGAACACGCCCAAGTGCTGCAACTGTGGGCTCGCCCACGTAGCAAGCTACAGGGGGTGCGTGGTCTTCAAGAAGGCCGACAACAAACAGACTAGGAACAACATACCGGCGAGAAAAAACACCACACCAGCCAGGAAAATTGAAAATGGCGTAAGTTACTCCAGCATTGCCAAGCCGCGAAATGACGCGGAAGCAACAGCGGGTGGCAAGCGAGCAGGCGCAGGAAGCGCCAGCGAGCAAGCCACCGCGCCCGAGAGCGCAGCTAACACGAGCGAAACAGTGACAAACACAGAACACACCAATGACGCGAATAACACCTCCGCAAACATCGCGGAAGAACTCCGCGAGATGCGCCTTCTACTGACATCGGTAGCCGAAATGATGAAAACACTACCGCAGCTCATAACTGCACTTACGACAGCCAACAAGGCCCAACAACCACCTGGAACCAATACCAATGAATAACGCCATTCATGGATTAACAGTTTGCGCCTGGAACGCAAATGGCATACGTACCCAAGGTGGGGAATTCAGGCAGTTTCTCCGGGACGAGGCAATAGATATATGCCTAGTCTCGGAAACTATGCTAAAGCCAGGTATTTTCGTACGTGCGGCGAATTACACATGCCACCGCACAGATAGGTTAACTCATGGAGGAGGCACTGCCATTTATATTAAAAATTGCCTCAAACACCACATTGTGCAACTGCCGAGACTTCGCACGGTTGAAGCCACAGCAGTGGTAGTACAAACATCGACAGGCGAAACCACATTCGTTGCAACCTACCGACCACCAGGTAAACTACTGGACCCGGCGGACTTCGCGGCATTGTTGTCCATCCGTGGTAAAATCTTTATCGCGGGTGACCTCAATGCTAAACATGCCGAGTGGAACTCCAGAGTGACCAATACGAGTGGACGTCGCCTGTTAAATGTGGTTCGACGGCACAACGCAGTCGCCCTGGGACCGTATGATCCCACCTGCTACCCTGCAAAAGGCGGCCGTCCCGACGTGCTCGACATCGCACTACTGAAGGGAGTGGGCAATCGCACAACTGCGACAACCCGAAACGCGCTCTCGTCGGATCACCTACCGGTAATATTCGACCTGGAGGTTCAAGGCGAGCTACACCAGAGCCACCGAAGGCCACTAGGTAAAGTCAACTGGGAACAGTTTAGAGAGAGCCTGCAAGGTACCCTCAATGAAATCCCAGACCTGGCTGACATAGGTACTGATGAGGCAATCAGAAGACTTAATGCAGCTACAATACAGGCTGTAGCAAATGCCTCCCCCAGAGGCCCACAAAAAATTAAAGACTTTTCACGCCAGCTCCCCCCAGAGCTAATAGACGCTATAGCCCACAAAAATAGAGTCTTTCGGGAATGGCAAGTAACCAGAAGTCCTGTCACTAAGCGTCTCCTCAACAGGCTCAGGAGAGAGCTGAAAGTGGCGGTGGAAGGCCATCGTAATAGGGAATGGGAAGGGAAGATAGCCAGCCTGCAGATAAACGATGGGTCAGCCTGGAAAACGACTAAGTACTTTCTGAGGAAAGGACAAAGCATCCCTCCCCTACAAGTCAGGGGTGAGGCGATTTGCGAGCCTGACGCCAAGGCCAGTGCCTTGGCCGATGTCTTTGCGGAGAACTTCACTCCTGTAGAGGATCCCATCGATGAGGAGCACATTCGTATAGTACAGCAACGGCTCCCAGTCTTCCTCGAAAGTGATGGCGGAACAGACATCGAAGACTTCTCAGAGGAGGAAGTACAGGCTCAACTGAAGCAGTTAAACCCGAGGAAAGCGGGGGGGGGGGGGGGTGCGACCAAATAGAAAATGCAATACTGCTTCAGTTACCACAAGCAGCCATTCGCCCCATCACCGCGATCTTCAATCGGATCATGCAGACTGGCAACTTCCCCTCAGCATGGAAACATGCAGAGGTGGTTGCCATACCGAAACAGGGCAAAGACACCAGGCTTCCACAGAACTACAGGCCGATCAGCCTTTTACCATCAATATCTAAGGTATTTGAGCGCCTGTACTCCAAAAGGCTAATGCTTCACGTCAACGCTGAGGAGCTAATCCCGCCGGAACAATTCGGCTTCCGACGTGGACATAGCACAGAGCAACAGCTGTTACGTCTTGTGGAGGATGCAATGGGTGCCCTGGAGAGTCGACAGTACGCAGGGGTAGTGCTGCTTGATGTCTCTAGGGCCTTCGATTGTGTGTGGCACGAGGGCCTCCTCTACAAACTGTTTGCAATGGGGGTACCTACGCCACACGTTCGACTCATCAAGTCCTACCTTAGTGGACGCACGTTCAATGTCCGTGCGGGAGCGGGTATATCCACGGCAAGGCCCATACAGGCGGGAGTGCCACAGGGTTCTGTCCTTGGCCCCCTTTTGTACTCCCTATACACCTCGGACACACCAAAGGCTAACAGAGTCTCGGTCGCATTGTACGCCGATGACACCGCGTTGTATACCAGAACCGCGAACGCAAACCTCATGCGCCGCCGCCTGCAGACGGCATGTGAAGCTTTAGGGACATGGGCCACAAAGTGGCGCCTGAAATACAATGCCAGCAAAAGCCAGGCAATCATCATTACAAGGAAAAGAATCCCCAACGACCTACAGCCGGTGCGGATCATGGGAGGCCCCATCACATGGACCCGCACTGCAAAATACCTAGGGGTTACCCTGGATAGGCGCCTCACGTGGGGACCGCACATAAGGGACATTGTGGGTAAAGCCTATGGCAGACTGAGAGCGCTATACCCAATCCTGAACCCGAGGACAACCCTACCCACACGCTGCGGCATTACGCTGTTTCTCGCCCTTATAAGGCCGGTGATGGAGTATGCGGCAGTAGTGTGGGGCAACGCGGCAGACTGCCACATCCGGAGATTACAGGGCCTCCAGGGTAGGGTGCTTAGGATGGTCATGAAACTCCCGCGTGATTTTCCCAACAGGGAGTTGCATGCCATCACTGGAGTGCAGCCAATAAAGGATAGAATAAGGCAGACCGCTCAACTGTTTTATGAGAAAACACAGCAGTCAGAGAACAGACTGGTCTCGAACCTCGGGAACCAACCACATAAAAGGGCCACCACAAGATGGCCCGACCTGCTCCGGCAGTAAAACCTTTACAGTAACGATTATAAAGTAACATAAATGCTCATCACAAAATAGGACCTACACACACGATAGGCCCACTCCAACACATATTAGGAAATGCAGGAATAGTGCTTGCACTTAACTTGCTTAACCAAGAGGTAGTCAGGCACTACCCAACCAGGTATGAGCGTGAGTGAGGTGTAGCAATTTTAATGGCCAGTAGTGTACATGACGATGAAATGGATCTTTAACTGATTCTGTTTACAGGTGAGGCTTAGTTCCACTTATACGGGTATTTTAATCCCCGAAACTGTCGACATTGTTGCGTCGATAGACCTATTCTGCGCCGGCGTGAGTGACCGAGCGGTTCTAGGCGCTATAGTCTGGATCCGCGCGACCGCTACGATCGCAGGTTCGAATCCTGCCTCGGGCATGGATGTTTGTGATGTCCTTAGGTTAGTTAGGTTTAAGTAGTTCTAAGTTCTAGGGGACTGATGACCTCAGCAGTTAAGTCCCATAGTGCTCAGAACCATTATTAGACCTATTCTGCTTTATGAGGAATTCCTACACGATCAAAAAGTATGAGTGTGGTGCGTAGTTATTGGTGACAGATTAACAGACCAATTTTTTATAATGAGACAGTTAACAGTGAATGATATGTGCATAATATTTTGAAACTGTTTTTTAGTGAACTGAGTGGAAGTCAACGAAGCATCGCGTTTTTTTAACGGGATTCGGCAACGGCTCGTGCAGTAAACGTTTCTTTGCACGTGGTTCTACATCCATACTCCGCAAGCCACCTGACGGTGTGTGGCGGAGGGTACCTTGAGTACCTCTATCGGTTCTCCCTTCTATTCCAGTCTCGTATTGTTCGTGGAAAGAAAGATTGTCGGTATGCCTCTGTGTGGGCTCTAATCTCTCTTATTTTATCCTCATGGTCTCTTCGCGAGATATACTTAGGAGGGAGCAATATACTGCTTCACTCCTCGGTGAAGGTATGTTCACGAAACTTCAACAACAGCCCGTACCGAGCTACTGAGCGTCTCTCTTGCAGAGTCTTCCACTGGAGTTTATCTATCATCTCCGTAATGCTTTCGCGATTACTAAGTGCTCCTGTAACGGAGCGCGCTGCTCTCCATTCGATCTTCTCTATCTCTTCCATCAACCCTATCTGGTACGGATCCCACACCGGTGAGCAGTATTCAAGCAGTGGGCGAACAAGTGTACTATAACCTACTTCCTTTGTTTTCCGACTGCATTTCCTTAGGATTCTTCCAATGAATCACAGTCTGGCATCTGCTTTACCGACGATTAATTTTATATTGTCATTCCATTTTAAATCACTCCTAATGCCTACTCCATGCCTACTCCCAGATAATTTATGGAATTAACTGCTTCCAGTTGCTGACCCGCTATTTTGTAGCTAAATGATAAGGGATCTTTCTTTTTGTGTATTCGCAGCACGTTACACTTGTGTACATTGAGATTCAGTTGCCATTCCCTGCACCATGTGTCAATTCGCTGCAGATCCTCCTGTATTTCAGTACAATTTTCCATTGTTACAACCTCTCGATATACTACAGCATCATCCGCAAAAAGCCTCAGTGAACTTCCGATGTTATCCGCAAAGTCATGTATATATATTGTGAACAGCAACGGTCCTACGACACTCCCATGCGGCACACGATGAGTTCCATGACAGAATCATAAGCCAGCTAGAAGTGCCGTCTAACGCCATGCGGTTTATATTTGTGGGGAGCACTAAACGATAACGTGCACAGAACTAATCTGCATACGTTACAGGAACTCGAGGATAATATGCGCAAGTCAGTTAATTCAATTTCTCAAAGAAAATTACATCGTGTGATAAATGATTTCTTGAGTAGATGTCGTAAATGCGTGGAATACAATATCAGGCAGTTCCAGCATCTCCTTGCGTGATATGTGAGAGCACAAAGTTTGTTTGAACATATTTGAAAGTTAGTACTGCGGTAGTAGGCAGGCGACACGGCATCTGATTCGTTGGGCAACGAAGCGCCCACTGCCCGATATCTACTGAACCGTGCATGCGATCGTCAGATAATGGTACACCCTGTATTTGGAAAATGGTGCAGCATCCAATTGTAGGCCTTGCTATGAGACGCTAGTTATGATTTATCTGTTTGTTTTTAAGACGGAAAGCACGCAGTTGGATTTTCACTGAGTTTGGGTGAAGTTGATTATTACTGTAATAAATGCTATTTTTCAAAGTATCTGTTAGGTGAACTCCAACTTCCTCTAAGGAGTTAGCTAGTGGTGCCAAAGAGAGAATATCTCTAGAAACAAAACGTCTGGTGTGCTATGGTTCAAATGGCTCTAAGCCCTATGGAACTTAACATCAGAGGTCATCAGTCCCCTAGATTTAGAACTACTTACACCTAACTAACCTAAGGACACCACACACATCCATGCCCGAGGCAGGATTCGAACCTGCGACCGTAGCAGCAGCGCAGTTCCGGACTGAAGCGCCTAGAACCGCTCGGCCACAACGGCCGGCTGGAGTGCTATGAAAGTAGCTGGTCTTTAGTATAGATATTAAAAAGTTCAGGGGCTAATGCGCCTCCTTGTAGTAACCCATTTTTCAGGCATCGATATCGACCGCGTTTTCCCTTAAAGCTTAGACGTAGTCTACACGAAAGGACCTCCCTGAAGAATGAATTAGTAAGTTATTCAGGTGTTCCTTCAGCAATGATATCAACTTCCAGGGATATCGTAATATCTACAAAAAATTTACAATACAATAACATCCTTATGACTGTGAAATGTGCAGGTCATTCTCGTTTTGAAAAAGAGCCGCAACTATAGCACTTTATCGCTGACGTCAGTCTGTCGTAGAATTTTAGAACACGTTCTATGCTCGCGCATTATGGCTTTTTTGAAAAACGAAAATCCTTCTATAGTAATCAACATAGATGCAAAAGCAAAAATCGCGTGAAACCCAGCTCTCTCAATTCGACACAGAAGGCAGTAGACAGCGGAGCCCAAGTTGATGATGTGTTCATTGACTTCGGAAGGTGTTCGATACACTTCTGCACTGTCACCTTACGAATATGAAGCCATCGTGTAGAATCTCAGACCATTTTTATGATTAGGTTGAAGAGATCCCAGCAAATAAAGTGCAACACGTTATTCTTAACGGAGAGAAATCTTAAGACGTAGAAGTAACTTCGAGAGTAATTCAAGCGAATGTTATACGACCATTACTGTTCAGTATAGAGGACAGCGAAATGTAGGAAATGCAGGAAGCCCTGCAAAGCATCGACGCTTAAAACAATACGGTTTCAGACACGGCCAACAGGTTTCGTTCGTATTTGGCATGTCGCTTGTGTACAACCTAAAACTCCCGATTTTGCGAAAACCAACTCTGAATTTCATGACGCGCAATCGATTCAGAACATCGATAGATAATTGAAAGCTGAATATTTTTCATCATTACATATGGGGTTCGCAAACGTATATATTCCTGGAAATGAAGCACAGAATTTTTTTCGACCGCCCATTATGTACGCATAAGGAAAACCTTCAACGAAGACGCCACTGGCGTAGAAACTAATTCGTCCGTGTGGGTAGCAGAGAACCCGTGTTCGATTCCCAGATGTATTCTGCATCTTTCTTCTAGCATTTGTATTTTTTCCGCATGGAAACTGGCAGGAGTACGAGGTTTAATAAGGCAAATAAGTCAACAAGGAACAATAGCAAGGTAGGCAAATAAATTTCTCAAACGAATTGTATTAATAAAGAATTAAAATTTTAAGCCTCGTTGTATGAAAACAGTTCCGAGTAACACTGCTGCAAAGACGAGAATTCGACGCGCGTTGGTGATAAACATAAAATAACACTTTCGCGCACGGCACAGTATTCCACCACAGCGTCTGGAAAATTGTTGCCTCAAGTTTTCTGTGCTTATAAGAAAATAATGATTAATTTGGTCCTCAGGTATAGAAGAGGCCAATCGTTTAGCCTACTCGTTAAAAGATGTTTACGTCACTTCCTCCAAATCCGAGAAAATTGACAAATTAAATTTACAAAACATAACCTGAGAGCATTTTTAAAGCCATACGTTGCTGGTAACAGGTTTTTCCTGCTACTGGATTCCTGGAATGGAAAAACTAATACCGTCATGTATGACAGCATGTTTATGGACGACGAGGGTCTACCGACAAGCACGGCAGGCACAGTACCGCCAAACTGCACATCCGTTTATCAGTCATGTGATATTTATTTTTGTCACCAAGTTAAAAATTGATTCAAAGGCTTCAAAATTGCTAACTACTTCTGGAAAACCGCTAGTTATTGCACAATTGCGCTGATGTAATAATTATTCGTAGCATAATTCATGACCAACTTTCAGCGTCGATTTTTCAGGCAATGACATCGTATCAGAATTAATTCCCGACAAAAGAAATATTTTAAAATCTCAAGCACGTGTGTTTACCGTCGAGTCTTCGGAAGGAATAATGTACGAGGGCGTGTTGGAAAGTAATGCGTCATAATTTTCATGTGAAAATCCTGAAAGGTTTTTAAATGATAAAAGCGGCTGGTCCCGGCGGAGGTTCGAGTCCTCCCTCGGGCATGGGTGTGTGTGTTTGTCCTTAGGATAATTTAGGTTAAGAAGTGTGTAAGTCCCATAAGATTTCACACACATTTGAACCTAAATGATAAAAGCTTTATTAACATATACATCTTTATTTTTCAAGACTATATATTTCCAGCCCTTCTGTCGCTAGAGGACTCAGATTTGTAGTGTGTATCATGGCGGTGTGTAACGCAACCGGCCCGCATCTCGTGGTCGTGCGGTAGCGTTCTCGCTTCCCACGCCCGGGTTCCCGGGTTCGATTCCCGGCGGGGTCAGGGATTTTCTCTGCCTCGTGATGGCTGGGTGTTGTGTGCTGTCCTTAGGTTAGTTAGGTTTAGGTAGTTCTAAGTTCTAGGGGACTGATGACCATAGATGTTAAGTCCCATAGTGCTCAGAGCCATTTGAACCATTTGTAGCGCAACTATGTCTGCACATAAGAAACATCGTGCTGTAATTGAGTTTCGAATTCGAAGAGGTAGTCAACACGTGGAGCATCCTCTTCTTCAGTATGACAATGCACGACCACACACGAGCGTTGCTAGCTCTTTAACAGTCCGACGCCTTGGGTTTACTGTCATCAGTCATTCTCCATACCGTCCCCGATATGGCATCATAGATTTTCGTCCATTTCCAAAACTTAAAAGACACCTTCGAGGGCTTCACTTCGGTAGTGATGAAGCGGTGCTAGCAGAAGTGAGATTGTGGCTCCGTCAACAAAATCAAAAATTCCGCAGTGACTGCATCAACAAACCGGTGCCGCGTTGGTAGCCGCGCGGTCTAGGCCCCTTGCCACGGTTCGCGCGGCTCCCCCCGGCGGAGATTAGAGTCCTCCCTACGGCTTGGGTGTGTGTGTTGTCCTTAGCGTAAGTTAGTTTAAGTTACGTTAAGTAGCGTGTAAGCCTAGGGACCGAGGACCTCAGCAGTTTAGTCCCATAGGAACTTACCACGAAAACAAACTGGTCTCTCGCTGGGAGAGATGTTTTCGTCGCCAGGGTGAATATGTTGAGAAATAAATAGCTAGCCGTTAAAAATAAATATGTAGAATGTTAATTTGTTTTATTTGAAAAGCTTTAAGATTTTTCACGTAAAAAATTCGGAGGCATTACTTTTCAAAACCTTATCGTAGTTGCCTAAACATTGCATTAGTTAGAATGTTCTTGGTGCTGCGAGTATATTTCCTTCGAATATTTATATGACAATTATCATCCATATAGCTGTGCAAAAGAAAAACTGAAGACATGTAACAGAGTGAGTTATAGGGCCATTGTAAAGCGATCGGGATTAAATGTTTAATTCTTTACTAGTCCAAGTCCTTTGAAAAGATTTATTTGCCTACGTAGTTATTATTACTTATTGAATTACCTACCTTATTAACCCTCCTATTCCTACCGGTTTCTAAAAGGCAAAAAATAGAAACGAAAAAAACTTCAAAATGCATTGGGAATCGAACACAGGTTGTCTACTCCTCAGCCAGATGCCTTGATTGCTACGCCAACGGTGCTTTCGTTGAACGGCATTTATCTTGCTAGCACACAAACGGCAGTCGTAAAAGTGTTTTTCCTCCATATCTAGCAAAATATGCCTATGTGGACTCCGTATATACTGATGAAGAGTTCTCATATTTCAATTATTTATCGACACCTGTCAGTTAGAAGGCGACTGCGCATCGTGAACTTTAAGGGTTGGTTTCCTCAAAAATGAGTGGGTGGAGAGCCAAAAAAACATAGTCTTTCATTTTAGGTTGTATACAAGCGACCTGCCAAATACATCGATCAGCCAGAGTATTATGACCACCTGCCTAATAGCCGGTATGTCCATCTTTGGTATGGATAGCAGTGGCAACACGTCGTGGCAGCCGGCCGGAGAGGCCGAGCGGTTCTAGGCGCTACAGTTTGCAACCGCGCGACCGCTACGGTCGCAGGTTCGAATCCTGCCTCGGGCATGGATGTGTGTGATGTCCTTAGGTTAGTTAGGTTTAAGTAGTTCTAAGTTCTAGGGGACTGATGACCTCAGAAGTTAAGTCCCATAGTGCTCAGAGCCATTTTTTGAACGTCGTGGCATGGAAACAATGAGGCGTGGATGGGTCGCTGGAGAGACTTGGCACCACATCTGCACACACAAGTTACCAAATTCCCGTAAATTCCGGGGGGGATGATCCCTGACGCCACGTGCAATCACATCCCAGATGTGTTCGATCGGATTCAGATATGGCGAGTTGGGTGGCCAGCACATCAACTGGAACTCGCCACTGTGTTCCTCGAATCACCCCATCACACTCCTGGCGTTGTGACATAGCGCATTATCTTGTTGAAAAATGCCACTGCCGTCGGGAAACATGATCGTTACTAAGGGGTGGACGTTATCTGCAGCCAGTGTACCATACTCCTTGTCCGTCGTGGTGCCTTGCACGAGGTCCACTGGACCCATGGATGACCACGTCAATGTTTCCCATAGCATAAAGGAGCTGCCGCCAGCTTGTTCAAATGGCTATGGGACTTAACATCTGAGGTCATCAGTCACCTAGATTTAGAAACTACTTAAACCCAACTAACCTAAGGACATCACACATATCCATGCCCGAGGCAGGATTCGAACCTGCCACCGTAGCAGCAGCGCGGTTCCGGACTGAAGCGCCTAGAACTGCTCGGCAACAGCGGCAGGCCGCCAGCTTGACTCCGTCCCACAGTACAGGTGTCAAGGATTTGTTTCCCTGGAATACGAGGGATTCGCGCCCTCCCATCGATTCGATGAAGAATGTATTGGGATTCATCAGACCATGTAACGCTTTGTCACTGTGCCAACGTCTAGTGTCGATGGCCACGTGCCCATTTCAGTCGTAGTTGCCCATCGCGTGGTGTTAACATTGGCACTTGCATGGGTCGTCGGCTGCGGAGGCCCATCATTACGAGTGTTCGATGCATTGTGTATTCAAGTACTCTTGCAATCTGCCCAGCATTTAAGTCTGATGTTAGTTCCGCCACAGTTCGCCACTTGTCGTGTTTTAGCGATCTGCCCAGATTACGACGTCTGACATCTGTAATCAGGGGTGGCTGCACGGTCCCATGACGACTCGACGTGGTTTCACCACGTGTTGAATACTCTCACTACAGCACTCCTCGAACGCCCGAGAAGTCGTGCAGTTTCCGGAATGCTCATGCCTAGCCTCTGGGCCATTCCAATCAGACCTCGTTCAGACTCAGATAGATCGCGTGCCTTCCTCATTCTACACACGGACAGCGCACTTACTGACACTACATGCACTGTGCGTGTGTCTGACTAGCAGTCATTACTCGCCATTTGACGCTATCTCTTGGACGGGTTTATATCAATAGCAGGTCGGCGGTTATAATGTTGTGGCTGATGAGTGAGTGAGACAAATCGGTTTGCTGTTTCTGACGCCTTCCTCTTATTAGTGCAGGGAAGTAATATTTCATTCTCAACGTAAACAAGTGTAACATATTGCGCACAAAGCGCCAAAAGGCCCGTACTGTTTGATTACAAGGTTTAAAAAAAATTCCTGGAAGCGGTAATATCTTTTAAAGGTCTAAGAAAAAGCAGGCAGAGCGATTTAAAGTAGAACTCCCTCATAAAACTAATCGCCGGCTACTTTTTTTAAAATCCTGCTTGAGGGCAGCTTCACGGCGCAAAAATGGGGAACTGTATGGCTGAGGGTAGGCAGCCAGAAAGTTGGAGTATTTCTGATTGTTCCTGTGATTATACGCATAGTATGGTTGAGCTGCGTATGAACGAGTCTAGTGTATGGGCTGTTGGTCCAGACTGCAGCGCAATACTCTACCACAAGGTACACCAGTCGAAGAGCAGATGTCCTTAACGTTGGAGCTGATGATTCCCATTTCGTGGCACAAAATTTCTGGAAGACGTTATTTCTTGACCTCATCTTACATCTACATCTACGTATACACCTACATCCATACTCCGCAAGCCACCTGACGGTGTGTAGCGGAGGGTATCTTGAGTACCTCTATCGGTTCTCCCTTCTATTCCAGTCTCGTATTGTTCGTGGAAAGAAGGATTGTCGGTATGCCTCTGTGTGGGCTCTAATCTCTCTGATTTTATACTCATGGTCTCTTCGCGAGATATACGTAGGAGGGAGCAATATACTGCTTGACTCCTCGGTGAAGGTATATTCTCGAAACTTCAACAAAAGCAGCCCGTACCGAGCTACTGAGCGTCTCTCCTGCAGAGTCTTCCACTGGAGTTTATCTATCATTTCCTTAACGCTTTCGCAATTACTAAATGATCCTGTATCGTTGCGCGCTGCTCTCCGTTGCATCTTCTCTATTTCTTCTATCAACACTATCTGGTACGGATCCCATACTGCTGAGCAATATTCAAGCAGTGGGCGACAAGCGTACTGTAACCTACTTCCTTTGTTATCGGATTGCATTTCCTTAGGATTCTTCCAATGACTCTCAGTCTGGCATCTACTTTACAGACGATCAACTTTATATGATCATTCCATTTTAAATCACTCCTAATGCGTATTCCCAGATAATTTATGGAATTAACTGCTTCCAGTTGCTGACCTGCTATACTGTAGCTAAATGGTAAGGGATCTTTCTTTGTATGTATTCGCAGCACATTACACTTGTCTACATTGAGATTCAATTGCCATTCCCTGCACCATGCGTCAATTGGTTGCAGATCCTCCTGTATTTCAGTACAATTTTACATTGTTACAACCTCTCGATATACCACAGCATCATCCGTAAAAAGCCTCAGTGGACTTCCGATGTCATCGACAAGGTCATTCATGTGTATTGTGAATAGCAACGGTCCTACGACACTCCCCTGCGGCACACCTGAAATCGTTCTTACTTCGGAACACTTCTCTCCATTGAGAATGACATGCTGCGTTCTGTTATCTAGGAACTCTTGAATCCAATCACACAATTGGTCTGATAGTCCATATGCTCTTTGTTCATTAAACGACTGTGGGGAACTGTATCTTAGCGGCTGTTTTCAGTGAATGCTCTTTGAAGCTGAGCGCCCTGTCAAAAGTGACCCCTGGATATAGTGACTTTTCTTATGGGACAGTTGTTTCCCTTCAAATTATACCTTTATTTTCTTATTTACAAGTTTGTTGTTAAGATGGAAGCTGGTGACTTCTGCGCTGCAGGACGTGGCTGTAACCTCCAGTATTTACGAATAATTTATAGGTTTTCAGTCAAGGAAACACTCAGTAACGCTCATGTCGCAGCAAGAGCCCAATCGTCAGCATATCCAAATCTGCCTGATGAGTCTTAGGCATGCCTGCTATATACAGGCAGGGAAAAGAGAAGAGGAGCTAGCACTGGCCCATGTGGAAGGCGTCGCAGGTAATGGAGATGCTAGACTGAGTTTCAATGGAGGTAGCTTGCAAAAACCTCTTTCGATAAATATATTTGAATCTTGCTTTGCAGTGTTGGATCTGTATTGGATACAACTGGCTGAGGAAATCCAGAAGACTCATAAAAGAACAGCGTGTTTCTTCTCAAATTCTTTTATTAAGCGCGAAAGCGTCACGGAAATGCTCATCGAACTCCACTGACAGACGTTCCAAGAGAGGCGATGTGTATCATCTATTTGTTTACTATAAAAATTGCGATATCGTACGTTCTTGGAAAAATCAACCAGTATACTAGTTCCTGCTACGTACATCTCGCACAGAACCATGAAAGTAAAATTAGAGAAATTCAAGTTCAGACTAAGGCTTACCAACAATCGTTCTTGACGCGCATAATTGCGAGTGGAACAGGACACGGGGGAAGTGACACTTAGCATGAGAGACAAATAAGTAAGTTTAGAACTTTTAACATTGCAGCGCGTCAGCGATCGTGAATGATTTAGTGATTATAAAGAATCCGCCTCGATTGCAAATATGGCTCTGAGCACTATGGGACTCAACTTCTGAGGTCATTAGTCCCCTAGAACTTAGAGCTAATTAAACCTAACCAACTTAAGGACATCACACACATCCATTCCCGAGGCAGGATTCGAACCTGCGACCGTAGCGGTCTCGCGGTTCCAGACTGCAGCGCCTAGAACCGCACGGCCACTTCGGCCGGCTGATTGCAAATAGTAACCGGATGTTGACATAGGTTTCGGCGCGGATAACCACGCCTTCTTCGGAACACACTAAAACTACAAACTGCCCAAAGAGGCATGGTCCAACATTAATAGAGAACGCCCAAAAGGGCAAAAGACTCGCACAAAATGTAAAACAAACGGTACATGTGTACCATGTCAATAGCTATTAGTGGCCGGCCGCGGTGGTCTCGCGGTCCTAGGCGCGCAGTCCGGAACCGTGCGACTGCTACGGTCGCAGGTTCGAATCCTGCCTCGGGCATGGATGTGTGTGATGTCCTTAGGTTAGTTAGGTTTAAGTAGTTCTAAGTTCTAGGGGACTGATGACCACAGCAGTTGAGTCCCATAGTGCTCAGAGCCATTTGAACCATTTTAGCTATTAGTGTGTTTAGAAGAAGGCGTGGTTATCTGCTCCGAAGCCTTGGTCAACATCCGGTTGCTATTTGCAATCGAGGCGGATTCTTTATAATCATTACAAATAAGTAACGCCGTGAATATAAATAACTACATGAATGAATGAGTGAACACGATTTCGTCTTCTGGAATCAGGTGACCGATGTGCGCCAGTATTGGAGCCAATGAAACAAATAATGCTGTTGCTGGGGTTTCGTGTCTTTCGATTCTGAAATTTACCAACGAATATCTTATTATGGAAACGATCTTGCTACGTGGATACATACTTTCCGATGCCGAATAAGAAGCGAGACACTTGTGAGTAGAGGGATTCCCAGTTTGACAATTACCTTACGAAGTTCGGTCGCTCAAGGAGGAATGTAAAAGCTGACTACAAACAATTACGCTGACATTTTGCTCTTTGCAGCGTCATGCCGTTTTCCAGGCCACAACCTACGTAATACAGAAATTTTTTGCGTGAGACGGTAATTGCCCCGGATATGGTCTGTCTGCGGCAGACGTGCTGAATGGCGACGGCAGAGCGTCATTTTAATCTGGCGCAGGCGCGAGAAATCGATGGCTGCGCGCGTACTACCTGTGGGTCGACTTATTGGTTCTCCTCTGCCCAATTTCCGGGCCGCCGCTGCGGCATGGAGACGCCTAACAAATTTCGCGTTCTATTTTCCAGCTCCACGGAGAACTTGGCTTACACTTGCAGGTCAAACGAGCGTCCCACTGGCAGCTGGTGACAATCTTCTGTCAGTAGGTTAAAATCCCGTCTTTCTTAATGCAGCTATGCATGGAAATGTGCCCAATACGTTTCAGTATAAGAGCGACTTTTTCCTTCCCGTTCCTACCTTCACTCAATTGATAAAATGTGCCATTGTAGCGTATAAATGCCACTCGGAGAGCTCGGGTGTTCTCTCCGGGAGTGCAAAATATTTTTCTACGTCTGGTACTCTTCGTAGCACCTAACGGTGTGTGGTGGAGGGTATTTAATGTGTTGCTGTTATTGTTGTGGTCTTCAGCCCAGAGAATGGTTTGATGCAGCTCTCCACGTTAGGCTATACTGTGCCAGCCCCCTCATCTTTGCATAACTACTGCAACTGACGTGATTTTAACCTGCTTATTGTTTAACGTTTTGGTCTCCCTATACAGTTTTTAACTCTCACTGTTCCCTACATTAGCAAAATGATGATTCTTTGATGCCTCATGCTCTATCGTCTCAACTGAACCTTTCCTTTAGTCAGATAGTGCCATATATTTCTTTTTCCCAATTCCTTTGAATGCCTCCTCGTTAATTACGCGATATAAATATATAATCTTCAGAATTTTTCTCTAGGACCTTGTCTCAGTTATTTTGCTGCTCGTATACCAAAATTCATCTACTACTTTTAATGTCTGATTTTCTAATCTAATTCCCTCACCATCGTCTGATTTAATTCGACTACATTCCATTACCCTTGTTTTACTTTTGTTGGCGTTCATCATACAGACTCTCTTCAAGACACGATCCATTCCGTTCAACTGCTCTTCCAAGTCATTTGGTGCCTCTGACATACAGTCTGGAACCGCGCGACCGTTACGGTCGCAGGTTCAAATCCTGCCTCGGGAATGGATGTGTGTGATGTCCTTAGGTTACTTAGGTTTAAGTAGTTCTGGGTTCTAGGGGACTGATGACCTCAGAAGTTAAGTCCCATAGTGCTCAGAGCCATTTTTTTGCCTCTGACAGAATTTCAGTGCCAGCGGCAAACCTAAATGTTTTAATTTCTTCTCCCTGAACTTCATTCGCTTTCCAAATTTCTCCTTGGTTTCCTTTGCTGGTTCCTCAATTAACAGACAGAACAACGTCGGGAATAAGCTACAACCCTGTCTCACTCCCTTCTACACTGCTACTACCACCTTTTCGTATCCTATGACACTTGTAGCTGCTGTCTGACTTCTATACGAGTTATAGATAAACTTTTGCTCCCTGTATCTTATACCCGCTACTTTCAGAATTTAAAAGAGTGCTTTCCTGTCAGCACTATCAAAAGCATCTTCCAAATATACAAATGCTATAAACATAGGATTGATTCTCTTCAACCTACCTTCTACGATACGCCCTATGACTGCCTCGCTTGCTTCTTCTACAGTTCTCCGGAACCAGAACTGGTTCTTCCATGTCTCTTCGCATGTCTCATATTAGTTCAGTCAACGAACGAAAATTAGGGGAAAAATTCGTGTTGTAATTTTTTGTACAGTAGTAGGAGGAAGTGTCGTGAACAACGTACTAAGTATTCTGACCGGTGGGGTGTGAGGGTGAGGGGCGTCCTTTAAAAGTAACGTTTCCATGTTTTTCTTGAATAACTCGAAAACTCTAGTGAAAATGTTTCCCGGAGCAAAATTAAATTACATTAAACTTCCCACAGAAAAGATCCTGTTCATTTTTTTTTTAGGACTAAAAGCTTACGCATTGCAGGAGATGGAAATATGACAGATTTTTAAAAAATAGTAGTTTAGTGGTATAAAATTAATGTTTATTGTTAAATGAAGTGAGTTAAGAACAAATATTAATTGTGTGTTACACATATAAATGTGGTAGAACCGTATTAAGGGAAAAATTGGGTTCTGGTGGTGTAACACATCATGGTAGAATGAAGGGGGTATAAGGTTGTACATGAAAAGTTAATTTTACAACCAACGAATGATATGGGTCCTGATAACACTTCTTGTTGAGATACTTGATTAGGAGTAAATCCAAAAGTATCAACTGTCTTGTACACAGTTACACGTAAACGACGATATACTCTTCTCCTCCTGTAAGGCATTGCTGTGTGCTGCGTGCGGCTGCCTCGACGGGAATGAGCATGCTGTTGCCTCACGAGGGAAGGTAGAGCGAGATTGTGGTCATCTACTTCCCTCCTTCATAGGTCTGCAAACAGAAGACTGAGCAAACGATTTCCCACTATCTCCACCGCATTACAGTACAAATGATTGTTTCATAAAGTTGTACCGACCTTTCCACAACTTGCCTTACGAATCACTGGCGACGCTCACACCCCACCGGTTACGACTTTTAGTATGTTTTCCACGGCACTCCCCCAACTACTGTACAAAAATTTGCGACTACACGAATTTTTCCCCTATTCGTTGTTTTACTGGGCTATATATCTTACATATCAGGTGGAATAGTTTTATTATGGCTGGCTCTCCTATGAATATCAGTAATTCTGCGGTCATGTCATCTACTGCAGGCATGCTGTTTCGATTTAGGTCTTTCAGTGCTGTGGAAAATTCTTCTCCCAGTATCATATCTTCCATATTAACTTCATCTAATTCCTCTCCTCTTTCTCTTTCATCTTCAATTTTGCTGAAAAATGATAAAATCAGCCGACAACCTCTTCTTGAGTAGAATAACTATTTATTCTCTTTATTTTAAAATTAACTCAAAATAGTTGTATTTAATGTCGTTCATTTATTACGATCGATAGCGAAACTTTGGTGGCTTCATCATAAGGCACCTGTCGTGACAGTCTAGTTGTTACGCACCTGTTAAGTTCAAATTGTGAACGATAACTGTTTACAACGTACCACTCTGGTGTAGAGGAAGTCGGGATGAGAAATCAGATATAAGACGATGGAGCTCTCAAACTGGCCGGCAAAGGCCTCCTAAGCTACAACGCATTAGCGTCGCGCGAGGTTTTGAAATTCCTCTTGCCCTCTTACACCATTGGCTTAGTCGTACACTTAGTCGAGACACATCAGTTAATGCATGGGTGTGACGAATGTAGCTCATAGCAGCATACTGGCTGTCAAATAAGCATTACAGTTGGGTACTGTTTCATCACTTGGCAGGTCAGCTTATTTTGTATCGTCGATACGTACTCATATCCTGTAACACCCGTCGACTACTTTAGAAGAGCAGATGTACATTGTGTCGACGATGACAAGTCATTTCGGCATGTCGGACACTTTGTGACGTTAAAACTAGCACTTGAGAATGACTGTAAAGGTGAATATAATGTTTGTGTGAAGCAAATGAGTAATAATTTACAATCAGACAGTCGAAATTTCTTTAAAAATATCCGACAGGTGTTCCAAGAATGTTACTGTTCAGAAACCATTTCCTTATAGAGGATATTTTATGACGTGGTGCATTGTCTCTTGATACAATCAATCATCGCCTCCGAACTGTTCCTCTACTGTTCGCAGTGCACAGTGCCTTCCACACACAGCGTTTTCTTAACCGCAATAAGGAGAGCACACCCTAACCACGAAAAACACCCCCAAACTATAGCACCACCTCCTCCGTACTTCACTGTTGATACTACACTTGATGGCAGGTAATGTTCTCCAGCCATTGGCTAAAAGTATACCCTCACGTCAAATCGCCAGAGGGTATAGTGTGAGTCATCACTCCAAATCACTAGTTTCAAGTCATCCACTGTGTACCTCCTCAAGCGCCGCTTAGCATTGAACGCAGTAATGTATGGATTACGAGTAGCTGCTCGATCTTTGTAACCTATTCTTGTTAACTTTTTAGGAATGGTCATTGTGTTCGCTGGACTGCTGGAAGCACTTTGGAGCTCACGAACGGTTCTTTCCGCTGGTTTCAGGCGTTTTCTAGAACCACCCTCCGCAATTTTCGATGGCTTCTGGTCACGACACGAGTTCTACCTGGTCTCGGTTTAGCTGTGGTTGTTCCTTCGCCTTTTCACCTCACAATCACATCACCAGAAGTCGACTTGCGAGGGTGTAGGTCTGAAATGTCTCCGACGGATTTGTTATCCTGGTGACTTCCAGTGACCTGTCACTGACCTCTCCCGACTGACCCACTCTACAGTTACCGCTTCTCTACTGACGACACAATATTTCTCTGCTGACAGCATAATACTCCCTTTTGTACCGGTGGGTCCGTCTCTCGTGACATCTAATGGTCACGGATAGTTTTCATCAGATTTGTATTGTTCGTTTGGCCGTGCAGGACCGTAGAGACACGTCACGTACTTCGAGTCAGGAAATGGGCTAAACTGAAGGACGACAAGTACGACGACGCCTGGAGCACCAGAGACTTCAAGCATTCTGACCCTTTTTGCAGCTTTCCTTGTCACGCACTGAGAGTGGAGCAGCCACCGATAAAACTGGACACAGGAATAGCACCTCGTCGTTCTTTTTTTTTTTCAGGTAAGTTTCCCGTCTTTCCGCATTTATTCACAGTGGATGTATCCGTATCCGTATGTATGTATGTGTGTGTGTGTGTGTGTGTGTGTGTGTGTGTGTGTGTGTGTGTGTAGGGTTCGAGGAGAATGAACGTTGGCAGATTGTATTCGTCAACTTAATAGGTGCACAGCACCTAGCGTGATGGTATGAGGTGGCTTCTGTACATAACACGAACCCCTGTCGTCCATCTAGTCCGTAATTTCGACAGCAGCTGTTACATTACCAACATGCTAAGACCACATGTTGCCCATTATGTCTTGAAGTACATCGATACGGAGGGGATTCTACTGTTGCTCTGGGAACTACATTCTCCAGTTCTCAACCATCAAAAAAGTCTGGTCATTATTGATTATTTTCCATGAACTACATGGTTATGGATAGGATTCTACTGTTGCTCTGGAAACCATATTCTCCAGTTCTTACCCATCAGAAAATCTGGTCGTTATTAATTATTTTCAATCAGCTGGCGCTTCGTTTTGTAAACGAAGAAGGAAATAATGAATATTAAAGTTTAATGTTAAGCTCGGGTTACGAAAGAATGGGGCAGGAAATCACCCGTTCCCTTTCCAAAAGAACCATCCCGACAATTGGCTGGAGCGACTTAGATAAATCACGGAAAATCTAAATCTCGATGGCTGGACGCGGATATGAACCGTTGTCCTCTAGAATGTGAGGACAGTGTGCTAACCACTGCGCCATCTGCCTCGATTTTTATGAACTAAGGAAAGTGCAGAGGCCATAGCGATTTCTTGGCCATACGTAACGATGTGAAGAGAGAATGTGAATGATATCGTACTTCATTATTATTATTATTGTTACTATTATTATTTCGTCTAATATACGATTCATATTGGCATATTAAATTTTGTATTAAGTATTCTTGCGGTTAAGATAACCACCCCTGCCATTAATATTCCCAAGGATTTTCGTGACACGAATCCAGCTCTGACAAATTAATCACGTGCTTGGAGTGAAATGAGACATTCAGGTTATATCATCTAGTGGGATTCCAAACCAACGCTAGAAAAACTGTTTTTACTGACCGACATCAGATATTGGAAGTACACCTTGTCTTCTCAGTATCTGTAGTGCGTATCACTTACGCTAAACAGCGACAATTTCAAAACAAGCCAGTGTATAGTACCACTTGATATTTCATTTTCTAAATTGCTTTCAGCGACAATCTCTACTTCATAGGCTGTACTGAATTTGTGCTTTGCTCTTTCTGTGGTGCTTGACATTTCAGGTTAGCTTCTCGTACTGCTTCAAAACCGTGAAGACAATGAAACTAATAGCGCTGAAAAACTGTTGACATTGTTATACTTTATTTAAAGCAATATTTACTTAACCAAAAAATGTCGATAACACTTGTAAAGTTTCGGCGAATCGTTGTATTAATGGAAGGGCATCTTTCAGATTCAAAGTATGTCGAAGCGCCGGTTCTGAATTGTAGGTTTTTTTTTACAACAAATGGAATTAAAACAATTTCAAAACATTTTTATTACATGTCTACGTAAAGGATAAGTGTCGTAATTAATTGTTAAAAGATACCTTTTCGTTAGTGTGTAACCTCCCCCTCACTTATCGACCTTAATGACAGTGAAAAATGAAACCGCGTGTACCTAATGGGAATTTTGGAAAAGCAATCGTCACCGAAGTTAACCTGTCGGTAAAGAGGGAGGAAAGGGTTACATCTAAATGAAAGGAAAAATGCAAGTGAAACTGGTGGAAATTAATTTTGAAATAGGGATAAAGTTAATAAAGAAAGTAAATGTGCGGCCGTTACGTTAACAATCAGCTAGCGGTAATTAGATATTTGAGATTTGGGGGAAATTACGGTCGCCAGTCCTATGGACAATTACTATAATAACTGAAAAAGAAAGGTTATTACACATATAATTAGCACTAGAAGCGTGGCAACTGAAGGTTGACACGTGTAGTGTGAAAACTGAAAGTTTGTCAGAAGTAATAAATTTCGCTACACTTAATTTAGCAAAAGAATTAATGAAACCGGAAAATCGAAAGTTAATTTAGTGACTGAAGTTAATAGTGAGCTTTCTTTCTGAAGCACATCGAAATACAGTTAGTCTTGGACTACCTCAACAATCATTTCTAAAGCTACTTGAATCTACGCAATTTAGAAAGACGAGATTTAACTTTGAACTTGAATTAAACGATTCTGAACAATTAACAATAGTAAAATTTAGTACGTACCAAGCTGAGCTGCAGTCACAGGTAAGCTAAAATACGGTAACAAAACTCGCACTCTTAATTTGTGCTTGTGTAATCTAACTATTGTAGCCAGCTATGAATACTTAAATTGAACTTTGAAATTAAAGCAGTGGAATGGAATTATGCTGGCGTTTGAATTTCAACGACACTCGGGTTCATTTCGGAAAAGGAAGGGACCCTGCTTGGCAATGCAATTGGGACAATGAGCAACAAAGGTTCATGCTAAGTTGCTGTAATTTTGCGAGGCAAATGGAACAATTTGAAAAGCTGAGGTCTGCCATACAGTTCTGAAACTTTACGTGCTTTTAGTCTTCCTTGTTGGTTGATTGAAGGTTTGAAGCCGTCGATCGAGGAGGTGGCGACAGTCACTCATTGTCGGCCGTCGCTGTTGCAGAAGCTGGATGTTGGCGCGCCTTCTTCTCGACACGGTCACCAGACGAAACGGGCTCTTGATGTGCGCCAGCTAATGCTTCCCGTCCGCGACACCATGTCAGAAACTATCATCGCAAGTCGAGCGCAATTACATGCTGCCAAACTCCGAAAGCGCGGCAACTCGCGGGAGCGTCACACAACACACCTGCTCCACTGCACTACTCCCGCCAGACCCCTACAGCTCTGCCCGCGCTCCACGCGGCAGAGTTAACACCACCAAAGATCCTACACACTTTGAGTCTTCACACGACCTATCGATGTAATCGTTCGATAGCAGTTTTCCCTAGGCAAGACCCAGCGTAAAAATACAAATAATATTTACGAAACAAACCAATTATACATCGACATAAATGCATAAATATATATATATATATACAAATAGTAAAACAATTACAATATGTAAAGACACAGAAATGTCATATATTCAGGTAACAAAAATAAGGAAAACAAATTATAGTACAATAGATGGAAATAGGAGGGTATGCATTTCCGGCGTTACACGTGCCCCACATTGTCTGAGGATGTTCGTGTAACGTAAACAGACTCAGAAAATGTCCAAAAAAAAGAAACAGCGGAAATGCATATGCTCAAAACATCAACAAATTTTAGCATTCGCCTAATTAACCATAAACCAATTTTTAGACGATAATAATTGAGTGGAGACACTCCTAATCTTATTCCACTCTGTCATCTTGATCAAAATAAAACAGGTTGACAACATATTAAAATTCATAGAAAACATAGAAAATGGTTTAGCTATTCTAAAAATCTAAATTCCTAGCAGTATCAAGAAATGGAATACTATTTACAAAATTAATCAGATTACATGGTCATAGAAAACAGGTATATCAAAATACGCAAATTAATAATTAATTACATAGAATACGTATTTTATATAAACTTTTCATAATTAATATTCTCGTCATGAGTGTGCACTTAACGCTAAACAAGAAAATAATATACAGCAGATCGACAAAAACATAAATATTGACAACAGAATTCTTTCACATCAGCTGTCCGGGAAGAAAAACAACTCCGCCTTCCGTACTCGCAAGTACAAAGAATGCCGACAGCGGCACAAGAGCCGACAGCGGCACAAGAGCCGACAGCGGCACAAGAGCCGACAGCGGTTCCGCCCCGCCAGTATTGTTGCGCCCGCCTGTGCGGCACGCTTGATCTCTCTCGCCCTTGTAACGGCATTTCCAGAACGTCCGTTTCACTGAATTCTTTCGGTAAAATTCACTCCCGAGTAATCTCAAGGAGTCCACAAACACTATCACAGTGGATAACTCAACACTGTCCATCATCACACGCATGTACTAGCCTGAAACTTAAAACAGTGTTTAAGTACATCGGCAATGACTAGTAAATCACATATTTATGGAATCTTACAGCTATTTACAAAATCATATTTACATTTCTTAATCTACTGTGACTCAGCTGAAAACTTAAACTAGCAGCTTGGATTTTTCAGTTGATTAGATCATGATTAAATTGATTAAAATTAAATTGATTAATCAAAATTAATTACTTATTAATTACAACTTCTTTAATGATCTTGGTCAGTCAAAGGCATGGCAATCTAGCAAATCGTTAAATCTTACACTCTATTTTACATACTGTACAAATTACCCATTCTGTGGTATTAATCAGTCCTAGGTTGGTACAATTTCAGGTCTACAATGTTCCGTATACCTATAGTTTTCCAGAGTTTGGATACTCTAAGCAATAAGCATTTGTGTGAGGTATACCAATGACTTTATATGGTCCATTATAAACAAACTTAAATTTAGAGATTTCATTGTCTATCTCGCTCGATTTCTCATGAGCTTTTACAAGTACTAAGTTTCCGATTGCAAACTTAGCAAAACGCGCTTTAGCGTCATGACGACGTATGCGAGCATCGGCTTTTAGCTTCATTACTTCTCGCAAACGATCTTTTTTCACACCAATACTAATGTCAATCCGTGGAGGGAATTTGATTATCTCTTCCACTAAACTTTTACTTCTGTCATCCAACAGGATTTCCTCTGGAGAAAATCCCGCAGATTCATGTCTCAAGGTGTTCATAATTCTCTTAAATTCTGCTTCATATTTGCCCCATGCCCTATGGTTGTGATGGCAATAGGTACGGGAAAGTCGGCCTCGTCTTTGTTCGTGTGTTACGTTTGACACACCGTCTACAATACTTTCCAATTCACTTTCTACATTATTGTCAATGCCGAGATTCTTCACATTACAGTAGTTCAGATTCATACCTACGTCAATACCACCCGGCCAGTTAACAATGTGTATAGGCTGGTATTGCCTAAGCACACCGTCTCCTGCCTCGTCAAAACTAACTACTATTGTTTTATCTTGTGACGTACATGTCAAAGTTTTGCTTTCGCAATTAATCACTGCACGGTACCTTAATAGCCAATCTAACCCGATAATTACTTCCGCAGTTAAGTGTGGCACGACGACAAACTCTTGTTCAAATCGTGCCCCACATATCTCGAAGTTGACAAAAATCTGTTTTGTGACCGGTTTACTGGCCTTCCCAGTAGCACCGATAATTTTCACTCCTGTTACTGGCATAACTACGATGCCAGGTCTGTCTTTCAGTAACTCGAATATTTTCCCAGATACAGCACTCGATTCTGCACCGGTGTCAATCAATACGTTTAGTTGTAGGTCGTGCATATTAACAGACACTACTATCTGTCTACACTTGTCCTCGACTGTTTCTTTATTTTCCCACAGTAAATCCTCGTCTATATCCAGGTCATTCCAGAAAAAACCATCCGGCTTTGATCCTAAATCTGGTTTATCTGGCGGCTTTTTCAGCCTCTGTTCACATACAGTTTTAATTTCAACACGTCTGTCCTGAGGCTTAGTCTGTAGCTTCGCCTCCAATACCGAAACCTTTTCCTGTAACTCGTCAACTAGTGAGTGTTGCTTTGCTATCAATTCACTAATTGTCACCTTCGTTGATTCCTCTTTAGTCAGATTGATCTCATCTGCCAATCTACCTGGAGAAATATGCCCAGTAGTATCTGCAATTACTTCCTCTAGATCTGCGCAACCCACACTGCTATCGTCTGACCGTATAATGTCAGCTCTAACCTCATACACGCTGTAATCTATGTGCTTTTCTACCAATTGTGTCCGGCTATCACTAAAATTTTCGTAATCTTTCTCCTTAATACTCTCGCAATGTTTAAACTGGAGGTTTGCGTCGGATGGGTCGGCTACTTCTACCACTATAACTTTCGGTAAAGTCTGCCGGTTAGGGCCAGAACTTTCCGTTACTACTTCAACATCTAACTCCTGCGGGACGAAACACGACGAATCTTGCTCGTGCTCCCCATTAACATCAACTATTTCTGGTAAAGTCTGCCGGTTACGGCCAGAACTTTCCATCACTTCACAAATACTATCTTCCTGTGGGACGAGACGCGGCAAATTCTGCCCGCGCTCTCCATAAATACTTCTTCCGTACAGGCCCCTATAATCTCTTAGTTCGTCCTATAAGCGACCGAACTGCCTTAACCAGACCTCATCCCTCTCTGCATCCCCTCGCTCGATGACGGACGTTTTATCCGACATCTGATTTTCTCTCAACAATTGCGAATCATTCTTAAACTCAATCTCCAGTTCCGCTGTGGGTATTACAGCTGGCACCTTATAATCGATTTCCGGAACACTACTTAAATTGTTCTCACTGACAGTGAATGTACCTTCTACTGCCGTGTATACAGCTGATCTACTACTTGTGGGCGCACTCCTTTCTCTTAACACTGGCACACTCTCCCGCCGTTGATTATTCCATACGGAATTTTCATAACGACGACACCTGAGTTTTCTACTGTTATTGGGCCGCCAAAATTTCTCCACGCCCGGTCGGCCCCTCACCGGCGCGGCTAATGGTTTCCCTGTCTCGTCCCAGCAGATACGCTCCTCGGATGCTGCTGAGGCAGCTGATCACACCCTCTGGCGTTATTACTATTCTGTGGAGCCCCTATCACGTTAGTATGATACTGGTTTCCGTCATTCCTGTTATTATTTGCACTGTACCGTTTGTTATTACGGTCCGAACCATTATTGTTATTGCTGCCATGGTTGCGGTATGCATTATTCCCATGGTTATCGTTGTTGTGGTTGCTGTGGTACCCGTTGTTGTTACCACGGCCTCTACCACTGTCGCGATTATTGCGCCAATTGTCCTCGTCCTCCACCCTTTCCAGGAAATCATTTATTGTTCTGTAATTGCTCCCTACGTAGCGTTTTGTATCATCTGGAAGCTTCATGTAGAGTTCCCAGACTATTTCGGATTCCGTGCGGCGATCACGCAAATATTCCAACTTGCGGATCCAGCCCTGACAAAACTCCTTCATCGAACCGCGCGAATTCGCATCGAAAGGCCTCGATACGACAAATTCGCGCCAGACACTTTGCTGTTTTTGCTCTGACCAGTATTCAGCCAGAAACAAATTTTTAAATTCGTCAAAAGTCAGGTCCGTAATGTTGAGGTTTAAGCCCCAACGCTTGGCATCACCAGCCAACACATCAATAATCGCATTAATTTTTCTCTCATTAGTCCATGATCTGGGTAAAACTCTTTCACAATTCTCAATGAAATCCGTCGCGTGTATACCGCCTTTTTTCAAGTGGTCGAACCGCTCCTCTTTCGTCAACAATTCCGAACTATGTGCATAGATTGGCACATAGCTCTGTAAATCTATAAAGGATCGCCGAATAGATAGAGACAACTATAGGCCTATATTGTTGATATCAGTATAGCATGTATTGTGCTCGCATATTATGACCTTTCATGAGACCGAAAACTTCTTCTGTAGAAATCAATATAGATTCAACAAACAGCGATCGTGTGAAACGCAGCTCGCTGTGTTCGTGCATGAGACTCAGAAGGAAGTAAATGCCGAAGCCCAGTTGATACTGTGTTTCTTGACTTCCATAAGGCGTTTGACACAGTTCTGCACTGTCGCCTACTTAGGAAAATACAAGACACCGGAATCTCTGAAAAGCTTTGTGATTGGATTGCAGAGTTCCTATCAAATGGTTCAAATGGCTCTGAGCACTATGGGACTCAGCTGCTGAGGTCATTAGTCCCCTAGAACTTAGAACTAGTTAAACCTAACTAACCTAAGGACATCACAAACATCCATGCCCGAGGCAGGATTCGAACCTGCGACCGTAGCGGTCTTGCGGTTCCAGACTGCAGCGCCTTTAACCGCACGGCCACTTCGGCCGGCAGAGTTCCTATCAAATTGACCACAACAAATCATTCTAACGGAGAGAGCCGGCCGTTGTGGCCGAGCGGTTCTAGGCGCTTCAGTCGGGAACCGCGCTGCTGCTACGGTCGCAGGTTCGAATCCTACCTCGGACATGGATGAGTGTGATATCCTTAGGTTAGTTAGGTTTCAGTAGTTCTAAGTTCTAGGGGACTGATGACCCCAGATGTTAAGTCCCATAGTGCTCAGAGCCATTTGAACCATTTATAACGGAGAGAAATCTTCAGACGTAAAAGTACCTTGTTGATGCGATGATGTGTTATAGGACATTACTGTTCGCTATACATGTAAATGAACTAGTGAATAACGTTGTAAGCTCCACGACACTGTTGTAGGATGATGCTTTTGTAAATAGAGAGAGATCGCAAAGCTGGAAAACTGTATCGAAGTGGGGGAAGATCTTCAGAAAACGGGCTCTTAGTGCAGGGATTGGCAGCTGACCGTCAGCGTACAGAAATGCATCGTATTGGGAATAAATAGACAGAAGGGTCGTTATTAATTGCTTGGACAAGTGATGAGCTATCACTGGAAACAGTAACGCACAGTAAATATCTTGGGGCACGTAAACGGAACGATTTAAACTTCAACGACCACGCAAAACGAATCGAAAGAAAGGCAGATGCCAGACTGGGATTCGCAGGAAGAATATTCAGGAAGTGTTGTCCATCCACGAAAAAAGTAACTCTCAAAAATGGTTCAAATGGCTCTAACCACTATGGGGCTTAACATCTGAGGTCATCAGTCCCCTGGACTTAGAACTGCATAAACCTAACTAACCTAAGGACATCACACACATCCATGCCCGAGGCAGGATTCGAACCTGAGACCGTAGCAGCAGCGCGGTTCCGGACTGAAGCGCCTAGAACCGCTCTTCCACAGCGGCCGGCAACTCTCAAAACCTTCGTCCGAAAAAAATGGTTCAAATGGCTCTGAGCAATATGGGACTTAACATCTGTGGTCATCAGTCCCCTAGAACTTAGAACTGCTTAAACCTACCTAACCTAAGGACACCACACACATCCATGCCCAAGGCAGGATTCGAACCTGCGACCGTAGCAGTCACGCGGTTCCGGACTGAGCGCCTAGAACCGCTGGACCACCGCGGCCGGCCCTTCGTCCGATACTTGACTATTGCTCCTCAGTCCAGGATCCTTACCAGATAGGACTGGTAGAGGAAATAAAAAATATCTAAAGGAGCACAGTGCGTTTCGTCACAAGTACTTGAGTAAGCGTGAAAACGTGCAGAGATGCTCACCTATCTACAGTGACAGGGGCTACAAGAAATGCGTTGTGCATAGCTGATTAGCTTACTGTTAAAATTCAGAGACCGTAAGTTCCTTGAATAATCAACCAGTATATTGCTTTCTTCTACGTATGGAGGAGCACAAACAGTCATTCTTCCCGTGTGCAATCCGCGACTGGAACAGAAAAGTGAGGGACGACTGTGTTACACGAAGTACCCTCCGTCGCACACCAAAATGTGGCTTCATATGATTTTAACATGGCGCAGAAGTTGGCAGCTTGCTCTAAATGTTCAGAAATGTAAAATTTTGTACTTCACAAAACGGAAAAAATGTTGTATCCTGTGACTATAATATCAGTCACTGCTGGAATCGGCCAACTCATACAAGTACCTGGATGTAACAATATGTGGAGATACGAAATGGCATGATCACATAGGTTCAGATGTGGGTAAAGCAGGAGGTAGACCTCGGTTTATTGGTAGAATACTGGGGAAGTGGAATCGGTCCACAAAAGAGACTGCTTACAAATCACTCGTGCGACCCGTCCTACATTATTGCTCAAGTGTGTAGGACCCATACCAGATAGAACTAACAGGGGATATTAAACGTATGCAGAGAATGGCAGCACGAATGGCCACAGGTTTGTTTAATCCATGGGAGAGTGTCACAGAAATGCTGAAGGAACTGAAATGGCAGACTCTTGAAGACAGACGTAAACTATCCCGAGAAAGTCTATTAACAAAGATTCAAGAATCGGCTTTAAATGATTACTGTAGGGGTACACTACAACCCCCTACGTATCGCTCATACAAAGTTCATGAGGATAAGATTAGACTGATTACTACAGGCACAGAGGCATTCAATCCATGATTCTTCCCACGCTCCGTACGTGGAAAGAACAGGAAGAAATCCTGCTAACTGGTAGAATGGGACGTACCATCTGCATGCACCTCATGGTGGTTTGCAGAGTATAGGTGTAGATGTACAGATGCAGGTCTAGATGTTAGTGACTTCCTAATTGTCTCTGTAGTTGTCACCCATTGCTCGAAAAAGTACAGTAATTTATGACTACAAAGCTAGAAAACGTTTTCACGAAAATCTCATTGTTCTTTGTCTATAATTAACAACTCTTAATAAGATATTATGAAAAAGAGCATGTAAATTTGGCTGCCAACATTGTACATAGTAGAAGATGAAACAGCAGAAAGAGAACTCTGGTTTGAACGTGACAGATGAAATGATTCTTACGTCAGAGGCATCATTTGTGCTGCACGTGCAATAGTAGCCGAGCGCAGAGCTGTTGTATTAGAAAAATTTCTCGAGACGCTAAGCAGCCCGTTTACGAGGCCGTTATTGAATATACTTCGCAGAAGCAGTCTTATCGCTTTCAATTGGGTTACTTGCAAGTATGTTCTCTTTGAGGCGTTGACGTCCCAAGTGTGAGTTGTGGCATTTCGAATGGCGTTATAACGCGACGCAGACAGCGTAGCCTAGAACAGCATTGGTTTCTGTGGAGCATGCATTCTAATGGGGCAGTGTACATAGCCGCATAGGCCAACCGCCTGACCAGGTTATACACGTCTCGCTGCGCAGTGCATTCACTTTACGGGTTGTTGCCACAACGTCGACGTCGAAAGTACTGACAGAACTGCTGCGTAAAAAAAAAAAAAAAAAAAAAAAAAAAAAAACCTGTTCTTTGTGATGTCCGTCAATTAATTATACGGAAGAAATTCTCAAAGACTCAAAATGGGAAAGGACAGCTAAGGAAAGAATTTACTCGAATGATAAGGATACGAATTTACTTCAGTTAGAACAGTTGTATTTCTTTCTGATTTAATTCTGGAGCCAATAAATTAACCTTAATACTGCTGAAGAAAATTAACAGAAAAATAAAATTGACAGTGGCATGGTACATAAACTTGGCAACGGTCTTTCATGATCCATGGAGCCTGCCGTGATATGGCTCCTACGAGGCTGTTAAACTAAAGTTGTTTCTTGTTGTGCGACCATGCGTCGTAGCTCTAGCACTCGTTTTCTGCAATGGATGTAAACAGTTTATAGGATTTTCTGATAGTTCCTCAGTGTAATTCTCATCCAAATCCATTGCCGTCTCTGACGAATTACAACGTCATCGGCAAAGCTCGAAGCTTTTTCTTCTCCCTGAACTTTGCTGTCCTTTACAAGTTTACCTTTAGTTCCCTTTATTGCCTGCCTGATGAACAGATTTAATAATATTGTGGATAGGCTACAATCCTATCTCACTTCCTTCTTAATTGCCGCTTTTCTCTCATATCCTCCGTCTCTCTCAACTGCAGTCAAGTTTCAATACAGGATCTAAATAACCTTTAGGTCCCAGTATTTTATTCATACTGACAGGAGAATGCCGAAGAATATATTCTAGTCAGTGTCGTCAAAAGCTTTCTCTAAATCTGCAAATGCTACAGTAGTAGTTTCGCCTTTGTTTAATCTATCTTCTGTGATACGTCATAGAGTCAGTATTCTCATATTCCTACATTTCTCCGGAACCCAAACTGATCTTCCCCGAGGTTGGCTGCTACCAGTTTTTGCATTCTTATGTAAATCCTTTATTAAACTCATAGTTCTGTAGTATTCCCACCCATCATCACCTGAATTCTTTGTAAATGAAATTATTACATTCATGTCGACGTCTGATAGTATTTCGGCTATCTTATATATCTTACACACCACATATCATCCATGTTCCTATAGGCGGCATCTGTCTTTTCTCTATTTATGCACGTTTCTACAGTCTTGCATTTCTCCTCCAGCCTGATTAAACATTTTCTATATGTCTCATTTTTGGACATCTGTATTTCTTTTCGTCTGGGTTTATGTTTTCTCTTTTTACCATTTAAATTAAATACCTTCTGCGTTATCCGAGGATTTCTAATACACCTTGTCATTTTACCAATTTGATCATATGCCCCTTCATTTTTTTTAATCTCTCAAAGCTACTCTCTCGTCTTCTATTGTATTCCTCTCTTACGTTTCATTCAGTCATTGCCTAATGCTGCCCCTAAAACTCTCAACACCCTCTGGTTCTTTCAGTTTCTGCAGGTGTCATCTCGTTAATTGCGTATGCTTTTCGAAATTTGTTCTGTTTCACTCTGCAGTCCTCGAGCTAAATTACACATACTTCATCATAGGAAGCAACTTCAAAAATTACTATAGCGGCCCTGTAGGGGCATGTCATGGTACTCCACAAGAGTCAGGAAAGTTCAGAATAAAATTAATTTGCTCCGTTAAGTATTATTTAATTCTGGATTAATTTAATGTTCTGTTTCAGAAAAGGTAGTGCTAAAAGTTAAATATTTTCGGTATGGTTACTTTAACTTCCATATTTATTCAGCTCTATTTCGACATATTGAGTCTTTCAGTGTTTTCTTCATAGAATCATATTGTCTCCTTTCTTTGTGGAATACTTCTATCAGTTCTTCCGATTTTGCGGAAAACAGTTATCGAATGAATCCACTGCGATGCAGGAGACAGCAAGCTGTGTCGCTGCCTCAACATCAGCGCAGCCCGACGCAGGTACTTGGGGGAAGAGGGCTATCTGCGCTCTAACTTACGCTGCCCCATTAGACAGGAGGAGTCGCAGAAAACAACACTGCTCTGCGCCGTAGTGTCTGTGTCCCAGTATACCTTCGGCAGGCCTAAGTATGTACATTCTTCGAGGAATGTGTATGTCACAGAACGCTCACGCCTAAGCTCAACGCACCACTTTATCCTGCGAGCGGCTCGTTCCTCACGAGCGTATTGCTCGCACGTGTATAGGTACATCGCGAACACTGCGGGACGGCTTGCTCGCCTCAGGCAGTAACATGAATGGGGATGGCGGGTCCTACTGCAGAGCGGAGCACCCCGCTGCTGGCTAGGCACTCTATACTGCTGCGCCGTGCGGAACATGGCTAACGTGAGGCTAGACTGTGTATACGAGTATAAACCCAGTGCGATCTTACCTGAGATCTGAACGTAAATAACAAGAGAATATATCCAATAGGTCTATGATTCTGTTCATCTGTCGTATTATTTAAGCACATACTTAGATATAACAAACACCGTTCTAGTAGTATATAGTTCTCATGCACTGTCGAAAATTGAGATTCAAATTCTGACCAGTCCGTTGAATATGATACAAGAGTGTCAGCTGTCGAGCTTCGGCGTTAGCGTAAACAAATTAAGCTGCAGACTATAAGGCTGCTCGTACTGCGTTCGAGTCGCGTCATTCTTTGTTAATTTGTTGCATCGCTATAACGAATCACGTTTCTTCGAAAATGGACAATAATAATAATGGTGATGATGATGGTTGTGATAATAGTTGTGGCACACTCGTGGTGAGCTATAACTGAGGTATAATAATAATCGTGATGCAATGAACATTCTTTTATCGATGCATTCCGGCGCGTATCGCAGTGAAGTACTTCTGAAATATATCTACATTTTAATGTACTTTATGTATGTGGTACTAGCGTGAATTTATCGATAAATGTGTGTGCATTTCAACATGATACCTTTTTATACCTCGATTATACTTCGTCAATTAATTACTACTGTAATAATAATAATAATAATAATAATTCTTATTACGAGGGTCACTCCAAAAGAAATGCATACTATTTTTTTAAAAAATCCATCTTTTATTCTACATGTTTGAAAGTTTTACAGTGTGTAGATACATCCTTTAGGAACAATATTTTCATTTCTCCACATAATTTCCGTCCCTCAGAACTGCCTAACGCAATCTTGGAACCAGCGCCTATATACCCGCACGGTAAAATTCTGGACCAACCTGTTGGAGCCACTGTTTGGCAGCGCGCACAAGGGCGTCATCATCTTCAAACTTTGTCCCACGAAGAGAGTCTTTCAGTATCCCAAAGAGATGATAGTCACATAGAGCCAGGTCAGGACTGTAAGGCAGATGTTTCAGTGTTGTCCATCCGAGTTATGTGATCGCTTCCATGGTTTTTTGATTGACATTTGGCCATGCATTGTCGTGTAACAGCAAAACATCCTGCTTTTGCCGATGCGGTCGCACACGACTCAGTCGAGCTTGAAGTTTTTTCAGTGTCGTCACATATGCATCAGAATTTATGGTGGTTCCACCTGGCATGATGTCCACAAGCAAGAGACCTTCGGAATCGAAAGACACCGTAGCCATAACTTTTCCAGCAGAAGGTGTGGTTTTGAGTCTTTTTTCTTGGGTGAATTTGTATGATGCCACTCTACTGATTGCCTCTTCGTCTCTGGTGAAAAATGATGGAGCCATGTTTCATCACCTGTCACAATTCTTCCAAAAAATTCATCTCCACCATTCTCGTACTGTTCCAAAAGTTCGCTGCATACCGTTTTTCTTGATTCTTTGTGAGCCACTGTCAATATCATGGGAACCAACCCGGCACAAACCTTTTTTAACGCCAACACTGTCAGTATTCTGCAAACATTTCCTTCCCCTATCCCAACGGAGCGTGACAATTCGTTCACTGTGATGCGTCTGTCAGCAGTCACCATTTCGTTAACACTCTGCACATTGTCTGGAGTGTGTGCAGTACGAGGCCTGCCGCTGCGAGGACTATTCTCAATATTTCCGTGCCCGCTTTCATCACGTAACCTGCTTGCCCACCGACTAACTGTACTGCGATCGACAGCAGCATCTCCATACACCTTTTTCAACCTCTTGTGGATGTTTCCCACCGTCTCGTTTTCACAGCACAGAAATTATGCGACAGCGCGTTGCTTCTGACGAACGTCAACTGTAGCAGCCATCTTGAAGACATGCCGTGACGGCGCCACTCACGGAACAGGTTCAACTAAGTTTCAAAACAAGCGGGAAGAATGTGTCTACACACTAAAACTTTTACACATGCAAAATGAAAACTGTATTTTTACAAAAATAGTGTGCATTTCTTTTGGAGCGACCCTCGTATTATCCGAAGAAACAGATTCGTTGTAGCGATACAAGCTTTTGGTAGAAGATTGACAAAATATTACGGGACTGAAACACTGCTCTTAGTGTTCCGCCTTAACCGGTCCCGCTAAACCCGATTCTACGTGGCTGGCGCCCATCAGGGTACAAAGACTTTGAACCTCGATTTTTCAAAAACACGACCGAGTGAGGTGGCGCAGTGGTTAGCACACGGGACTCGCATTCTGGAGGACGATGGTTCAATCCCTGGTCCGGTAATCCTATTTAGGTTTTCCGTGAATTCCCTAAAAGGCTCAACAAAAATGCTGGGATAGTTCCTTTGAAATTGCAAGGCCGACTTCCTTTCCCATCCTTCCCTAATCCGATGAGACCGATGATCTCGCTGTTTGATCTTTTCTCCAAGCAACCCAACCCCAACCTCCTCAAAAACGCTTAACAAGCCCATCATACCAGAGCAGCATTTGTTAAATTTACGTATATACAAGTCGTTTGAAGGATGAGAAAAATCGTTCTATGTTCCCCCTGTAAGCTCTAGGGTAGCAGAACAGCTTTTATCAAAATATCTTTTTTTATGTTCCTGGAAAATTTACTGATCAGAAGGATTTCAACTGCGCATATTCGGCACGTAAGACATAGACTCGAAGAATCGATTTTGCCCACATCACTAGGGAAATATTTGTCTTGGCATAACAGTGCGCGACTGTTTATCGACTTAGTGTCAAGAAACTCTGTCAAAAAAGTAGTGGACGAGCAGTTTACACTGCCTGTGCTAAAAGTTGTTGTCAAATCTTAAATGGAAACTCTATAATAACGAATTCACGGTATTCATATAATGATGGCTTCAGTATGCTTGTATCGATACATCTGACTGTGCATGAAGTGCATATGGGGCCTGAAGATGACATTATTGAGATGCGGAAACTGGTTATCTAAATAAAATAACTTCTCAAAACGTACTGCGGTTTGGCGATTTTCCTTGGTGGAAAGTGCTGAGAATGATTCCATTCCTATTGTGTAAGCGACGCCAGCGCAATAACCGCTGTAAACAGCAGATATGCATTCTGTCAATCTGTTGCAAGAAGGCATTATTAAATAGTGGACACACGACAGTAATGTGTCAACGTTGTGTCGCAAATCGCAATGGGCAAAATGTCTAAGTCAAGTGTTCAAGACATTCTCAAGAATGTTTTGAAGAAGATAACTGTGTGTGTGTGTGTGTGTGTGTGTGTGTGTGTGTGTGTGTGTGTGTGTGTGAGTGTGCAAAGACTGTCCCGCATACCATGACTCTCGAACAAAAGCAACGACACGTAGATGTCTGTTGCGAACTCATTGAAAAGCAGAAAGACGACTGGGAAGAGGACTGGGAAGAATCATAGAGGGTGACAAGACTTGATGCTATCAATATGAATCTCCCCGAAAACGACCAATTGCAGGAATCCACATCAAGGATCAACACTTTGACGACGTAACAGACTGTCGAACCTTTGTGAGGCACGAGTTGAACAACATCCCAAAGCAGGACTTTACTGACAGTTTCACGTGGTTTAAAGAACGTTTTGTGCTATATACTCAAGTGGAGATAGGCTGTGTAGACTGTCTGAAGCACTGAAACCACCATCTTAAAATTCCTGTATATTTTAGTAAGCTATTCTGAAAACTTTTTGCGCTGGTGGGTACTGTATATGCGTTGTATCTTCTCCGGAGCCTCGTGCAATATGGCATGATATATTGTTTTCAGTAGTAGAAAGTTGACGCCCATGGACTGAAATTGGTTACAGTTTGAAGGTGACCTCACTAACGAAGCAGGTCGTTCCGGCCGCGGTGGCCGAGCGGTTCTAGGCTCTACAGTCTGGAACCGCGCGACCGCTACGGTCGCAGGTTCGAATCCTGCCTCGGGCATGGGTGTGTGTGATGTCCTTAGGTGCCGGTCGCGGTGGTCTCGCGGTTCTAGGCGCGCAGTCCGGAACCGCGAGACTGCTACAGTCGCAGGTTCGATTCCTGCCTCGGGCATGGATGTGTGTGATGTCCTTAGGTTAGTTAGGTTTAAGTAGTTCTAAGTTCTAGGGGACTGATGACCTCAGATGTTAAGTCCCATAGTGCTCAGAGCCATTTGAACAAAGCAGGTCGTGTGCAGAATTTTCGGCTTAGTTAGGCCATTTTTGAACGACGATGTACCGCAGATCCCTCGAACAAAAAACTGTGCCTAGTAGACTGCACCCACCCACAAGAAGAGTCGTAGAAATTTAGAATATATTCTGAGCTCAAACGTAATAAGGTGTTTCGCACAGCATGATCTCCCCAACGCGAACAAGTATGGATTCCGATAATATCGGTCATGCGAAACTCAACTCACCCTATTCTCACACGAAGTCCTGAAAGCCAGTCAGGTTGTACGATCACGTGACGTATCATACAAAATTTGTGAAGTTATCGAGGATTTCTTGGTAGGGACCACGCAGCATGTTTTCTTGGATGGAGTGTCATCTACAGATGAAGAAGTAACATAAGGCATCCTCCAGCGATGTGTATTGGGTCCCGTGCTGTTCATGTTATATATTAATGACCTGTAAGACGATATAAATAGTAACCTCAGGCATTTTGCAGTTGATGTAGCCATCTGTAATGAAGTACTGTCTAAAAACAGCTGCAAGAATAATCAGTCTGATCTTGGCTGGATTTAAAAATAGTGCGAAGATTGCCACTTTCTGTAAATGTTCATAAATATAAAATTGTTCACTTCACAAAACGCAAATCCTTAGAATCATATGGCTACAGTATCAGTGAGTCACAACGAGAAGCTTGACAGTTTTTAGAAATATGTACTTGAATGATCAAAGGAGCTCAGCTCTATATAAAATAGTGGCAGACGCCAGTTCACTGATAGGATACGGGGAAAATGAAATCGGTCTACAAAGGCAATAGCGTACAAAACACTTGCGCGACCCGTTCTAGAATAATGCCACGAGTGTTCACGGGTCATTTATCATGCGAAAACAGACTTACGAAGTTTTAACGACCAGTATTATGCGAGGAATGATGGAATATACTACAGCACGCTACGTGTCACACATGTAGTTACCGTGAATGAAAATGAAATGATCGTGAGGCTTTGATGGCCGGGAGGCCCCATCCGGGGAAATTCGGCCGCCGAGTTGCAAGTCTTATTTTAGGCCACCTTTTGCGACTTGTGTATCGATGATGACGAGATGAGGATAAATACAACATCCAGCCCACGAGCGGAGAAAAAATCTCCAACCCACCCGGGAATCAAACCCGGGTCCGCTGCATCGTAGGCAAGCGCGTTACCACTCTGCTAAGCAGGTGGGCACCGAGAGTAAACGATCAGACCAATTACAGCGAACACAGAGGCATCTAAGCACTTTTTCTGCGCTTCATATGTGAATGGAACGGGTAGGAACCCTAACGTGGCACAGTGGGAATCAGTCCCTGCCATGCTTTTCAGGTGTTTCCAGAATATGGCTGTAGATGTTGTACAAGCAAGGCAGTGGCGTTCAAATAGTCCAGAAGAACCCGGATTTCTCGCTACTATTACAGTTAAACGAGCGCTACTGCGTATGGGGATCTGAAGAAGACAAATGGTAAGGAGAAAGCATCGGCAGAAGGCCATCGAAACTGAACTGCAGCTGATAAGGCACGAGTGGTCTTCTCCGGTGAGTCACAGGATGGTGCCAGCGGAACATGAAATATGTGAAGAAACACGCTAGGCGGATGCGACTGCGTCACCCTGTGGAAGTGTCTCGGCGGCATACCTTGGAACCAGTAGTCCATACGGAATGCGCCCTCGACCGCTTTGGTTACGCGTCCATCCTCTGAGATAACGTGCAACGGCCAGACGTGGTTATTGCTCGTCTTCCCTTCCTTCAGTAAGATAATGAGCCTTGCCACGTATCTACGTGAGTCAGAGTATGAAGAAAGCACACGTTACTCTTATTTATAAGAAGGGATGCCACGGAATTCTTATTATTCATTTTTATTTAATTTGTTGTCTTTCGCGGTACCTTGCAAGTCAAAGTTACTACGTCACGAAAGCGGTTGGTACATATTTGAATAAAATTCTTTTGGGCTTTAGGCCTCGTCATTTTGAAATCAAGTCCACTATTAAAACTCACCATTGGACCGACCTTGCAGCATTCCTCGTAAGGATGACTAAATTGCTGCACGTTTATATATCTCACTTGTTTTTGTAATTCTGACAATTGGACGAACACAAAGCAATTTTGGTACGATGTCATGGTCGTTGCATGCCTTCAGAATAGTGAGATCGTTCAGCAGTTTCTCCGTTCTATTCTTCCTTTGTTCCAGATGGCGGATACTAAGATTAAATTCTTTCCAAAGGCCTTAAGAAGTCGATGTAGTCTGTACTAATTCGCGGAAAGTCATCGAGTAAAACAGAAGTGATTTCCAGCATTCTATAAGGTTGTGTTATAGGCCCTCTGTAGTTACTTATCTACGTAAACGATTTAGGAGACAATCTGAGCAGCCGTCTTGCAAATGATGCTGTCGTTTATCGTCTAGTAAAGTCATCAGAAGATCAAAACCAATTGCACAACGATTTAGATAAGATATCTATATGGTGCGAAAATTAGCAATTGAACCTAAATGAACAGTGTGAGGTTGTCCACATGAGTGCTAAAAGAAATCCGATAAACTTGGGTTACCCGATAATTCAATCAAATATAAAGGCCGTAAATTGAACTAAATACCTAGGAATTACACTTACGAATAACTTAAGTTGGAAAGAACATATAGAAAATGTTGTGGATAGGCGAGCCAAAGACGCAATTTATTGGCAGAACACGTAGAAGATGCAACAGATCTATTAAAGAGACTGCCTACACTATGGTTTTCTGTCCTGTTTCGGAGTACTGCTGCGCGGTGTGAGATCTTTACCAGATAGGATTAATGGATTACATCAAGGAAGTTCAAAGAAGAGCAGCACGGTTTTTATTGTAGAGAAACAGGGGAGAGAGTGTCACGGACATAACAGGATTCGGGTTGACATCATTAAAACAGTTGATGTGGAATCTTCTCACGAAAATCCAATCAACAACTTCCTCCTCCGAATGCAAAAATATTTTGTTGACGCCGACCTACGTAGGGAGAAACGATCATCTTACTAAAATAAGCCAAATCAGAGCTCGAACGGACGATATAGGTGTTAGCTCTTTCCGTGCGCTGCTCGAGAGTGGAATGGCAGAATTATTGTGATGGTCGTTCGATGAACCCTCTGTCAGACACTTAAGTGTGATTTGCAAGGTAGCTATGTAGATGAGGATACGTTGCATTGCACACCCTGTTGGGGAAAGTTATTGAACTAGCAGTCGAGAAATACAGCGAGACAGTTTTTTTTCATCAATAAATATCTCGGGAAGAGAGTAAGAGAGTAGGACAGGCAATCATTAATACAGGAATAGGCTGACAGTTTGTCTGGAAAACCTGGAACTCTCAGGTAAATTAAATTTACGGGAAAAGTCAGGGAAGTATCAAGGAAATTTGAAGGACTCGAGGAATTGAGAGAGACTCTGCGGGGAGTTGAACTGTTCACGAAAGGAAATACGTTTTCTAAGTGGTTGTTTAGAAATCACTGGTAATGTGCTTCGTAAACAATCGGTTGTGGAGTTCTAATTTAAGAATTAACATATGATAAAATTTTGTGAATGAAAGCATGGCCCAGGTAGGCTGCATTATTTTTTATTATCGATGCAATTGGCCAGTTTCGACGTTTGGTAATTTTCAAGCTCGTATCTTAGGCTTCCAGCTTCATTTTAAGTTACAATATATCACTGGTATACGTCGATAGGAATACAGCTTGCTTATGTGCGTATGTGGCACAAAAACAATATACTATTGTACATGGTTACGTAACCACTGCTTTGCCAATGTCAAGTGGAATGACACTTGAAATTCTACTTGGAAATGGTCAACGAATGCTTGGTTGCGAGCTTGTGGGATTCTAACCACTTTGGCGCAGCTGGAAACCCGAGAACGTTTTATGCACTGTTGTAATGTTGGTTGCTGGATCGCTGCTACTTCCGGCTTGCTCGTCGATGACGGGAATCTTCGTTTTGTCCGTGAGTTCTCTGCCCGCTGGCCCGTTTTCCATTGTAAGATAGTGCGGCGGTGTGTAACATGCAATTGAGAGTTTGTCATGTAGCTCCGAATTCATCATTCTCAGAAAAGCAAAAGTGAGTATGTTTAATTTATATTAAGTATAGATACGAAAATATGTTTTGTCGCTCAGCGTTTAATGTTCAGTCATCGGATCTTTTTTTTTCATGTTTCAATGCAGAGTAGTATTTCTCCGACTTTGTCACAGTCTCATACTGCATGGTACCAGTGATCTCTGTGTGAAGAGCGTCTGGCGCGAAACACGACGCGTGGTTGCTGCGAAATCTACAATATTACACTCCAATGGAAACTGTTCGAATCAAATTCATCCTAGTATCTATCATATGTTGTTTCGATTTTAAGAAATTACGTTTTAAAGACGGGAATATCAGAACAGCATTTTGCAAAGAAATGATTTCTCGTTGTAAGTTTTCAAAAATCAAAACTTTTTTGTTAATGGCTGGAAGGAATGGTTGAAGATGTGCGTTCTGGAGCTATAAATTTTAAAATGAAGCACTGCCACGGGGCACTGCGTGATCCATTGCACCAAATCAAATATATAGTCCTTGACCAGCTTACCAACTACCTAACTACTAACAACCTACTAGACGAATACCAATCAGGTTTCCGTAAACATCGAGGCACAACATCCGCACCGATAAAGGTGACAGATGACCTGAAACTTGCCATGGACAGACAAGAAGCGACTATCATTTGCTTCTTAGATATCAGCAAAGCATTTGATACTGTCGACTTCGACATCTTACTAGCCAAACTTAGCGGTCTAAATTTCTCACCAAGTGCAGTGCAATGGTTTCGCTCATACATGACGTCTCGTCAGCAACGCGTCCTGTCCGGGAATATAAAATCACAATGGCGGCAGGTAGTGTCAGGCGTTCCCCAAGGCTCAGTACTGGGTCCCATACTCTTCTTTCTGTGTGTCAATGATGTGTCATCGGTTCTGACTTATTGCAAACATCATATGTATGCTGATGACCTTCAGTTGTATCTAAGTGCGAAACCAAACAATCTTAAGAAAGCTATTGAAAACTTCAATACTGATCTCGATGCACTATCAAAATGGGCACAGGACATAGGGCTAAAATTAAACCCATCTAAAACCCAAGCGGTACTTGTTGGTCACTCTAAGCTCATTAGCCCAAAACATCGGGAATCCGTACCATCTCTTATCCTAAATGGAACAAATATTAACTTCTCTCCCTCAGCAAAGAGGTTGGGAGTAATAATAGATGAAAATCTAAATTGGACACAGGACGTAACTGCAGTGTGCAAAAAAGCATCAGCATCCCTTCATGTCCTACAAAAGCTCTTCCCTTTCGATCTGAAAGAGGAATTAGTACAAACGCTTATACTCCCAGTCATTGACTACAGCGATATTATCCTACAAGGCCTCTCTCAGGAAAACTCGCTACGTCTGGAACTGGTTCGACTTTTTGATCACATTTCACCAGCATATGCAAAATTGTCCTGGCTGCGTGCAGACAAACGCAGAGATTTCCATAGACACATTCTCATCTACTGCCTTATAAATGTACACTGTCGCTCATATCTCTCCTCGTCCTTAACGCTTATGTCGGAACAACATGACAGAAACACACGTTCCCATCACAATAAAACCCTCTGTGTTCCACGGCATCGCTCAGTCACCTTCTCCAAGTCCTTTACAGTAGCGGGAACCCGACTCTGGAGTAACCTCCTTTGTTATGTTAGAGAACTTAAAAACATGTCCGGCTTCAAAAAACAGTTAATGACGTATCTACTTAAGCAACAGTAATGCCTTCCTCTGTACACGAATGCACTTCACCGCATTACTTCCCTCTTTCCCCCTCCTTAAGTCTCCCTCCCCCGAAACTCGCTATACTAGTAAACATCTACTTTACACACCAAGATATTAATGTACATCTGCTCAAATTTTCGTTACTGTTGCCAATTTTTCTCATGTTTATCATTATTATTTGATTTTTTTACTGTTAATATTATTACTTTTATCATAATTTGTATGTATAGTACCTGTTGTAAAAATACTGCCAGTACTTACTTTATTAGGTCTTAGTCATTACTCTTTATTCATATTGTGACTAGAGTAATCTAATTTTCTTATTTAAAGTATTGTCATGATGTAACTGCGATGTGTGAAATGCTGCATGTGTGAAACACTGGTCCGATGTAAGAGAGGGCCTGATGGCCCTAATCTGATCAGGTTAAATAAATAAATAATAAATAATAATAATAAATCACTAGTTTCCTGTCATCCACACTCCAGTGGCGTCGCACGTGACGCCACCTGAAGCGTCACCTGGCACTAACCACAGCAATGTGTCGCTTATCAGCAACTGCAATTGCACCCCTTACGTTTTCATCTACATCTACGTGATTACTCTGCTATTCACAATAAAATGCCTGGCAGAGGGTTCAATGAACCACCTTCAAGCTGTCTCTCCACCGTTCGACTCTCGAACGGCACCCAGGAAAAATGAGCACTTAAATTTTTCTGTGCGAGCCCAGATTTCTCTTATTTTATCATGATGACCATTTCTTCCTATGTAGGTGGGTGCCAACAGAATGTTTTCGCAATCGGAGGAGAAAACTAGTGATTGTAATTTCATGAGAAGATCACGTCGCAACGAAAAAGCCTTTGTTTTAATGATTGCCACTCCACGTATCATGTCTGTCACACTATCTCCCCTATTTCGAGATAATACAAAACGGGCTGCCCTTCTTTGTACTTTTTCGATGTCATCCGTCAGTCCCACCTGATACGGATCCCACACCGCACAGCAGTACTTCAGAATAGGGCGGACAAGCGTAGTGTAAGCAGTCTCTTTGGTAGACCTGTTGCACTTTCTAAGTGTTCTGCAAGGGAATCGAGTCTTTGGTTTGTTCTACCCACAATATTAGCTATGTGATCGTTCCAATTTAGGTTATTTGTGATTGTAATTCGCATTCGGGAGGACGACGGTTCAATCCCGCGTCCGGCCATCCTGATTTAGGTTTCCCGTGATTTCCCTAAATCACTCCAGGCAAATGCCGAGATGGTTCCTCTGAAAGGGCACGGCCGACTTCCTTCCCCATCCTTCCCTAATCCGATGAGACCGATGACCTCGCTGTCTGGTCTCCTTCCCTAAACAACCCAATCCAACCCAACCCTAAGTATTTAGTTGAATTTACAGCCTTCAGATTTGTGTGACATATCGCGTAATCGAAATTTAGCTGATTTTTTTTAGTAATCATGTGAATAACTTCCCACTTTTCCTTATTCAGGGTTAATCGCCACTTTTCGCACCATACAGATATCTTATCTAAATCATTTTGCAAGTCGTTTTGATCACCTGATGACTTTACAAGAAGGTTTTAACTCCCTGCACACACTGTGCTAGCTGGAGTGCTAGTAAGACTTTGGAACTCATGAGTAGCTTCTTCCGCGGATTTCATGCGTTTTAATTATTGTTTATTTCTTTATTTATTTTTATTTTTACGGGCGCCCACCGTAATGCTCAGCTGTTCCTTTCCGCCAATACACGAGGTCTCTCTGGCTTTGGTTTAGCTGCTGTTGTTCGTTAACGGTTTCACTTCAAAATGATATTTCCATCGGTTGAATTGGGAAGCTGTATTAGTGTTGAAATTTCCTCGATGGATTTGGTATTGACCAGGAAATCTCCCCGTTGCACCCCCCCCCCCCCCCCTCCGCTCTCCTCAGATGTAGTGATAAGAGGGCATAGTGGACAGCGCGGCAAAAACTGAACACAGAACAAGTGTGAAAACAGGGAGAAGGTGTACTGGGCTGTGATAAAACAGGAGAATGGAAACAGTGGACGGTCCAAGAACAAGAAGCGCAGTATAGAGCAAGGGCGAACAAAAGTAGCGTCGTGGTTAAGTGTAAGTGGCTGGAATGCCAGGCGGGCTAAAGGACTTCAGACCTCCCTAGTGCCATTTTTTTATTCACTGTTCGCTTTATTCAAATTTGTGTCTTTTTCGTGGTGTCACGTCCGTTTGCAACAGCGAGGTATGAGTTAGGGACCTGTAATGACAGTTGATTCTGCACTACTACTCTGTCACCAACCGGAAGGCAGTGGCTTGCGAATGGGAACCGCAAACTTCTGATGACAAGCCGACAAGTCAACAGAAATGTTTTCTGGTGTGTCATGCAACGCATTAGTGATAGGTGTGTCATGTGATAGTAATCTCTTATCGACAGACCTAATTTGTACTACTGGTAAGTAAGTGAGTGTACTATGTCTCCTTGCCCTATATAGGTGTTCGTATGAATGTGAATGTGATCACTCCCAAGGAAATGATGAAAACATAATAGTTTGTCACATAAGCTGCAACAAATGAACGCAACAGTTTCACAATCATCGTTTATGCGTGCTATGTCAAAACATATGTTTTTAACGTTTTTGAAGCTGCGTTCCGTTTTGGAAGTCTTGACCCTTGAATTCCTTTGTTGTAACATAGTTCACATCCGTTTATTGGTTGTTTTTATTTCTATGTGGTTTCTCGCCTGCTCTCACTGTTCATGACATTTACTTGTGACTGTAACGTACTCTTTCCGCGTGACTCATATTCTACGAGGGTGAGTCAAATGATAACCTTAAATGTTTTTTTAAATATTATTTATTGTGCAGAAGTGGTACAAAGCTTTATCACTTTTCAACATAATCTTCCCCATGCTCAATGCAAGTCCTCCAGCGCTTACAAAGTGCATAAATTCCTTTAGAAAAAAATACACTCCTGGAAATGGAAAAAAGAACACATTGACACCGGTGTGTCAGACCCACCGTACTTGCTCCGGACACTGCGAGAGGGCTGTACAAGCAATGATCACACGCACGGCACAGCGGACACACCAGGAACCGCGGTGTTGACCGTCGAATGGCGCTAGCTGCGCAGCATTTGTGCACCGCCGCCGTCAGTGTCAGCCAGTTTGCCGTGGCATACGGAGCTCCATCGCAGTCTTTAACACTGGTAGCATGCTGCGACAGCGTGGACGTGAACCGTATGTGCAGTTGACGGACTTTGAGCGAGGGCGTATAGTGGGCATGCGGGAGGCCGGGTGGACGTACCGCCGAATTGCTCAACACGTGGGGCGTGAGGTCTCCACAGTACATCGATGTTGTCGCCAGTGGTCGGCGGAAGGTGCACGTGCCCGTCGACCTGGGACCGGACCGCAGCGACGCACGGATGCACGCCAAGACCGTAGGATCCTACACAGTGCCGTAGGGGACCGCACCGCCACTTCCCAGCAAATTAGGGACACTGTTGCTCCTGGGGTATCGGCGAGGACCATTCGCAACCGTCTCCATGAAGCTGGGCTACGGTCCCGCACACCGTTAGGCCGTCTTCCGCTCACGCCCCAACATCGTGCAGCCCGCCTCCAGTGGTGTCGCGACAGGCGTGAATGGAGGGACGAATGGAGACGTGTCGTCTTCAGCGATGAGAGTCGCTTCTGCCTTGGTGCCAATGATGGTCGTATGCGTGTTTGGCGCCGTGCAGGTGAGCGCCACAATCAGGACTGCATACGACCGAGGCACACAGGGCCAACACCCGGCATCATGGTGTGGGGAGCGATCTCCTACACTGGCCGTACACCACTGGTGATCGTCGAGGGGACACTGAATAGTGCACGGTACATCCAAACCGTCATCGAACCCATCGTTCTACCATTCCTAGAACGGCAAGGGAACTTGCTGTTCCAACAGGACAATGCACGTCCGCATGTATCCCGTGCCACCCAACGTGCTCTAGAAGGTGTAAGTCAACTACCCTGGCCAGCAAGATCTCCGGATCTGTCCCCCATTGAGCATGTTTGGGACTGGATGAAGCGGCGTCTCACGCGGTCTGCACGTCCAGCACGAACGCTGGTCCAACTGAGGCGCCAGGTGGAAATGGCATGGCAAGCCGTTCCACAGGACTACATCCAGCATCTCTACGATCGTCTCCATGGGAGAATAGCAGCCTGCATTGCTGCGAAAGGTGGATATACACTGTACTAGTGCCGACATTGTGCATGCTCTGTTGCCTGTGTCTATGTGCCTGTGGTTCTGTCAGTGTGATCATGTGATGTATCTGACCCCAGGAATGTGTCAATAAAGTTTCCCCTTCCTGGGACAATGAATTCACGGTGTTCTTATTTCAATTTCCAGGAGTGTATTTTGATAGTCTGCGCAACCACTCATGCACTGCGTGGCGTACCTCTTCATCAGAACGGAACTTCTTTCCTCCCATTCCGTCATTCAGTGTCACTCGGCAGTTTTCCTTCACTATGGCTTCAACTGCTGCAATGTTCTGTGGAGTTACAACTCGTTGTGCCTGACCTGGACGAGGAGCATCTTCCACTGAAGTCACACCATTTGTGAACTTCCTACTCCATTCGTAGACTTGCTGCTGTGACAAACATGCATCACCGTACTGAACCTTCATTCGTCGATGAATTTCAATAGGTTTCACACCTTCACTTCGCAAAAACTGAATAACAGAACGCTGTTCTTGCCTGGCGCAAGTCGCAAGTGTGGCGGCCATCGTTATAGTGATACTGCGACGGTATGTGTGCATCTGCACTATGCTGCCACCTACAGGCCACTCTGCACGCTGTTTGTAGTAACTTAAAGGCTAATGGCGCGAAATTTCGATTTATTATTACAAATTTAAGGTTCAAATGGCTCTGAGCACTATGGGACTTAACTTCTGAGGCCATCAGTCCCCTAGAACTTAGAACTACTTAAACCTAACTAACCTAAGGACATCACACACATCCATGCCCGAGGCAGGATTCGAACCTGCGACCGTAGCGGTCGCGCGGTTCCAGACTGAAGCGCCTTGAACCGCTCGGCCACTCCGGCCGGCACAAATTTAAGGTTTTCAATTGACTCCTCCTCGTACAATCAGTGTATAGAATAACAACTGCCAAGACTACAGAAAGCGAACAAACATTTCAATGACCGGACGGACAGTCCATAATGCTGTGAAAAAAAGAAAAAAATGGCACGAGCTGGTTTTGAACACGGCTCACCTGCTTGCTAGTCCACCACCGTGACCACTTACCCACGACGCCGTTGCTCTTTTAGGCTGCGCTTCATTGTACTTGTTGTTCTTGGACCGTTGACTATTTGTATTTTGCTCTTTTTCACAGTTCAATACACCTTCTTCCTGTTTTCATGCTTGATCTGCGATCAGTTTTTGACGGGATATCTACTGGACCATAGTATCCCTAAATCTGAGGGGGAAACGATGGGGAGTTTGCCTTGTGAGTTGACACCCTTCGACTTGACCACATTGAGAGTAACTGTGATCTCCCGAAAGATTCTTTCTGTTGTTACTGCTTCTCTCCTGACAAAACAGTACTGCCTTCCTACTTTTATAGTTGGTGGGTTCGCCTATCGTGACATCTAGTGATCAATTCCGCATTAAACAGGGTGGCCGGATACTTTTGATCTGATTGTGTAAAAATAAGAAAAAGTTCCTTCTAGCATGAATCGACCAAGCGACCTTATTATTTGAAAACAATAAGTCTACACATGCAGCCTGCTTTATACTTTTCAAAATGTTATTTGGAGCGTGTTTGAGAACTGCTTTAGGAACTTGATGGCCTTGCACTGAACTTGAATTGCTGTAAGAATGAAGAATATTGAAGAGGCGCCAGTCCATAAGGTGAGCTTGTTAGGCGTTTCGACCTCACTCGTCACATCGGTAAGGGCGCTGCTAAAGCCGTAGACGAGCGCCTGTGAGGAGCACTCCCCCACCCACCACCCCACACCCACACACAGCGGCCTCAGCCAGTGAGGGAACGAAAATGTGGCGTTATTGTGTGACGGTAGGTAGCAGGGCTGTGCTTGTGACTGCCAGCAGCCAGTTAAACGCTGGCGCCGGCGCCGGCGCGGAAATCCGCTCGCTTTGAGCGCAAATCGGCTGAATTCCGGCGGCACGACAATGCAGCGACCTGCGCGCTACGGCTAAGCAGAGCTCGCGGGCGCTCCTGGGAGTCGCTGCATCTGCGCTATTGCCATTTCCTCATATCGACTGGCAACTTCCTGTTTCGACCTCGTGACATAGTGTCAAGTGCAGAATCCTGCAACGGCTGAATTATTAAAATGTCTGCTGCAGCACCTACTGCCGTGATAACCTGTCCCGTTCGTTCATCCGTTAAGCCCCTTTTACACGACCGACTTTGTTATCGCAATTGAATACTCGATACAAGTCAGTCTACTGCAGCGCCCTTAGCTTTTTATTCCAGTACTGTTTTTAAGTAATAGAGCCCAGTACGTGGTTCTCGACGGCGAGTGATCAACAAAGACAAGAGTATTTTCAGAAGTGCTCCAAGAAAGTGTAATGCTCTCTCCATTCATAAATGACCTGTCGGATAGGGTGAACAGCAATTTACAGTTGTATTCTGATGACGCTGTGGTGTACGAGAAGGTGTTGTTGAGTGACTGTAGGAATGTACAAAATGACTTAAACAAAATTTCTAGTTGCTATGACGAATGGAAACTTGCTCTAAATGTAGAAAAATGTAAGTTGATGTTGATAAGTAGGAAAAATAGTCCTGTAACTTTCGAATACACCATTAGTAGAGTGCAGTTTGACACAGTCACTTCGATTAAATATTTAAGCGTAACGTTGCAAAGCGATATGGGATGGAATGAACACATCAGATTGGCAGTAGGGAAGGCGAATGATCTACTTCGTTTTATTGGGAGGTCGTTGGGAAACTGTGGCTCATCCATAAAGGAGACAGCATATAGAACATTAGTGCGAACCATTCTTGAATACTGCTCGAATGTGTGGAATCCCCCACCTGGTGAGATAAAAGGAAGACATCGAAGCAATTCAGAAGTGTGCTACTAGATATGCTGCCGATAGGTTCATTCAGCATGTGAGTGGTGCGGAGATAATACTTGAACGCAAATTGGTATTACTGGAGGAAGTGGGCGTCCTTTTCGTGAAATGTTGTTGAGAAAGTTGGGAGAACAGGTATGTGCGACCGACTGCTGAGGATTCTACTGCCGCCAACGGATATTTCGCGTAGGACAACGAAGATAAGTGAAATTAGAGGTCGTACGGGGACCTTTAAGCAGTCTTTTCTTTATCGCTCTATTTGAGAGAGGAACAACAGGAAAGGAAATGACTATTGGTGGTACAAGGAACCCTCCGCTATGCACCGTACGGTGGTTTCCGGAGTATGTATGTAGTTGTAGATACAGATGCAGATATAGATATACTGAGTCTTGTCTGTTTCGAGTGATCATTTTCGTTTATACGTCAGGGCCAAATTTGCGTATGTTATGAGCTGCCTGTTGTGCAGGTTGGTATCTGAACGGCGGAAGAGAGGTTGTAAAGGAGTAACCTTTTTTGTTTTTTTGGAAATTTGTGGTAAGGTCTTATGGGACCAAACTGCTGAGGTGATTGGTCCCTAAGCCTACGTACTACTTAATCTAACTTACGCTGTGGACAACAAACACACCCATGCCGAGGGAGGACTCGAACCTCCGACGGGGGCAGCCGGACGGACCGTGACAAGGCACCTTAGACCCTGCGCGGCATTAACTAACGTTTTTGCGATAAATTTTAAGTATAGTAATAAAATTTAGAAACAATCAATGATAACGGTCTATTAATGAATAACGCAGAATTCACAATGGAAGGTCTTTTCAAAAGTTGTGTGTTACGTTCTCTACACTCGTGAGAACAGAAAGAATAGGAAAAGTGTCGTCCAACCATTTCAGAACATATACATTAATGTGCTCGAGAAAATATAAATTGAAAACACGTCAAACAGTATCTAGAACACAGTAAATAGTACCTTTTTGCTTAATCTTTAGTGTCTTCTTATTTTACTAAGCGCCAAATGGTTCAAATGGCTCTGAGCACTATGGGATTCAACTGCTGAGGTCATTAGTCCCCTAGAACTTAGAACTAGTTAAACCTAACTAACCTAAGGACATCACAAACATCCTCCATGCCCGAGGCAGGATTCGAACCTGCGACCGTAGCGGTTCAAATGGTTCAAATGGCTCTGAGCACTATGGGACTCAACTGCTGAGGTCATTAGTCCCCTAGAACTTAGAACTAGTTAAACCTAACTAACCTAAGGACATCACAAACATCCATGCCCGAGGCAGGATTCGAACCTGCGACCGTAGCGGTCTTGCGGTTCCAGACTGCAGCGCCTTTAACCGCACGGCCACTTCGGCCGGCACCGTAGCGGTCTTGCGGTTCCAGACTGCAGCGCCTTTAACCGCACGGCCACTTCGGCCGGCACTAAGCGCCAAATGGTACCGAAAATTACATTTCTCTTCAACTAATTCCGACTTTTTCACAGTCAAAATAATTTTCATTAACACACGTTTATGTATATTCTTCCTTATTTATTCACAGTGTACGCTTTTTCTGTGTAAAACGTAAATACATAAATACATTTTTGGCTGCAGATATTTTTCCTCTAGTAGGAACTCTTTGCGTCACTTTCAGTGTGTCGCGAATACAAAAAAAAGAAGAAAGCAACAAAGATTAAGATGACAGGAAAGCCCGAAACACATTTCTATAACACGAGTGAGCTCAGCCAGAACAGATTAACTTCAGACGTTATCAGACGCTGCCACAGGCATGCGTAGTGTGCAGGTTACTCGAAAATTTAGAACACCGAACTCGGCATAATTCATAGATCATTGACGTCATAAACACACTGGCGACTTGGGTGGTTGCTTATTTATACACAGGCACGAAAGGTGTATGCTCTTCTAGGAGTCGATATCGATCAGAAAATCGCTCGTTTAAAACGGGCTTTAAAAACGAAATAAAGGAAATGCTAACTATTCCTGTACACACATACGCACACCAGACAAAACATTAGTCACCTGCCGTAGACATCAAGCTGATACCATGTAGCACCGCCCTTAGGATTCATAGTAGCCCTTATTCGCAGAGTAGGAGACTCCATAAATTGTTGCAGGTATGCCACATCCAGCTAAAACACTCAGTGGTGGGTATATCCAGTACAGGCACCATTTTGTAAGGATGTTGATTGGTACGCTTCAACAGCTGTTATAGTGACAGACATTTGCTGTGAGATTACAATCTGCACATTCAGCATATACACTGATAAGCCAAAACATTATGACCACTTCCCACCGCGACGTTGGATATCATTTGGTGGCGTTGCGGGCACTTGACGAGGTAACGAAAGTATGTAAGCGGAGCTGACACGGACAGGGAGATCACCCTAGCGAAGATGTGGGCAGCAAACTGGGAAATCCAATGAGATAAGCGACTTAGACAAAGGGCAGATTATTATCTCTCAGAACCTGTGAACGAGTATCTCGGAAACGGGGCCGCCCGGTGTGGCCGATCGGTTCTAGGCGCTTCAGTCTGGAACTGCGCGACCGCTACGGTCGCAGGTTCGAATCCTGCCTCGGTCATGGATGTGTGCGATGTCCTTAGGTTAGTTATGTTTAAGTAGTTCTAAGTCTAGGGGACTGATGACCTCAGATGTTAAGTCCCATAGTACTTAGAGCCATTTGAACCATTTTTGAACCACCGCGAGGTACACGTGATCCACTCCATCAAAGGCCTGATTGGAATCTATAGAAACCTGTGCCCCCGGAGGCGGCATGTAGCGGCGAGGGCAACGTCGTCACGATAGTCTCCCAAGGCTGTGTGGATATTACTGATGCCGCCAAGACACGTGTGATCGGCATTTATTCGATCCGCAAACGACGTTTTGATACGACTGCCCAGTACACCCATAAAGATCTTGTAGTCGCTATTAAGAAGGTTCAAGGGCGATGATCACATGGTCGTTTGCCGCCACGTGGCTTGGGTGTCGGGATTTCGAGCCCTTCCGTGAATTCTACGGGAACTGGAACTTCTTGCCGCAGAAGGACATTAAACACGCATAACCACATCGATGTCATAATGCTCACAAAGTCACGGTAAAATTCCAACGGAAATCCATCAGGACCTGAGGACTTGAGCTGAGCTATCCAAGCACGACTCACGAGCCACCTCACACCTTTACTCCGTTGCGGGATGAAAATTTCTTTCTGGAAACAACTCCCAGGCTGTGGCTAAGTCATGTCTCCGTAAAATTCTTTCTGCCAGAAGTGCTTGATCTGTAAGTTTTGCGAGAGAACCTCTGTGTGCCCGCATCTCGTGGTCGTGTGGTACCGTTCTCGCTTCCCACGCCCGGGTTCCCGGGTTCGATTCCCGGGGGGTCAGGGATTTTCTCTGCCTCGTGATGGCTGGGTGTTGTGTGCTGTCCTTAGGTTAGTTAGGCTTAAGTAGTTCTAAGTTCTAGGGGACTGATGACCATAGATGTTAAGTCCTATAGTGCTCAGAGCCATTTGAACCAGTTTTTTGAACCTCTGTGAAGGTTTAACTTACATAGTTTCACGTCTTATTTTTTGACTTTTATTCCATTCTTCCTCCAACTTGTTTTAATTTACAGGAAGTAATCTGTGATAGGTATTTTATGTCCATCTGTCTTCCGCTCCTAATTAGTCGATCTGTTTTTTTCTTTTTATTTAATACCGGAATGAAATTTGATCCAAGTATATTCTATAGTTTGACCACTCTTCCTTGCTTGGCCGACTTTCCTTGCGGGCATGTGGTAGGTGAAAACCGCTCATGTCCCTTTTATTTTGCTGGAATAATCGACGTATAAGTGTCGTGATAGTCGTACAGAAAGACATGACATAAGTGTATTTTATTTTGCATATATTTCCAGAGTTCGTACTTTGTGTAGATATAAAGCTTCCGGAAGTGTGGTCTAGTCCTGAAATCCAGTGAAGGACAATTACGGTCACTAGTAGGATGCCCAGTTTGGCTCTCCTTGGCAGCGGTTGTAGACATGGTCTTGATACTGTCTTGGAGTACTGTCGATATTGGGCTGATACTGACTGAGAGAAGCCATGTGCTTGCTTGCACCCACGTGTGGCGGATGGATATCCACTTCTGAACAATTGGCGGATACATAAAATAGGCCTTGCCTTGTGCGCCCTCTATTAGAAGCTAGCCTCAGTTGCACCTGAGTACTAGGCAGCCCGGCGCTCTTCTATGTAGGCTGTGTTCCGTAGCTGCCGGAGGAGACAGCAGTTTCGGTATAGGTATCACTATTTGTCATCGTTCATCTATATTTGGCTAAATACCTGGAAAAGAGTTATCTCCCAGTGAATTTTGCTTTGACGTTCTTTGTAAGAGATGTGTTAGCTGCGATGACGAGCTAGGGAAGAACACCTAAGTCCGCACACTCTTGGTACACGAGAAAAAGTATACGCGCCTGTACTCGCTGCGATGTTAGCTGCTCCGTGTTTCAGCGACAATAGGAATACACTACGTCACTATAATGACTTACGTCTATGGTGCAGGATCGCACTATCACCTGGCACCAGTCCTGTACTTCGTACTTTGCTCCAAGGTGACCATTGTACTCTGAACGGAGAAATTAATATTTAGTCCGGTGAACTTCTGAGAATAAAACGGTACCACAGTAGTTGTAGAGCAGTCTGTCAGTGCCAGCTGCTGTTTACAGTGAGCAAGAATTAAGAAGGTAGACAGAGTGGAGGGATACCCTTTGCCTTGGATCTGCGGATCCAGTAAATCGGTTAAGTCGGAGATTGCGAATGGCGCACTTCCTACACGTATCTCGGGCACTAATGTCCTTTTTTGATTTTTATTGTTTTTATTTATCCATCAGCACGAGTACGCCATTTAGCGATAAACAGAGTATACAGCCATCAATAATTACAACAGTTATATGTATGTGTGTGTGGTGTGGTGTGTGTGGGGGGGGGGGGGGGCGGGGGGGGGGGGGGGGTATGCTCTTTCGGACACGTCCGACATAAGGCGAGACGGCCAAAGATCTCTTCACAGCAAGTGCACACCAGGTAATAGCCCTTATCGGAATCATCGAAATGCCGCGAGTAATGAGGATAATGGGCCAGGGTCACTATATTATTAATGTGTGGTTAGGCTGAGAATTTAGGTCTGACGGGAGGCGTGGTAGGACTGTTGGTTGGTTGGTTGATTCGGGGGAGGGGACCAAACACCGAGGTCATCGGTCCTATTGGGGTAGGGAAGGATGGGGAAGGAAGTCGGCCGTGCCCTTTCAAAGGAACCATCCCGCCATTTGCCTGAAGCTAGGACAGTTGGTGCAGTTGCAATGACCATTGTGTACGGATGGTATAGTGGTCAGAACATCTGCCTTGTAAGTAGGAGACTGGGGTTCGAATCCCAGACCGGCACAAATTTTAAACTTCCTCATTCATTTCAATCAATGGCTGCTCGCAACCAATGCCTGAGATTCCTTTATGTCTTAACAAATATTGTTTATAAGCATGTTAGTAAAATTATGACTCTTTGAGATATATAATATTTATAATTAAAACTTTTGAATGGTTATTGCGAGTACTCTTCAGGTGTTTGGTCAGATTTTAAACTTGTTAACCCGAATACATCTTAGCGGTTATCTAATAACAGGATTATCATTCTACAGGGTGATTCAAAAGCAACTGTACACTCTTTGTGGGTGTAATGTATGCATCAAAATAAGGGTAACGTTTAATATGTAATTGCTTTCAAAAATGGTTCAAATGGCTCTGAGCACTATGGGACTTAACATCTGAGGTTATCAGTCCCCTAGAACTTAGAACTACTTAAACCTAACTAACCTAAGGACATCACACACATCCAAGCCCGAGGCAGGATTCGAACCGTAGCGGTCACGCGGCTCCAGACTGTAGTGACTAGAACCGCTCGACCACACCTGCAGGCTGTAATTGCTTTATTACAGAGTTATGCAGTAGATTAGGGATAACAAATGAAACAAAAATTTAATTCTTCTCAGAAAAAAACGACACGAAGAGACCCAAAATTCAAGACAACTGTGTACTGTACATTTACCCCAGAACATGTTCAAAACGATGTCCATGTAGACGACGACAGTAACGTGCTCGACGCCTTACCGCTCTCGGAATGTTGCAGGTTCCGTCTCTTTTTGAACAGTTGAACAGCAGTTTTCAATATTCTGTTGTAGATGTGCAATATTATCAATTGAAACACCATACACGAGCTCCTTTTGATGGTCCGTAACGTAGAGCCGGCCGTGGTGGCCGAGCGGTTCTAGGCGCTTCAGTCCGGAACCGCGCGACTGCTACGGTCGCTGGTTCGAATCCTGCCTCGGGCATGGATGTGTGTGATGTCCTTAGGTTAGTTAGGTTTAAGTAGTTCTAAGTTCTAGGGGACTGATGACCTCAGATGTAATTCCCATAGTGCTCAGAGCCATTTGAACCATTTTCGTAACGTAGAAGTCCAGGGGTTTAAGACTCGGAGGTTAGGTAGGCCAAGCAACTGTAAGAGCTATCCACTTATCAGAATAAGCAACATAGACAAATACTCTCTTGCCTCGCGAAGAAATGTGCAGGGGCCACATCGTGCGTAACCCATAATCTGGTTCGTGTAGCGAGTGGGACATCATGAAGCAGACCACCCAATTCATGTTCCAAAAGCAGTCGATACACACTCCAATTAGGCACCGTTCTATAACATGCGGTCCGAGTAAGTCGTTATCCAACATATCACACAAAATGTTCATTGCAAAACGATTTTGGTATCCTATTACTGCAGTTAGGTGAGGATTCTCATACACTCACACCTGCATGTTATGACCGTTCACGATCTCCGCAAGGGTAAAGAGGCTCTCATCTGTAAACGGTACCGGAAGACCGAACAGTGGTCCAGCAGCATGGTGCTCGAGTAACCAATGACGGAGATGCCGACGGCTAGGGTCCTCTATAATTGTCAGCTCCTGTACCTTCTACATGTGAAAAGGGTAGAATTGCTGTCTCTGTAGCAGACGCCATACAGTTGATTGAAGAATCCCTATAGCGGCCCTTACACGGCGAGTACTTATGGTCGGATCTTCATCTACCACTCCCAGGATGTTCTTCACACGCATGATGTAATGCCTACGACAAATGACATTATGTATCATAGCTCGGAAGTAAACAATTTCAGACAAAACTTTATGAAACATTTTAGTTTTATTTTGATGCATACATTACACCCATGATGTGTGTACAGCTACTTTCGAATCATCCTGTATATTAGAAGACCAGTAATTCTTTTAGGGAATGGTAGCCGCGGGGTAGCCGCGCGGTCTTAAGACGCCTTGTCACGGTTCGCGCGGCTCCCTCCGTCGGAGGTTCGAGTCCTCCCACGGGCATGCGTATGTGTGTTGTCCTTAGCATAAGTTAGATTAAGTTAGATTAAGTAGTGTACAAGCCTAGGAACCGATGATCTCAGCAGTTTGGTCCCATAGGAACTTACTACAAATTTCCAAATTTCCTAAGATTTCTCAATTCTGGTAAGAACTGTTCTGTGTTGCTGAAAGGAAGGAAAAGCGAATATTAAATATTTATTATTCCAGCGTATGAATTATTGCTATCATAAATGTATGAATCTGTTAGTTTCAAGCGATATAAATGGGCAGGGAAGCTGCCATGATTGAACCTTATCCGAGTGATTGCAGAGATAACTTTGCGGTGTTCTGACTTATTATGAAACCAGGAAAAGATAGGTATGTAGCGTTGAACACATCTCTGTCACTTTTCTTTATTCCTTTTTATGTTTCTCATTCATTTTCCTACTGTGACTTGGTTTCCATATTTCCTTAACGAAAATCCGTGAATGGCAACTGGATATGAAACTAAGCAGCTTCTTTGACCAACTGGTCTACTGTTTCATTGTATAGAGCGCCTTCGTTACCTTTCATCCAAAGCAAATTAATACATTTATTTCTCTTAGAGCATTCTGTTACTTCGTGGACTATGTCGATAACAGATTTGCTACTGTTTTTTCTATGATACTGAGAATGCTTTTCGAATTAGTAATAACTATCAGTTTTTCGCCTTTCTGAACGGAAAAGTACTTGATGGTCTTTACACTGCTACTGCCTCCACTGTATAAGAAGAGACTGATGAGGGGAGCTTTTATTGATTGTAATGATCTGTTATCGGACATAAATAAGCGCATCCAGCCTTACCTTCTTATGCGATTATTGAACCTCCAGTACATATATATGGAGAGCTTCGCTTAGTTTTTCACGGAACTTCCGGTTTCTCCCACTGTTTACACTAAATTCCAAGTAGCAGAGGCGAAAAGACCATTCATACATCGGCGATCTTCTCGATGTTATGATGCTATTGGATAGATTTTTCACCGTCTGGAAACTTCTGAAAAAATTAGAGATTCGATATAAAATATTCTGTTATACAGAAGAGTATGTAGCATTTGAGCTTTTGTAATGAGTGAATGCGGATTAGCGCTGTCATTTCCAGTACATATCTGTTGACAAGTCATTGTCACCAGTGTCTATACTAACAGCGCGTTTGTGGGAGTTGATCTCATCGCTCCAACATAAGTCCAAATACAGAGTTTTTTATGTATCTGATTTACAGATATGCTATTTACGTATTACCGTACTTAGTACAAGGTCGCGCTGGAAAGTAATGCCCCCGAATTTTTATCTGAAATCTCTCAAAGCTTTTTAAATAAAACAAACCCATTCAACCATCTACGTCTTTATTCTTCATGTCTTCGTTTTTACAGCCCTCTGCCGTTAGAGGGCTGAGAATTGTAGCTTGTAACATGACGGTGTGTAGTGTAAAAATGTCGGTGCATGAGAAACAGCGTGTTGTAACCGAGCACTTGGAGCACCCTCTCTTTCAGCATGACAATGCTAGACCATAAACGAGCGCTGCAACATCAGCAAGAATCCGACGCCTTAGGCTGACTGTCATCGATCATCCTCCATAAAGTCCACGACTGGGCTTCATCCGACTTTCTTGTGTTTCCAAGACTTAAAGAACACCTTCGAGGACTTCACTTTGATAGTGTGAGGCGGTGCAAACAAAGGCGAGGTAGCTGCTCCGTCAACAAAATCAAACATTCGCCAGCGACTGTATCAACAAACTGATTTCTCATTGGCAGAAATGTTTTCGTCACCAGTGTGACTGCTGAGAACTAAATATGTAGACATGAAGAAAAAAGATGTAGAATGGTGATAACGTTTGTTATATTTACAAAGCTTTACCATTTTTCACATAAAAATGTTTGGAGGCATTGCTTTCCAGCACAGCCTCGTAGAATGAGAGGTACGTGCTTTTGTACATTTTAACAGACTCTGGTTAATATTGGAGCTGATGTGAGGCATCCAGCCGAGTCTGGAACCGAGCCAAATTACCAAGAAACTGGCTTACAATTTGAAGTGTAATGAGTATTTCTTACGTGCACTTAGTTATGAATCTACAATGTCGTGAAAAAATAATAACCGGAGACTTCTCAGGAGGTATTTCAGTGCTGTTCGCGTGCAACTAATAGTCCACCTCTGTTAATACACATTTCAGATTACCGATTGCAGGATTCTCTGTGGAACCAGAGTTTCATACGTATTTAAAGCTTTGCCCATGTTCTAATGTTCCTCAATTCAGCATAATCTTTACTCTTCTCTTTCCTCCTAGTGCAAATACTTTTGTTTTCGTTGTATTGAAAGAGTGAATTAGTTAACCTCTTTGGGAAACACCATCTCTCTCACAAATGAAAAGCACATGCTGAAAAAGGCTGGAAGATACAGTTACATTAATGGGATCTTGTACAGAGCACTGAATAAAAATATGAGGGAAGAAACCCTAATAAAGTTCTAAAAAGACACTAACGGTACCCTCTATATTTTGACAGAGAAAGCAAGCTGTGGAAATGAGGTTTTCAGAAAGAGCAGCTGGTGATGGATTATCTGATATGATAGGGAATACAACAATATGGTAAGAGTCAGGACTTTAAAGCATAAATGAACAGATCATGGAGTGTAGAAATAAATAGAGAGATCATCTCACAAGAGGGAATTACAACGTAATGGTCAAAATAATAATGCATTTTCGCTCAGTATAGAAAAGATCAAGAGATAGATCAAGAAAGAGGAGGAGGGATCAAATGAAAATTACCGGGAGAAAAAAGAGACACGGGATAAGGTGGCGTAAGAGGCACATGCCAACATTTGAAGAAGGAAGAAGAAAAAGAAGAATCTCTTTTCATTATCTCCGGTGATCTACACTATTTTCTACAACTGTGCTTCGTTGATGGAAGTGCCATATCGTCAGCAGACTTAAGTCATCACATTCTTCTTGCCCCGAGCTTTTACTACTTTGTAATCTAGTGGTCAGTGTTCAGCCCCACTTTCTAAGCACAGACTGGTAAGTGAAGGAGACAGCCATCAGCTTAATCTTACTTCTTTTCCTAATTCAGTCCAGTTGGAACTTTCTTCTCTCACTCTAACTGACGCTTTTTGATTGACCTATGATGACTTTACAAGTCGCCTGCTTTTCCAGTCGATTCTATTTTCCATTATTGTCTGAAACCATATTTTATATGCAAAATACGGCTTCACATTAATTTCAGATGTTATTGTTATTTAGCTGAAGACACTTCCAGAATACTGCACAACATATCCGGGACAGATGGGTAAAAACCAAGAAAATTGAATTTACAGTCATATAGACATACCACTGATTTATTTGGACAAAATAGTCGGCTAACAACATTATTGGGCTTAAAACTTAGAAATCAATGCAAATATTACGAATTTTGCACTCACATTGATGACGCAAGTTTTTAAGAGAACTACAATACCCCCATCTGGACAGACAACCAGTAAACGTATCGGCGTGAAATCCGCCTGTCTGGGAGAATCGATAGTGACTGAAATAAATTGTGCTAATCCAAGATCATGAATGAGGGGTCACGTAGCAAATGGCCCAATGTCATTCGTGAGAACTGATAAAAGTTGGATTAGAGAGCATCAAAGCTTCTGTCTAAATAGTGTTTTAACTCGTAGACTACCGGCGGGCACAGTAGAGGTTCACAGCTGACGCCGTGTGTCCGCCGGCGGCCACAGCGTATAGGGGATGTAGCTGCCCCTGCCGATGTCGGTTTATGCAGCCCGTTATGTTACAGTACTGGTCATTAAAATCGCTACACCACGAGGAAATGCAGATGATAAACTGGTATTCATTGGACAAATATATTATACTAGAACTGACATGTGATTACATTTTCATGCAATTTGGGTGCATAGATCCTGAGAAATCAGTACCCATAACAACCACCTCTGGCCGTAATAAAGGCCTTGATACGCCTGGGCATTGAGTCAAACAGAGCTTGGATGGCTTGACGTTTTCAATTGGCGAGAGATCTGGAGAATGTGCTGGCCAGGGCAGCGGTCGAACATTTGCTGTATCCAGAAAGGCCCGTACAGGACCTGCAACATGCGGTCGTGCATTATCCTGCTGAAATGTAGGGTTTCGCAGGGATCGAATGAAGGCTAGAGCCACGGGTCGTAACACATCTGAAATGTAACGTCCACTGTTCAAAGTGCCGTCAATGCGAACAAGAGGTGACCGAGACGTGTAACCAATGGCACCCCATACCATCACGTCGGGTGAAACGCCAGTATGGCGATGACGAATACACGCTTCCAATGTGCGTTCACCGAGATGTCGCCAAACACGGATGCGACCATCGTGATGCTGTAAACATAACCTGGATTCATCCGAAAAAATGACATTTTGCCATTCGTGCACCCAGGTTCGTCGTTGAGTACACCATCGCAGGCGGTCCTGTCTGTGATGCAGCATCAAGGGTAACCGCAGCTATGGTCTCCGAGCTGATTGTCGATGCTGCTGCAAACGTCGTCGAACTGTTCGTGCAGATGGTTGTTGTCTTGCAAACTTCCCAATCTGTTGACTCAGGGATCGAGACGTGGTTTCACGATCCGTTACAGCCATGTTGATAAGATGCCTGTCACGGATCCAGCACGGCGTTCCATACTACCCTCCTGTACCCACCGATTCCATATTTTGCTAACTGTCATTGGATCTCGACCAACGCGAGCAGCAATGTCGCGATACGATAAACCGCAATCGTGATAGGCTACAATCCGACCTTTATCAAAGTCGGAAACGTGATGGTACGCATTTCCCCTCCTTACACGAGCCATCACAACAACGTTTCACCAGGCAACGCCGGTCAACTGCTGTTTGTGTATGAGAAATCGGTTGGAAACCATCCTTATCTCAGCACGTTGTCGGTGTCGCCACCGGCGCCAACCTTGTGTGAATGCTCTGAAAAGCCAATCATTTGCATATCGCAACTTTTTCTTCCTGTCGGTTAAATTTCGCGTCTGTAGCACGTTATCTTCGTGGTGTAGCAATTTTAATGGCCAGTAGTGTATATTTGACCTACAAAAAAAAAAAAAAAAAAAGTGGTTCAAATGGCTCTGAGCACTATGGGACTCAACTGCTGAGGTCATTAGTCCCCTAGAACTTAGAACTAGTTAAACCTAACTAACCTAAGGACATCACAAACATCCATGCCCGAGGCAGGATTCGAACCTGCGACCGTAGCGGTCTTGCGGTTCCAGACTGCAGCGCCTTTAACCGCACGGCCACTTCGGCCGGCTTGACCTACAAAAACTACACGCGATATTTTCATATTGTTTTTCTCGCGACGGTCAAACTATTAGTTCTACAGAAAAACTGAACACGAACTATTTATAGGAAATTTAATGTAGGTAAATTTTGTATTTCTTTAACTTTATTAATTTGAACGTGCTACTGAGGACAATGAAAGAAAAACGATTTTTGTAAAAGTTACGCTAAAACTAATGATGCTGACAATTCGATCAAAACTTAACCCGCACAAGCACAGTAATTTCGATAGGCTTGACAAATACGACGATGCAATTATTTATTTTATGCTGTTAACATTCAAAAAATTGGTAGGTAAAATTTAAAGAAACGTCAATTTTACAGTTTTTAAGTGCTCCATTAAGCCAGTGGCGTAATTACGCTAGTCAATGAAGATTGAAAAAGGTCGAATGTGGGCAATAATTCGTGCAGTCGCAACGTTTGATATAGTGGTAGGAAGGAGTGCTACGAACAACATAGGAGATATCCTGATCCGTGGGGGCTATGTGTTGGAGAGGGGTTGCATTTGAAGGGCAGTTTTGTACGTTTTTCTTGAATAACTCCAAGGCTACGGCTCTACCGGAAACGTCTCTCAGTACAATATTTAACCACATTAAATTTCCTACGAAAACGTCATGTCCATTTTTTATGTGGGTCTAATAGTTTACACACAGTAAACGAGAGAATATGAAAACCTCCCGCGTGGTTTTAGAAGGTCAGCTTTGCGGGTTGCATAAAACGACATCGGTAGGGGCGGCTGAATAATTCTGTATACATCTACATCTACATTTATACTCCGCAAGCCAACCAACGGTGTGTGGCGGAGGGCACTTTACGTGCCACTATCATTACCTCCCTTTCCTGTTCCAGTCGCGTATGGTTCGCGGGAAGAACGACTGCCGGAAAGCCTTCGTGCGCGCTCGAATCTCTCTAATTTTACATTCCTGATTGCCTCTGGACGTATAAGTAGGGAGCAGCAATATATTCGATACCTCATCCAGAAATGCACCCTCTCGAAACCTGGACAGCAAGCTACACCACGATGCAGAGCGCCTCTCTTGCAGAGTCCGCCACTTGAGTTTGCTAAATATCTCCATAGCGCTATCAAGGTTACCAAATAACGCTGTGACGAAACGCGCCGCTCCTTTTTGGATCTTCTGTATCTCCTCTGTCAACCCGACCTGGTACAGATCCCACACTGATGAGCAATACTCAAGTATAGGTCGAACGAGTGTTTTGTAAGCCACCTCCTTTGTTGATGGACTACATTTTCTAAGGACTCTCCCAATGAATCTCAACCTGGCACCCGCCTTACCAACAATTAATTTTATATGATCATTCCACTTCAAATCGTTCCGTACGCATACTCCCAGATATTTTACAGAAGTAACTGCTACCAGTGTTTGTTCTGCTATCATATAATCATACAATAAAGGATTCATCTTTCTATGTATTCACAACACATTACATTTGTCTATGTTTAGGGTCAGTTGCAACTCTCTTTCTAATGCTGCAACTTCTCTGTATACTACAGCATCATCCGCGAAAAGCCGCATGGAACTTCCGACACTATCTACTCGGTCATTTATATATATTGCGAAAAGCAATGGTCCCATAACACTCCCCTGTGGCACGCCAGAGGTTACTTTAACGTCTGTAGACGTCTCTCCATTGAGAACAACATGCTGTGTTCTGTTTGCTAAAAACTCTTCAATCCAGCGACACAACTGGTCTGATATTCCGTAGGCTCTTACTTTATCAGGCGACAGTGCGGAACTGCATCGAACGCCTTCCGGAAGTGAAGGAAAATGGCATCTACCTGGGAGCCTGTATCTAATATTTTCTGGGTCTCATGAACAAATAAAGCGAGTTGGGTCTCACAGGATCGCTGTTTCCGGAATCCATGTCCATTCCTACAGAGTAGTTTCTGGGTTTCCAGAGATGACATGATGTTGTTGTTGTTGTTGTTGTTGTTGTTGTGGTCTTCAGTCCTGAGACTGGTTTGATGCAGCTCTCCATGCTACTCTATCCTGTGCAAGCTTTTTCATCTCCCAGTACCTACTGCAACCTACATCCTTCTGAATCTGCTTAGTGTATTCATCTCTTGGTCTCCCTCTACGATTTTTACCCTCCACGCTGCCCTCCAATACTAAATTGGTGATCCCTTGATGCCTCAGAACATGTCCTACCAACCAATCCCTTCTTCTGGTCAAGTTGTGCCACAAACTTCTCTTCTCCCCAATCCTATTCAATACTTCCTCATTAGTTATGTGATCTACCCATCTAATCTTCAGCATTCTTCTGTAGCACCACATTTCGAAAGCTTCTATTCTCTTCTTGTCCAAACTATTTATCGTCCATGTTTCACTTCCATACATGGCTACACTCCATACGAATACTTTCAGAAATGACTTCCTGACACTTAAATCAATACTGGATGTTAACAAATTTCTCTTCTTCAGAAACGCTTTCCTTGCCATTGCCAGCCTACATTTTATATCCTCTCTACTTCGACCATCATCAGTTATTTTGCTCTCCAAATAGCAAAACTCCTTTACTACTTTAAGTGCCTCATTTCCTAATCTAATTCCCTCAGCATCACCCGACTTAATTAGACTACATTCCATTATCCTTGTTTTGCTTTTGTTGATGTTCATCTTATATCCTCCTTTCAAGACACTGTCCATTCCATTCAACTGCTCTTCCAAGTCCTTTGCTGTCTCTGACAGAATTACAATGTCATCGGCGAACCTCAAAGTTTTTATTTCTTCTCCATGAATTTTAATACCTACTCCAAATTTTTCTTTTGTTTCCTTTACTGCTTGCTCAATATACAGATTGAACAACATCGGGGAGAGGCTACAACCCTGTCTTACTCCCTTCCCAACCACTGCTTCCCTTTCATGTCCCTCGACTCTTATAACTGCCATCTGGTTTCTGTACACATTGTAAATAGCCTTTCGCTCCCTGTATTTTACCCCTGCCACCTTCAGAATTTGAAAGAGAGTATTCCAGTCAACATTGTCAAAAGCTTTCTCTAAGTCTACAAATGCTAGAAACGTACGTTTGCCTTTCCTTAATCTTTCTTCTAAGATAAGTCGTAAGGTCAGTATTGCCTCACGTGTTCCAGTGTTTCTACGGAATCCAAACTGATCTTCCCCGAGGTTGGCTTCTACTAGTTTTTCCATTCGTCTGTAAAGAATTCGTGTTAGTATTTTGCAGCTGTGACTTATTAAGCTGATAGTTCGGTAATTTTCACATCTGTCAACACCTGCTTTCTTTGGGATTGGAATTATTATATTCTTCTTGAAGTCTGAGGGTATTTCGCCTGTTTCATACATCTTGCTCACCAGATGGTAGAGTTTTGTCAGGACTGGCTCTCCCACGGCCGTCAGTAGTTCCAATGGGATATTGTCTACTCCGGGGGCCTTGTTTCGACTCAGGTCCTTCAGTGCTCTGTCAAACTCTTCACGCAGTATCATATCTCCCATTTCATCTTCATCTACATCCTCTTCCATTTCCATAATATTGTCCTCAAGTACATTGCCCTTGTATAGACCCTCTATATACTCCTTCCACCTTTCTGCTTTTCCTTCTTTGCTTAGAACTGGGTTTCCATCTGAGCTCTTGATATTCATACAAGTCGTTCTCTTATCTCCAAAGGTCTCTTTAATTTTCCTGTAGGCGGTATCTATCTTACCCCTAGTGAGATAGGCCTCTACATCCTTACATTTGTCCTCTAGCCATCCCTGCTTAGCCATTTTGCACTTCCTGTCGATCTCATTTTTGAGACGTTTGTATTCCTTTTTGCCTGTTTCACTTACTGCATTTTTATATTTTCTCCTTTCATCAATTAAATTCAATATTTCTTCTGTTACCCAAGGATTTCTACTAGCCCTCGTCTTTTTACCTACTTGATCCTCTGCTGCCTTCACTACTTCATCCCTCAAAGCTACCCATTCTTCTTCTACTGTATTTATTTCCCCCATTCCTGTCAATTGCTCCCTTATGCTCTCCCTGAATATCTGTACAACCTCTGGTTCTTTTAGTTTATCCAGGTCCCATCTCCTTAAATTCCCACCTTTTTGCAGTTTCTTCAGTTTTAATCTACAGGTCATAACCAATAGATTGTGGTCAGAGTCCACATCTGCCCCTGGAAATGTCTTACAATTTAAAACCTGGTTCCTAAATCTCTGTCTTACCATTATGTAATCTATCTGATACCTTTTAGTATCTCCAGGGTTCTTCCATGTATACAACCTTCTTTCATGATTTTTAAACCAAGTGTTAGTTATGATTATGTTGTGCTCTGTGCAAAATTCTACCAGGCGGCTTCCTCTTTCATTTCTGTCCCCCAATCCATATTCACCTACTATGTTTCCTTCTCTCCCTTTTCCTACACTCGAATTCCAGTCACCCATGACTATTAAATTTTCGTCTCCCTTCACAATCTGAATAATTTCTTTTATTTCATCATACATTTCTTCAATTTCTTCGTCATCTGCAGAGCTAGTTGGCATATAAACTTGTACTACTGTAGTAGGTGTGGGCTTCGTATCTATCTTGGCCACAATAATGCGTTCACTATGCTGTTTGTAGTAGCTTACCCGCATTCCTATTTTCCTATTCATTATTAAACCTACTCCTGCATTACCCCTATTTGATTTTGTGTTTATAACCCTGTAGTCACCTGACCAGAAGTCTTGTTCCTCCTGCCACCGAACTTCACTAATTCCCACTATATCTAACTTCAACCTATCCATTTCCCTTTTTAAATTTTCTAACCTACCTGCCCGATTAAGGGATCTGACATTCCACGCTCCGATCCGTAGAACGCCAGTTTTCTTTCTCCTGATAACGACATCCTCTTGAGTAGTCCCCGCCCGGAGATCCGAATGGGGGACTATTTTACCTCCGGAATATTTTACCCAAGAGGACGCCATCATCATGTAATCATACAGTAAAGCTGCATGCCCTCGGGAAAAATTACGGCTGTAGTTTCCCCTTGCTTTCAGCCGTTCGCAGTACCAGCACAGCAAGGCCGTTTTGGTTATTGTTACAAGGCCAGATCAGTCAATCATCCAGACTGTTGCCCTTGCACCTACTGAAAAGGCTGCTGCCCCTCTTCAGGAACCACACGTTTGTCTGGCCTCTCAACAGATACCCCTCCGTTGTGGTTGCACCTACGGTACGGCTATCTGTATCGCTGAGGCACGCAAGCCTCCCCACCAACGGCAAGGTCCATGGTTCATGGGGGGGTATCATGACATGATACGCGAGCAAAAAACATGTTCTAAAATTCTAGTGGAATACTACTCATTAATCTGTATGCCTTGACTGAGTTGAGACCAGTGTACAGGAGATCGGGTATAGTGTGTTGTTCAATGTTTTGAATTTAGTGCTTTGCAACTTTATGATATGCCGTACTAAACAGAGTAGAGCGTGTGGCCCCGGGCCAGCACACAGACCTCTGGCGGTCCACGGTCCGCTGACGCCTCGCGGCAGTTAGCGCGTTAAACGTGTTAGCGGCGGAATCCATCAACCAAATGAAGTGGTTGTGCATCACAGTGTGATACGAGAATATAGCTACTTGCATTACAAACTGTTTTCGCATGTCTGTAACTGATTTCACTGATAGGCAGTTCTCAGTTTTCAGTCAGTTTGAACAGCTAATTTACGTTTGATTGACCTCAGGTTAGTAGTAACTAGGTTTTTCTTCTCCGTATTCATTGCTAAATTTTTCACCACAAACTGTACATTAAACACTCGTAGACTCTCTTGTGGGGCGAACTGTAGTAACTTACTGTTTCCTTTGCCCATTTTCTCCAAGACTAACGTAGGAAATATTACAGTAACATTTACGAAAAACATAGCGGCAAGCACTAGAACCAACTACATATTAAACTGTAAAGCGTGACATGCTACGAACACACGAAAATATGCTGCTGCAAATGACCATCGAAGTCCGAACACTCAAGTTGCTTATGGGTGTGAGAAACCTAACAGTTTTCCATTAAATTGATACCGTGTACTGATCTCGAAGGTTAACGCAGCACAATTTAGCGAAAGAATGAATCTAGTCAAAACATTCGTCGAACTCACGCAATAACTGATGAAAACGAAAAGGAAGTCTGTCGAGTGTTCTGAAAAGAAAAAAACACCATGCAAGGTAAGATGCTTAGTTTGAAGATAAAAAAATCGAGACACAGTACACAAGAGGAAAATCCTGAACGCCTCTGTGTCCCCAGAGAGTACAAAGTGACAGAAGGACATTTTTTTTAAAAAAAATAAGGGATTATCCTTGAAAAATCGTATGCAACCATTATTCTCGATACATACTAGCATCTGATGCAACCATTGGCTGCTATCCACGCCACGTGAGTCGCCAATGTAATTCGTTTCTCCCCTTCTATGTAATCGTGCACGCGAGCACACCTTTCCACGTTAGTCCTCTTCTCGTTGTTAGTGGTATTATACGAATAAAATGTAGTTTATTAAACAACTAGAAGTATGATAACTGAGTATTTCGCCCTATTAAACTGGCCTCATGATCACGGGACAATCGTGACTAGTGTAAGGTCGGCCTCCTTTCTCGAAATACTACAGGTCATTTAATTTGTAAGCTGTCATATCTTTCGAAAAGAGACAACTTACAAACAGATAATGCCAGGCAAAGGCCTGTTGCCCACGACGTGGCTGTAATTACCTGTACACAAAGTTAATAACGAATGACGACAATGATTCTCCGTACTAAAGGATAACGTCCTTTGAGTTAGTTTATGAAAAGATCACCCCAAACCGTGTCCTTATTATACACTCAGATATAATTCATAAATCAAAGTCCGTTTATTCCAGAGAAGGCACAGTTTCTTCACGTTCGTTCGGTACGATTCTGATTATAAATATAGTAAGGTCGCCTTTAAATTATTCCGCGTGCTGCTAGCCACATTAACAATGGGTATTCACACGAATCGTGTAAGTTAACATCTGCTTCCATAAATTTACTTCTGCTCAACACGAAAGAGTCTCGAATTCACATCTTAAGCTCCAAGTGTAAAACAATTTACCACACGGTCGGCCGGAGTATCCGAGCGGTTCTAGGCGCTACAGTTTGGAAACGCGCGACCGCTACGGTCGCAGGTTCGAATCCTGCCTCGGGCATGGATGTGTGTGATGTCTTTAGGTTAGTTAGGTTTAAGTAGTTCTACGTTCTAGGGGACTGATGACCTCAGACGTTAAGTCCCATAGTGCTCAGGGCCATTTGAACCTTTTCTTTTTTTTTTTTTTTTTTTTTTGAATTTACCACACGACGTAACCGCTTAAATATTTCACACAAAAATTTTTGCATGTTCATTTCCCGTGAAAAGTTCCAGTAACGGTAGACACAACTGACAGCCAGCACGTATTCACACATTCTTCATCTGTAGGAATGTATTTTTTTCTGCACTGAAAGTAAGATCACATCAGGATGAAATTTTAGTCAACGTATTTCACAGCTCTAGAAATACTGGACTATCAGTTTGGTTACGTTATTTCTTCCCACTTTCGTCAGTGTAACTGCCTACTTGTATTCGGCACGATCTCAGTTATTCGCTCTCTCTCTTGTGCAGATGATACTGATGTTATTTTACGGTAGTTGTTTAATTTGTAGTTGCAGTCTGTGATAAAATTGCAGGTGTTTCATATGAAGTTCGTGCTGCTTTTCACATACTTTGATGATTTACAATCCGTATGTGAACTGCAGTTGCCACGGCTTTTGTCCAAGTTGTCAGGCTCACCTCGTACAATGCGGAATTCAGGGAACCAGCATTGTCCTGCCACGCATCGCCTACAATATGAATCTGATTGCTGAGCTCAATAATTACCTGTTTCACTCCGCGAATTAAGAAGAATTGGCAATCACGCGTACAATAAACAGCGAATTCAGGTGTTCGTGGTTCACTGGAATCCGAATGAACGTTTTGGGTACATGATTCACTGATGAAAGCAGCCAAATCAAGTATTGTGTTACATGGATAACACTGTTTCGCGACCTGACAATCGGGAGGAGCAACGCTGCGCATTCAAGCGCTAATAACAGTAGGCACCCGTGCAATATCAACGTGAGCCTACCAAGTTGGCTGGGGGACTGCATCAAACCAGTCCTTGGACTGTAGACCGCAGCAATAAGCGTGAATCAGCTCGGTTCTTCCGTGCCTCTATTCGGTTTATACAGGCTGTTCCGCGTTCGACGCAAGTGGCATTGTACGGGGCCGAGTACCCAACTCATCCTATTTCAACACAAAAATTTGGCAGAAACCGAAAGATGAAACTTGAGATATTAAGTTACGCGTAAAATTTACATGTAGGGGAAGGTCGGATTGCATCGGACACGTAAGCTTTTTCTAAATTATGTTTTTTAAGATTGTACGGAAACATTCTTCGCAGTAAATAATATTGTGATAGGGTATTTAATATAATTACAAAATTCGATGTCACAACAATATAAGTTCGTCGATTTTTTTTTTATTCTTTCCGCCCTTAGCACTTCGGTCGTTTGAATTTTTGGAGGGTTGTGTCGGATATGAAGTAGTAACTCGTGAGGAAGCTATTCCTGCTACAAAAATGTTTTAATAGAACCTTAAATGATTATACACTTGGATTTGGTCATTAGCTCACGTAGTCTGTGAAACAAGCTGTCAGCGTATTCCTCTCTGAATCCTGCTGCTCACTGCAATCTAGTGGAGTCAGCTGTCCTCACGCTTAAATCTATATTTCTTCTCAAAATATCACATTACGTGCTTTCTTTTTTGTTTTATTGAACCGATGCTCTATTTTTAGTTGCTCTGCACATTAATACCATACATTTTAGTATTCACATTTACTGAAAGGCATAAACGGGCTATCTAAATTTTTAACATGATGGCACAGTATTCATTCCTGCTCGTCACTGAACGTTTTCGGTAGGAATTTGTTATTTGCTGTATGAGGTTCAGTGCCCACCTCTTTGTTTTCCAGCAAAGTTAATGTACTTTTTGGAACTAAATATTTCTTACTTACTTCCCTGGCTGTCATTTCAAGAAATCTGACTCTTCCTACAGCTTCCTTCATGTTGTTTTCATCCCATTTATATCTTGACATCACCATCTTTATCTTTTGCAGAAAAAACGTGAACATTGAAATTTTTACGCCATCGCTTTGTCCGACAGATACGAAATATATCACTGTGATACTTTGGAATTCCCATTGTTATTACTTGGGCTCAATGTTGTCACAGCCTACTACACAGGGAACAATATCATTTGTATCTAGAGATACAACAAAATTGTTATAGTATTTTCTTGTAAACAACGCACAACACTCCAGACCTAAGTTCGTGCACTTACTAGGAACAGATACTCCGCAATCACTGTACAGTGGATGGCGATGGTTACACCGTTCCCAAATTATCGATTTTATTTCCTATTCAGTTCGTGTATTATGTAGCTGTGTACGCGCCCTCATCTCTTATCTTACTCTCAGATTCCTACGCGAGATATACGCTAGCTGCAACATAATGGTCGCACAACCAATTCCGAATAAAGTTTCTTTCAATTTGCCCAACAGGGTTTTACGAACAACTACACTGTGTTTCTCCCAATGATTCCCATTTAATTTCCCAGAGTGTTTCAGTTTCACATTCTTTTACAGGTGCAACGAATAACAACGTTGTGTTTCTTTCAAGAATTCCCATTTAATTTACCAGAGTATTTAAGTTACGTTGTTATTCGTTACAGGTGCAACGAATAACAACGATGTGTTTTTTTCAAGAATTTCCATTTAATTTACCAGAGTATTTCAGTTACACATTCATTTATAGATGTATTGAACTTTCGCAGAACTCTTCCAAGAAACCTTACTCTTCCATTCACCTTACCTAAAACCGATTATTAGTGATCCATTTCAAGTAATCTCTCACTATCACCCCCAAATACTTATCCGATTTGTTATCAAGATATTCTTGCAATTACGTACCATACACTTCTTACTGCTTGATGTAGACAAGCAGAAACACCTACACAACAGACTTTTGCAAATCGAAATTGTAACTTTGTACGTTCTGGAATGAAGATCAATGCCGAAAAGTTACCCTTCACGGGAGTATGAAATCTTCTGTTTAAGGAGACACTCTCAGATTAATTTCTTGTCGTATAATTGTTTTCCATATCGAGTGATAATATAAAAATACATTGTTCTAATTTACGTGCTCTCAATTTTTTATAGTTTCAACGGTCTCTCTGGATAATGAAACCATTTACAGCCGAAGGTCCGTCACTTAATATTATCTTCACTATGACCATATACACTAAGACGACAAGTCATAGCGATTTGCACATATACAGATGGCGGTAGTATCGCTTACGCAATATAAGGGCAATGCATTGGCGGAGTTGTTATTTATATTCATGTAAAAAAGTTTCTTACACGATTGTGGCCGCTCGACGGAAATTAACGTACTTTCAGAACGGAATGATAGTTCGAGCTAGACGCATGGGACATTTCATTTTGGAAATCGTTATGGAATTCAGTATTCTGATATCTACAGTGCCAAGAGTGTGCCAAGATTACCAAATTTCAATCATAACCTCTCAACACGGAAATCGCAGTGGCCGACAGTTTTCACTAAACGACCGAGAGCAGCAGAGTTCGCGTAGAGTTGTGAGAGATAACAGACAGGCAATATTGCGTGAAATAACCGCAGAAATAAATGTGGGACGTACGATGGAAGTAGCCGTTACGGCGAAATGTGGCTTTAATTGGCTATGGCAGTAAACTACCGACCCGAGTGCCCTTGCTAACAGCATATCATCTGCAGGGTCTCCCCTGGGGTCGTGACCGTATCGGTTGGACCCCAGATGACTCGAAAACCATGTCCTTGTCAGATGAGCTTCGATTTAAATCGGTAAGAGAGGATGGTAAGGTTCGAGTGTGGCACAGACCCCACGAAGCCATGGAGCCAAGTTGTCGACGAGACACTATGCAAACTGATGGTGGCTCCATAAGAGTGTGGGCTGTGTTTACGTGGAATGGGCCGGGTCCTCTGGTTATGTTCGGCTACTTGGAAACCATTTGCAAAATTTGATGGGTTTCATGATCCCAAAGGATGATGAAACTTTTATGGATGGCAGTGTGCTATGTCACCAGGCCATAAGTGTTAGTGATTTGTTTGAAGAACATCCTGGACAGTTAGAACGAATAATTTGGCCACCCAGACTTCGAGCATTAATAGGACATAATCTAAATGTCAGTTCGTGCATAAACTCCTGCACCAGCAACGCTTTTGTAATCGTGGATGGCTAGAGAGGCAGCATGGCTCAAGATTTCTGCAGGCGACTTCCAACGACTTGTTCAGTCTATGCCACGTCGAGATGCTACACCACGCAAGGCAAAAGGAAGCCTGGCACGATATGAGGAGATATCCCATGACTTTTGTCACATCACCGTATAAGGGGGCGTGTACCCCGTCAGATGTTGGCTAACCACTTGAAGAAACGGAGATGCCGTTTGCTCTTATGAGACAGCGTTATTAGCACCTGACAGAGTTTTAAGGGAGCCTCATTGTGGGTCTCCACTTGACCGACTAGTCGAATCGTGCAGTATCCAGACTTGTAGGGCTTTCGTATGAGACATTGGCCTAACATTTGGCTGTATGGGAACCTGAGGGCAGGCATACTTGTCAAGATTCCGGTTGACCGCCACTAAGAAGGGCCTTCGTATTGTGCACCAAGCACATAGTAACCCCTTAAAGTCTGCGTCTGCCATCCGAGAACGCGTAATAAACTTACTGCAACATTCTGTGCCATTCAGCACCATTGTTCTCAGGCAAGCAGCAGCCGCACTAAACAATAACCACTCTTTTAGAAGACTGACGTTAACACCATAACACAAACGGCTGCGTCTGAAGTGTGCCGTGCCTCGGAAGCACGAACTGCTGATGAAATGCCTCGCATTGTGTTCAGCAATGAATCTCGAGTCTGCAATAGCATGGATGACCATCGTCAACGACTATTGCAGCTATTCTTCCAACGTTTTGGAAAGGTACAGCCGTGCCAATGTTGGCGTCATGGTATGGGGAGGCATTGAGTACGACTCCAGGACACGGCTGGTACTGATTCAGGGAACTGTGACGGCATTACTATACGTCACGCACATCCTACATCTTCATTTATTATATCTCATTCTCCAGAGCTGCAAAGCCATATTTCATGAGGACAATGGTCGTCCACACATGGTATGTTCTTTATAAATTGCCTGCGTGATACTGAGATACTTCCGTGGCCGTAAAGGTCTTGAGATATGTGCCCAATGGAACATATGTGGGACCAACGCGGTCGTAAACTCCTTCCCAGTGCTAGTATGTAGGATATAAGGACCAGTTACAACAGTTGTGGTCTAACGTGCGTCAGGAAAGGATGCAACGGCTTCCCAAATGAATCAGTACACGCATCTAAGCCAGAAGGGAGTGCAACGTCATGCTCATAAAAAATGGTTCAAATGGTTCTAAGCACTATGGGACTTAAAATCTGAGGTCATCATTCCACTATACTTTGAACTACTTAAACCTAACTAACTTAAGGACATCACACACATCCACGCCCGTGGCAGGATTCGAAACTGCTACCGTAGCAGCATCGCGGTTCCGGACTGAAGCGCCTAGAACTGCTCAGCTACAGCGGCCGGCCATAGTGATAAGTCAGCTCGTATGCCCAAGTTCTTCCTAAATCTTATTCGATTTTGTAATCATTAAAATAACACGATATACTCTCTCAAATCGGAAGTTTCATTTCGTTTCCTGCTCCTCTTCTGACTGCTTCGATTTTTTTGCTATGCTATTTCATGCTCCTTAAGATAGACAACCTAACTTACATCAGAGGTGAGTTGGATTGCCTCTCTTAAGGCGCATGGAAAATTTTCCGGGTCAGTTTTATTCTGCGCGCCGTGTATAGCCTTATCGTAAGCTGATAAGGGTACTGGGTGCCCCCGGTTCCAGTGTGTGAAAAGAAGTTACAACTGTAATCAGACTGGAAGCGTCACGTACTTTCTAGCCTGCTCCACGGACACTGTGGCAGGTGTCGTACCGTATTCGCCATGAATATTAATTATGCGAGTTCTTTGCGGCCTTGCAAAGAACACTGTGAAGTTCTGTGCGCCATTTAGCATTTAGATAGGCGTGTCAGTAGCGTTTGGTCACAGAGCTGTATACAAACGCAAACTGGAACATGCTGTTTCTTGACGACAGAGGCGCAACTGACTTTTCAGTCTGTGTATGATGGAGAACTTGGTGTCTAAAAGTATTTTTTTCTGATGACGTATGGTTGTTCTCTTCGTTGCAGTTACATATTGCTGTGACTGTGTGATGTACTGAATCCAGTGGTAAAATTACTCGTATCGTTAGAATGAAATAGTTTTCGTAAATCCTCTATGGAGTGAGGTATTAATTTTAGGTCTGTATTTGTATATCCCATAAAGATAACGTGCTCATACTGTGTCAGTAGCGAGGACAAGGCTGATTGCAAGGATGGCAAAGCACAGATTTTGGATGGTTTATGGACTAGTTAGACTAAAAATTTCTGATTAGATACATTTATTTCACTGGCGTCCTCAATACCCCTGCTCTCATATTAAATAGCTGTTATCAGTCAATACCTGCAATAGCAGGTTGGATACGCTCAGCATCTTGGTTGCACCGTTGTATAACATTAAATCTTTCTCGACGTCTTTCCCCATTCCAGCCAAACACTTGTGGAACAAACTACCCCGTAATCTACATTTCATTTAAAAGCTTTGCCATCAGGAGGAGTTCAAAGCCTTATTTTTTATCCTCAGCATAGCTTCCGTCTCGGTTTATCCTATCAATTTTCCTTTTATCCAAGAGGGATCCAATATTTCTCTCACATCTATGCTTTTCTCATCTCTATCTACTTATATTTTATTCCTTTCATCTCATCTGCTAAATCTACCCCGTTATTTATTGCTCTTCTTCTGACCAGTCAACTCCAAATTCATTCCTTTGGTGTCACTGCTCACATATGATAAGAACCCAATGAGGACATGGTGACATTTTCATATTTTGAAGTCTAATATTTAGCGCCTTCAATTTTTATTAAAAACTTAGATTGTGACCAAAATATTGCTTTAATCGCGTTGGGACTTGTACCAGCTAATTTTGACAAACATCTGCACATTATGACCAGTTTTTGGGTTCCTACCTTTATTATTAAGCGCAACTTGTTTTTTTCTTAAAACGAAGTATTTAGAGAAAAATATTCATCTGATCAATCTGGGATTTGACAGTTCAAACATTTATATACTACTGGACATACTGACAAAGTTTGGAAAATCAACCTTAACTTTTAATTCCATTCTTAATTTATGGTGCAATACATGTGTGCTACACACAGAAGCGTTGTGGTGACGTGGCGCTACTAACGGTGAACAGGGTATGTCCCAGTACACTCGCTTGCCTCTGTCTCTCTCAGACGATACAGCGCTTGTTTCACTACAGAGTCCACGGGAAAAATGTCACTTTTGAAATTGAAATTCCATCTGTACAAATTCTGGTGGTTCAGCACATGAAAGACAAAGACCTGCAGTGAAAGATTTATACATTAAGGAGAATGGTAGGTGTTGTAACTGACAAGTTGAAAGTTTTTACAACGCAACTTTTATTTATGTGAGTCTACACGGGAATGGCTGTATAACAACGAAAAGTCACAATCACAAAGCGAGTAAGAATTTCCTACTTGAGGCAACAAAAGATGACTTCTAAGTTTCCCACATGAGTCCGTAGTAACACACATACACTAAATTCCAAGCCCTATTCCGATGGCGAAAACGTAATCTACGGTGGAGACGTTCTTGAGTTCGGTATTCGGCGTGAACTGACGTCCGGTGCTGGTTCTAGCCTTTAAATAGTATTGGCCAGTCAATCAGATGTTGGTGTAGTAGTAATTCCTGCAGGCCATCTCGAACTCTCTCTGCAGGAAGTAGTACGCAAAATGTTTGTTTCCAAAACAGCCGATGTTTACCATTGCTTGCGCCTTGGGCATAGACAACTTCGATCCTGTGTGGTGTTAGATGTGTTGCCGGCCCGCAGGGGCTACCTTGGCGAAGGCGTAACAGTAGTCAATCGCAGTTTGTTTGATATGTTAGCACTTGGGGCACCTTTCAACGCAAATAAAATGAAAATTATCAGTTTATTCGAACGTTGCCATTTTAAACATCTTTGCATGCTGAACACATAACCGAAACACACCCTCTCACCCTCTGGTTTCCGTAGGGTGGATCATTGAGTTGAGCGCGGGAAAGCAAGTAGGTAACAGTCGAGAGAGTGGGTGTTGTATCGTAACAGAATTTGCAGTTTTGATGGCGAATTTTCAACACAGAGATTTCTATTGGAGATGTTCCATGACGTGTAACCTGATGATGAAGGATAATTTTTAAGATGTCGTTTGAAGAGTCAGTACTTCAGCGAAAGACAATTTATAATAATATTGTTGACTGTAGCAGGGTCATATCCGAGGCCGATTTCCTTAAAAAACACTCTGTCCAGTCCCGAAAGCTTGAATAACCACATTTGCAGAGTGAAGCACTGTGAGACTTGCTGGAAGAGATTAAGTAAGGTTCTGCAAGGTAGCGGCAGGAATGTGGAGCCATGCTGACTCCAGTGCTGTGGACAGCTGTGGTAGTGTCCTCGCTTGAAGACCCATGTCGCATTCGGCCCGAGCGAGGTCGTCCGACAGATTCTCGAATGGGTTTAAATTCGGGGTATCTGATGGTCAGGGGAGTATGGTAAACTCATCCTGGTGCTCTTCAAACCACGCACATACACTGCGAGCTGAGTGACGCGTTGCATTGTCCTGCTGATTGATGCTGTCGTACTGAGGAAAAAAACTGTGCGTGGGGGTGGACATGATTCGCAAGGATGGATGCAGACTTGCATTGATCCAGGGTGCCTTCAGGAATAACGAGATCACCCAGGGAATGCCACTGCCACGAAAACATTCCCCAGTGTGCAGAATTATTATTTAATTTAAGGGCGACTAGACACTTCAACAATAACTACAAACAGAATTAGCGTTGCCACAACTTATCAAATAACCTCTAGTTCCCTAATGTTACATCAAAGCCCGTTCCCAACGGGCCATGTTTGATTGGCTAATGGAGATGGGTGTCTTTAATTGCTTACACAACATTACTAATTTACATAATTTATTAGTAATAGTTCACCAAAAACTACAAGTTTTAAAACACTTCACAAAAGACTGATTAAATAACTATACCTTTGGGTAATAAATTCTCAAGCAATAACAGTAGCAAACAATATCACTTCCAAATTAAAACTTACAGAATCGTAATGGTAGAAAGGTACCTTTCAAACCTCAAAATTAACTTTCATTTAACAGGCAGATATAAAAACGTGTAAAAACTCACTGTTAGCAGTTGTATTAAATTCCAGGATGTATAACCATCTAAACTACAGCGCAGAACTGAATTTCAAATCTATCCAACGATTAATCCTGATAACAAAATTGTGTTCAAAAATAAGAAATATAATAACTTTATGACAACGCCCATCTGGCATTGGCCACACTTTTACACTCTCTTCAATTCCTTTGAAAAGTGGCAGTTACTGCTCAATCTCCACACAGTTAAGCAAACTAACGCCTCAGAAGTCACTGAAGGTTAATACATGTGCCGTATTGCACTATTTTCTTCTCCAATATCATGACATCCTTATTGTGGGCGAACATGCTACAGCACAGTGTCTTCAGGTTGGGCCCACGCTGTCTTGTTTATCTGCCGTGGCAAAACACCCATAAACGACATCGACCACAGCTCTCCGTAATTGCGTCCATACAATTGCAGAGCCCACGGCTTATCATTCCACAGCAGCGTTGAATGACCAAGCGTCTCGGTTTCACCATTAGTCCACAACCACAGAGTGCCAAAATTATTAAATGCACAATTCGAACCATCCGGGCCCCGACACTCTGCCGTTCTGTCCTTCTCGCTCGCTACTGTCCAATCATCCACTCCTCATCGCCAGAGGTCCACTCGCTGCCAACTGGGCGCCCCAGTATCTCTGGCGAGGCCAATATCGACCTTGACAATCGCGGCCGGAACACAATCGTGCCGAAAATCGGCACACCAGACTTCAACGCTCCCTCCTCCCTCCTGGACGCTCTGCTATCAGCTGTTTCACGCTGTTCGCGCCAACAGCCATCTGTCTCATGGAACATAAAACGTGATTTATCTGAAAAGGCCCCCTGTCCAGTTACAGTATTCAGTGGACGTTCAGTTGCAGTACTGGTGTACAAATTCTAGCCTTTGTCGCCGATGAACAGCAGTCAGGTTTGTTACGTCTGCCACAGACGGCCCCTGCCAGGCCGACTACACTCACGACACTCCTGTGTACCATATAACATACACAGGCACTTGCAGGCGCAACCAAAAGGAAAACAATTCTTCAAAACAAACAGAACTTGGTAGAGACTAATGCGAACCTTTTTCTGCAGAGGTCGCCTCACAGATACAGGGAAAGTTGTAGTACTCTGCCGGCTTTATAAGGCCAGCGCAGCAGCAGTACAGCCAGTTCCTCGCCGAGCTAGGCCCAACCGACGGACCTGACCGACACTCTTGATGAATGGTCGTTTACAAGTTATTTGTTTTTGTGTGTATATAGTGATCGTTCGAGAAGTGTAGTTTAGTTGCAATAAACGACATTATACTGAGTGTTCTACAGTACTGAGTATTCACCAGTGAAAAAGGTTCACATTAGTCTCTAGCAAGTTCTGTTTGCTTTGAAGAATTATTTTCCTCTTGGTTGCGCCTCCAAGTGCTTGTGTATGTTACATGGTATACAAGGGTGTTGTGAGTGTAGTCTGCCTGGCAGTGGCCGTCTATGGCAGACATAACAAGGTTGCTCAACATTTGCACGTCTATTCGCCCGTACACATCTCTGCAGCCGTCGTTCAGCTGTGTCATCTCTTACACTACTGGCGCGTAATTTGAATAGATAGCAACTTGCAGTGGTTGAAACACGCCTACCAAGCTTCTCCCAACTCCTTGTTGGTGTTGAGATTCTTTTTCCGTCAGTGTATATGCGACCGAGTCTTGATCACTGTCCTGAACGGTAGAGACTCTCATCCACGGCCATACAGATGCTTCTCACTTAAACATCAGACTTCCGTAGCCTGCGCATGGTGTTTGGCCTCCAGATAGTCAGTTCGAATCCTAGTGGAAAAAATTTCCACCACTAGTATTTGGCCATCAATGTGAGAACATTGGTGGCTGTAAGATATTGAACACTAGGATCCACACCGGTGTCCGGATTATGTACATCTCCACAATATCTCATGAAGTGAGGGCATGTTTCACTGTTGTTGATGACCCTACAGTCAGATGGTGACATTAGGTTCGATGGCCCGCTTGATGGTACTCGGAAGAAGTGCAGCACCGGATTTCACCCATTCCCTTCCCTCATCATCACGCCACACAAACATTGTCCCACACTAGGTTCTGCTGTTCACCTAGACTCAACAGATCTGCTTACGACACATCTGTTTTGCATCACGTGGAAGGGGTTATTACGCTTAAAGCACGAAAAGTCTTTCCGCTGAGACGGCCAAGTAGCCCCTCGACGTCTCCCAGCCAGCAATACTAAATGACTAATTTTTTCTTCTAAAATCAGTCGACAACAGTAGATGTAGGTCTACTATGGCCCCACTGTAACAACCACAAGGTTGTTTGACTGTGGTCTACACTATTGTCGTAGATTAACGCAACATTATAGTAGTGATCGGTAATTTTTTTTCTCTTATCGGATACTTTCACGGAGTTGGCACAGCACCTTAGGCATTAGATATGACAGTGTTAATGGTAGACGGTGTCGCCAACTGTTTCCCATAACACAACTGTCGGGGTCTAGTGTTATCCGAGAAATTGTGCGAGCGTTTTCGAAATTTTTGCGAACCGTGTAACTCAAGTGGTTAACAACCCAGTATTCACCCAGTCGGATGCGGGAAACCACCTAAAAACCACATCCATGTTGACCAGCATTCCGTCTCACATCGTTAATCCGATGGTCAGGTTCCATCCGGGGCTGGCGCCCCTGGCAGAATCCTGGAAGCGGTGTGCTAACACGTGCATTTGTCTGTGCGGGTCAGGAGTGATTGGTAACAACTATAAAGGCCGTGAGGGCTGAAACGCTTTTCATTTGTCTGCAATCACTCACGTCTTAATCTCAATTCCCCTTCCTCCTTATACGGTTTTAGATACTGAGATTCTGTCATAAAAGAAGAAGTAGAAATCAGAATATGGGAGAACAACTTCAACCGGGACAGCGGCTATAATCTTGGTGTTGCGTGGAAGCGAGCTACGCCACTGAGAAGACATAGAGGAATGCGCTGAATTGTTAACGTTCCTATCATAGCGCTAGCGCCGCCGGGGGTTGCCATTTACACAGTCTCTGGCAGCATGACGTAAGAATGACGTACTCCAGCCAGACACAAGGCATCTACGGTCTATAAATGGTCAACACAGCAGCAACGACGACAGTCAGTTGCTACTGACGAAGACATTGGAGGATTTCGTTGATACGTCGTGACCATACACTAATCGGCAAATAAAACCGCAAATGTTTTATACCAGGATCTCGTCGGGAGGTGCTTCAGTCTCATCTCTCAAGAACGGCATATTTTGGAGCGTAATGCGGAGATTCTTACTGTAGAAATCAAGGACTTTTGATCTGAAGCGTCGACATATTTGTCGCCATGAAATTACTCCACTTCGTAATTGAGTGAATATCCTTTGAGCTGGCACTTGATGGAGCTGCTCAGGTTACGGCTCGTCGCGGTGATTAGTTCCTCTAGTGAGCCGCGAAATGGCTTCATTCGGCACGAGTCAGACGTGGCGAGCATGGGGCTTCACATTACCCCATTTCCAGCCAAAGGCGAGTTAGCCGCAGTGGCCTTACCAAGGATTCTTAGACCTTCGGTGCTTAGGCTCAGCACATATTTTGTCAACGACAGTAGTACTAACGACAGGGAAACAGATTCATTATTTGTGCCCTATCGATTTCAATTTATTATTATTATTATTCGCATTTGGGCCTTACTACATCATGAACAAAAAAGAGCATTTTCAGAATTTCGTTTTAGTTTTCTTTATGCCCATATTACTTTCACTCTCTCAGAACTGAAAAATGGTTCAAATGACTCTAAGCACTATGGGACTTAACATCTGAGGTCATCAGGCCCCTAGACTTAGAACTACGTAAACCTGACTAACCTAAGGATATCACACACATCCATCCAGGCAGAATTCGAACCAGCGACCGTAGCAGCAGTGCGGTTCCGGCCTGAAGCGCCTAGAACCGCTCGGCCACAGCGACCGGCTCTCAGAACTGATTCTTTATCACTATTCAGGGGAGAGTTCTTCCGGTATTCTTATGTTTTTCTAGTGGGCTTAATGTTCAGTAGTGAATTTCCTGCCTAGAACATTTTCTATGTGGTATATCAAATGTTGTTCTTCCTTCAGGTCTTGCTTCACTTCTCTGATCGGTTTTATTGTTTCAGTTGTAGAGCTATACTCAGAGTTTCGTAGAATTTCACAACTTGTCAAGTTAATCTGATTGGCTTCCACTCTTTCGATATGCTCATAGAATTTTTGCCTGCGTTTTTCATCACCGAATAAATGTTGGTATACTTTTCTGTTTCCTTATTTGCTCTTAGTCTGTATGTTTCTTCTTCAGTATAACTGGGGCCTAAAATTTTCCTAATTACTTTTTGTTCTGTTTTGGGTTTCTTCAGTGTATTTCTTCTTGTTTAAATAGTGTCTCAGCCCCGTAAATTAACTCGGTATAATCAGTGTGTTATTTTAAGCTCAAGCGTTTTGTATTTTGAATTGTAAATTTCTGGTAAGATCTTAGGGGACCAAACTGCTGAGGTCATCAGTCTCTAAGCTTACACACTTACTAATCTAACATAACTAACTTACGCTATGGACAAAACACACACCCATGCCCGAAGGAGCACTAGAATCTCCGGCGGAAGGAGCCCCGCGGACCGTGACAAGGCGCCCTAGACCGCGTGGCTACACCACGCGGCTTCTATTTTGAGATGCATTTTTTGTTGGAGATGTCTTTCGATGTCTGAAGGTTATTTCCATTTTGTGACAACTAATCTCTTAACCACTCTTTGCAGGCCACTCGGATAGTTATTCCTAAATATTTGGACTGGGAAACTCGATTTTCTAGTCTTTAGTATCTAGAATTTTGGGTAACAAATTGTTTCAAGGTCTTCATCATCTTTGCATGTTTGTAGTTTTTCCTGTGCTTTTCGCTAAATTAGTTTTATATTTAAAAGCGTAGAGCACAGAAACTACATTTTGTTCGGTTAATATTCATACAGGGTGGTCACAAACAGACTGGAAAGCTTGTCGGGGTGATACAGAGTAGGTTTCGCAGATAAACAAGTATTCAGAGAAAAAAAATCATTATGGTCCGCTGTTTCAGAGTTGATTAGCACTGAAATTAGCCAATCAGGCCGCTGAACGCACAAATTCAAGCGGACCGCCATATACAATTGGTGTCAGTTGTTCACATAGCGTAAGTGATAACGCACTATACTACTCATTCTCTGGCTCTGGTTCGAGCTTCACTGTCGCCACATATGCAATTTTTGTTTTGCTCTCTTTCTCGATTTTAGGAAACCAAACGGAGAACACGTTTGGTGACACCTTCTCTGGCGGGCTGCTTAAATTTACGCACTGAACCGTCTTGTCGGCAAACTTCAATACTAATTTACTCGGAAACAGCTAAACGTATTGGGTTATTTCTTAACAACTATTTCTCATCATAACCTACGCTGTAGCACCCTTAGAAGCTTTTACGACTGTTTCTGATAATCCTGTGTATTACTAACCAGCCGGCCGCTGTGGCCGAGGTGTTCTAGGCGCTTCAGTCCGGAACTGCGCTGCTGCTACGGTCGCAGGTGCGAATTCTGCCTCGGGCATGGATGTGTGTGATGTCCTTAGGTTAGTTAGGTTTAAGTAGTTCTACGCTAGGGGACTGATGACCTCAGATGTTAAGACCCATAGTGCTTAGAGCCATTTGAACCATTACTAACCAGATTTCGGCTTATTATGTCATCATCTGCGTCTTCAAAACTAAACATTCAAAACTAAAGATTTTCAATACTGCACACGTTGTTTAGTTATGACATTAGGCATGAAATATCAATTCTAGTACACATCACTTTTGCGTAAAAGATGTGAATGATTTTTTTCTTACGATCGAGAGGAGTATGACTTGTTACCAGACCCAAAATTGCAGATAGCAGCGCCTTGGGCAAGTGAGTTTTCCACCACTCCATTTCCTTTCTAGTCGTTTGTTTTCAACTTAGGACGTTTTAAGTTTTCAACATTTTTTGTTGCCCTACAAAATAAAGGTTACATATCACATAAAAGGTAATCAGTAATGGAAGCATTTAAAAGAAACTCATCAAGGACAACACACACAAATGTCATCTTTCTGTTTGCTGCTATGTTTCTGTTGTAGAAAGGAAAACGTGATGTAGCGTTTCGGATGGGAAGCGGGTACGTGTTAAGGAAACACAATAGCCGTTTTCATCTTAGAACAACAACAACGAAACCAATGAGAACATACTTTTCTTACAGAAATGAAATAAGTGATCTATGAACTGCATCTTTCTGTTTTCATTCGATAGTATGTTTTCAATTTTGTGCACCACGCAGCTCCTTCACACTGTTCATCGCGTCGAACAGACTACTTTTTTTAAAAAGAATGACAGCCAACACTCGCACCCACGACAATTGACAATTAATGCAATGACAACTCGTGCACGAATCAATGCGAAAGTGTTGTGACCAGCGTTATTGACAATCGACCTCCAAGTGAACTCATTAATGAGTCAAACGCCACACTAGCAACAATACTGCTGGCTGTCCAAGTCTACCGAAAATATAAGCGCCGATCCAGGTGTCTCGGCGCTACAGGTTCCAGGCACCCAGCCATCACTTAACTTGTTTAACTTGCCGACTCGGGACGACTTAGAAAACCCTGGTCAAATGGATCAAATCGGATTATTTTCCCAGACACACAAAGTCTGTCGACGAGACGTTGGCCGATGGCCACAATGTCGCTCGGTGAGTGGGGGCATGGGAAGGGGAAATGTTTTCTGGTTCTTCTTTCAGTGCTGACAACGCCACCGTGTGCGCGCCTCGTACCTATCAGCAGCTATGATACAAATTACACACCAAACTAACGATTTGTGGAAGCGCATTATAAAGACAATCTTGTTCAAATGTCTACTTGTAACATCGAATATGAGCTTAAGTATAGTCATCTGTTAGGCTAGGCTCACATTGAGACGCGTATAGAGCGACAAAGCGCAGCATGCATTTTTGTAACTTCACAGGTTCAAATGGTACCGCAACAAATTGCGACGCGACGCGACTGGGACGCGACACGGCCCTGCGCCACGTCGCGCGGCGTTGTGGTTGTGGCACAGTTTCTCGCGCCGTACACCACACGAGTACTGCGGGAGGGGTGAGGCGGGGAGCGGGAAAGCAGTCCTGCTGTATGTTCACTTCGGCATGGCGCATATGGGCAGCGGAAGTATTGCCCATCCGAAAACTACGGCCTTACTGTGTACTGAATTTTATTGGTTCAAATGGCTCTGAGCACTATGCGACTTAATTTCTGAGGTCATCAGTCGCCTAGAACTTAGAACTAATTAAACCTAACTAACCTAAGGACATCATACACATCCATGCCCAAGGCAGGATTCGAACCTGCGACCGTAGCGGTCGCTCGGCTCCAGACTGTAGCGCCTAGAACCACACGGCCACTCCGGCCGGCTGAATTTTATTATCACTGAGTAGTGTTTCGTTTTTCGCCGCCTAAGCGCTCCACCTCTTTTCATTAGTACATAATAGTTTTGAGTTGCATATATCTGTACAGTTTTTTTTGTTTTCTTCATTCTTTTGTTAAGAACAATACACAGTTCAGTAACTGGTGAGCCATTAGCCAATGGGATTATCTCCACAATGTGTTCAGATCGTAAAAAGGGACAGACGATTCATCGTCAAGGTAGTGAATAAGGAAGTAAGGAATATTATAAAATCACTTGATTTAGAAGCAAGGCAGGAAAGTAAAACAAGGTTATCTACTTGTTGCCTGTTATGCTGACGTATCTCTACGATCTGTTGCAAATAGTCGAAAAGGCGTAGAGCCGGCCGGAGTGGCCGAGCGGTTCTAGGCGCTACAGTCTGGAACCACGCGACCGCTACGGTCGCAGGTTCGAATCTTGCCTCGGGCATGGATGTGTGTGATGTCCTTAGGTTAGTTAGGTTTAAGTAGTTCTAAGTTCTAGGGGACTCATGACCACAGCAGTTAAGTTCCATAGTGCTCAGAGCCATTGAAAAGGCGTAATTTCCACAGATATGACCAGTTTGTGCATCTGGTGAAAAGCGTCCAAGGAATGAAGTACAGAAGTTCCACTATCGTTACTTGGATATGGATGTAATAAGAGACATTATACTATGTACAGACGTGGACAAAACGAGCGAGACCCCTCGCCTTTTCGTTATGCTGATCCGCACAGCTTTAAAGTCTGCTACACAGCATAACAGGCAAGGAGACGAAGTGCTACCAACATACTATGAACAGGTGTGAATTTGAAAAACCATCCGAACTATGTCAGACTGTTTTCAATCATGTGTAAGACTATATTAAAGCTGATTAGTGTGTTAAAATGGTTCAAATGGCTCTGAGCACTATGGGACTTAACATCTGAGGTCATCAGTCCCCTAGAACTTAGAACTACTTAAACCTAACTAACATAAGGACATCACACATATCCATGTCCGAGGCAGGATTCGAACCTGCGACCGTAGCGTTAGTGTGTTAAACACAACACGTAAATATAAGATATAAATGAAAGAACAAACGCTAATTTGTATGAACTGTACTAATAAAAATGAATTTCAGCTTATCGAGATAACAGAACTGTTTTAGTAATACAAAGTACCCCAGATCATTACGAATTAGCAAAATAATATGCGTTTTGTCGACGACTGTACATGTGGACATCACATTTCCATTGCAAGCTAGAAACAGTCGAAAAGCAGTCACAAATAACAATGTTCTAATTGGTTCGCCGTGTTGAGAAAAAGGATTTCAATTGTTGCATACACATTATCAACATTAATAAACTAATTATACATCAGGCTAAACAAATGAAAAAAAATGGTCTTCATTATTACGAAAGTAGCAGTATCCTCAAAGATTGTAGTGATTAGATATATTTAATTTGTTGAAATGTATTGCTGACAAAGACAGATCTACTTAAATGACAGTCTTTCCCGAATTCCCCCTCACAAGGCACACATTGCTAGCTTCAGCATTCATTTGGCGCTCAATATTCTCAGCTGCTCACAATGCACTGGCTATCGTGTTGTGTGACAGATCAATTATTTATTTCTCTCAGTAACAACTATTTTATTCGCAAATAACATATTGTCAGTTTGGCAAGCCGTAGGTGAGTAACCAGCATCTGGCATGTGCCTATCATTCCACCTGAAGGGAATGGTCGTCATTATTTTAATACTGCTGAGATCAGGAGAAGGAATAAAATCCTTTGGTAAGTTTCCATTACAGTCGTTCAGTGTTAAAAATACGATGGCTTACGGGGATTCAACCAAAATTCCAACAGAATTAGGAATTTCTTTTTTGGTGAATTGTTAACCTTTTTTCATGCGAAGAAACATTACCATTTATGGGTAACGGCCACATTTCTCTTGTTGACAGATGTAATTGTATTTCCTTTGCCAAAACACAGCGTAATTTGCACAAACTCATCTCACAGCAACTATTGCGACAGAATTCCGAAATCCAGTGCCTCATTAAACAAGTAATTGGCAATCAAAGAGCTCAATAGCTTACAAAAAACCTCATACTGTCGGTTTCTAGTAACATAAGAGAAGAAATTTCATGTTTATTTTCGCACTAGGAAATTCTTGTTTCATTAGCTGTCGATAACACTTAAAAATTACAGTGACTGGAGTGAAAAAAAAGGAAAGTATAACTACTGGTATATCGCCATAGATAAGAAAGTTCCGTGTGTTTACGAACTGGTAAAATACTCTCCTCCTTGTGTAATATCATACGCCAAACTCTCGTTTCGATGTCTCGAGCGGTTTAGGAGATATGAGAGATGTTGTGAATATTTCATTCTCGCGGGCGTCAGATCGGGAGTGAGCGCGCTACATAGGATCCATTTTCTCGAGATGGGAGGCAGATGGAAACTTCCTCCCAAGTCTAAAGGAAAATTCAACGTTAGCTAAATTTCATACGCAACAACATATGGTGTAATACGTACCAAGTGCAAAGTCATAGAGACCCCTATTTTTCATTGCAAACTTTTCGAATTTTGCCTAGCGTCTTACTAAAATGTGTATACCACTGTAAGTATAACCATTAGCGAGATTATGGGCACTTCGCCACGAAGCTGACATATAACGCTACAAGCAAGGTAAAAATGAAATATTTTTACTGAATAGTTTCTGTAAAATCGTTTGAGAAAGATTACAGTCTGCGCGCACTTCGTTCCTGTCAGCGCAGAGCGTCGCCAACCGGCGCGTGTTATCGTTTGTGTACGCGTCTCAATATGCGTTGGACACGCGCGGAACGTGCGTGTCGCGCTGTAGGTGTCGTGTCACGTCACACGTGCTACACGCGTCTCAATTTGCGCTTAGCCTAGTACCACTCTATGAGCAGAAGACAAATAAAAATTTAACCCGTTTGTTAAACATTTAAAATGGTATCTCATGTTCCCATTCAAGTTTCTGTCTCACAATTGATATGCCGCAGGAAACTGTGTGGCGGGGTCTCAATTGACGTGCCTGTACGAAACTGCCTGGCAAACAGGGCGGCGGCGCAGTGCCTGTGATCGTCGGTTGTCTGCGGCTTCTTCTTTCTCTACATAAAGAAGTATGGAAACTACACTACTGGCCATTAAAATTGCTACACCACGAAGATGACGTGCTACAGACGCGAAATTTAACCGACGAAGAAGATGCTGTGATATGCAAATGATTAGCTTTTCAGAGCATTCACACAAGGTTGGCACCGGTGGCGACACCTACAACGTGCTGACATGGGGAAAGTTTCCAACCGATTTCTCATACACAAACAGCAGTTGACCGGCGTTGCCTGGTGAAACGTAGTTGTTATGCCTCGTGTAAGCAGGAGAAATGCTTACCATCACGTTTCCGACTTCGATAAAGGTCCGATTGTAGCCTATCGCGATTGCGATTTATCGTATCGCGACATTGCTGCTCGCGTTGGTCGAGATCCAATGACTGTTAGCAAAATATGGAATCGGTGGGTTCAAGGAGGGTAATACGGAACGCCGCGCTGGATCCCAACGGCGTTGTATCACTAGCAGTCGAGATGACAGGCATCTTATCCGCATGGCTGTAACGGGTCATGCAGCCACGTCTCGATCCCTGAGTCAACAGATGGGGACGTTTGCAAGACAACAACCATCTGCACGAGCACTTCAACGACGTTTGCAGTACCATGGAGTATCAGCTCGGAGACCATGGCTGCGGTTACCCTTGACGCTGCATCATAGACAGGAGAACCTGCGATGGTGCAATCAACGTCGAACCTGGGTGCACGAATGGCAAAACGTCATTTTTTTCGGACGAATCCAGGTTCTGTTTACAGCATCATGATGGTCGCATCCGTGTTTGGCGACATCGCGGTGAACGCACATTGGAAGCGTGTATTCGTCATCGCCATACTGGCGTATCACCCGGCGTGATGGTATGGGGTGCCATTGGTTACACGTCTCGGTCACCTCTTGTTCGCAGTGACGGCACTTTGAACAGTGGACGTTACATTTCAGATGTGTTACGACCCGTGGCTTTACCCTTCATTCGATCCCTGCGAAACCCTACATTTCAGCAGGATAATGCACGACCGCATGTTGCAGGTCCTGTACGGGCCTTTCTGGATACAGAAAATGTTTGACTGCTGCCATGGCCAGCACATTCCCCCGATCTCTCACGAATTGAAAATGTCTGGTCAATGGTGGTCGAGCAACTGGCTCGTCACACTACGCCAGTCACTACTCTTGATGAACTGTGGTCTCGTTTTGAAGCTGCATGGCCAGGTGTACCCGTACACGCCACCCAAGTTCTGTTTGATTCAGTGCCCAGGCGTATCAAGGCCGTTATTGTGGGCAGAGGTGGTTGTTCTGGGTACTGATTTCTGAGGATCTATGCACCCAAATTGCGTGAAAATGTAATCACATGTCAGTTCTAGTATAATATATTTGTCCAGTGAATACCCGTTTATCATCTGCATTTCTTCTTGGTGTAGCAATTTTAATGGCCAGTAGTGCATATGTGTAGGACAGCGTCTAAGGGTGTTTGCCGCTGTTTTTTTTTAAATATATAACGACCGAAACTAACCATGCGTCAGTCTCATTTAGTGAATTTAAGTAAGGTTTATTAAACTCTAATCGGCCTCTGTTGCCGATGCGGAGGTAAGCGCGTTCGAACCCTGGTGGTCGATGAAATTTTCGCTGCCAGTATTTGACCGGAAAGGCCATCGAGAGTAAAGAGAATGCCCAGGCATTTAAGCATGTCCGTCGATGGCAGGGGTGCTGCAGTGCCCTCCCGGAAGCCTCAACCAATGTTCATTGCGCCAGAGCTATCCATGTTTATACAACTATCCTCCCCCATCCTGTATCGCGCGATTCATTCGTCTGTCGACTTCATCTCACTGGCCGATTAGGCCAGAAAGACCAGACCCTCTGAATATGTCCTACAATGAAATGCGTGGCCCCGCATGTTTATCCATAGCAGACAACGTTTCAATCCATAATCCATTGATGAGTGGTTCGAGAGCAACTGCGTATAAGGTAGAGAATGGACAACCCTGATGGAGCGATCACGAAATCGACAGGGGGCCGGCCACATGTCCATTAAACAGCACTTTGGATGATGTTCCAAGGAGAAGTTGCCGAACGATACTGATAAAGGCCAGGTAGAAAGCTATGTGGACCATCACCACCGCAAGAAAATCGTCGTCCACCCCGTCAACAGCATGGTCAGAGTCCACCGTGATCAGGGCACATCGAAAGCGACAAGCCAGTGCGAGGGTTAACACTTCCTGATAGTCACTAAGCGCCGTTGAATATTAGTAGCTCCTCGCATGGACGTTTGTTCTGTAGAAAGGACTTGGAGTAAAACATCCTTAAGGCGCGCTGCCAGAAGCCTTGTGAAGATGTTAAAGTTGCTGTTGGACAACTTCAGTGTGCTGTAATGCTCAATCCCTCGTCCCCCTCTTGGCTTGGGGATCGGAATAATCAGGCCTTCAACAAAGGACGGAGGCAGTGGTACAGCTGGTGTCATCAGTTCCTGATACATCGACGTCCGTCTAAGAATCATAAAATCTTGAAAGGCCCAGAAGAACTCCAAGGGGATACCGTCGGAACAAGACTTGTTGTTTGCACCCTTTGCTATGGGTTCCTCGGTGTCTGCTCGGGTAAATGGCACCATAAGAGATTCTACTATCGGGCTGTCGAGGGAACCTGATGTCGGCAATGACATTCCAGCAAAAGCAGCACAATCGTAATGCTTCTCATGGTTAAACAGTCGGTAGCGGTCAACGAATGTATTCACAGTGTCTACATGTGCAGTCAAATGGCGACCATCTGGCATGTCAAGAGCGTGGATCATCGTTCGTCGTTGCTGTTCGCTAAGAATATGGTGCAGAGACAGAGGTTCACCGCTAACCTGATCTTGACACAGTGCTCGCACCACGACACCTTCTAGTAGACGTCGTGTATGTAAGATGATCCTCGCCTTGATGCGACGAATCTCTGCCTGTCGGTCAGGGGACAGTGGGCTTGCCACGAGCTCTCGGTGAAGCGTAAAATAACATTCCGTGGTGTGGCGACACCAAAGGAACTGTTCTCTACTATACTCCATCATCGTGTGCCGTAGTCCTGGTTTCGCGCATTAGAGCAACCATTTTAGAGTAGAAAGATATCTCAGGAGTCAATCATCGCAGGTAGTCCATGTGTCTACTATGAGTCGACGATATCTCGGCTTCTGAAGGTGCGCCACATTCATATTACAGCATCCACTACTGCCCCATACCTTCTGACGATGAAGGGAGGACCGGCCACGGTGGCCGAGCGGTTCTAGGCGCTTCAGTCCGGAACCACGCGACTGCTACAGTCGCAGGTTCGAATCCTGCCTCGGACATGGACGTGTGTGATGTCCTTAGGTTAGTTAGGTTTAAATTGTTCTAAGTTCTAGGGGGCTGATGACCTCAGATGTTAAGCCCCATAGTGCTCAGAGCCATTTCTTTGATGGAGGGAGGCAGTGCTGCGGTTCAGATGTATGCGCTCTGATCAGAAAAGGCAAACAGCCATCTTTCTGCAAGCATCGTTGCTGGCGCTAGATTAGGGTAGATATAAATGACATCGAGGCGATTCGCAGAGTGACTAGTGACGTATGTGTATCGTGGTTAGAAGCAATGCTCTCTTTCCTAAGTGACGAGAAGACGTAATTCTTGCACCAAGAGTCGGAGTTAACGATATGCGGTGTAACTGGGATATTGATCATTCGGATGAAGCACGATGTTTAAGTCCATACCACGAATGCAGTTATCGTAGTTTTGCAGGAAGAGAAGCACGCCTACCTCAAATAGAAACGCGACCAGTCGCCAGAGGTGCATAGACGCTTAGATGTTTACAATCCGTGCGCCTTATCGCCAGCCATCTGGCCGACTGCAAATATCTCACCTCGTCAGCATCTAAGCCATCTATGATCAGTATGGCTGTACCGCTACCGGCATCATCAGCAGGTGTAATGAACTAAGCATAAACTTGAGAATCCAGAAAGGTCCCCAAAAGAAGTTCTTGCAGGAGTGCAATGTTCACATCTGACACTCGTAGTATATCACGCAGCAATTGGAGCTTCACTTTCGAATCGATGGTGTTGAGGTTGATGGAACCAATCGGGTAGGCGTGCTGCAGGTTGGCAAGCGCAGCGACACTCATTGTAACAAACGGATGTGGTGATTCGACATCTTTTTCGATGTACATGAGCGCGTCTTCCTCCACTTCACCAGAAATGGATTAATTATGGGCCGTCTGGTCCTCAAGTGCCGGTACAATTTCAGACTCAGGATCTTCGTCGTTCTCATCCGCCCACAGAGGTAGGCGGCGGGCAGCATCACCTGTTACCACCTCTGAGGGGCTCAACTTCGGCATTGACGATGCAGTGGCAGGGGAGCATTGATGAACCCGGCGAACGACAGATTGTGTCACTTTCGACAGGGAGGCAGCCGGCCGGGGTGGCCGAGCGGTTCTAAGCGCTACAGTCCGGAACCGCGCGACCGCTCCGGTCGCAGGTTCGAATCCTGCCTCGGGCACGGATGTTTGTGATGTCCTGAGGTTAGTTAGGTGTAAGTAGTTCTAAGTTCTAGGGGACGGATGACCACAGATGTTAAGTCCCATAATGCTCAGAGCCATTTGAATCTTTTCGACAGGGAGGCATCAATTCAGAATGGTTCAAATGGCTCTGAGCACTTCTGAGGTCATCAGTCCCCTAGAACTACTTAAACCTAACTAACCTAAGGACATTAAACACATCCATGCCCGAGGCAGGATTCGAACCTGTGACCGTAGAGGTCACGCGGTTCAATACTGTAGCGCCTAGAACCGCTCGGCCACTACGGTCGGCCGGAGGCGTCAGTGACCGGTCCACTGTGAGGGGATGGGTTGCGTGTCTCCACGGATTCTGTCAGCACGTTAGATTTGGGCGAAGTGAAACACTATTTGCCTGCGACTGTTTCATGCGGTCATCAGATAGCGTCCTCCGTCTCCTCTTGCACTTCTTCAGCGATCGTTGTTTACGTAATGGGCTTCCAAGTCAGACGGTGGCAAAGAGTCCCGACGGTCTGGCACAAACACTGCCGTGACACTGCCACAGTGTCAACATTTATCCTTCCATCGGAATTTTCATCATCCGTCGACATAGCTATCGAGGCAGGAGTGGAAAGTGTAGTGGAAGTCACTTCCTTCCTCTGTAGTGTTTCATCTGCGGAGAGTCGCTCGGGCCCATCGGACGCGGCAAAGTGGCGACATCGTTGTCTAGCGCTGCCACACGTGTCACAGGTAGGGATGTCGGCAACGGAAAGGGATCGGTCTGCAGGTGGCTGTTGCCTATCGTCCTCTGCAAGCATTCGGACCGAACGTGGCCTTCTTCGCCGCATTCCGAACGCGTCTGCGTCTGTCCGTCGTAAATGATGAGGACTCTGCATCCTCCAGCGTATAAATAGGACGGGACGTGTTTATTTAAAGTAATGAGGACCTGACGCACGCCATTACAGACGGAGTATGTGCTGAATTGATCCCACTTCCCTGCAACGTGTCCATGCACCATCCAGTAAGGGCGAAGCGCAGACACCACCTCGTCCGCGGGAATTTCGAAAGGGAATTCACTAATGCGTATCGTCCGCAATCCCAGCCCAGCATGGTCGATCTCCACAGCACCCACATTACCATCCGAGAGTCAGAATTTTAGCTCGTTTTTAGTCTCGAGGAATACCGTCGCAGTTTGCGTCATTGAGAAATTTGACATATACCACACTGATAACTGTGAAAAGTTATATACCAACTAGTTCGTCACTCGGGATCTTTACTTCGTCTATGAGAAAACTTTATTCTTCCAGAGCGTTTGGTCGAGCAAATTCACTCCAGAAACTGAATTTCAGCTTCGACTTTCTGTAAGAGTTGGCCACCAGAATCAATGAAAACGCTAGGATGCGCGAAACGGCCGGAGCAAGTAGACAAACATCGAGCGCGCGCTCCGCGGCCGGGACGTTAACAGCACGTCCGCTCCACACGGCTCCTCGAAGCAAACTTTCGTCATTTCCGCTATCAGTGCACGCTTCCCGGACATAGCCAAACTTCCATGTGTCACACTGTCTACATCCTTATACCGTACTCCACTAAGTTCATCACCTAACGCTCACAACATTATGTGAATTCCCGCAAACAGGAAGAATGAGACAAAGATGAATCGATACCAGTGTTGATATCGTTGTGTGCCCACCATTGCGTGTAATACTTCTATACATGTCTTAAAGAACACCTGTTGTACATAATACTTCGAAATTAATTTGCTGACTGCGAATTCCTTTAGTTCAGCAGGATTAGGTATAAATGTACTACACAATAGTTCAAATGGTTCAAATGGCTCTGAGCACTATGCGACTTAACTTCTGAGGTCATCAGTCGCCTAGAACTTAGAACTAATTAAACCTAACTAACCTAAGGACATCACACACATCCATGCCCGAGGCAGGATTCGAACCTGCGACCGTAGCGGTCACGCGGTTCCAGACTGAAGCGCCTTTAACCGCACGGCCACATGGGCCGGCTACTACACAATAGTGCCAAATAATAATTTATGCTGATCCGGGGAGCGAGCACTGATAGCCGAAGTGGTTAAGGTGACCGCTCGTGGTAAGGGGGAAATTGGGGTTCGTGTCCAGGTCCGGCACAAATTGGCATATATCACTCTTGGGTAGTAGTTCTATACCTACTACGGCTTATGTTAAGGAATTCGCATCAGCGAATTAATTTCGAAGTATTTCATACAGCTGTGGATCATCAACAGTGTCTATTCTGTCAGACATGCACGTAGGTAGGAAAACACATGATTATATTTGTAGGCGATTTGGAGATACACATTTTGCAAAATTTAGTTCATAAACCTGCAACCTCTTGCAGCAACAACGCCTCTAACGTGGCTGGGCATCCAGTCAAACAGAATTTAAATGATACATATATCATTTCATGTTCCTTCAAATCAATTTTAGCCTGTGACATGTGCTAGAGAGCTAATCTCTCTGGAGCCCTTTACCGGTTGTTTCTCGTGAGTCTTGCTGAGCGGTTCAAGGCGCTACAGTCTGGAACCGCGCGACCGCTACGGCCGCAGCTTCGAATCCTGCCTCGGGCATGGATGTGTGTGATGTCCTTAGGTTAATTAGGTTTAAGTAGTTCTAGGGGACTGATGACCTCAGAAGTTAAGTCCCATAGTGCTCAGATACATTTGAACCATTTTCTCGTGATTCAGATATATGTCGAACGTGCTGGTCATGGCAGCAGTTGAATACGCTCTGTATCGAGTTACGTCAGGACAGGATGTGAAAGTGCAGTCTTGGGCTATCTTCTTGAAACGAGAGACAACTGCTACTGTCTTTTAGATACCACCCTGTCAACACACCTTTCTTTTAGGAGCTCCTAAGTGTCAAAAACTATAGCAATATTTGTCGAACGCGTTGGAGGGTGCTTTCGGAGATATGGAAACGTATAAAAACGTGACAAAAATAATACAAAATCAAACGGTGGACTTGCACTTATTTTATTTATTAGTCTGTCAGGTTCCGTGGAACCATGCGAGCCACAGCTACTTAGTCGTGGAAGGAGTTACCACTGCGTTTACAGACTACTTCTTAGAAAGTTTATAAACGAAAGAATTAAAAAACACGAAAACAATTGTGAGACAGTATATGAAAAATAGCACTTTACAAAGAGATCTGAGGTATTGCAAGCCGACTGGTTCTAGGCGCTTCAGTCTAGAACCGCGTGACCGCTACGGTCGCAGGTTCGAATCCTGCCTCGGGCATGGATGTGTGTGATGTCCTTAGGTTAGTTAGGTTTAAGTAGTTCTAAGTTCTAGGGGACTGATTACCTCAGATGTTAAGTCCCATAGTACTCAGAGCCATTTTTGATGTATTACAAGGGATTCTTGGACAGAGCAGAAGCAGTGTACCACAAGGAAACCTTCCAACTTAGATGTGAATACTTGCAGTATCTAACTCAATTTTTTCAGTTCAGCTATTGAAAATGAAACCTGATGAACAGTGCACAGCTTTCTATACAGTGCTCAGAGACGTATTATTCAAGAGCAAATTGTTTTCTTTTTAGTGTTCACTAATCGAATGGTGCAGATTCTGCTGAGTGATTCCATATTATCAACAACAAATCTCACGATGGAATATATGTACAGGGATGGAGAAGTTAGAATTACGAGATACCTAAACACATACACGAAATGCAGGAACTGGCACCGCAGATAGGTCTGAGTGCCCTTTTCTGGGCTTAACAATATTTTTGGTGAGTGCGTAGAGATGCCTCAAACTGTAAGACCATATGAGATACCTCGGTATTCAGTGTCAGAATTGGTGGAGTTCATTCTTACACGCTGTGCATAAAAGGTATAACTTTTTCGAAATTGTCTCCCATTTCGACGCATAAGTTTGAAATTTCGCCCAAAGGTGTCGTCAACCTTGCTCTGTAATGGGCCAAAAGCGTGGTGCTCTGTGACGCCATCCTTCGGCTCGGCGACGCTTCAAACAGAAAGTTGTCGACGCATTCGAAAAAAAAAAAAACCCAGAGGTCAGAAGTTCACGTGAGCTGTAAGGTGAGTTGATGATGTCACATTGGCACCAAATCTCACCACAATTCCGCCCAACGCCATCATGGACGTGTAACACGATGAGTACGTCACACCCTCTCTTACCAACATTTTACCTTCTCTGTCGCCCCCGCAATGGTGGTCATATCCGCAACTCCCAGAATTGAAATCACGTGGTTTTCCTGTGGATGGTCGAGGAGAATATTTCAGAGACATCACCGCTCAGAATCTACACGAAAAAGCCTAACGAGGTGGCATAAAGGGCGTAAATGAAACCATCCCTTCCGTCTGGGTCTCGATTCGCACATATTTCGCGGGCGAAGAGGACAGTTCACGATACGCTGAGCAACACGATGACGTTCTTGACAACGTCCGACACTGCTGACACGCCCCGGACGATTAAATCCTTCTGTAAGGCCGGTATTACACTATCAAATTTCTTTGTCAAATATCTCAAAAATGGCTCTAACAGCTCTGAGCACTATGGGACTTAACATCTGTGGTCATCTGTCCTCTAGAACTTAGAACTAATTAAACCTAACTAACCTAAGGACACCACACACATCCATGCCCGAGGCAGGATTCGAACCTGCGACCGTAGCAGTCGCGCGGTTCCGGACTGAGCGCCTAGAACCGCGAGACCACCGCGGCCGGCGTCAAATATCTTTGTCCAATATCTTTGTCAAAGATATTTGATGGTGTTATAGGGAACTTTGTCAAATGTCGTCCAATATTTGATCAAATCTAGGGCCTCGCTGTAGATTTGATCAAAGAAGTCACTTGTCTTCTGTTTACCGCAATGTGACATGTAAGCACATGGAGCACTAGCATCGCTGCATTCTGTCGTCTGTAGTGTTTTTATAAACATTGCCGGTAAATACAATTGGTGTTTTCTGACAACTACAAAATTAATAGAGATGTATGAAGCTGATAAGGCGCTTTACAACGTGAGCACGCTGAATACGAAAATAGATTACGAAGATTGGAGACGAGATCTGACCTAACCTAACTCTCTCCTGTAGCAAGGAATCTGAGTGTTACAGTGTGTCTGCCTTCTGCAGATGTAGCTGTTCTTAAGCGAATATTGTGCTTTGTGATATGAGGATACACTTCATTGAGCACATACAGAAATGTATTCTCATCCATTCTTAAGTAATTGATGTACGACGTCCTCCACTATAAGCTTACGTAACAATTTTTGTTGAATGCTTTTATCGTGTCGTCGAAAAACCCACGGCTTCACCCAGGTATGTTTCCTTTTCTCCCCCCGCTTCTCTTCCGCATGTGCACACAGTGCAACTGTGGTACATGCAACTGCTGCGGTTAATAACAAGTTGCTGTTGTCAGCCATCTTGAACTTTGACGAAAAATATGATCACAGTGTAATACCCCTTCAAGCGCTACGTCAAAGATCTTTGTCAAATATATTTGACGGAATATTTGTTCACATCTTTGATCAAATCTTTGACAAGGAAATTTGATAGTGTAATACCGGCCTAAGGATATCGTGGGGCTACAAGCCTACTGAACGTGATATCGCCCAATTGGAGCACAGCGCGAACGAAATTTTTGCTCGGGTGTACAGGGTTGAACCACTAGGGACCGTTCAAAGCTATTCGACGAAATTCCAACTTGATCCGAATCAGCAAAGTGTGTTTACGCTTTTTCAGCCATCCTTTCCGTGATCTCCTGTGGCGTGATTGTGGCAGGGGTGGGGGAAGACGTGTGCGTAAAAGAGAAGGAAAAGTGTCCCTCTAAGATCCCCCCAGTCCGGTAACACCCTCGATGCCACCCACGCACCTTTGTTGAGCATGTTGAGAATATACCTGTTAGATATTTACAAGGATCCACTTGAGTGCGAGGTCACAAGTTCAATTTTAGTAACGCCCATTTGAAAGTTTACGTTAACAATTATGACAGGAAAAATATTAACTGCTAATGCCTCATTATGTGCATCACGAGGGCGACAGAAAATGTGTGTACGGGAGTTGCAGAGATCAACCTTCTACGGGGTGCTTGTATTACACTTCACAAAATGGACATCGTCGACATTCAAGAAATGTTCAAAACAAACCACTAACTTGCACCATGAACACCGAATAAAAACCAGTGCGTCACAATGATCACAGAGGTTCGCACCATCAAGATCGACGGCGAACTCCTTGGGAGCTAGAAACCGTGCAGGACGTTCAGTTGGGTATCCGGTCTTAAAGACTGCATATAGAATCATATTGGTGTGATGAGAACTGATGGAATGTGATGGCACGCAACCAAATGAAAATCATTCTGCTGTGGTGCTTATCGTGTACGTTTTATAGCTACGGCAAAAACAAACTTCTTGAGGCTATCAAACTTCCGATTGGTACAAACTGCCACGTCACACACTTCCCAGTAAGGATAGTTTGCTCTAAAGAGGTACGACTTTTATACGCGGACCGGGACTCAAGCAGAAGCAAGTTATTTTGACCAGATACTGGCCAAAAGCAGTGCTCTTACTATAGTTTTAGTTCTCTTACGCCATTCTCCCACGCCTGCTTGCTGTGTCGTAAGCATTCCCTACTGCCCTTGCAGTATCAAGCACAAGAGAGAGAATCGTAGGGGGCACAGCATCTCCAACTTCTCGCAGCACAATTAATAACTTTCCAGCCAATTTACCATCCAGATTAATAGTCGGCATAATTTTATACGAATCCGTTAAGGCATTGATGTTAGCTGATCTCGATACAACTCTCTTGATGCCTCTAATTTCCAGGGTTCCTTTCATATGCATTTCCTCTTCAAATCCAGATTGGTCTGAGTTGAAAAAAAAAATTCTTCTCGAACGATGAAATGAGTTTGTTTATCTCATCTACAAATTTTCGGGCCCATTCCGCAGTCTGTTGTTCATCGTCAAGTTGACGTTTTGATTGAAATTTCCTGATCTTACGTCTTCCAATTCTGTAGCACTGTCTGAAGTTACGCAAACATCCACTGCTTCCTTGAAATCACTGTAATCTGTCGCTCGCAGTATGATGTGCATAACGTAGCCGATCACTAGCATGCACATCCGGTAAATTGTATCGAGCATCCTTGAAGCGTGAAAACACCAGTTTTTGTAAGAAGTGCGCCATTTCCTTCTGTGAATATCCGCAGTTTTTGTTATGCATTACACGGTCATATTGCTGCGGACTTACTCGAAACATGCTAGTAATTGCTTTTTTTACTATGCTGCAGGTGATCTTCCGTGTACATAATTATGTTTAGATATTTAGTACCAGCTCCTTGGATAACGATTATCCTTTACTACGTTTCACCGGAGATGGGATTTGTGGCGCCCTGTCCGAAAAGGATGATGAACTACATGCCTCGACACTTGTTTCAGTATCACTTTCACTTGTTAAGCACGTATCATCGTCATTGCACTCTTCATGTACATTGTCCGCACAGTCGGGGGTATACGATACCACACGCTCAGATGACTCATCTTGTAGAAACTCTAATATTTCACCTGCCACTTCTTTTTCATTCTTCGAAATTGCTTGGGCTGCTTTCTGACGGAGTGTCAACTTCGGCAACTACTGTTGTAGATATTACGCAATGTTTGCTATTTTTATCATCGCCATCGCTCTGCTTTGTATCAACACCGCTAGCACTGTGGAACTGTTATGAGTTACTCATCGACTGAGCCGTTCAACTGCACTCCGTAACATCATGCTGTGCTCACTATTGCTTACCTCCAGTCCCGTCCCCTGCTGCCATTACCAGCCGGTACTGTGACTGAATGGTATACGATATGCGGGGCATCGAGTGCCGTAAACATCATTGGCCCTTTGCGACTTCGCACTCAAGAGGTTCCTTGTTAGAGATCCATTCAGCTAAGTGGTGTCTCTTGGTTGTTCCAGCGCCTGATGGCAAGTAGCCCCACCTAAGACGTGTCGAAGGGGTTGCCTGCCCACATGCACTACAGCATTTTCCGGAAATGGTGCCGGCCGATGTGGCCGCGCGGTTCCAATCTAGGCGCTTCAGTCTGGAACCGCACGACCGCTATGGTCGCAGGTTCGAATCCTGCCTCGGGCATGGATGTGTGCGATGTCCTTAGGTTACTTAGGTTTAAGTAGTTCTAAGTTCTAGGGGACTGATGACCTGAGAAGTTAAGTCCCATAGTGCTCAGAGCCATTTTTGAACCGGAAAGGGTCCGACAACATATTAATTCCTCCCACATACATCTCGTGAAAAGACGAACCCGCCAGGTTAGCTGAGCGCGCTGACGTGCTGCTTCCTGGACTCGGGTAGGCGCACCGGCCCCGGAGCGAATCCGCCCGGCGGATTAACGACGAGGGCCGGTGTGCCGGCCAGCCTGGATGTGGTTTTTAGGCGGTTTTCCACATCCTCCTAGGTGAATACCGGGCTGGTCCCCACGTACCGCCTCAGTTACACGGCTAGCAGACGTCTGAACACTTTCGCACTATTCCATGGATTACACTAGTCGCAGACAGTTGGGGTACACTAATTCCTTTCCGGGGGGTACGGGGTGGCGGCAGGAAGGGCATCCGGCCACCCCTTCAACTAACATTGCCACGTCCGATTAACCATGCCGATGCTGTGTATCCGCGGGAAAAACGGCACAAGCAAAATAGAGAAAGAAAGGACATCTCGTGAAAAGCCCATGACGAGGAAATTCGAAAAATTAGAGCTAGGCCCTTAATACAGACACTTATCAACAATCATTCTTCCCAAGCGCTACTCGTGAGTGGAACAAGGAAGGATTTATCTGAGAGGTGTACCAAAAGTATACTCCGCTACACACCGTTAAATCGCTTGCGGAGTATGATGTAGATGTAGATGTAAATGTTCTCGTATTGTTCTTCATGGCGCAGGAGGCTATTTCGTTCACTTGAGCATGGCGTGGTTTAAATGCGAAATATCCCCGCGCATTATGTCCCAGTCAGCATGCCACGAGCACCAACTTGCTTATCTGGAGCGCTTTTCAGCACAGCCTGCCCATTGTGTGCGTGTTACGCTGTTAGCAAGGCGGAATTTCAATAGCTCAGACCAAAGGCCGGGCGCGAATTACTCCCGCAGAGCGTGACTGAGAGAATGGGGCTAGTTGTATGAAAATTAATAATCACGTTTCAAAACCTCTCTGTAATTTATTATTGTTATAATAAACTACTGAAAAACATGTATTGCTACATTCTGTTTTGTGATTCACCTGTTTTAAAAATTCGGAGTCAGATGATGTACTACACTGCTAGCCGTTAAAACTGAAACAACGAAAGTTAACTTACTGTATGTGTACAGTCTGGTAAGACGAATACATATTTAGGAGTTTACATGGAAACATTTAGGAGTTTACAGGAAGTGAAATTTAGTACACAGAGCTGTCACTCCAGGCAGCAGCAACTCTGTTTCGCGTGAAGACTGAGTCGAACTGAGAATCGAATGCAGATACAGATTAATTATTCTGTACTGCGTCAACACTATATGAGAATTAACCAATCGTAGTGGCTGCCGAGTCGTGGCGTGCCATTCTCTTAGCAACCCATGACCAGATTTCTTCAGTGCGTGAGAGATTTTGAGATTTCTCCCCAAACCAACCAACCAGATTTGGAGAACGTGATCGCCACGGGAGCAGTTGAACAGTCACTGTACCGCGGTGGGTCAAAACCGCACAGACAAAATGCGATCTTGGTGAAAGATAACGCCATGGAAGGGTAGAACCTAAGGCGCAGCCACAGGCTGTATTACGCCAGAAATGCAACGGCTGCTTGTCCAAATTACAGGCTATGCAATCCTGAGGCGATCGTGATATGTACTTTATGGTACACCCCCGCCCGCCCCCCCCCCCCCCAATCGTCAGACACCGGGCGTCAGACGATTATGGAAATAATCTCTCAACGTTGGTTCCAAACGTAGCCTCCATACATCAGTCTGGGATACATAACAAGAGTACTGATAGAGAAATACAGAAGATTCAAAGAAGAGCAGCGCGTTTCGTCACAGGTTCATTTAATACGAGCAAAAATGTCACGGAGATGCTCACTCAGCTCCAGTGGCAGACGATGTATGGATGGCGTTGTGAATTACGGTGTGCTTTACTGTTAAGTTCCAAGATCATACGTTCCTACAAGAGTCAACAAAAAATGGTTCAAATAGCTCTGAGCACTATGGGACTTAACATCTGAGGTCATCAGTCCCCTAAAACTTAGAACTACTTGAGCCTGACTAATCTAAGGACATCACACACATCCATGTCCGAGGCAGGATTCGAACCTGCGACTGTAGCGGTAGCGCGGTTCCAGACTGAAGCGCCTAGAACAACTCGGTCACACCGACCGGCGAAGAGTCAACAGATATATTGCTTCCTTCTGTATATATCTTGCGAAATTCCATGATAGTATGAGTAGAGAGACTCGTTTTTATATGGAAGCTTACCAATTGACCATTCAGGATCACAGGAAAGGTGGAAGTGACAATAAGACACAAGGGACGCTCAGCCACTCAGTATAAGGTGGTTGCGGAGGAGGTGCAGAGTGAACATTAATAAAAGCGATAAACTGCAGGGACGGGTTCCTGACTGAAAATGGAGGGAAAAAGGTCCTATGAAGATATGTATGGAAATGCATCGTTGATACGGTAGATGGCAGAGGTACCAAAAGACCGGGGTTAATGCTTTGAAACCGCAAGAGTGAATCCAAGCCCTTATAAAGTCACTCCTGTTAACAAAGAAGTATACGAGATTGAACGACCTTTTTAAAAGCATGTTACAAACCGAAGTGTTCTTTCAAGCCACGACCACTCAGGGACGCTCTGGTTGTGAAGGAAGATAAGTTGTTCAAATACAGGTTTACTTACAATGGAGCTGGGCACCAGTAGATCTGGAACGTTCTGGTGGGATACAAGTAGACGATGAACCTGAGTATCAACTGCAGGGACCTGAGAAGTTGTAATGGTTCCTCGAGCTTATAATGGTAAGTGTCTTGTAAAGCGTATCAGTGCGAAGCTCAACCTTCTTGGTACGCTTTCGAATTGTAAGACCCGTTAGTAATCATTTGGCTGTGATAAAACATTGCCCCCATTTTTTGCTGAAAGTCTGTTATGGATTTCGGCTCGTAGTACACATTCTGACTGCAGAAAGTGGATTACAGACCGCTGTTCTTTATTGTTGCAAACAGAGCACTGCAGCCGCGTTTACTTTGTCAGAGAGCAAAAGCGCACTCAAGCGAAGTGATGTGACAACACTGAAACCTTCTACAAGCTAATTGAATGGTGCCACGTAGCGACTAGCGAGCGAGCTAAGGATTTCTGCCAACCTAGAGAGGATTAGATAATTTTTGACATTCCATCGCAATATTAATTTTTTTATTTTAGCGCAAAACGTGAAGAAGCAGCGTTATGGAGAGGTCACATGGTAATTCGCGTTCGATGTCGATTACATGTGCAGTACGCTATGCTCACGCCATTGGTATTTCAACTCCATGCGTGCCCATGACGAGTAGTGTACGTGTGTCACTTGCAGACTATTGGACGCGCGGAATATTTGTAGGGCGCAGCGGTGGCTGGTGCGGGAAACTGGGGCATCTTGTTAACGGAGCTCTTTGCAGTGAGGGGCAGCCACCCCTTGACCTCGGCGCCAGAAGTGCCCTCTGCCGACCGCTGTTTTCACGACTCGCTTCAGCCTGCCGGCGCGTTCTCCCGCTTCTGACCCGCTCGCAAATTAGTTCCATCGCACTCTTTTTCGGCCTTTTTTCAGATTTGTTCTGTTGGAAGTAGCAGTGTGATATCTCTTACAACACCTAACACGCATTACGTTATTATTGCCAGTGCTGGATGTAGGTGACAGCTGAGTAGGTAGTAACTATTAGTGTGGTTCACATATTTTAGATGGGATGGCTGATTTCGCCTTGCAGTTTGAAAGCGAATACCTGCTCCAATATTAGTAACATATTCGGAAACCGCCCACATGGATAGATAGATTGATTTGGTCAATGGTGAGTCATGTCCATCTATCTATCTCTCTTTGTTTAGTATTTAGCCCCGATATCGAAAGGGTCCCGGGATCGATTCCCGGACGGGTTTGGGGATTTTCTCTGCCCGGGGACTGGGTGTTTATGTTGTCCTCATCATTCCATCATCATTCATAAAAGTGGCTAAATTGAACTGTACAGATTGGGAATATGTACGAGCGCTGATGATCGAGCAGTTGAGCGCCCCAGAAACCAATCATTATCATCCAGGACAGCTGTGGACAATGTGAACGTTACTGCGGACCACCTGCACAGTCACGTCTATTATGTATATACGTGTAACACTGCAAAGCAATATGAAGTCAAACGAGCACGTAAGAACGATGGCAGGACGGGTAATTGGTCGACTTCGGTTTGTGGGGAGAATTTTAGGAAATTGCTGTTCATCTGTAAGGGGACAGCAACTAGAACACTAGTGTGACTCATTCTTGAATACTGCACGGGTGTTTGTGATCCCCACCACTTCGGATCATGGGAGGACTTCGAATCAATTCAGAGGCGTGCTGCTAGATTTGTTCATGGTAGTTTCGATGAGCAGGCGAGTTTTACGGAGATACTTGGAGAAAATAGGAGTCCCTGGAGGCTAGACGTTCATTTAGCGGAACACCATCGAGGAAATTTAGAGAACCGGCATTTGAAGCTGACTGCAAAACGATTCTACAACAACCAACTTACATTTCGTGAACGAATCACGAAGATAACAGAACTTAGGGCTCGTACACAGCCATTTAGAGTTTTGTTTTTCCCTCGCTTTATTTGTGAGTGCAACAGGAAAGGAAATGACTAATAGCGGTATGAGGTACCCTCCTTCACGCATTTTACGGTGACTCGCGGAGTATGTATGCATATTCATGTAGGTATAGACGACAAGTAAAGAAATAGAACTATTGGTATTCCAGATAACTATATGAGTCGCTACGCTTTAGCATTACCGAAGGCTACTACGAAAGTTGGTGCTTAAATCTACATCTATATCTACATCTACATCTGTACTCCATAGTCCACCTTATGGTGTGTGGTGGAGGGTATTTTGTTTACCTGTTACGGACATTTACATTTGAATCACTGATGATAGGTTTTGGAATTCCAGTCTGCCATGCAATTCCCGGCTTACGGAGCTCTCTTTGTATTGTTTTGGTGCTAATAGTGTTCGCGAGTGCAACATTCAGTTCTGCAATGACTCTGCAGCTGTCGTCCTCTTAGTTCCCGTCACAATGTTCTTCAGTGAGAGTCTATGACACACAACACATACTTTCGTCCGCTTTGTGACTTAGCAGATAATGTTTTACCTCTTTCTCTGTATGCGGTTTAAATATTCGATATGGTACCTCTTGGAACCCGAAACAGTTTGGCTACCTAGGTTACGGAAGCACTCAACATACGAGCGCCAGCAATCTGCTCGCGTTCCAATTCACACGGCTCCTATTTAATCCACGCGGAATGCAGAGAACACTGTTCTGATCACGATTGATACTTGCAACGTATTGAGGACATCGCACAGATGCCGTTCATGGTCATATCCATCAGCGCAACCTGCAAGCTTGGTAACATCTGGATGTATGTTGAAGCAAGCATTTCTCGCAGTGTCCCGGCAATTTCATCCAGACCCTGCACATCACAACTCGTTTCTGATGAAAGGAATTCGAGAAGTATCAATATACGAACACTTTGCTATAACAATCCTTAAAGACCCGTATTCAACCAAAATGCTACTGATCATGCAAGGAGCACTTGAAACAAATGTTCTCGCTCGCCAGAGGACATCATACTGTGAGAATGGGTAATCGTGCAGTGCAGCCGCTGTAGGCCAGCTGTAGTCATGACGTTATCGTCTCGAAAAAACGACGTTACGTCATTGATTTTTTGTTTACTTGCAGATACGTGTTTGCAGTCCTGGTACACATTCAAATCTCCGTTCAGCCGTACCTCAGCCAAAAGAAAATGATGCAGACCATCTTCACTTTATGAATATGTTGTGCCTTTTTGTTTTGTCTCGTCTAGTGACGCGCTACGATCACGCAGATTTCAGTGTGCACCAGGACTTCAGACACGTATCCACAAACAAACAAAAAATCAACTATAACTGTATAGCTTTTTTTTCGAGCAGATAATTATAACTTAATGACTACCAGCCGGATATGTGGTGTCCAATAATTAGCACAAATAAGCATAATGAAAGATAATTGATACAGTTAGAAAAACCAGAAATTGTACTGCGAATTTTAAGCTCAATTTGAAATTCAGCGGTATCAAATTCATAAAATTTACCTCATTTCATTTTCAAAAATTGTTCAAATGGCTCTGAGCAGTATGGGACTTAACATCTGTGGTCATCAGTCCCCTAGAACTACTTAAACCTAACTAATCTAAGGACATCACACACATCCATACCCGAGGCAGGATTCGAACCTGCGACCGTAGCAGTCGCGCGGTTGCCGACTGAAGCGCCTAGAACCGCTCGGCCACCAAGGCCGGCGCAGGTCAACAGGAAGCAACTCCTGAACACGGGTGATTTGCTATAGATAGGGATGCAAGATGTTCGGTACACCGTTTTTACAGGCATGTCCAACGTTCGGGCAATTGCCTGTGCACTGCATGTTCGCACACCACCTGCAATGCTATGGATACATCTTCGACAGATGTCGGATCAACTGCTTCACTCCCTGTGCCACATCGCACTTCAAAAGAAACTGTCTTTTCAAATTTTGTAATTATTTTCTTCAGACTCCGAGTAGACATGCGTTTTTTCATAACCCTGAGTGCCCAGAACGTCTGCAGGGCCACCGTTGTTGTAGTAGAGCTCTACCAGCAGCGCGCCATCCTTCATAGAGCCAATCATGTTTAGCGTTTCGGATGCAAACTCAGGAACAGTCATGGGCCGTACTTACGTTGGTGAGCACATTCTGACTCTTACAGTGCCATCTATTGTTTTTTTTTCCATGACGTTCCCCCTGAGCCGACAATATGCTGTTCAAAAATGGTTCAAATGGCTCTGAGCACTATGGGACTTAACATCTGTGGTCATCAGTCCCCTAGAACTTAGAACTACTTAAACCTAACTAACCTAAGAACATCACACACACACCCATGTCCGAGGCAGGATTCGAACCCTCGACCGTAGCGGTCACGCGGTTCCAGAATGTAGCACCTAGAACCGATCGGCCAGTCCGGCTGGCAATAAGCTGTTCAAATTTGACGTCATTCTGAGAGGTGGTCTTCTTTCAACATCGTTCTGAAAGTGGAGCTTTAATTACGAATACCCTGTATAGAATCGAGTTATCGGTTGGGCTCAGTTGCATTATAATATTGTCCGCTGATGACGCTGTTGTGTACAGGAAAATATCACCGTTAAACGATGATGAGCAATATCAGAAAGACTTGTTTAAAATTTCCACTTGATGTAGTGAATGACATCTCTCTTTAAAGGTAGATGAATGAAAGACAACGGCTGTAATAAAGAGAGAGAACCACCTAGTGTTTGATTATAATATTAGTGGTCAACAGCTTGAATACGTCAGATCGTATAAGTATTTTGAGGCAACGTTAAGACGCTATAAGAAATGGGACGGTCATTTAGAATGGACGATTTAGATATGTTGGAAAGGTTCTGATAAAGTTCGGTACATTTGTAGAATAAAGTGCGTACAAGACGCTAGTGCGACCAATTCTAGAATATTGTGCCAGTGTTCCAGTATAAGCATGACCACAGACATGGAATGAATTCAGAGACGCGCTGTTAGGATTTCGACAGTACGGCATAACCCATACGAAAGTCTGTTCGTGGAATATCTATGGGAATCGTTGGATGAAAGAAACCCCACTGAGTAACTTTAGAGAGGCTTTAGTCTATGAAAGTTGTACGACCATTTTGCTGCCACCATCGTACATCTGACGTGGGGATCGCTAGGGAAAGATGTGAGAGATTAGTGTGCGTACAGAGGCATGCAGTCGTTTTCCCTCACTCAGTAGTACACGAATGAAATAACAAAGAAAGTGAATGCTAGTGATACAGTGTGCACTCCTCCTTACGCTGTGTTGCAGCTTGCGGCATGTTTATGTAGGCGTAGATGAGACCCCGAGGGGTAGCCGCCAAATCGAAATCGGTTTTCTTCCTTCGCGCGTAAGGCTGCGTTCACACTGCCGACCGACGAAAAGGGCGTAAAATCCACTTCTCCTATTTTCTCCTCGAAAAAACTCTTGGCGCTATGTAATACTACGCTTCATCGTTTCATGAATTTAGTCTTTCATTAAATGCTTCACTTTCCTCGTGGAAAAGAAAATTTCTACTTTTCGTTTCGCATGACTCTTTTGGATAGGTAACGTTTCTCAATGGATTTTGAAGAAAGTATGCGGTTAAAAACTCTGATTTTTGTACACGCGGTATTGTAGCACATTACCTTCTTAATAAACAATTTAACGTTTCATAATTAGTAACAGTTATTGTAAAATGACAATATTTGTCAAACTTGGGCACTTGATTTACAAATTTTGTAGAGGAAAAATTTCATAGCTGGTAGCTTACAGTTGGATACGTTTCAGACTAGAAAAGTTTTTGAAATCGTAGTGACACTGATACGTCTCTGTTCACAAATAAATGAGATTTATTAAGAGGCGTCAATGCCACCATCGCTAGCCTATGGAGTTCCTTCGTGTTAAGCGCAATTTCAAACACTGCAGAATAGAAATCACTTACTACTGGCGATCAATGCAGCCCTAGTGTCGGACTCTCGTGTTATTTTAATGATGAATGTCCAGAAAATTCCGCCGGTCAGCGTGGCCGAGCGGTTCTAGGCCCTACAGTCTGGAACCGGCCGACCGCTACGGTCGCAGGTTCAAATCCTGCCTCGGGCATGGATGTGTGTGATGTCCTTGGGTTAGTTAGGTTTAAGTAGTTCTAAGTTCTAGGCGACTGATGACCTCAGAAGTTAAGTCCCATAGTGCTCAGAGCCATTTTTTGAACCAAAAAACTCCAAATAAATATGAACTATTGTTTCGGCGACGACCGGTTACACTGGCTTTGGTTTTACAATACACCACACTTGACATTACCCACAGAAGAGGCAGAGCAACTGGTACACCGGCTTAATCATGTAGGGTCCCCGCGAGCACGCAAAAGTGCCGCAACACGACGTGACACAGATTTCCCTAATGTCTGAAGTAGTGCTGGAGGGAAGTGTTACAATGAATCCTTCAGGGCTGTCCATAAATCCGTAAGAGTACGAGAGGGTGGGGATCTCTTCTGAACAGCACGTTGCAAGGTATCCCAGATATGCTCAGTGATGATAATGTCTGGTGAGTCTGGTGGCCAGCGGAAGTGCGTCAACTCATAAGAGTGTTCCTGAAGCCACTCTGTAGCAAATCTGGACTTGTGGGGTGTCGCATTGTCCTGCTGGAAATGTCCAAGTCCGTCGGAAGGCACAATGGACATGAATGGATGCAGGTGATCAGACAGGATGCTTACGTACGTGTCACCTGTCAGAGTCGTATCTAGATGTATATCACTTTATCCCAGGGCTTCACAACATACGTGCTCGCGGAGCAAGCTGTGAGCAGCAAGGCGCGAGCACGGAGCAGCGCGAGCACGCTACCCCCACTACCGGACCAGAGCGGAAAGTGGGGAGAGTCACGTGGGGCACACAACAGCTGCCGCCAGTCGATGTAAATCCGCGGCCACCTGCAGGGATATCACTCACGAATTGTTACTGCGACAAATGAAACAAATAAAGGAGAATGTACACGTGCCACAAAATTTTATTGTCTTAGTGTATGCCTCTACATTCGTATTAATTTGTGAACTGTTACACAATAAAAGGTGTCACTGAAGTGTGGGATTCTCGGTTATCTTGTATTTTTTGTCCTTGACAATTGCGTTTATGTTCTGAGTAATTGTTTTTGTGCATTGTAGGGGCAGCGTGCAGTTAAAATTTCGATCAGACAATGCGTTTCTCAGGCGCGTCTTGTTACATTTCATTGCAGAGAGCAGTTGTTCAAAAACATACGTGGAACCGAACATTGCTATTATTGTAGCCGCCAGTTTGTGCAAATGAGGAAATCTATCCTGAGAGAAGTGTCTGTAGAATTACAATATGTTTTTCTTGTTCTGAAATTTGTCTCTATTCTCTGTCACATTGCAGGTCAATAATTTCTAGTTGCAGCTCAGGACGAATCTTTTCAATATTCGCTGAATATGGAGAGGCGAACAGATCAAAATCTCTGTCTAGTGCTGTCAGATCTTGAAAGTGTTGATCAAATTTTTGCCGGCCGCGGTGGTCTCGCGGTTAAGGCGCTCAGTCCGGAACTGCGCGACTGCTACGGTCGCAGGTTCGAATCCTGCCTCGGGCATGGATGTGTGTGATGTCCTTAGGTTAGTTAGGTTTAAGTAGTTCAAGTTCTAGGGGACTGATGACCACAGATGTTAAGTCCCATAGTGCTCAGAGCCATCAAATTCTTCCTTAAAGGTAACTAAACTATGTGAATGACGTTCACAGTCTTTGTGAACATCTTTCATGGATGACAATTTAGGAAAATGAGCTAGATATCCTGTTTCCAGCTGACTCACACAAAGTGTCAATTTCATTTTAAAAGCTCGTATTCGATCTATGAAATGAGTAATTTGCAGATCTTTACCTTGTAGTGAAATGTTCGAAGCATTCAGATGGCTAGTTAAATCTGCTAAGAACGCGAGATCACATTTCCATGAAGGCTCTTTCAATTCAGGAACACACATGTTATTCATTTCCATGAACACATATATCTCATCTAATAGGCAAAAAAATCGATTTAATAATTCGCTACGACTAAGCCAGCGGACCTCGCTGTAATAAGGCAGGCTACCATACTGGCTTTCTACATCCTCAAGAAACTTTTTAAATTGCCTGTGTTGTAGTCGATGCTTCCTTATATAATTGGTTGTACGAACATCAACAACCATCACATTTTTTAGAGTGGTACTCTTTGCACGTAAGTTTTCCTGGTGGATCACACAGTGAACGCCCCTTATTTCATTCAGCACGGTCAGTTTTTGCATTTTCTCCTTCAACAGCGCAACGAAACCTAATTTTTTCCCTGCATTCGGCATGGTCAGTTTTTGCATTTTCTCCTTCAACAGCGCAACGAAACCTGATATTTTCTCTGTCATCGCTGGTGCACCGTTTCTAGACACTGAAACTAACGAATTCCACGACAAGCCTATATTTTCAACACTTTCTTCAACACTACTTAATCACCTCCGGTTGTAGTGTTCTTCATGGCTACTACATCGAGGAGCTCTTCCCTCACCTGAAGATCTCTATTAACACCTCTAATAAATATGGAAAGCTGCGCTGTTCCAGTGATAACAACACTTTCGTCCAGAGCTAGAGAATACGCCATAAAATCTTTACAGATATTTGCAAGCTGGCTCTGGACGTCGTCTGCCATGTCCTGTATGCGACGCATAATGGTCATGTTAGATAATGGCACAATCCGAAACTGTTCAACTTGAGATGGACACATATGTTCCGCTCCAACTACCAAACATTCTTTTATTAAATCGCCATCAGTGAAGGGGCGCAGGGATTTTGCTAAAAGCAAATCAATTTCGTAACTCACTCTGAGAGCTGCCTCAGTTGATTTTTCTTCGTCGTCTAGATCTTCTTCGGGTAGCTTCCTTTTAAGTTTAATAACTTCCTGTGCACGATCTGGTCCATCACATTTTCCACTTCCGTAGTCTTTCGCGTGGTATGACATATAATGTCGCTGCAAATTAAATTTCCTGAAAGAATTCAGCGTTTTGTGACATACTAAACATTTTGCAACACCATATTTTTCTGTGAACAGACACAATTCCTCCCAATGGGTGTTGAACTCCGAAAGCATGGTTGGGGTTACACAACGGCGACTTGACATGATTCTTAACCAGCGCAATGACTGTTAAAGCTGATAGTAGTGCTTTAAAGGTTACACAGTCGGCGCGAATTCAATAGGCACGCTGCGGCCCTATTTAAACGTGCGCGCACATTTCCCCTCCCTCCCTACTCTGCGACCTTGCACCTGCTCGCGAGCACGTGCTTGAGCAGACGCGAGTACTCGCGCTCAAAACCGGCCAGTTGTTAATCCCTACTATATCCTATATCACTCCAACAGCACACCTCCCATACCATTACAGAGCCTCCATAGCCTGAATAATGAAATGTTCAAATGTGTGTGAAATCTTATGGGACTTAACTGCTAAGGTCATCAGTCCCTAAGCTTACACACTACTGAACCTCAATTATCCTAAGGACAAACACACAGACCCATACCCGAGTAAAGACCCTGAATAATCCCATGTATTCACGAGATTGTCTCCATCCGCTAGATACAATTTGAAACGAGACTCGTCCGTCCAGGCAACATGTATCCGGTCATCAACAGTCCAATGTCAGTTTTGACGGGCCCTGGAGAGGAGTAAAGCTTTGTGTCGTGCAGTCGTCAAGGGTACACGAGTGGGCCTTCGGCTCCGAAAGCCCATATAGATGATGTACCGCTGAATGGTTCGCACGCTGAAACTTGTTGATGGCCCAGCACTGACATCTGCAGCAATTTACGGAAGGGTTGCACTTCTGTCACGTTGAACGATTCTCTTCAGTCGTCGTTGCTCCCGCTCTTGCAGGATGTTTTTCTGGCCGTGGCGATGTCGGAGATTTCATCGCTGCCTCGGAGATGCTGTGTCCCATCACTAGGTGGCCGACTATAGCCCCACGTTCAAACTCACTTAAATCTTGATGATCTAACATCGTAGCAGCAGTAATCGGTCAAACAACTGTGCCAGACACTTTTCGTATATAGGCGTTACCGACCGCAGCGCCGTATTTTTCCTGTTTACACGTGTCTATATTTGAATATGCATGCGTATACCAGTTTCTTTGGCGCTTCAATGTAAAAGGCAAGCAGTTATTTGTTGTCAAGGTTCTACAATAAGTAGAATGTACGTTTCGTATTTGGAAGTAGTGGATAACAATAAATTAACCTGAGACTTTACTGTGGATCGACTGTATTAAAAGCTTGAGCCCTTCTACTTAATTGCTTTCTAGTTAGAGATGAAAAACGCCAGATGCCAAAACATAGAATTAAATTTGTAAATCTTTCTACATGTAAGTTGACTAATGCGCAGGATTAGATTTACGTTTTGAAATTTTCACTTTCGTGTTTCTGTGAGAGCGTAGTACCACTAGTTGTAAATAACCGCATCTCATCTCTGTCCATATGGAGTTTCGATTTCGATTTTTTTGTTTTAACAGAGAGAAGGAAGGAAGTTTAGAATTTAATGTCCTGTCGATATCGAGGTCATTAGTGACGGTTGACAGAAAGAATAATGGACAGGTTCAGCGTACCCTTAGACACTGCAGGGCAAGTAAACTAATTACAGTCGATCGATGCAGGTGTGCGCGTTGTTTTCTTTCCCTTTTTCCCCTTGGCGGACGGAGCAGGAGCGACAAGGGAATGCCCGCATCTCGTGGTCGTGCGGTAGCGTTCTCGCTTCCCACGCCCGGGTTCCCGGGTTCGATTCCCGGCGGGGTCAGGGATTTTCTCTACCTCGTGATGGCTGGGTGTTGTGTGCTGTCCTTAGGTTAGTTAGGTTTAAGTAGTTCTAAGTTCTAGGGGACTTATGACCACAGCAGTTGAGTCCCATAGTGCTCAGAGCCATTTGAACCATTTGACAAGGGAATCCCCATTCCTCGACAACCAGCAAATTTGTGCTATCGTATAGAACGATGAACTCATTACTTTATTGGCATTGTTTTGACAGTGCAGTGATTCGTCGAGTCTTTAAGCACAGAAGAAGTAGGAGGTCATGGACTCATTCCGTGTATAATGACTGATGTTTATGGGTGTTTTTTGCATCATATAAACAAATAAAAATTTCGCACAAAAATTTTATTTGTGTTGCATGTTGAATCATAATATATTTCAGTATATGCTGCAGGACATTGAAGACCTTAGACATATCAGGAGGGAATTAGCGTTGTCATCTTCGGTAATACCAAGCTGTGCCTTCAACTAAGGTGTTCTGTCCTTTTAAAATTGAAAAAATTGAATAATTATTCCCACTAGATCTTTTTCTTTTTTCTTAATGATTCTGTGGTTGGCAGTGGCTATGGTTCGTAGATTGCACACAATGACGATCTCTCAGAATGATTTTCTCCATCTTGAGACACAAATTGGTAGGAGAAAATTCTTGAGATAATTTGGATGACTGGTTCTGTTCTAACCGACAAGGAACTGTGCATAGCTCTTGAAACTAAGTTGGCTTTTAAGAAATTGTGATGAAACCAACGCCAGGTGGAACTACTTTTCGAGGTACATTTCCTTGGATCGCGTTATCCGATTTTGCCAAGTTTTCCTCTGTAACTGGAAGGTGTACCCATTTTATTTCCACCATTTTAATTCGAACAATAATAAAAAGTTGTAAAAAAAATATGGCACTTTAGTTTCCTATTTTTACAGATCGACTAGGTAAATGAATATGGACTAAGTAACTTGGCATGTATCAGTACAATACTTTTCACTTTTCGTCAATTAGTGTGACATGCGAAGGAACTTCGAAAAAAAAAAGAAAAAAAAAGCTTGTGCAGTCGATATCCGATGAAGGCAGACAGGAGACGCCTGATATCTTCGCTGCAGTAGCTGAAGCGTAGCTCAGCGGTTTGCGCAGGCCGCCTGCTCGCTTCTCAAATATTAAATATTCTGGATGTCGCGGGTGCGGCACAGCCAGGCTCTCGCCGTACGGTCTCGGCCTGGCTGCCAGTGTGAACATTGCAATGCAAAATAATGGGTTTGATATCCTGGCGCTTCACGGCCCAGTCCGGCACGTCTTGCGCAGAGCGTGGTGTTAACACACTCTAAGGGCCCTCATCTCCATGGAGTGCGGTATTACAGGAGTTAGACCAAAATGTGGAAACACGCAAAACACCATACGTTACCATACCTAATACGATGTACGAAAACCGTTGGCATTCAAACCAGCCTCCAGTCGCCTCGAAATCGATAAATACGGGTCCTGTATGGTTTTCAATGGAATCCTGTACCTGAAACTTCCTGGCGGGTGAAATCTGTGTGCCGGACCGTGACTCGAACTCGGGACCCGAGTTCGAGTCTCGGTCCGGCACACAGTTTTAATCTGCAAGGAAGTTTCATATCAGCACACACTGCGCTGTAGAGTGAAAATCTCATTCTAGAATCCTGTATCTCTCTTCCGGCAAAATAGTGGCACGTTGTGGTAACGATGATGGCGATCATACACACTTCTATCCATAGTAGACCGCAAAGGCTCAATAACATTGAGATCTGGTGATTGTGATGGCCAGGGGAGACGCAACAATTCATCCTCGTATTCACAAAATCAGTCCTGAAGTCTGGCAGTTGTGTGAGCTGGAGCACTGTCGTTTTTAAACACAGCATCTCCATTGGGGTACGAACGTCGTACCGTGGGAGGGACTTGGTCAGCCAAATTCTTGGGAATATTGAGAACTTGGCAGAGTAACCATGGCACCAATGGAATATCGAGGTGTGGCTGCCCAAATTATCACCGAACCGCCTCCATGTTTCACTCTTGGCAACAAGCAGTCTGCATCGTAGGCCTGGAATAGCGTACGCCAGACGTAAACTCAGCCGGAAGTTTCAGACTGTGTACAAGACTCATCCGACTGAATGATTTTCTTCCATTGATCCATAGTCAAGGTTTTATGGCTCCGACACCATTTTTTTCTGCTGCGGTTATTTGCATCACTGTTTTCGTCACGCCGGCCGCTGTGACCGAGCAGTTCAAGGCGATTCAGTCCGGAACTGCGCTGCTGCTACGGTCGCAGGTTCGAATCCTGCCTCGGGCATGGATGTGTGTGATGTCCTTAGGTTAGTTAGGTTTAAGTAGTTCTAATTCGAGGGAACTTATGACCTCAGATGTTAAGTCCCATAGTGCCTAGAGACATTTGAACCAATTGAATTTGTTTTCGTCGCAACCATCTTCAGTGACCTGTCACGATCCCTCAACACAAAATTTCCTCCGCATTGTGATTCAACGAATGATGTTTTTCCTCTTCTTACTTCGTATGCGATATAAATCTTCGACAGGACGCTTCTTGAAACACCGAACATTTCAGCTTCCTTGGTTACGAAAGCACTCACCACACGAGCACGAATAATTTGTCCACGTACGGATTCACTTACTTAGCTCTGACATAATGCACTAATAACTACACAGAACACTGTCGTGATCAGGACTGACACTTGAACCGTACTGATGGCATTGAACAAGTGCCATTCATGGTCAAATACAACAGCGCTTCCTGTAGGCTGGACTAGCATCTGCATTTAAATTCAAGTATCCACTTTCCGCGATGTTTCCGTAGTTTTGGTTGAAATGGCTCTGAGCACTATGCGACTTAACTTCTGAGGTCATCAGTCGCCTAGAACTTAGAACTAATTAAACCTAACTAACCTAAGGACATCACACACATCCATGCCCGAGGCTGGATCTGAACCTGCGACCGTAGCGGTTGCTCGGTTCCAGACTGTAGCGCCTAGAACCGCAAGGCCACTCCGGCCGGCTCCGTAGTTTTGTTCAACCCGTGTGTGTGTTGAATATAGGTGACTGTAATTGGTGTTTGTATATTGTGTAGTCGTGACTGTTGTATGTTGGTGGAAGCTGGTATCTTCTCGTAGCCCACTTCTCGCGAACCTCACCTATGGAACCGCCAAGCTGACTCTTGGTTAACCAGTGGTTAATGCACGAAACCGTCTTTTTAGGTGACTACCCACCTTACCACTGATGTGATTCTGGAAGCATGAAGTTCACTGGTCCTACTGACCTCTGGCGGCCACCTCCGATACTCTGTGCTGCATATCGCACATTTTCCGCCTGTTTTTGCTCTGAGATTACCACAGTAGCTCATGGTTGTTGTGGAACCATCTGTCTGTATGTTTCTTGTATGTGATTATACAGTTCAGAGAACTTCAATGTTTCCTGATAGTAAATGTAGATGTCTCTGAAAAATTATGCTTTCCTTCTCAGAAGTGATTAGTTCGAGACATGTTTCGTGCAAAAACAAACATGTGGGGTTTCAGTCTGTAACTACTGGTAGGTAAAGGGTCGTGTCATCTCCTCTTCTCAGCAATGGAATCGTGGTATCTGGGCGCTAGTGACCTGTCATATAACATGCTATTTCAGATAATGGGTGATTTTCCAACTGATCAGGAGTCAACGCCGACAGTGATAATGAATGTGAAATTTTAGGAGTGCAATATGCGGAATTTTCTTGATGCCGCTGCAGTGAATGCCAGATTAGTCGTCAGCGAAACTCGCGCAGAAGATAGAACGCGCTAAAAGAATACGACATGAGCCTGCTCCCTGTTTACACACACAGTTCACAGTGTAGACTTTATAGTTCGATGGCTTCGTTGGTCTCTAGGAGACGGCCACACACTGGTCGCGTTGTTCGTGTACCGTTCTGCTGACGTCCAGACGTCTGATTGGAAGGCAAGCGGGATACGGTAGGCGAAATAAAACGTCCTTAACACAGTGTGGGTGCAGTTTAGTGAGTAGAAACATTTATTTCAAGCTTGGTTAACTGCTGTGAGTGTAACGATAGATTAACTCACGAGCTCCATCAAGATTACAGCAACTCCTGAGCGCCACACTGTTGCTCAGAGGTAAGGTCTACAAAACCAACCGTGGAGAACTCTTAGATGTGAATGGGCTCGTGTAGAAGAGTGTAAGTTCATACATGTGCTGCCTGAAAAATTGCAGACACTTCTGGTCGCGGCTGACACGCCGCACATTAGCGCAAGTCTGTATTAGCCGAGCGGTCTAGGGCGCTGCAATCATAGACAGTGCGGCTGGTCCCGGCGGAGGTTCAAGTCCTCCCTCGGGCATGGGTGTGTATGTTTGGCCTTAGTATAATTTAGGTTAAGTAGTGTGTAAGCTTAGGGACTGATGACCTTAGCAGTTAAGTCCCATAAGATTTCACACACATTTGAACATTTGAATTTAGCGCAAGTCTTGCCTCGACAAGGCCGTACATTCTACTGACTTTGGCCAATATGAGCATCACCCTTAAACAGGTTTTTTCCGTAGTTGTAAAACCTACAAAAATGAATTTCCTGTGTATATTATTCACTTAGATAGTTTATTTGATATGTAATAATTGTGATAGTAAAGTAATCGCTATAACTATCTTTATATCTCAAATCCACTATTTGATCAAAAATATCCGGACACCGCTGTGTAATGCGGAATTAACTATGAAGTATCACGTGAGGCGGACCTACAATATAAAAGGAGGCCGTGAGTATAGTATTGTCAGTAGAGAAGCAGTGGCAGCAGGATGGGTTTGTCAAGAGAGCTCAGTGACTTTGAACGTGGGCTAGTCGTTGGATGTCACCTGAGTGACAAAACCATCTGGGACATTTAACCACTCTAAAGGTGGTTAAGTCGAGTGCTGGTGATGTGATTGTGCAGTACAAGCGTGAAGGAACAACCACAGCTAAACCTATAACAGGCAAATGTCATGTAGTGACGGAAAGGGACCGTGAGTCATTGCAGAGATAGGTCGTAAAAAAAAAAAAAAAAAAAAATCGCATGAAATCAGCGGAAAGAAACGCTCGTCAGTTGCAGAATGTTATCAGCAATCCAGCTGGCATAGTGTTCTTAGGAAGTAAAGAAGAATTGGATAAAATGGACGAGCAGCTCCTCATAAGCAACACATTTCTTTAGTCAAGCTGAGCAATGCCTTTCTCTCTTTCGCTTGTGCCTTTTTCCCGCAATGACGCAGGGTCGGCATGGTTAATCGGATTTGGCAAGGTTAATTTAAGGGGTGGCCGGATGCCCTTCCTGCCGCCACCCCGTACATCCCCCCCCCCTCCCCCCCGGGACGGAATTAGTGTACCCTAACTGTCTGTGTCTAGTGTAATCAATGGAATAGTGCGAATGTGTTCAGACGTCTGCGAGCCGCGTAACTGAGGCGGGACGTGGGGGGAATAGCCCAGTATTCACCTAGTGGGATGTGGAAAAGCGCCTAAAAACCACGTCCAGGTTGGCCGGCACACCGGCCTCCGTCGTTAAGCCGCTGGGCGGATTCGATCCGGGGCCGGCGCGCCTGCCTGAGTCCAGGAAGAAGCGCATTAGCGCTCTCGGCTAACCTGGCGGGTCCAAGCTAAGCAATGCCTGTGGTGATGCAAAGAGCGATGCCACAATGCAGTCGATGACTGGGAATGAGTGATTTGAAGTGATGAATCACGGTACCCCCTGTGGTAATGCGATGTAGGGGTTTGGGTTTGGCGAATGCCTGGAGAACTTTATCCGCCATCATGTATAGTGCCAGCCGTAAAGTTCGTAGGTGGTGTTACGATATGGGGTTGTTTTTAGCGGTTAGGTAGTCCCCTTGATACGCTTAAGAAAACACTAAATGCCGAAGGATATGAACATATTTTACAGCTTTCTGTATTGCGTACAGTTGAGGAACAGCACAAAGACGATAACTATTACCGTCCACCATAGACCACACGGTGACTTGCATATTATGTATGTACATGAAGATGTAGATTGTTTGTATCAGCATGACAACTATCCCTCTCATAAAGCAGAGTTTGTGAGACAGTGATATGTGGACAATAACATTCATAAAACGGACTCGCGTACCCAGAGGCCCGACCTGAACCCAGTGGAAGAATTTACTCCAAATCTCAGCGTGCAATATCAATAACTTATTTGGTTTCAGCTCTTGAAGAAGAATGGGGTACCATTCCTCCACAGACTTTCACACGATTCTTTCAAAGTGTCCTAGCAGACGTCGAGACACCATAGCAGTGGAGAGTGGACGCCCTATATTTACGTCCACTAATAGAAGTCCTTACATTTTTCATCAGGCAGTGTCGAACTAGAATTACCACAGATTTCACGTGGTGACATCATCAGAAACAACATTCTGGCTCGTTATTTTTTTCTGCTTCTATACAAAATCTTACTGACGATCGATAGTGCTGCCCAAGCGAAGGGGATGTGTTTATAATCCTGAGGCAACCCATCGTAGTTTTCATTGTGGTTAGTAAAAGCTTAGAAACTTCAAAAACATCGAAAACGGAAAGCTTTTAACGACCAAGATATTACCAAAAACGAAGTGTTTTCGAGAGATCTTCAACGTGCCTGTGCTTTCAATAAGCAAATATTCACCGGACGTAAGTTATAATACAAAAACCACCAATAGCGGGCTTCAGCTGCGAACGATATAATCCGATATGTTGGGTGTTAAGTTCTACTTGTGACGTATAAAGCGATGTTGCATCTCATTAGTCACGTTCCTCTCTACAAAATGAAAAATAGACGTACCTGTATCTGCTTTTCATACCTGTGAATGCCCCTTGACATGAAATTGCATGTTGTGACGTCACAAAAATCGACCAGCTACACGTCCACGTCCGCTTTCACGTCTCGTGTGAGAATGACCAGATGGGCAATCCCTGTCATGAAATATCTGTTGCAATATTAATAAATATTTTTCTCTCTTACACAACTAGCAAATTGCAGCATATTACGGTGCAAATGGGGTTGGCAGTCAGAGATACAGTAATGAAGACGAGCGGTGGCCTTAAGGCTTCCAGTATATTATGTAGGAGCTGCCTTCTTTCTTCATCCAGGCGCAGGTGAACTCGCCCAGCGGTCGTTTCTGCAACTGTGATTTACGGGGTCTGCTGCCTTAATGTGCGACATGGGATTCGTCGGCGGTCGGGCGTTTGTGGCCGCTCCCCAAGCAGGAAAAGTTGGGCTGCGGGGACAAGACTCCCGGGGCTTGTCGCTACAGAAAACTAATTTGATTTGCAGGCCTAACTTGGCTGTTCCTGTCAACGCAGTGTTGCAGAGGTGATAACGTGACCAGTCGTTGTTTGGCTTCTTTTGTTTCCGCTTCTATATCTGTAATCCGCTTGGCAACATACGGTGTATGGCGGAGAGAACTTTGTGTACGACTATCATTCCTCTACATGTGCCATTCGCGGATCACTATCCAGTTCCACTTGCGAATGGAGTGTGTAAGGCACCACTGACTGAGTAAGCTTGGGTATGTCCTCTAATTTCTCTGATTTTGTTACCGTGGTCAGTTCGCGAGATATGTGTGGATGGGAGTAACATGTTCTCTGTCAATTCTCGGGACGTAACAGTAGTGGAGGGTGTTGTATCTTGGTACGATTCCCAGTCTTTCGCCTGTACCCAGCCCAGTAACAGAAATTTAATATATTTTCTTATTCCAGCTTTAAATGATGCCATTCATTTTTCACGTGCAGCTACAAAAAATTACACCAGAAAATTTTAGTTTTCCAAAAGCAAAAAACATGTTCAAGGTTTTTGCCAGTACTGTACTTATTTGTCTATCTGTTACATTATTACTCTGCTAAATACCAGTAATCAATAAGTGAAATCAAGTTAAGCCGAAGTACTTTCAAAAACTAGTTACAAGTTAAATACATCCTGAAACAGAAACTGTTGGAAACTAACAAATATTTCCAGTTTCAAGAAAGGTAAATTGCTAACACATTAAAGAAACATGGTTCATATGCAAGTATCTCATGTTCCATGGTAAAAGACCTTCATCTGTTTCGAGGAACAAAATAGTACACGACCGACGAAATATGGCGTAAGTGTCTACATGTTATATAAATAGTTCTAAAAACACGAGGGCTATTTCTTTTCAGTCTCCAGTGGCGAAATTTTCTACGTCGTAATGCTGTCATAGTCAGCGACTCATGTGAGCAAAAAAAAAAAAAAAAAAAAAAAAAAAAACTGAAAACCAAAGGGAGCCAAATCATTCTGTATGGTGGGTTATCAAACATTCTCCATCGCAAACACTGTGGGAGCATCGTTGTTACCGCTACAGTGTGCGTCAGAGCACAGTCATGAAAGAGGAAACGCATGACAGTTACGTAATGTGGACTGCATTAAATCAGATCGAACGCCCTCATGAGCATGCATTTCTCACTTGGTGGGAGAAGCTGTTGCTCTAAGCTACTTTACGTGCTCGCTGTGCGCACAGAACTGAAAAGTGCGACGTGACGTGATCGATGGGCAGACACATTGCGCAACACATGAGTCCCATACCTCATCGGATTTTCACTGTGGTTTTATTGTGACGACCGATCGGAGGTCGAAGAAAAGAAGTATCCCCGCAACTTACATTTTATTCACCATAAAAATTCCCTTACTGAAGGATTGGCAAGATATTCCAAATAGCTTTAACATGCAATATTATGCAGCACTTCAAAGTATAGAACGCGAAATATTCTTAAATGCTGCACGAATCACAGCTTCATGTCTAACAACAGCAGAAACTACAGCAAGTGGCGGAAACTGATTATGCCGATCTCTTGTGCGGGTTGCGTTACGTAATTCTAAAATTAGGCGCTAGACTGAGTTTCCGAACCAAAAACACCATGTGTTTCCAGGTACACCATCCTCTAGGTACAAAACTCGCCTGCCGTTTGAGTTTGTTAAGCATCTCCGGGACGCTCTGTAGCTTAGTAAATGAACGCGGAACGAAACTCACCGCTCTTCTTTGGTTCTTCTTTATATCATGTATTAATCCCATCCGGCAATGTCCCCAGGTTGACAGACAGTGAAAAATTGCATGAAAATATTGTAGAATGTGTGTACGTTGTTGCTGGGCCAGGGAAAAACATCATCTCGTAAAAACTGCATTGTTCGTAACCACCTGGTACTGCATCATTTGACTGATCTGGTATTCGTAGTTATGTTGAAATACATATGGCACGCGTCACTCAGTTGTATCTGAAGGGGCATCCTTTTTAAATGGTAATGAGATGTGTTTCCCAATATCATTAAAAACTAATAATGTGCGTCACGAAGTGGCATTTATAAAATGTGCTTAGTGCAAAACAGTTTGCAATTTTTCAAGATTTCTTGTTATTTGCGAGAGTCTTACAGATCTACATCTACATCTACATCTACATTTATACTCCGCTAGCCACCCAACGGTGTGTGGCGGAGGGCACTTTACGTGCCACTGTAATTACCTCCCTTTCCTGTTCGAGTCGCGTATGGTTCGCGGGAAGAACGACTGTCTGAAAGCCTCCGTGCGCGCTCTAATCTCTCTAATTTTACATTCGTGATCTCCTCGGGAGGTATAAGTAGGGGGAAGCAATATATTCGATACCTCATCCAGAAACGCACCCTCTCGAAACCTGACGAGCAAGCTACACCGCGATGCAGAGCGCCTCTCTTGCAGAGTCTGCCACTTGAGTTTATTAAACATCTCCGTAACACTATCACGGTTACCAAATAACCCTGTGACGAAACGCGCCGCTCTTCTTTGGATCTTCTCTATCTCCTCCGTCAGACCGATCTGGTACGGATCCCACACTGATGAGCAATACTCAAGTATAGGTCGAACGAGTGTTTTGTAAGCCACCTCCTTTGTTGATGGACTACATTTTCTAAGCACTCTCCCAATGAATCTCAACCTGGTACCCGCCTTACCAACAATTAATTTTATATGATCATTCCACTTCAAATCGTTCCGCACGCATACTCCCAGATATTTTACAGAAATAACTGCTACCAGTGTTTGTTCTGCTATCATATAATCATACAATAGAGGATCCTTCTTTCTATGTATTCGCAATACATTACATTTGTCTATGTTAAGGGTCAGTTGCCACTCCCTGCACCAAGTGCCTATCCGCTGCAGATCTTCCTGCATTTCGCTACAATTTTCTAATGCTTTAACTTCTCTGTATACTACAGCATCATCCGCGAAAAGCCGCATGGAACTTCCGACACTATCTACTAGGTCATTTATATATATTGTGAAAAGCAATGGTCCCATAACACTCCCCTGTGGCACGCCAGAGGTTACTTTAACGTCTGTAGACGTCTCTCCATTGATAACAACATGCTGTGTTCTGTTTGCTAAAAACTCTTCAGTCCACCCACACAGCTGGTCTGATATTCCGTAGGCTCTTACTTTGTTTATCAGGCGACAGTGCGGAACTGTATCGAACGCCTACCGGAAGTCAAGAAAAATAGCATCTACCTGGGAGCCTGTATCTAATATTTTCTGGGTCTCATGAACAAATAAAGCGAGTTGGGTCTCACACGATCGCTGTTTCCGGAATCCATGTTGATTCCTACATAGTAGATTCTGGGTTTCCAAAAACAACATGATACTCGAGCAAAAAACATGTTCTAAAATTCTACAACAGATCGACGTCAGAGATATAGGTCTATAGTTTTGCGCATCTGCTCGACGACCCTTCTTGAAGACTGGGACTATCTGTGCTCTTTTCCAATCATTTGGAACCCTCCGTTCCTCTAGAGACTTGCGGTACACGGCTGTTAGGAGGGGGGCAAGTTCTTTCGCGTACTCTGTGTAGAATCGAATTGGTATCCCGTCAGTTCCAGTGGTCTTTCCGCTATTGAGTGATTCCAGTTGCTTTTCTATTCCTTGGACACTTATTTCGATGTCAGCCATTTTTTCGTTTGTGCGAGGATTTAGAGAAGGAATTGCAGTGCGGTCTTCCTCTGTGAAACAGCTTTGGAAAAAGGTGTTTAGTATTTCAGCTTTACGCGTGTCATCCTCTGTTTCAATGCCATCATCATCCCGTAGTGTCTGGATATGCTGTTTCGAGCCACTTACTGATTTAACGTAAGACCAGAACTTCCTAGGATTTTCTGTCAAGTCGGTACATAGAATTTTACTTTCGAATTCACTGAACGCTTCACGCATAGCCGTCCTTACGCCAACTTTGACATCGTTTAGCTTCTGTTTGTCTGAGAGGTTTTGGCTGCGTTTAAACTTGGAGTAGAGCTCTCTTTGCTTTCGCAGTAGTTTCCTAACTTTGTTGTTGTACCACGGTGGGTTTTTCCCGTCCCGCACAGTTTTACTCGGCACGTACCTGTCTAAAACGCCTTTTACGATTGCCTTGAACTTTTTCCATAAACACTCAACATTGTCAGTGTCGGAACAGAAATTTTCGTTTTGATCTGTTAGGTAGTCTGAAATCTGCCTTCTATTACTCTTGCTAAACAGATAAACCTTCCTCCCTTTTTTTATATTCCTATTAACTTCCATATTCAGGGATGCTGCAACGGCCTTATGATCACTGATTCCCTGTTCTGTTGCGTTCTGTCTGCAGGAATTTTTCGCCGACGCTTCTGGAGTGCCTCACTAGTGATACATACGAAACGCATTATGGTCGTTGCGGACCCCTCTTCAATTTCCTTCGTACCAATAGGATTTGAAGGCCCCTGCCCGGACATAAATGTCATAAAGGAATACGATACACTTCCTTGTAATACTTGACAAAATGACTTTTGAAAATTTACGAGCACTCTTAAGTTTATAGCTGCGTGCATATAGATCAATGTCTGGAATCGCGAGATGGCTGTTTCAGTTCGCGCTCGACGCACATTTTTAATTCTTCTTTTATTATTACAGTGAAATATTAATTTATAAATACTGAATCACAATTTTTAGAAAGTAGTATCTTTCATTTTAGTTACTGATCGACTGAAAATGAGGCTATTTGTACCAAATTAAAATCTGGTACGTGAATAGAGAATGTCATATTGTTAAACGATAAAAAATATGTAACAATCATATTGACTTTAATATTAAATTTGTATTTATTCTTAATCTGTAGAAATTAAAAATGTTTTATTTTCTATTTGAAGTTTTGCATTTTTGAACAAATTTTACATTTTAGTACGATTAGTAATTAAAATGATGATTGGTAATTAATTTATCGCCTTACATACACAAACGAAATGTCGAAACATTAACTACAGTTGCAATTTGTAAACCAATACGAGTGGAGAGATAGATTGTAAAGACGCTACCAATTTAGACTTGACAAATCATAGGTAACGATTTTTCCACTAATTTACCTCCACACCATTAGCTACTCCTTATAAATAATCACTAGAAAATGGCTTAATAAGCCGAAACAGGTTATGAAAAGAAAGAAGTTAAGAAAGAAAATATAAATAACAGTCTAAGTAGAAAAAACATAGCATCTATTAGTTCCGAAAGATCTTAGTGAGCACCTGAAAACTATACGTATTGATAAAATATCAATCTGCCAACAAAAAAATGAAAAAAATCGGCTTTGCTGTGATCTGCAGGAATTTTTCGCCGACGCTTCTGGAGTGCCTCACTAGTGATACATACGAAACGCATCATGGTGATGTTACCTACTTTGTTTACTGTTGTGATTATAATAATAATAACAGCCTCTTTGTATATGCACTTGCGCCAAACACTGGCCAGCGATCATAATCGTGTAGTACCAAGTATGACAGGAGAGCCTTGCGCCGGACGCCTGATATAGCCGCTGTCCCGCTACACGCTAGCAACAGGCGGACTGGCCCGCACCCACTGAGAGCGGCCGGCGGGGGGCCGCCTCCACGACACTTGCACCGCTGTCGTCGCTCTGTTCTGCAGCATCCGCCAATTTCCCAGTTATAGTAAGAAGAAACTGTATAGCCTTATTGACTGGAAGAGAGAGACGGTCAGTTCAGCTACCCAAGTGCCCATTTACACGTAGAGATGAGCCAAAGCGATTACTGCGCAGCTGGCATAGTACCAAAGCTGCTTTCCACCACAGCACCCTTTTTCCCGTTAAACAACTGTTCTACAATTTTAAGTAGGTGTAGTATATTCTGTAGTATACAGGGTGGTCCATTCATCGTGACCGGGCCAAATACCTCACGAAATAAGCGTCAAACGAAAAAACTACAAAGAACGAAACTTGTCTAGCTTGAAGGGGGAAACCAGATGGCGCTATGGTTAGCCCGGCAGATGGCTCTGCCATAGGTCAAACGGATATCAACTACGTTTCTTTAAATAGATACCCCCATTTTTTATTACATATTCGTGTAGTACGTAAATAAATATGAATGTTTTAGTTGGACCATTTTTTTCGCTTTGTGATAGATGGCGCTGTAATGGTCACAAACATATGGCTCACAATTTTAGACGAACAGTTGGTAACAAGTAGGTTTTTTAAATTAAAATACAGAATGTAGGTACGTTTGAACATTTTATTTCGGTTATTCCAGTGTGATACATGTACCTTTGTGAACTTATCATTTCTGAGAAAGCATGCTGTTACAGCGTGATTACATGTAAATACCACATTAATTCAATAAATGCTCAAAATGATGTCCGTCAACCTCAATGCATTTGACAATACGTGTAACGACATTCCTTTCAAAAGCGAGTAGTTCGCCTTCCGTAATTTTCCCACATGCATTGACAATGCGCTGACGCATGTTGTCAGACGTTGTCGGTGGATCACGATAGCAAATATCCTTCAACTTTCCCCACAGAAAGAAATCCGTGGACGTCAGATTGGTGAACGTGGAGGCCACGGTATGGTGCTTCGACGACCAATCCACCTGTCATGAAATAGGCTATGTGCCCGACATCCATCATGTTGGAAGTACATCGCCATTCTGTCATGGAGTGAAAACATCTTGTAGTAACATTGGTAGAACATTACGTAGGAAATCAGCATACATTGCACCATTTAGATTGCCATCGATAAAATGGGGGCCAATTACCCTTCCTCCCATAATGCCGCAGCACACATTAACCCGCCAAGGTCGCTGATGTACCACTTGTCGCAGCCATCGTGGATTTTCCGTTGCCCAACAGTGCATATTATGCCGGTTTACATTACCGCTGTTATTGAATGACACTTCGTCGCTAAATAGAACGAGTGCAAAAAATCTGTCATCGTCCCGTAATTTCTCTTGTGCCCAGTGGCAGAACTGTACACGACGTTCAAAGTCGTTGCCATGCAATTCCTCGTACATAGAAATATTGTACGGGTGCAATCGATGTTGATGTAGCATTCTCAACACCGACGTTTTTGAGATCTCCGATTCTCGCGTAATTTGTCTGCTACTGATGTCCGGATTAGACGCGACAGCAGCTAAAACACCTACTTGGGCATCATCATTTGTTGCAGATCGTGGTTGACGTTTCACATGTGGCTGAACACTTCCTGTTTCCTTAAATAACGTTACTATCTCGCGAACGGTCCGGACATTTGGATGATGTCGTCCAGGATACCGAGCAACATACATAGCTCAAGCCCGTTGGGCATTTTGATCACAATAGCCATATATCAACACGATATCGACCTTTTCCGCAAAAGGTAAACGGTCCATTTTAACACGGGTAATGTATCACGAAGCAAATACCGTCCGCACTGGCGGAATGTTACGTGATACCACGTACTTATACGTTTGTGACTATTACAGTGCCATCTGTCACAAAGCGAAACAAGTGGTCCAACTAAAACATTCATATTTATTTACGTACTACACGAATATGTAATAAAAATGGGGGTTCCTATTTTTAAAAAAACACAGTTAATATCCGTCTGACCTATGGCAGCGCCATATAGCGGGCCAACCATAGTGCCATCTGGTTTCTCCCTTCAAGCTAGACGAGTTTCGTTCTTTGTACTTACTTCGTTTGATGCTTATTTCGTGAGATATTTGGCCCGGTCACTATCAATGGACCACCCTGTATAATTGGACTGAATAAAAATAAGACATTAACGAAAAATATTACTTAACTGAATGAACTATGTTGATGAAATATATTACACACAATAATTACAGGGCGCGGCGCTTAAATGCGGGCAAATTTCAATCTGAATATCCTGCCAGATGGTAGTTCCGCTGACGGTAGCGATTGGCGTTCTTGAAAGCCATAGGTATCTAGTAAACAGTCAGAACCTCAAAATGACCGAGATGTTATGGAGAAGTGCGGAATACAACCGAGGATCCGCGATTTCGAAAGTCTTCGCCCAGGGTGTTCGCCCACTGAAATAGTTGGATTCTTCGGGTACCTGAGATCAACTGTTTACGATATTGTGGCCAAGTGTAATGCTTCGGAGGAGTCTGGGGAAGGTTCCACTAACACGGGGAGGAAACCTCATTCGAGGAAATACGTGTCACGAACTGCGGCAGTCATCGAAAAGGCTCAATCGCTGATTTCGGAGGACCCGGAGCAATCGATGACTAAACTGGCGTCATTATTGGATGTCAGCGAGCGAACAATGCGTAGAATAACGGAGGAAGACCTTATACGAGCCATTTAGTCCAAAACTAGCCCTCGGATAACGTTGACATGTTCTGCTCAAAGGAGTTTTGGCCCCCGAATAGCATGGATTTGAACCCCCTCGACCACTATGTTTGGAGCGTAGTCGAAAGCGTTACCAAAAGACGGGGTACCCTAATGTCGTATCTCTACGCGCCGCTATCGGAGCAGCATTCGCGAATATGGATAGCGCTGTATTGAAGAGTGCGTTCGATCGCTTCAGCGCAAAACTGGAGGCGGTCATTGCGGCTGAAGGGGGTTACATCGAGTAATGTTGCTCTTGAAAGATAGCACTACTTATAGCTAAAAGAATTTACATTTGTACACTACTGGTCATTAAAATTGCTGCACCAAGAAGAAATGCGGATGTGATAAACGGGTATTCATTGGACAAATCTATAATACTAGCACAGACATGTGATTACATTTTCACGTAGTTTGGGTGCATAGATCCTGAAAAATCGGTACCCAGAACAACCACCTCTGGCCGTAATAACTGCCTTGATACGGCTGGGCAGTGAGTCAAACAGAGCTTGGATGGCGTGTATAGGTACGGCTACCCATGCAGCTTCAACAAGATACCACAGTTCATCAAGAGTAGTGACTGGCGTATTGTGACGAGCCAGTTGCTCGGCCACCATTGACCAGACGTTTTCAATTGGTGAGAGATCTGGAGAATGTGCTGGCCAAGGTAGCAGTCGAACATTTCCTGTATCCAGTAGGGCCCGTACAGGACCTGCAACATGCGGTCGTGCATTATCCTGCTGAAATGAAGGGTAGAGCCGCGGGTCGTAACACATCTGAAATGTAGCGTCTACTGTTCGAAGTGCCGTCAATGTGAACAAGAGGTGACCGAGAAGTGAAACCAATGGCACCCCATACCATCACGCCGGGTGATACGCCAGTATGGCGATGACGAATACACGCTTCCAATGTGCGTTCACCGCGATGTCTCCAAACAGGAATGCGACCATCATGGCCGGACGAAGTGGCCGTGCGGTTCTAGGCGCTGCAGTCTGGAACCGCGAGACCGCTACGGTCGCAGGTTCGAATCCTGCCTCGGGCATGGATGTGTGTGATGTCCTTAGGTTAGTTAGGTTTAACTAGTTCTAAGTTCTAGGGGACTAATAACCACAGAAGTTGAGTCCCATAGTGCTCAGAGCCATTTGAACCATTCGACCATCATGATGCTGTAAACAGAACCTTGATTAATCCGAAAAAATGACATTTTGCCATTCGTGCACCTAGGTTCGTCGTTGAGTACACCATCGCAGGCGTTCCTGCCTGTGATGCAGCGTCAAGGGTAACCGCAGCCATAGTTTCCGAGCTGGTACTCCATGGTGCTTCAAACGTCGTCGAACTGTTCGTGCAGATGGTTGTTGTCTTGCAAACGTCCCCATCTGTTGACTCAGGGATCGAGACGTGGCAGCACGATCTGTTACAGCCATGCGGATAAGATGCCTGTCATCTCGACTGCTAATGATACGAGGCCGTTGAGATCCAGCACGGCTTTCCGTATTACCCTCCTGAACCCACCGATTCCATATTCTGTCATCTCGACCAACGTGAGCAGCAGTGTCGCGATACGACAAACCGCAATCGCGGTAGGCTACAATCGGACCTTTATCTAAGTCGGAAACGTGATGGTACGCATTTCTCCTCCTTACACGAGGCATCACAACAACGTTTCACCAGGCAACGCCGGTCAACTGCTGTTTGTGTACGAGAAATCGGTTGGAAACTTTCCTCATGTCAGCACCTTGTAGGTGTCGCCACTGGCGCCAACCTTGTGTGAATGCTGTGAAAAGCTAATCATTTTCATATCACAGCATCTCATTCCTATCGGTTAAATTTCACGTCTGTAGCACGTCATCTTCGTCGTTTAGCAATTTTAATGACCGGTAATGTATTTTGTTTTAGTAAATTTGCTTTTAAGAACTTTTAATTTGTCCGGATTTAAGCGCTGCACGCTGTAATCGAAACAGCTTCCAGTCGTATCGTAATGATTAAATACAGGCCCTGTACGGATTTGAAGGAAATATTATACCATTCTTCCAGTAAAATTGTGACAAGTTGAGGTAACGGTGGTGGAGGCGGATAGCGATCACACTTTCTTCACTCTAAAGTAGTTCACGATGGTGTTGATTTTTGGTGACCGTGGTGGCTTGTGGAGACGCGTCAGTTCATCTTCCTGCTCACAAAACTAGTCGTCAAGAATGAGAGCTGTGTGAAAATCGACCACGTCGTCTTAGAACACATCATCACCATTTAGGAACAAATATTGTACCGTGCGATGGACCTCTGACCAGCAAAAGTGGTTGCATATTCCTTGGCAGTAATGCGAACCTCGCGGAGTAACGATGGGGTCCGTAGATATACCGATATCGCTACCCAAATCGTTACCGAACACCTGCCATGCTTCACCCTGGGCGGCAAGTAGTCTGCATCGTAGGACTGGGACGACATACAACAGATGTAAACGCAGCCAGAAGTTGGAAACCCTGTGAAACAAGACTTATAGACAAATCTACTTCCATTGCTCCACAGTCCAGGTGTTATGGCAGCGGCACCACGTTTTCCTGTTACGGGCATTTGCATCAGTGGTTTCGCATCAATCCATTTTCAGTGGTCGTCTCCAAAAGCACATTTTCATCGGCATTGCGACATAGAGGATGATGGTTTTCTGCTTCCATTCTATGCTGTATGAAACTTGGATACGATGCGTCTCGAAACAACAAACACATAGGCTCTCTTGGTTACGGAAACGTCCAATAAATGAGCACCAGCTATTTTCCCACGTTCGCATGCACTCATATTCGATATAGTCCATTCACAGCGACAAAGAACACTACTGACATTTGCAACGTACTGATGGCATGGCAGAGGCGCCGTTGGTGGTCAGATGCACCATGTGCTGGCGCTGAACTAGGCGCTCGTATGACGAGAGAAGACCAAGAGACGCTCCCAGGCTACGCGCCGATAACGCCCCCTGGGCAGCGTGCATATAGGCCGCCACCGCCGACTCGAGCTGTCTCAATCTCTCAATCTGAGTACCTCAGTACGTCGCATTGGGACTCAGTCCGCATTGCACCTCAATACGTCACACTGTGCTCTAGCCTTCCACTGTGATAATCGTCGCCTCTCACCTTAGCTAGCTGTGAGGGAACGTTAGTCATTGTATATAGTTGTGATGTGGACACGGACAAGATTCAAGAATTAGTACATGTTATTTGATCGCTGTTAACCACAGAACTTCAGACTGGACATCATTGAAGTTAAGTACTTAATTGGTTCCTGTAATAAAGTGTATTTTAACCGCGTGTGCATTTTATGTTGTAGTGAGAGGAAACCGGCCACCCTCTTATCATATCACCCTCTCCTTATCCAGCCAGGAACCATAAAACATTACCAGAATGTATATTCAGAATAGTTTCTAAATCCGTAGGCTTGAGATGTCAGCGAACAAGTGAGTAATGGTAAGAATAATTACAGCTGGTCTTCGATGCATTAATCTTCAGTCCTGGTTTTGTGTTCACCTAGCATTTGTCAAAATGGTCAAATGTGTGTGAAATCTTATGGGACTTAACTGCTAAGGTAATCAGTGCCTAAGCTTACACACTACTTAACCTAAATTATCCTAAGGACAAACACACACACGCATGCCTGAGGGAGGACTCGAACCTCCACCTCCAGCCGCTCAGTCCATGACTGCAACGCCTTAGCATTTGTCGCCTGTGGATTTACTTTTCTACTATCTTCCGATGTAATTCACAGTAACATATTGCAACATGGCTATAATTCATTCTACACTTTTTTGACAGATGTGCACTGTCTTACATAACCTCAACATAATTTTTCCGCATCTGAATCACCTCCTCCCGCAGAGATGAAAGACGCCGTACACTCGGTGTCGTCTCCGTTGGTGTCTGGCCTATGGCAAGGATGATGTTTTCTCTTGTATTGTAGTGCATGCCACGAAGAGGTCCCCTCATTTTGGCGTGCAGGTGATAATCGCACCGACCCATATCGGGTGAATGCGAATGATATTCCAGTACCTCCCACGTCCACGTAGGCAGAACGTCCTGTATGGGGTTCCCCGTGTGGCGTCGTGCATTGTCATGAAGGATGGTGTGATGCAGTACCTGAAAGAAAAAATTGTTCAGTGCTCTGGCAACGTGCCAATTCAGTCTTGATCCACACACTTGATTCTTGTTTCCTCAACTGCTCAAGCTCTTGAACCGGCCTCCCGTACTTTGATAATACCCACAGCAACTGTTTCTAACACAGCCGTCGCCCCACACTGCTCTACTTCAGGTTACCATCTGTTATCGGTTACAGACAGCGGGAATACCATGTGACGCACGTCCTTCGCGTTACGGTAGTGTTGCCACTACCTTTTGCCCAACCGATGTATAAGAATGACATCATGGAAATGGTTCAAGCCCGTGTCAGAGATGAAGTTCTGGTTCATCGTGTAATGAACTTCTGAGAAGAGGTTACAAAAGTGTACGTAGAAGGTTCAGAATTCGGACGCGTCTGTGATGCAAACGATGTACCTACTAGTTTCAAACACAACTACAGTAACCGATGGTAGTCTCAGTAACACAGTGTCATGTGAACCTGTTGGTGACACGTTTAGTACTGATTCAGCACGTAGCGTAGACTGTTTGCTTGTGCTTGAAGAAGCATTTTATGAAAGTCGTGAAACTGACTTCGATACTGAAGTGTTTGCAAATTTAGAATTATACGCATGGTCTATCTTTGATTGTGGAACCTTTATCTTTTCTGGTATGTCTTCCTCCTGAGAGTGTGTGTTTTCTAACAGAGTTGACACTGATAATATCCTGCAGATTTTTTTCAAACTTACCAATGAAACTGCCCTGTATGCATATCTGCTCCTTATTCGTTGGTGCCGGCCGGAGTGGCCGAGCGGTTCTAGGCGCTGCAGTCCGGAACCACGCGACCACTACGGCCGCAGGTTCGTATCCTGCCTCGGGCATGGATGTGTGTGATGTCCTTCGGTTAGTTAGGTTTCAGTAGTTCTAAGTTCTAGGGGACTGATGACCTCAGAAGTTAAGTCCCATAGTGCTCAGAGCCATTTGAACCATTTATTCATTGGTATGAATATTTATAACGCCATAACTAATGGTGGACTTGGAAGTACATAAGGAAAAGAGCAGTTTCACTGTTTAGTATTCCCAAAGAATGCATACTGTCATGTGTGTAATTGTGTTGATCGATAGGCCATTTTGACATTTGAGGTGTTAGCGTTGTATCACGTTTGCTCCTGTCGTAATTTTCTTCACTTCTCATGCCAAAAAGAGACTGCTTCAGTTCATATTATTCAGTTAAAACACGCCCATTTGCTTTGCCCTAAGGTTCCATATTCTATGTCCTCTAAATCAGATTGCTGTGCAGCGTGGAAGCTGCGAAGTGCACAGATGCCCGCTTGGAAGCACTCGTTTAAGTGAACGCTTTGATTTCTATTGGAAACATTCGCGTAAAATCGGATGCGTCTCCGTTCTCTGAAACATGCAATAATTAGATGGGGTAGCGAGTTTACACAGACAGCGCGGCTCCGGAGAATCTAGTTGTGTGCAGAAGGTACGCGTAAACAGGCCAGCGAGGAAGAGCCTAGCAGTGGCACAGCACTCCTAACGTGAAGCAGTGTCCACCGCAAACCCCTCGATGCAGTTTGATACGCATTCTGTTTCTGATTCAGGACTCAGGACTGTATTTTCGTTGTAAAGTGCATACAAAACCAGTGAAAAGTGCAGTGAACACATGGTGTGTCGTGGAGCGATCACTCTGTTTTTAAAATAATTGAAAACCCACGATCGCTTCAATATCATTCACTAGATGACCGGTTTCAGCACTCTGAAGCTGCCATTATCGGATCTGAAACGTGGATTAACGTTTATAAAACCATATGGACATCATGGCACATGAGTCAGACCATCTGATAAAAATCATTGTCACAACCAATAAAAAATAATAAAAAACTGCTCTCATGGTCGTTCTTTCCATAAAATATAAAAGTGAAGTCACCAGATGATGTCGGAAGTTCCATGCGGCTTTTCGCGGATGATGGTGTAGTATACAAAGAAGTTGCAGCATTAAAAAATTGCAGCGAAATGCAGGAAGATCTGCAGCGGCTAGGCACTTGGTGCAGGGAGTGGCAGCTGACCCTTAACATAGACAAATGTAATGTATTGCGAATATATAGAAAGAAGAATCCTTTATTGTATGATTATATGATAGCGGAACAAACACTGGTAGCAGTTACTTCTGTAAAATATCTGGGAGTATGCGTTCGGAACGATTTGAAGTGGAATGATCGTATAAAATTAATTGTTAGTAAGGCGGGTGCCAGGTTGAGATTCATTGGGAGAGTCCTTAGAAAATGTAGTCCATCAACAAAGGAGGTGGCTTACAAAACAGTCGTACGACCTATACTTGAGTATTGCTCATCAGTGTGGGATCCGTACCATGTCGGGTTGACCGAGGAGATAGAGAACATCCAAAGAAGAGCGGCGCGTTTCATCACAGTGTTATCTGGTAATCGTGATAGCGTTACGGAGATGTTTAGCAAACTCAAGTGGCAGACTCTACAAGAGAGGCGCTCTGCATCGCCGTGTAGCTTGCTGTCCAGGTTTCGAGAGGGTGCGTTTCTGGATGAGGTATCGAATATATTGCTTCCCCCTACTTATACCTCGCGAGGAGATCACGAATGTAAAATTAGAGGGGTTCGGGTGCGCACGGAGGCTTTCCGGCAGTCGTTCTTCCCGCGAACCATACGCGACTGGAACAGAAAAGGGAGGTAATGACATTGGAATGTAAAGTGCTCTCTGCCACACACCGTTGGGTGGCTTGCGGAGTATAAATGTAGATGTAGGTAGATGTAAATAAAGCTACCACTGCTCGCCTAACACCGGTCGGCATCATCACTCAGTGAAAAGTCTGCGTGGAAGAGGAAGTGCATGCAAAAGCGAAAAACAGTTGAAGGCTACTTGTTATCTACACACAGGGGTTGGAAAAAAATATGGAAGCACCACAAGAAATACCTGCTTGAACATAAATGCAAATGCTAACCACGTTTGCAGGTTGCGCTATTGTATTTGACCACGAACGGAAACTACGTAATGTCCAAAATACTTTCTCAGGGGTCGGTCGTAGACAGGACAGTATTCTATGTAGGTGTGAGTGCATTATGTCGGAGTTAAGGGCAAATTGTTGGTGCTCGAATGGCGGGTTCTTCTGTAACCAAGCTAGCAGAAGTTTATGGCGTTTCAAGATAGTCATTGAAGATTTTTGTGATGAAAAATAAGAGGACCACAGATGCGGAATTCATTGTGGAGCTGAATGTCGCCATCACGTTCCCTGTTAGCACCAAAAAAACACGAATGGAGCTCCGTAAGTTGCGAATTACAGTGCGAGCTGGGATTCCAAAACGAAGCATTAGTGATACAAATGCCCGTAATAGGAAAACTTAGTGTCGAAGCCGTAAAACTTGTTCTGTGGTACTGTGGAAGTAAGTCATTTGGTTGGATGATTCTTGTTTCACACTGTTTCCAATTTCTGGCCGAATTTACATGCCAAGAGTGGAAAATGGTGGAGGTCGTTTATGACGTGGGCAGAGGTATCGTGGTATTGCATGGACCCTATTGTTACTCTGCAAGATAGCGCTACTATCAATGATTATGTGACCATTTTGGCTGATCAGGTCCATCTCCACGATACAGTGTTTGTTCCCAAATGGTGATACTTTGTTCCAAGACGAAGCGTCCCTGTTCACACAGCCCGCATAGTGCAGGACTGGTTTTACGAGCACGAGAATAAACTGTCGCATCTCCCCCGTCCACCACATTCACCAAATCGGAGTATTATTCAACCTTTACACTATGTGATCAAAAGTATTCGGACACCCCAAAAACATACATTTTTCATATTAGGTGCATTGTGCTGCCACCTACTGCCACGTACTCCATATCAGCGACATCAGTAGTCATTAGACACCGTGAGGGAGCAGAATGGGGCGCCCCGCGTAACTCGCGGACTTCGAACGTGGTCAGGTGATTGGGTGTTACTTGTGTCATACGTTTGTACACGAGATTTGCACACTTCTAAACAACCCTAGGTTCACTGTTTCCTATGTGGTAGTGAAGTGGTCACGTGAAGGGACACGCACACCACAAAAGCGTACAGGCCGACCTCGTCTGTTGACTGACCGAGGCCGCCGACAGTTGAAGAGGGTCGTAATGTGTAATAGGCAGACATTTATCCAAACCATCACACAGGAATTCCAAACTGTATCAGGATCTACTGCAAGTACCAGGACAGTTAGGCGGCCGGTCGGAGTGGCCGTACGGTTCTAGGCGCTACAGTCTGGACCCGAACGACCGCTACGGTCGCAGGTTCGAATCCTGCCTCGGGCATGGATGTGTGTGATGTCCTTAGGTAGTTAAGTTTAAGTAGTTCCTAGTTCTAGGGGACTGATGACCTCAGAAGTTAAGTCCCATAGTGCTCTAAGCCATTTGAACCATTTGAACAGTTAGGCGGGAGGAGAGAAAACTTGGATTTCACGGTCGAGCGGCTGCTCATAAGCCACACATCACGCCGGTAAATGTCAAACTACGCCTCGCTTGGTGTAAGGACCGTTAACATTGGACAATTGAACAATGGAAAAACGTTGTGTGTAGTGACGAATTTCGGTACACAATGTGGCGATCCGATGGCAGGGTGTGAGTGTCGCGAATGCCCGGTGAACGTCATCTGCCACCGTGTGTAGTGTCAACAGTAAAATTCGGAGGCGGTGGTGTTATGTTGTGGTCTTTTTTTTTCTTTTTGGAGGGGCTTACACCCATTGTTGTTTTGCGTGGCACTATCACAGCACAGGCCTACGTTGTTTTAAGCACTTTCTTGCTTTCCACTGTAGAACAGAAATTTGGGGATGGCGATTGCGTCTTTCAACACTATCGAGCACCTGTTCATAAGCACGGCCTGTGGCGTAGTGGTTACACGACAATAACATCTCTGTAATGGACTGGCCTGCGCAGAGTCCTGACGTGAATCCTATAGAACACCTTTGGAATGTTTTGGAACGCCGACCTCGTGCCAGTCCTCACCGACCGTCATCGATACCTCTCCTCAGTGCAGCACTCCGTGAAGAGTGGGCTGCAATTCCCCAAGAAACCTTCCAGCACCTGGTTGCCTGCGAGAGTGCAAGCTGTCATCAAGGCTATGGGTGGGCCAACACCAATTTGAATTCCAGCATTACCGATGAAGGGCACCACGAACTTTTAAATCATTTTCAGCTATGTGTCCGGATACTTTTGATCGCATAGTGTATTTTATACTTTGGAGAGAAGGGTGCGTGATTGCTATCTATTCCATCATCATTGCCTGAACATGCCACTATTTTGTAGGAATCGTGGTACAAAATTGGTTTGGAATCCTTACAGGACCTCTCTATATCCATTCCGAGACAAGTCGAGGCTCTTTAGAATGATAACGGGTCTCCTACACAGTATTAGGCATGATAATGTGTTGCGTTTTTTTCCACTACCTGTAAGTTTCTGATTAAGTGGTTAGTAAAAGTATCAACTAAACAGATGCTAATTCAGAGAGATTCAGACACTGATAAAGAGAGGCATAAGGAGAAAATCAAGTAACTTGTGAGAGTCTGTACTTACTAATAAAACAGAGCAGTGTGTCTAAGGTATGTGATTAAAATGAAATGTGTGTTTTCTCAGTATTTACACTGACGAGCTAAGATTGATAGACTGTTAGTCACCATACCGCATCACGTGCCGGTACCGCCACCAAGCGGCAGTAGATCTCGCCTTAGGCAGAGGTCATAACGTTTTTACTCATCAGTGTGTTCAGTCGGTGAGGACTGGCACGAGGTCGGCGTTCCAAAACATTCCAAAACATTCCAAAGGTGTTCTATAGGATTCACGTCAGGACTCTGCGCAGGCCAGTCCATTACAGAGATGTTATTGTCGTGTAACCACTACGCCACAGGCCGTGCTTATGAACAGTCTGTGAAAGCAGCTTCTTAATGTAAATAGAATAACCCAAATAACATGTTAATAGCTCATAAATTTACTCATTAATATGGTGCAGATTATTCAAAATGCACATCAGAACAACAATTTTCCGAAGTTAATATAGATACACAGTCGCAGTCGCTCTATGCTATTCTAGCTTTATGTTACTTCTACGTCTACATCCATACACCGCAAGCCACCTGACGGTGTGTGGCGAAGGGTACCTTGAGTATCTCTATCGGTTCTCCCTTCTATTCCAGTCTCGTATTGTTCCTGGAAAGAAGGATTGTCGGTATGCCTCTGTGTGGGCTCTAATCTCTCTGATTTTATCCTCATGGTCTCTTCGCGAGATATACGTAGGAGGGAACAATATACTGCTTGACTCTTCGGTGAAGGTATGTTCTCGAAACTTTAACAAAAGCCCGTACCGAGCTACTGAGCGTCTTTCCTGCAGAGTCTTCCACTGGAGTTTATCTATCATCTTCGTAACGCTTTCGCGATTACTAAATGATCCTGTATCGAAGCGCGCTGCTCTCCGTTGGATCTTCTCTATCTCTTCTACCAACCCTATCTGGTACGGATCCCACACTGCTGAGCAGTATTCAAGCAGTGGGTGAACAAGCGTACTGTAACCTACTTCCTTTGTTTTCGGATTGCATTTCCTTAGGATTCTTCCAATGAATCCCAGTCTGGCATCTGCTTTACCGACTATCAACTTTATATAATCATTCCATTTTAAATCACTCCTAATGCGTAATCCCAGATAATTTATGGAATTAACTGCTTCCAGTTGCTGACCTGCTATATTGTAGCTAAATAATAAAGGATCTTTCTTTGTATGTATTCGCAGCACATTACACTTGTCTACATTGAGATTCAATTGCCATTCTCTGCACCATGCGTCAATTCGCTGCAGATCCTCCTGCATTTCAGTACAATTTTCCGTTGTTACAACCTCTCGATACACCGCAGCATCATCTGCAAAAAGCCTCAGTGAACTTCCGATGTCATCCACAAGGTCATTTATGATGTGTCGACAGAAGTGCCGACACAGTAGCGTTCTCGCTTCCCACGCCCGGGTTCCCGGGTTCGATTCCCGGCGGGGTCAGGGATTTTCTCTGCCTCGTGATGGCTGGGTGTTGTGTGCTGTCCTTAGGTTAGTTAGGTTTAATTAGTTCTAAGTTCTAGGGGACTGATGACCTTAGGTGTTAAGTCCCATAGTGCTCAGAGCCATTTGAACCATTTTTTTTGCCGACACAATGTGGTTTGAGGAGACCTAAATACACGCTATAAGCTCACGCAGGATGGCGTGAGGTCTGAAACAGGATACGTAATGAATGCTATAAAGAAAAGTACGTAGCTTCTGGAATACTTAACTTTAATCCATCCTTGGTATACATCGTTCTTGATGATACAAGTGAGACTCTATAGGTTCAGACAATATACTGCTAATGGCGCCTTGCTAGGTCGTAGCCATTGACTTAGCTGAAGACTATTCTAACTATCTGCTCTGCAAATGAGCGAGGCTTCGTCAGTGTGCATCGCTAGCTACGTCGTCCGTACAACTGGGCGAGTGCTAGTAAGTCTCTCGAGACCTGCCGTGTGGTGGCGCTCGGTCTGCGATCCTGAAGTGGCGACTCGCGGGTCCGACATGTACTAATGGACCGCGGCCGATTTAAAATTACCACCTAGCAAGTGTGGTGTCTGGCGGTGACACCACAATTTATGTATATTGTGAATAGCAACGGTCTGATGACACTCCCCTGCGGCACACCTGAAATCACTCTTACTTCGAAAGACTTCTCTCCATTGACAATGATATACTGCGTTCTGTTATCTAGGAACTCTTCAATCCATTCACACAATTGGTCTGATAGTCCATATGCTCTTACTTTGTTCATTAAACGACTGTGGAGAACTGTATCGAACGCCTTGCGGAAATCAACAAACACGGCATGTACCTGTGAACCCGTGTCTATGGCCCTCTGAGTCTCGTGGACGAATAGCGCGAGCTGGGTTTCACACGATCGTCTTTTTCGAAACCCATGCTGATTCCTACAGAGTAGATTTCTAGTCTCCAGAAAAGTCATTATACTCGAACATAATACGTGTTCCAAAATTCTACAACTGATCGACGTTAGGGATATAGATCTATAGTTCTGCACATCTGTTCGACGTCCCTTCTTGAAAACGGGGATGACCTGTGCCCTTTTCCAATCCTTTGGAACGCTACGCTCTTCTAGAGACCTACGGTGCAGCGCTGCAAGATGGGGGGCAAGTTCCTTCGCGTACTCTGTGTAAAATCGAACTGGTATCCCATCAGGTCCAGTGGCCTTTCCTTTTTTGAGCGATTTTAATTGTTTCTCTATCGCTCTGTCGTCTATTTCGATATCTACCATTTTGTCATCTGTGCGACAATCTAGAGAAGGAACTACAGTGCAGTCTTCCTCTGTGAAACAGCTTTGGAAAAAGACATTTAGTATTTCGGCCTTTAGTCTGTCATCCTCTTTTTCAGTACCATTTTGGTCACAGAGTGTCTGGACATTTTGTTTTGATCCGCCTACCACTTTGACATAAGACCATTGCTTATATAGTCATTTTAAATCATTAGAAAAGTAGATCTAGTTATAAAATAACTTAGTGAGACCCATTACAGCAGATACATTTATATCAAGCAATTTTTATTAATGTACAGGCAGGTACGAGGCTTTAAGGACAGCAAGATTAATTCTGTAAACATTACTGACTTCATTAGTACTTTTATAGTGTGTAAGAAATTTTTAATTGGCTGTAGATATACTTTCTAAAATAAACAAACGCATTAGTTGGCCACATGGCGAATTCTGCGCAGCATCGGTAAGTCTTCACGTTTGTGTTAGCATATAAAGACAGAAAAGGGAGCTAAAATTTACAGAACAAAAATAAGTGCACCGAATAATTAATTACACTCAAACAGGTCACTAGGGAAACATGGTAGTGAAATGAATTGCTAATTGGCAAAGGACAGCTGCAGTGTTGAAAACGTAGTTGATAAAAACGTTATACTGATGAAGATGTAAAAGTATTAAGTCAGCTGGTGATAAGTGAAAGCCCGAAACGCGTCTTGGCATAATAAAGATGTATAAAAAGAGGCTGGCTGCTGTAGTTTTCCAAGGGTGTCCATCCACCGCCACGGGAATCAATCACCATTAAAAAAATGGTGCAAATGGTTCTGAGCACCATGGGACTTAACTACTGTGGTCATCAGTCCCATAGACTTAGAACTACTTAAACCTAACTAACCGAAGGACATCACACACATCCATGCCCGAGGCAGGATTCGAACATGCGACCGTAGCGGTCGCGCGGTTCCAGACTGAAGCGCCTAGAACCGCTCGGCCACTCTGGCCGGCCGATCACCATTAACTCGTAGGCTTAAATGGCAGAATATATGCACCGTTTGTAAGATTCATAAATCTGTCGCAGACCTCATCCAGCTCCATATAACACGAATACATTTAAATTTTAATGCTATTATTCTCAATCTTTTGGCCTAACGCCTTGCTGCAGTGGTACGAACGTTTCTGATGAGATCACCGAAGTTTAGCGCTGTAGGGCTTGGCTAGCGCTTGGATGGGTGATCGTCGTGATGTGCCGAACGATGTTGGCCAGCGGGGTGCCCTCAGCCCCCGTGAGACAAACTGAGGAGCTACTTGGCCGAGGAGTAGCAGTTCCAGCGACGAAGACTGAGGGCGTTCGGGAGAGCGTTGTGTTCATTCGCCCATCCATATCCCCATCCAGTGACGTCTGTCGGCTGAGGACGACACGGTGGTTGGTCAGTACCGTTGGGCCTTCCGAGGCCTGTTCGGACGGAGTTTTAATCTCACTCTTTTAGTTTTTGTGTTACAGACACATTCTTATAGAAATTGTGTGGCGTGTCCCGAAAACAGAGGAGGAGGAGATTTGCATGTAACATCCCGTCGACAACGAGGTCATTAGAGACGGAGTAAAAGCTCGGATTAAGGGACGAAGGGGAAGGAAATCGGCCGTGCCCTCTCAAAGGAACCATCACGGCATTTGCCTGAAGCCGTTTAGGGAAATCACGGAAATTTAAATCAGGACGACCGGACGCGGGTTTGAACCTTCGTCCTCCCGAATACGAATCCAGTTGCCAACCACTGCGCAGCCTCGCTCGGTCCTGAAAACAGAGCGTGACCTGTGCTTGACTTCTGAGAGAAAGCGAAATAGTTGCCATCCGCTGCCGAACACGGTTGGATGCTCGTGTACTGAGCGCTTGCCCAGTAACTAAGCTAGTGGCCGTGCATATATTAACTTATATGTGTGCGTATCAGGTCACTACATTTCGTTTGGTTGGTCAGATAGAAGCGTGTTCATCAGCATTTGCAACTTAATTCTCCACGACATGAAAATATTTGGAGTGATGCATGAAATCCATTACGATAAATGTATTTCGAAATAATATTTCATGCACACTCACAATCAGCCTCTACCTCTACACCCTGCCCCCTCCCCCAATCTCTCTCTCTCTCTCTCTCTCTCTCTCTCTCTCTCTCTCTCTCTCACACACACACACACACACACACACACACACACACACACACACACACACACACTTCCGCCATCACGGCGTTTAATGCCATATAGAAATGCAATTAAACGTAGCGCTAATGCTCTGTCACGTGCAAATCGATATGGGGAATTCGGAGAGGAATATTTGATAACGAAGCGTAATGCCATATGTCGAGGACTGGAGTGGCCCTGTACTCGGAAAAAAATTTGTAACTTTCAGACTGTTGCATTCACATGGATTTTTTGTAACGAAATAAACATCAAGTTACTTCACTGCGACTTTAAAGAGTCATACATACATTCATTCACTAATGCGAGGTCTTCATACGTCAATGTCTTCAGTTGTCAAGTGTTTAAGCTATGTTTAGTGAATGGCGTTGTGTGAATGATTTCGCTGTAGATCGGTTTCAGTTATTTCTTGAGATAACCTACACTATATCAGTAACACAGAAGACGATTAATAACAAAAAAAAATTATCCTTTTTAGAATATGGAAGAAAGTTATTGTCGATAGAGAGTTGCAGTTGTAACTGTAGTCTTTAGTCTAACGAGTGGTTTGATGCAGCTCTTCATGCTAGGTTATCCTATACAAGTCTCTTAAACTCTACATAGCTACTGCAGCCTGCGTACATGTTCACCTGTTTACCGTATTCAAGCCTTCTCTCCCACTACAGTTTTTATCCCCTCCTGCTCACATGCTTCTCACCATTGAAACCGTAGAATGTGTCCTATTAACGCATTCCTGATTTTCGAAAAACTGTGGTAAAATCTCTTTTCTCCCTAAATCAGTTCAGTACTGTTTCATTAGTTGCCCAATTTACCAACCTAAGCTACAGCCTACTCCTATAACATCACATTTTGAGTTCTCTTCTTGCCTGTACTGTTTATTATCCACGTTTGTCTTCCATGTAAGACAACATTCAGACAAATTGCTTCAGAATAGACTGCCTAACACTTAAATTGTAGCCCGCACCTCGTGGTCGTGCGGTAGCGTTCTCGCTTCCCACGCCCGGGTTCCCGGGTTCGATTCCCGGCAGGATCAGGGATTTTCTCTTCCTCGTGATGACTGGGTGTTGTGTGCTGTCCTTAGGTTAGTTAGGTTTAAGTAGTTCTAAGTTCTAGGGGACTGATGACCATAGGTGTTAAGTCCCATAGTGCTCAGAGCCATTTCAATCATTTTTGAACTTAAATTGTTATTAGATTGTAACGTATATTTCTTTTTCACCAATGCTTTTCTTCCTGCTGCCAATTCGCATTTTACATCGTCATTACCTCTGTAGCGGCTAGTTGTTATGCTGCCCAAATAATAATACTTTTCTACTGCATTTAATGTATCATAATCCTAATCATTTGCCGCTAGATGTTTTGGTATTTTTGTGTGGGGATTACGTATACCAAATACCTGACAAAAATATCAATCTTCTGAAAGTCAGAATTAACCATAAAATTATCTTTATAGGTGATAAAAAGCTGCGTCAATTGTCGACGGAATCAGAATACAGATTAGACGTTTCACATGCCACTCGAACGGCGTTCACTGAATTTGGCTGAAGAAGAGCAAAATTTCCATCAAGACTGAGGCCAGTTTTTCAAGGAAATCTTTCACTCCACAACATGTCAGCAGTAAGCAGGGAAGTTATCTTCAACTTTTCAGTAAGGAATAATGTACCATTGACAGTCATATAACACGGTGTAAGGACAATTGTCGTAGAAGGATTCTAACCGTCTAGAATCGGTAACGAATGCGGCACATCGTCAACGACAGTCGGCTTCATACTCGATAAGAATAGTTGCTGTCAGTGAGCGCACGTAGATCTCTATCAGTTATCGAGCAAACATTGCGAAGGGAAATGCTTGCAATAGACATTTGGAGTCGGGTACCTGACGAAAGGCCATTGTTCACAGTGACACACAAATCTGCACGTCCTCGGTGAGCCAAACAACCCATTCAGGTTACTCTCAACACGAATCAGAATCCAGAATGGATTTTCACTCTGCAGCGGATTGTGTGCTAATTTGAAACTTCCTGCCAGATTAAAAATATGTGCCGGACCGTAACTCGAGACTAGGACCTTTGCCTTTCACCGGCAAGTACCCTACCGAATGAACTATTCAAGGACGACTGACGACCCGCATTCACAGATTCATTTTCGCCCGGATCTCCTACCTTCCAAGCTTCACAGGAGCCAAGTCCCCGCTATATCTTTTCTTTCAGGAGTGCTAGTCCCACAAGGTACGTAGGAGAACTTCTGTGAAGTTTGGAAGGTAGGAGATGAGGTATTGGCGGAAATTAAATTGTGATGGCGGCGTAACTCATGCTTGGATAGATCAGTCGGTAGGGAACTCTTCCCCGAAAGGCAAAGATCGCAGTTCGAGTCCCAGTCTGGCACACAGCTTTAATGTGCCAGGAAGTTTCATGTGACTCACAATGTTTATTTCGAGATCCTAGGTGACTGTGTGTTGGCCAGTCTACATACTCATGATGAGTACCCTGCGGACACTCCAGAAATCCAAGATGACAGCAGCAACGTTCACAGGGCTGCACGCTTCTTCTCCTGGACCGACGACGGTTGAGGGTCCCTCCGCACTTCGAACGGCTCTATAAATCAGCCGACCTCACTCCCACAGAAGATGTCTGCAACCATTTTGAACAGGAAATGAAGCGTAGCAGCAGACATCCAAGCAGTCCGGTAACCCTGTGAGATCTAATCATCAACGAGTGACTTCATCTGCATATGGCATAGCTAAAGAAACTAGTGGACTGTTTCTCACTGAATTGAGGCCGTTGCAAAGGTTAATGGGTCGTTTTCTCCTGGAGGTGACTAATTTTTTGTCCAGAGAGATTATTTCGAAGTTCAGTGACATATTATTTTCCGAAATTCCTTCATCGAAAAAGACATAGTAAATATTCCAAATTTGGAATCAAGAAAAATTGCGAACGTGATTAACTTACGAGTAGATATCCTTGGCGTAGCGAGGCAGCTTAAAACACTTAAGAAAGGTAAGGCATCCGGTCCAGATTGTATACCAGTCAGGTTCCTTTCTGAGTATGCTGATGCAATAGCTCCGTGCTTAGCAATCATAAACAACCGTTCCCTCGTAGAAACATCCGTACCAAAAGACTGGAAAGTTGCAAAAGTCACATCAATACGCAAGAGGGGAAAACAGGAGTAATCCGCTGAATTACAGAACCATATCAAATGGTTCAAATGGCTCTGAGCACTATAGGACTTAATTTCTGATGTCATCAGTCCCCTAGAACTCAGAACTACTTAAACCTAACTAACCTAGGGACATCACACACATCCATGCCCGAGGCAGGATTCGAACCTGTGACCGTAGCGGTCGCGCGGTTCCAGACTCTAGCGCCTAGAACCGCTCGGCCATTCCGGCCGGCGAACCATATCACTAACGTCGTTTTGCAGTAGGATTTTGGAACATGCACTGTGCTCGAACATTATGAATCACCTCGAAGAAAACGGTTTATTGACAGATGGAAATGAGGGTTTGGCGTCATGTGCCGGGAGGCCCCTTACAAGGCAGGTCCGGCCGCCTTGGTGCAGGTCTTATTACATCGACGCCAAATTGGGCGACCTGCCCCCCAGATGGGGGTGAAATGATGATGAAGACAACACAAAACCCTGAGTGGAGTAAATCCCTGATCCAGCCGGGAATCGAACCAGTGCGCCTTAGGACGGCAGTCTGTCACGCTGACCATTCAGCTATCGGGACGGACTATTGACCGACAGCCAACACGGATTCAGAAAATATCGTTCTTGCGAAACACAACAGCTCTTAACTCTGACGAAGTAGTAAGTGCTATCGACAGGGGACGTCAAATTGATTACATAAATTTAGATTTCCAGAACGCTTTTGACACCGTTACTCGCAAGTGACTTCTCATTAAATTACATGCCTGTGGAGTATCGTCTCAGTTGTGTGACTGAATTCGTGATTTCCTGTCAGAAAGGTCATAGTTCACAGTAACTGGTGTAAAGTCATAGGTTAAACAGAAGAAATATCTGGCGTTCCACATGCAAGTATTATAGGACCTCTTTTGTTTCTGATCTACATAAACGATTTAGGAGACAATCTGGGTAGTCCTCTTAGATTGTTTGTAGACGATGCTGCCATTTACCCTCATATAATTTCAGTAGATGATTAAGACGAATTGCAAAATGATTTAGACAAGATATGTGTATGGTGCAAAAAGTGGCAATTGACTATAAACCGTGAAAAGTGTGAAGTCATCAACGTGAGCACTACAAATAATCCGCTAAATTTCAGTTACACGATAAATCACACAAATCTAAAGGCTGTCAATTCAAAAACGGTTCAAATGGCTCTGAGCACTATGGGACTTAACTTCTGAGGTCATTAGTCCCCTAGAACTTAGAACTAGTTAAACCTAACTAACCTAAGGACATCACACACATCCATGCCTGAGGCAGGATTCGAACCTGCGACCGTAGCGGTCTCGCGGTTCCAGACTGCAGCGCCTAGAACCGCATGGCCACTGCGGCCGGCGGCTGTCAATTCATCTACATAGTTAGGGACTACAATTAAGAAAAATGTAAATTGGAAAGATCACACAGGTAATGTTGTGTGGAAAGCAAACCGAAGATTGCGATTCATTGGCAGAAAACTTATAAAATTTAACAGTTTTATTATAGAAACTGCCTACACTACTCTTGTCCGCCCTCTTCTAGAGTAGTTTTGTGCGGTGTGGGGTCCGCGGCAGATAGAACTGACGTAGGACATCGCGAAATAAGGGAGACAGTGCCACGGATATGATGAATGAATTGGGTAGCAGTCATCAAAACAATGGCGTTCTTCGCTGCGACAGGACCTTCTCATAAAATTTCGATCACCAACTTCTCCTCAGAGTGTGAAAATATGTTTTTGGGGCCCACTTGCGTAGGAAGAAATGACATCATAATAAAATAAGAGAAATCAGAGCTCGCATGGAAATATTTAAGTGTTCGTTTTTCCCGCGCGCTGTTTGAAGGTGGAACGGTAGAGAAGTAGCTTAAAGATGCTTCGATGAACTCTCTGCCAGGCATTTAATTGTGAACTGTACTGTAATAATGTAGGTGTAGATGTAGATTACTTTGATATTTGCGCTCTAAAATTCGTCTGGATTTTCATGATACTGTGCCACTGACACGTAGGTGTAATTGAATAAAAATGAATGTACCAGTACTAAATGAATTTGTCAATAAGCACGAAAGCCGTTTTATTGGAAATAACGTAATTTTTGAAAGAGCTAACTGGACTCAGTAAACCGAATTCTTTGCGATTTCGTAGTGCTCTGCCGTAATCCAAAACTGATCATTCTTGAGACTGGCGCTGGGAGTTGCAGCGCTGCACTCTCTTCTCGTTGCGTTTGAGCCAAAAGCTTCACCTTTGCCCGCTTCTTTACCCCTAATGAAGAAAAGGTGTGCAGACAAATTGGCAATAAACAAACGTAACAAACTGCTGGCGGCACGTACTCGCCTGCCCAGTCGTTTGTCGTGATTTTCCCACTTTACATGCACGCTGCTTGATCCCTGTTCGGGGAGCAAGGGTCTGCACAGGCACTTCGTTTCAACGGGCGTGTTCCGCGTCAAAAGCTGACACCACAGTGTTCCCATTTCCCTAATGTAATTTGGTTGTGATTCACTTAGTTCGGCGACATTACTCCTTCGGCGTATCTGCATCTACATCTCTTCAAACTGTCACAAGGTGTGTGGTGGCGGGTACTTTGTGCTCCACCGCCAGCTCCCCCTTTCCTGTTCCAGTCACGAGTCGTGTGCGGAAAGACGATTGCTGGAAAGACTCCATGCAAGCTCGAATCCCTCTGAGTTTTCCTTCATGATCATTTCGCGAAATATTCAAAGGAGGAAGCATCATTTGTGGGGGGGGGGGGGGGGGGCGGGGTTGATTGTGGGGAAGAGACCAAACTGCGAGGTCATTGGTCTCATCGGATTAGGGAAGGATGGGGAAGGAAGTCGCCCGTGCCCTTTCAAAGGAACCATCCCGGCATTTTCCTGAAGCGATTTAGGGGAGTCACGGAAAACCTAAATCATGGTGGCCGGACGCGTGATTGAACCGTCGTCCTCCCGAATGCAAGTACAGTGTGCTAATCACTGCGCCACCTCGCTCGGTAAGCAATATTTGTTGACTCTTCTAGGGACGTACACCCTCGAAATGTTAACAGTAAACCTCATCGCAATGAGCAATCTACATCTACATCTACTTTTATACTCCGCAAGCCACCCAACGATCTGTGGCGGAGGACACTTTACGTGCCACTGTCATTACCTCCCTTTCCTGTTCCAGTCGCGTATGGTTCGCGGGAAGAACGACTGCCGGAAACCCTCCGTGCTCGCTCGAATCTCTCTAATTTTACATTCGTGATATCCTCGGGAGGTATAAGTAGAGGGAAGCAATATATTCGATACCTCATCCAGAAACGCACCCTCTCGAAACCTGGACAGCAAGCTACACCGCGATGCAGAGCGCCTCTCTTGCAAAGTCTGCCACTTGAGTTTGCTAAACATCTCCGTAACGCTATCACGCTTACCAAATAACTCTGTGACCAAACGCGCCGCTCTTCTTTGGATCTTCTCTATCTCATCTGTCAACTCGACAGGTCGAACGAGTGTTTTGTAAGCCACCTCCTTTGTTGATGGACTGCATTTTCTAAGGACTCTCCCAATGAATCTCATCCTGGCACCCGCCTTACCAACAATTAATTTTATATGATCATTCCACTTCAAATCGTTCTGTACGCATACTCCCAGATATTTTACAGAAATAGCTGCTACCAGCGTTTGTTCCGTATCATATAATCATACAATAAAGGATCCTTCTTTCTATGTATTCGCAATACATTACATTTGTCTTTGTTAAGGGTCAGTTGCCACTCCCTGCACCAAGTGCCTATCCGCTTCAGATCTTCCTTTATTTCGCTGCAATTTTCTAATGCTGTAACTTCTCTGTGTACTATAGTATCATCCGCGAAAAGCCGCATGGAACTTCCGACACTATCTACTAGGTCATTTATATATATTGTGAAAAGCAGTGGTCTCATAACACTCCCCTGTGGCACACTAGAGGTTACTTTAACGTCTGTAGACGTCTCTCCATTGGGAACAACATGCTCTGTTCTGTTTGCTAAAAACTCTTCAATCCAGCCACACAGCTGGTCTGATATACCGTAGGCTCTTACTTTGTTTATCAGGTGACAGTGCGGAACTGTATCTAACGCCTTCCGGAAGTCAAGGAAAATGGCATCTACCTGGGAGCCTGTGTCTAATATTTTCTGGGTCTCATGAACGAATAAAGCGAGTTGGGTCTCACACGATCGCTGGTGCCTCTATTGAAGCGCGTCACTAGAGTTCAGTGAGTATTTCCGAGACGCTTTTGCGATTACTAAGCGAACTTGAGACGTAACGCGCTGCTGTTCCTTGTATCATACCTATTTCCTTTATCAATCCTAGTTGGCAAGGTTCCCAGACTGACAAGCAATATTCAGGTATTAATAGAAAAAAGGTTAACATGTCTGCGCGTAAGCATGGTGTTTACACAATTTCACACCACCTGTGCTCCGCTCCTCGTTCATAGAAGACCTGGTCTCCTATCTATCCCACTTTAACTTCTGAGGTTCATAACCGATTACCTCAGAGACTGTTAGAGATACGGATTTCATCCGACACTCAAGTTGCCGAAATGGCATCAACTAAAATGCCTTGCACAAGGCGACCGATCTGCTACGTGGAGGCACTAGCCTGACAAATATTTCATTTGATAGGAATTTGAAATTTATATCATATAAGTAATCGTTATTCCATTGATCAACAATAAAGTGTTTAGTGTCATTGTGAAAGATGATTCTTGTGTAGTCATTGACTATATTGTTGTTCGAATTCTGACCAGGGCTGGTTTAAAGTCAGGCAGGGCTCTGGCGCTGGTCAACTGCGAGCTTCTATTCAGCAATATGCTTTCTTTTTGAGCAGGTTATCTAGTTCCATGAAAATGAAGACATAATCTCTAATACTTTTTATTTCACTAATTTATGCACTATGTTTCTTTTAGTGAATAATAAAAAAAATGTTCAAATGTGTGTAATCTTATGGGACTTAACAGCTAAGGTCATCAGTCCCTAAGCTTACACACTGCTTAACCTAAAGTATCCTAAGGACGAACACACACACCCATGCCCGAGGGTGGACTCGAACCTCCGCCGGGGCCGGCCGCAGTGGCCGAGCGGTTCTAGGCGCTTCAGTCTGGAACCGTGCGACCGCTTCGGTCGCAGGTTCGAATCCTGCCTCGGGCATGGATGTGTGTGATGTCCTTAGGTTAGTTAGGTTTAAGTAGTTCTAAGTTCTAGGGGGCTGATGACCTCAGATGTTAAGTCCCTTAGTGCTCAGAGCCATTTGAACCATTTGAACCTCCGCCGGGACCAGCCGCACAGTCCATGACCGCAGCGCCTTAGACCGCTCGGCTAGTCCCACGCGGCAGTGAATAACAAGTCTCCCCTCTTAAATAAACACCCGAAACATGCTTAATTTTGACAAATGGCGATAACAAGATCCTATTTGGATTTATAGAACACTCACATAATATAGAAAACTTAGAAAGACACTTTCAGATAAAAGCTTTCGTTGAAATGTTACGTTGTCCTCAAAGTTTCAGTACTATTTCTGAGTTTATGTTCCTTGTACTATTAAAAACAGGAACGATGAATTACATTTTGCAGCTATTGATCGTGACATAGAGTTAGAATTATTATGTGAAAATCGCTAACATCTGTTTTATTTTTATCGTAAATATGGTCTTCCATTAGTCACTTGGGCCAGGAGATTAAAATGTATACAATCTACTGATTCTGGACTAAGTGCGCCATATTTGGCGTGAACAAGTCAGAGAAAGAGACGTTTCAGAATGCACGTGCATTTTTTTAAAGATCAGTTATGTTGTACTGTCACACAGTATTTAGGTTTAAAATAATATCTGAATATTGAATCGGATCGGGTCCGCCCACATGAAAGAATAAAGTTGCAGAATGCTTTGGAGCCTCAAAAATATCGCATGTAAACGCCTTAACCATGCTATCCTGATGGCGTGATGAAGGAAATTTCAGTCCACCAACAGTAGAGAGAGACATGAGCTCAGAACGGGAGGCAGGAGCAAAGAGTCTTATGATTCTCTACTCAGCATATATTCAGAAAACTGTTTAGCGCAATTGATGAGACAGCCCATCATTGAGGGAATATTAATTTTTCTCCTGACGACAACCTTCCGTCGCACACCGTCAGGTGGCTTGCGGAGTAATGATGTAGGCGTTAGAGCGCTGTGTGTGTGTGTGTGTGTGTGTGTGTGTGTGTGTGTGTGTGTGTGTGGTTCAAATGGCTCTGAGCACTATGGGACTTAACTTCTGAGGTCGTCAGTCCCCTAGAACTTAGAACTACTTAAACCTAACTAACCTAAGGACATCACACACATCCATGCCTGAGGCAGGAACTAGGGTGTTCTTACTTTCGTTTTCGCTACGTGGGGAGAATAAGGTAACTGTACAGAAGAATGGAAAACTGGAAGAAAAGTTAATGTTTTAACAGATAGAAATGGCATATATGACGGTAGTATCTGTTTCCGAAAGAACAGTTACCGTGGTTACAGTTACCGTGGAGGAGTGGAGCGGAGAGGAGAGGAAAGGGGAGGGGGACGTCTTGCCGAGCCGGGAGCTGAGACCAGAAGGCGCAAACGCAAACGCCTCTCAATCGACGCTCTGGACGCGTCCTTGCTGACAGCACGTGATTCTCCTCCCACTCGTCCTATTGGTCACTCAGACATGACGCGGAAAATCTTTGTCTGTCAGCATCCGTAACTAGAATACTCTCCGGCACGTAGGCCATGAGAGGTGTGGCTGTGTGAATTTAAATGTGAGGGAAAATTTTTGAATTAACAATAAAGTAATCCCGGTGCCCCCTAGAGCGGAGATTGGTTTTAACGTCCCGTTGACAACGAGGTCATTAGAAACGGAGCACAAGATCGGATCACGTCAAGGATGGGAAACTCTGCAATGAAGATTGGGCTTAATGTTCCTTCGACATTGAGACCATCAGAGACGGAGCACATGCTCGGATTATGTCACGGATGGGACGAAAATTGGCTGTGCCATTTCAAAGGAATCATCCCGGCATCTGCCTGGAGAGATTTATGGAAATCACCGGAAACGTAAATCTGTATGGCTGGACACTGGTTTGAACAGTCGTCCTCACGAATGCGAGTCCATTGTGCTAAACAATGCGCCACCACGCTCGGTGGTACCCCCTAGACTGGTGGTTTGCTCATAGCCAAAGACTAAGGTTTTTGCTATTGCCCAAATTATCGGCAATCAGAACTGACAGTTGCCCACCACTGCAGGCACTCCGAGTGCAAACTATCTCGAAATTTGTCAGAAATTATTATACCTGACTTTAAAAACTAGAATGTGTCATACTCTAAACTTAAAAGTTTCTCTGGATGGAAAAAAATTTCACGACTCAGTCTACAGGACAATACTACATAGCGAACCGTCGCAACAGCCTGGTGGGGTAAGCTTCATTCACCGTTGTGCTTAGTAGTAGAAGCTGAAAACCAGGAGATAAATTAGCACCCTGGCGTGTCTAATGGGTTATATATTAAAGTATGCCAGAAAAATTTACAAAAATACATTGAAGCATTGTAGGAAAATCTGAAATGAAAACCTAAATGCATGCTAGTGAATGGAAAGTAAAATAGGATATAAAAAACTGGATCATCACTAGCCTTAATTCAAACGAATATTGGATGTCCGAGTTTCTCTTGTTGGTCTACGCCGTTCGATGTTACGGCATATCAAAAAATTATCTGCGTCTTTGATGTTTTTTGTTTTATAGGCTTTAGACCCTGGTCCAAGGAATATTTTTGCACCTAACCGGAGTGGCCACGCGGTTTGAAGCGCCATGTCACGGACTGCGCGGCCTCTCCCGCTTGAGGTTAGAGTCTTCCGTCGGGCATGTGTGTGTGTGTGGTTCTTAGCATAGGTTGGTTTAAGTAGTGTGTAAGTCTAGGGACCGACGACCTAAGCAGTTTGGTCCCTTAGGTGTTCACACACATTTGAACATTTTTCGCACCTAACCTTTTGTCTGCTCATGCTGAAGAGAGCATGAGAGGCTATAGAGAGAGACTCGAACATCAGATTCTATCGTGATAAAACTCAGCAAGCCGAACAGTTTCTACGTATCCACCGAATGGTCGATTCGTGATGTCATCAGAGCGCTGCCGAGTTGCCCCTAAACTCGTTACCCCCACACTGCTGCTGCGTATCGCACCGAACCGAAGGCAAGTCTATATCCGTGCGTGAAAGGGGCATCTGATAATTTACGAGTTTTGCCGATAAAGGTGATTTCGAGAAGGATAAAGATAGAATATGGCAACTCTGTAAGAACAACACGTGGGTGTTTTCGTTGAACTGGATGAACTTATGCCGCGCCTATTTGAAATCGAAAGAATATCACAACAAGAGAAAAGGTGAAAGAGCATCAAATGAAATATTCTGTTTGTTGAAAGAGAGTAGGTCGCAGACAACAGTGAAGAAAATTAAATTAAAAACGGGACGTTCACAATACTGCCGAAACAAACATGCCATTGAGACCTCAAAGACAAGTGGTGCCCGCAGTGAGGATGTTTATGTGCCGAAAGTACAGTTTTTGACGGAGCGATTCACTAGTGGCATGTAATCATAGAGTAGCTGCTACTGCTGATTAAGGGTTTGAAGAAATGAGACATCTCCTAGTGTCATCATTCTCTTCTTAATCACAAAGGACGGAATCCTTCTGCGTCCAGAGTTAACCCTATATGCAAGTGTGATAAAGTTTTCTAAATATCTGGATTTTGGAACATATATCGTGTTCGAACGTTATGAACTACCTGTAAGAGAACTATCTGTCGACACACAGTTAACACGGATTTAAAAAACATCGTTGTTGTGAAAAACATCGAGCTCTTTACACACACGAAGTGATAAGTGCTGTCTACAAGGGATTTCAAATTGATTCCATATTTCCGGATTTACAGATGACTGTACCACATAAGACGCACGTAGTGAAATTGAATGCTTATGGAATATCGTCTCGGTTATGTGACTAGATTTTTGATTTCCTCTGAGAGAGGTCACAGTTCGTAGTAACTGACGGAAAGTCAACAAGTAAAACCGAAATGATTTCTGGCGTTCCACAAGGGAGTGTTATAGTCCCTTTGCTGTACCTTCTTTATACAGGGTGTTACAAAAAGGTACGGCCAAACTTTCAGGAAACATTCTATGTTAGAGCTCATTTTAGTTTCGTCAGTATGTACTGTACGTCCTCGATTCACCGCCAGTTGGCCCAATTGAAGGAAGGTAATGTTGACTTCGGTGCTTGTGTTGACATGAGACTCATTGCTCTACAGTACTAGCATCAAGCACATCAGTACGTAGCATCTCGAACGTGGTTTTGCAGTCAGTGCAACGTTTACAAATGCGGAGTTGGCAGATGCCCATTTGATGTATCGATTAGCACGGGGCAATAGCCGTGGCGTGGTACATTTGTATCAAGACAGATTTCCAGAACGAAGGTGTCCCGACAGGAAGACGTTCGAAGCAATTGATCGGCGTCTTAGGGAGCACGGAACATTCCAGCCTATGACTCGCGACTGGACACCTGCAATGGACTAGGAAATTCTTCGTGCTGTTGACGATAACCCTAATGTCAGCGTCAGAGAAGTTGCTGCTGTACAAGGTAACGTTGACCACGTCACTGTATGGACAGTGCTACGGGAGAACCAGTTGTTTCCGTACCAGTACAGCGTGTGCAGGCACTGTCAGCAGCTGATTGGCCTCCACGGGTACACTTCTGCGAATGGTTCATCCAACAATGTGTCAATCCTCATTTCAGAGCAAATGTTCTCTTTACGGATGAGGCTTCATGCCAACGTGATCAAATTGTAAATTTTCACAATCAACATGTGTAGGCTGATGAGAATCCGCACGCAATTGTGCAATCACGTCATCAACACAGATTTTCTGTGAACGTTTGGGCAGGCATTGTTGGTGATGTCTTGACTGGGCCCCATGTACTTCCACCTACGCTCAATGGAGCACATTATCATGATTTCATACGGGATACTCTACCTGTGCTGCTAGAACATGTGCCTTTACAAGTACGACACAACATGTGATTCATGCACGATGCATGCACATTTCAGTCGAAGTGTTCGTACGCTTCTCAACAACAGATTCGGTGACCGATGGATTGGTAGAGGCGGACCAATTCCATGGCCTCCACGCTCTCCTAACCTCAACCCTCTTGACTTTCATTTATGGGGCATTTGAAAGCTCTTGTCTACGCAACCCCGGTACCAAATGTAGAGACTCTTCGTGCTCGTATTGTGGACGGATCTGATACAATACGCCATTCTCCAGGGCTGCATCAGCGCATCAGGGATTCCATGCGACGGAGGGTGGATGCATGTATCCTCGCTAACGGAGGACATTTTGAACATTTCCTGTAACAAAGTATTTGAAGTCACGCTGGTACGTTCTGTTGCTGTGTGTTTCCATTCCATGATCAATGTGATTTGAAGAGAAGTAATAAAAAGAGCTCTAACATGGAATTTAAGCGTTTCCGGACACATGTCCATATAACATCTTTTCTTTATTTGTGTGTGAGGAATGTTTCCTGAAAGTTTGGCCGTACCTTTTTGTAACACCCTGTATAACCGATTTAATAGACAATCTGAACAGCCGTCTTAGGTTGTTTTCAGGTGATGCTGTCGTTTATCGTCTAGTAAAGTCATCAGAAGGTCAAAACAAATTGCAAAATGGTTTTGATAAGGTATCTATATGGTGCAAAAATTGGCCGTTGACCGTAAAAAACGAAATGTGTGACGTTCATCCACTTGAGTGCTAAAAAGAATCTTTTAAACTTCGGTTAAACCATAAGCGAATCAAATCTAAAGGCCGTAAATTCAACTGAATCCCTATGAATTACAATTACGAGCAACTTAAATGGAAAGAACGTACAGAAACTATTGCGGGGAAGGCAAGCCAAAGACTGAGTTTCATTTGCAGGACACTTAGAAAATGTAACACATCTACTAAAGAGACTGCTTATACTACGCTTGTCCGTACTGTTTTATACGTAATACTGCTGCACGGTGTGGGATCCTTACCAGATAGGATTAACGGAGTTGGCTCTGAGCACTATGGGACTTAACATCTATGGGCATCAGTCCCCTAGAACTTAGAACTACTTAAACCTAACTAATCTAAGGACATCACACGACACCCAGTCATCACGTAACGGAGCTCATCGATGAAGTTCAAAGAAGGGCAGTACGTTTTGTATTATCGCGAAATAGGGCAAAGAGTGTCACTGAGATTATACAGGATTTGGGGGTGGGCATCATTAAAACAAATGCGATTTTCGTACCGACGTAATCTTCTCACAAAATTTCAATCACGAACTTTCAACTCCGAATACTAAAATATTTTGTTGGCGCCGACCTACACAGGGAGAAACGATCACCATAACAAAACAAAGGAAATCAGTGCTCGCAAGGAAAGATATAGGTGTTTGTTCCTTCAGCGCGCTGTTTGAGAATGGAATAATAGAGAATTACTGTGAAGGTGGTTCGATGAACCTCTGCCAGGCACGTAAGTGTGATTTGCAGAGTACCCATGTAAATGTAGATGTTTGTGTAGCATGTGCGTAAGAATCACATCTAAGCTGGATGACTCATCAGCCGTTTTCGTTAATCCGTGGCGCTTCGCCTCCCGAGTGCCGGAAGCAGCGCGTTAACAAGCTTGGCTTTCCAGGCCAGTCTTACAGCAGCCGATAACTTCCCGGAAGAAGCAATTGCTTTTCTCATCACGTTGTCCTGTTACATAATTTCTGTTACGCAAGGTCCAGCCGTAATTGATTATTATCCTCGCTCACTTTCAGTTATTTTCGAAACGAGGATACGTCCCCAAAAGGAAGTTATTTTCGAAGAAATGCCAAACCTGTCCTCTTCTTCCGTCTGCTCATCCACTGTTTTTCCCGGAACGACCGTTTTATTCTTTCCATGTTGTTCACTGCTACGGAACATAAATCAGCGGCTGCAGAGAAATACTGAACTGTTGGTTTCCTTTTAGCGTTCGATGCCATAACAACTTGATTTCTATGCTTGCAGCAGGATCTACTGCTGCGTGCTTTGTGGCGCGTCTAACCGCACGCGACTTTGGACTATCGTTTTGGAGCTCTCTTTCTTGTGCACTTAACCCTTAAATTGGCACTAATATCGCGGTTTCTCGTCGACGTGTATTATGCAGCATGTAGTGTAGTAGTATTGGCGCTATTTACTTTAACTTGCCTAATTTCAATTTTTCTCGTTTTCTGTTAAAGTTGCTTTTGTGGTTTTAAAATTGCATGTATGCTCTAGCATAATGATGATGGGATACTGATAAAACGTAGTGATGGAGAAACGAATTTCCCGATTACCTCGATTCAGTGCATGATATGATACTGCCAATTTATTGGTGTTTCGGCTGTTAATGCTTCTTTTTCTAGTTGCTGTGTAAGGTGTGATGTAATGGGACAGAGAGAGTGGGGACTAGTCGGCTCGTTCTTCAGTTTACAGACGCATGAAGGAGGGAAGTACACGACCACAGTCAGGCAACCTGCTTCGCTCACGATTCTACCACCCATCTAATTCTGAGAACCCCATACAGCCGGTCACAGCTCCAAAACACAATGTACACATTAATACAGCTATATTACCGTTAGATATGAAAAAATATTTAATATTAATTCATAGTCCACTTCATTTAACAATAAACATTAATGTTATACCATTAAAACACTGTTTTTGGTAATATGCGATTTTTCCTTGCCCTGCAACGCGGAAACTATTACTACTAGAGGAAAAAAATGAACAGGAGCTTCTCTGTAGGAAATTTGATGTGATTTAATTCTTTACTGTGAAATATACGCGCAAGAAACTTCTGTTTTCGATTTATACAAGAAAAACGGGAAAAATCCCCTTCGAACTTTCACCTACCACCCATATCGCACCCACCAGTGAGGATTTGTACTAAGCTACTCCTGCCACTCCTGCCTACCTCTATACAAAAATTTACGTCTACACGAATTTTTCTCCTAATTTTCCTTCGTTGACTGGACTGTTGTATGAATAAATGAGTTGCTAACAATGTAACTCAAACGATCTTTATCGACAAAACCATCATATAAGATTATAACACGAGAGTGAAATCATTGTGCTAGTTTGTGATGCATAAAATGTGCTTTAAGAAGTAGAATTACAACGAATGTATTCTTCAAACTTTCTAAGATACATATAACTTTGTCATTGATCTGTTATTTACATCGCTGTAAAATCAAGCCAAGATGAGTATATTTGGGCCGCCTATAATATACTTAACATTACTAAAAATAACTGCTGGGGAAAAAAGAAAAAAACATGTTGGAGCAATGAGGGAATAGTATAGTGAGACGGAAGTTTCAGATTTAAAGTATTCATTTCATCATAACTTTACATAAACAGAATTTCGTTTTTTTCCTGATCGTGTGATAGATGCTCACGTCTTGGGCTACACTGGTATTTTCTTTGGGCCGCATGCGGCCCGCGAGTTGGACACCCCTGTTGCAAACAATATTTATATTTTCAAATCAAATCTGCTAACGTGTAGCTTCCCTCAACTACCTGAGCAGATCGGCAACGGGACCCCCGTAAGGGCCCGGCCTGTAGCATGTGCTACATGGATGAACCGCCTCTAATTATGAGAATGTAAATATATGTAAAGTAATCCCACCTCGACGTGAATTTTGAGCACAGACCTATGACATTGCAGATGGTTGTGGAGGAACCGGTGAAAGTTTCAGTGCAATAATTTAGATAGTTTCTGAGACAACGGAGCATTAGCAGTGAAAAATTTGCACGGTGTCACAGAAGAGATGTAATTTTCTACTCTGTGTACTCCTATAGTTCACATGTATCAAGTGCTCGTTACTTTGAAAAGAAAATCTTTCAGAAAAATAATAGATGTTAGATATTCTATAAGGTGAGCAAACTAAAACTGGCCCATAAAATATTTGCAATGAGACCGATGCGGGACTGATTCTTGTTAACGAACATCACAGAAGATGGGGGTCGCAGGTTCGAATCCTGCCTCTGCCTTGGGCATGGATGTGTGTGATGTCCTTAGGTTAGTTAGGTTTAAGTAGTTCTAAGTTCTACGGGGCTGATGACCTCAGATGTTAAGTCCCATAGTGCTCAGAGCCATTTGAACCATCTGAACTACAATAGCGGATTGGAATAGATTTGAGAGATGAAATAGTGAAGGCAGCTGAGGACCAAGTAACTAGCAAGACAAGTCCTAGTAAAAATCCTTGGATACCACAGGAGATAATGATTTTAATTCGTGTTCGGTTGGTGAGAGATCTGATGACGTCGCGGGGTCAGGGTAGTAGTTGTACACCACGAAGAGCACGTTTCGTTGCAGCAGCCGTATGTAGACGTGCATTGTCCTGCTGAAAAAGCACATCACCTTCCTGCTGAAGAAATGGCAGTAGCAGGGGGTTAACAGTCAGTGCGATATAGCACGCACTGGTTACTTTACCCTGCAGAAACACTGAATGTGATCACGAATTGTAACTGATGGCCGCCGTCACCACGGAGCCCGAGATGGGAGTTGTGTGTGGTGGGCGAATCCACTCTGACGTAGGCAGCTGACCTAATCTACGCCACACGCGTGCACGTCCATCGCTCGCACACAGACAGAACCTACTCCCATTACTGAAGAGAACAGAGCGCCATTCAACATTCAACTCTTCCTACAACTCCTTCACGACGCCAGGGTGGCCATGCTTGGCGCTGTTGTGTTATCAGTGGCAGCCTGGCCAAAGGGACAAGTGATCTTCGTCCTGATGCAAGGAGCAGGTCCCCAATTGTCCCTGACGACACAGCAAGTGCGACATGTGGCCACATTTAGTCCCTGGACGATGTTCGGTCGGTCATCACTGCTCGCACCATCGATCTTGACGAGCGTCTATACTACGATGATATCCAGAATATGATCTACAGGTGTGGGAATATTCCACAGACCACTGTTAAAAGCAGCGACACACCACTGATACATTATACATAACATATGCAACAAGCAGCCGAAACATTCATCCAGCTTCCTTCAGGACCACAACATGTCCCTGCTCAAACGGCTGGAGCTGTGCAACGGGAGTAGTTACAGGTCGGTGGGGCGTGGTTATATCACAGAATGAATGTTGCGAGCACTGTTCACCTCTGATCTCAGCACAGGAACTGCCAGCAGCAAGCCTCCTGAACTCCATCTGATCACCGACGTTCGTGAAAAATGAATTACTAACACTACAACCACTCACTATTCATAATGCAACTGAACATAGCCGTTGAGGAAACTGAACATAGCCCTTGAGAGTGTTAAAATGTTTTTCCATCAGTGTATAAAGGAGTGACTGAATGTTCAAATGCGTGTGAATTGCTAAGGCACCAAACTGCGGATGTCATCGGTCCCTAGACTTACACACTACTTAAACTAGCTTATGCTAAGAACAACACACACACCCATGCCAAAGGGAGGACTCGAACCACCGGCGGGAGGGGGGCACGCAATCCGTGACATGGCGTCTCTAGCCGCGCGGCCACTACCCGCGGTGGAGTGCCTGGTGGCTTGTTTGTACTGAAAATTACTGTTTTTGTAAGAATGGATTATGGATTCTTTTGGGGAAGGAGACCAGACAGCGAGGTCATCGGTCTCATCGGATTAGGAAAGGACGGAAAAGGAAGTCGGCCGTGCCCTTTCAAAGGAACCCTCTCGGCATTTGCCTGAAGTGATTTAGGGAAATCACGGAAAACCTAAATCAGGATGGCCGGACGCGGGATTGAACCATCGTCCTCCCGAATGCGAGTCCAGTGTGCTAGCCACTGCGCCACCTCGCTCGGTCTTGTAAGAATGAACAATTGGTTACTGAAAGAAGCAAGAGTGTTACTACAAGTGTAATCATGAAAATTTTACTGTGCCTTCATGAAATGTAATGTCTCAGAATTTTTAATGTTAAAAACTCTTAAGGCTTTACAAATAAAACAAATTTTGTTCATTCTACATCTGTATTCTTGATGTCTAAATATTTGCAGCCCTCTGCCGATAGAGGGCTCCGAATTGTAGCGTGTAACAGGGCAGTGCGTAATGTTACTGTGTAGTTGCGTGAGAAATAGCGTACTGTGTTAGAGTTTCGAATTGGAAGATTTCGTCCACATATGGAGCACCCTGTACTTCAGCATGACAATGCCAGACCACACAAGAGCCCTACGACATCTGGAACAGTCCGACGCCTTCATTCACTGTCATAGATACCCTCCATACAGTCCCGACTTAGTTTAATCGGATTTGCATTTGGTTTCAAAACTTAAAGAAAACCTCCGGGGACTTCACTTTGACAGTGATGAAGCGGTGCAAGCAGAGAACATGGTTGTGGCGCATTCGACAATGTCAAACAGTCTATAGTGACAGTATCAACAACCTCGTCTCTCGTTAGGAGAAATGTGTTCACTGCCAGTGTGACTTCAGAAATAAATATGTACACATGAAGAATAAGGATATAGAATGTTAATAACGTTCATTTCATTTAAAAAGCGTTAAGAGTTTTCACATAAAAATTCGGAGATATTACTTTTTAGCACCCTCTCGTATAATCAGTTAAAATCACAGTAAGGGAAGGAAGATTCGTATGACATTGTTGGCTAGGGGCCCAGAGTGGTAGATTCAGCCGCCTACTCAGAAAGGAATTTTTTGCTCCGTGCACGATGACTCCGTGTGTCGCAGTATATGAGAGTTGTGCTGTGTGTCTGTTGAGTGTAGGCGAGAGTCCGCAGCACGTGGTCGCCCACGCCCGGGTTCCCGGGTTCGATTCCCGGCGGGGTTAGGGATTTTCTCTGCCTCGTGATGACTGGGTGTTGTGTGCTGTTCTTAGGTTAGTTAGGTTTAAGTAGTTCTAAGTTCTAGGGGACTGATGACCATAGATGTTGTCCCATAGTACTCAGAGCCATTTGAACCATTTTTTTGTAGGCGAGAGTAATAGGCGTGTGTAGTGAATAGTATCATTTTTCTGATGTGTTACTTTGAGAAATGAAAGGAGGAGCCACTTGTCGGAACATACCCTACTCCTCTCCAATAGCATCAAACGCGCCACTGAGCTTAACGTCCCCATCTGAGAGACGGATCGCCATCGACAGTGTCAAATGCCCTCATTTCACGAGACACTGCGGAGAAGTTTGTAGTTTAATCCGGACATTTGCGTAATGATCAGGAACTTATCAACACCACCTCTTTTCCCCTCGCCGATAAGGTACTGGGGGTGAAAGATTCTTCTTCCACCAAGCAAATTCCGAGTCGGACGAGATCGCACAGGAGCGGGATGGCTACTTCGGCGACGGAGGTGGGGAAGACTCGCGATCGTCAAGAACTACGTAAAGCTACGCACGTATTCCCTTAATGGTAATTACAACTTAATGAAGTAAAGAGACGATTTTAGGGAATAAGTAGGAAAAGATATTCTAGGTGTGTCAAGTTGCCGTAATTAGAACATCAGCAGCGATAGCTGGGACGATATTCACGTGATAGGTCATGTTTTTTGCTCATGAAGGGGCCGGATGTCTGCCGTCACGACGGCACTCTCCAGTCGTCTTTGGTTTTTAAAACGTACCCCGCTGATTTATAAAATACTGAAGGCTCATCCAATGAAGCTATATGTACAATTCACAGAATTCTGATGAAATCGTATGTTTCCCAATGATGTATAAATGAATAGGCTTTTCGCCTCAGATACCTAGGGAACCGTTTCGTATATCGTACTTCAGTTTTCACTCGAACGAAATTTGAGAAAATCCTCCCTAAAGGACATAGTTTCTTGTCATACTACTGAGACATACAGATGTATACGCGTATCGCAAGCGTTTTTCCAAACAGAAATGTAATCGTTTCTGCATGAATACTGCAGCCCATAAAACCGTAACACAAGAATGGATAGCGAATAACGAAATTTTACGTACTGAACGTGTACAATAACAGGAAGAATATAGTACAAAATTTGTTGGTTAGTTGGAGGTCTTCAGGGTGCGGATTTCAGTGCTCAGAGCTGCAACAGTGGCTCTAACCCTGCTCATGAACAGGCAACAGTGGCGCTAACCCTGCTGGGTTTCGGGTCAGACGGTGCTTGGATGGCAACTACATGTACATCAATCGCTCCTGTTTGAAATCTACGCGACAGTTCATCAATATTAGTGGGTAGTGAGTGGTGGCGAAGGAGCCTCTTGACAGCTCATGACCAGTAGTCGAACCCCATGTGCAACGGGCGATATGCGGTCCTTTGTTATCTTGTTGAAAGGTAATGTCAGAAAACATCGAAGATAAGGCACAGCCACAGGCCTTACAGGTCTGAATTATAAGGGCTTTTTTGTACATTATCGGCTAAATGAACAGGACTTCATAGTGTTTAGTATCCAGTGGTACGACACCCCATCATCATAGGTTATGGAGTCATATAACAATGACGAGTGCAATGGGGCAACGTTCGCTCTCCTCGGAATCACGACGCACACATCTTTTCCTTTTCTACGTACAGCGTCACAATAGACACTGTCCGAAATGACGACATGGTACGACTTTTGAAGCCAGTATTGTCGTTGGGTGCATCAATATCGACCCACGTCTCCCTGCTGCCGCGGAAAGTGAACCCGCAACAATGGTCGCCATGGAGCATCAGACGTCGTCGCATTGTCAGTGCGGCTGCTAGTCTTTACGCAAACAAACCAGTTTCCTGATTCTTGGTACGTGACGGGGCTATACGTTCCTGTACGGCCGAACGAACAGTATTTCTTCCATCTCGGGTGCTATTCTTGCGGGACCACTGAGATCCCGCATGGCACTGAGTACACTGATCAGCCAGAACATTATGACCACCTATCTCATAGCCGGTATGTCCACCTTTGGCATGGATAACAGTGGTGAAGCATCGTGGTATTGAAGAAATGAGGCCTTGGTAGGCTGCTGGAGGTAGTTCGCACCACATCTGCACACACATTTCACTTAGTTCCAGTAAATTCCGGGGAGGAGGGCGCTAGGCACTGACACCACGTGCAATCAGAACCCAGATGTGTTCGATCGGGTTCAGATCTGGTGAGTTGTAGGGCCAGCACATCAATTGGAACTCGCCATAGTGCTCCTCGGACAACTCCATCACACTCCTGGCCTTGTGACATGGCGCATTATCTTGTTGAAAAATGCCACTGCCATCAGAAAACACGATCGCCGTGAAGGAGTGTGAGCGTAATGAAGTCACCGCCATTTTGTCTCTGTCCCGCAGTACAGGCGTCGAAGAGCTCTTCTCCTGGAAGACGGATTTGCCCCCTCCCATCGGCATGATGAAGAAAATATCGGGATTCATCAGACCATGTAACGCTCTGTCACTGCACCAACGTCCAGCGCCGATGGTCAAGTGTCAAATGGTTCAAATGGCTGTGAGCACTATGGCACTTAACATCTGAGGTCATCAGTCCGCTAGAACTACTTAAGCCTAACTAACCTAAGGACATCACACACATCCAGGCCCGAGGTAGGATTCGAACCTGCGACCGTAGCGGTCGCGCGGTTCCAGACTGAAGCACCTAGAACCGCTACACGCTTGTACATTGCCCAGCATTAAAGTCTGATGTTAGTTCCGCCACAGTTCGCCGTCTGTCCTGTTTTACAAGCCTTCCCAGCCTTCGACGTCCGAGAAATCCTCGATCACCTGAAAGGTAGTGCATTTTCCGAATTGCTCTGGCCAGACCTCCAGGGGCCGGCCGCCGTGGCCGAGCGGTTCTAGGCGCTTCAGTCCGGAACCGCACTGCTGCTACGGTTGCAGATTCGAATCCTGCCTCGGGCATGGATGTGTGTGATGTCCTTAGGTTAGTTAAGTTTAAGTAGTTCTAAGTTCTAGGGGACTGATGATCTCAGATGTTAAGTCCCATAGTGCTCAGAGCCGTTTCAACCAAGCCTCCAGGCCATCACAATCTACCCTCGGTTAACTCAGACACAATTCGCCTTCCTCATTCTACACACGAACAGTACGTGCACTGATACTACATGCACCGTGCATGTGTCTGACTAGCAGTCATTCCTCGCCAGGTGACGCTGCTATCACCTGGATGGGTTTACGTCGATAGTAGCTAAAATGGTTCAAATGGCTCTGAGCACTATGGGACTTAACATCTGAGGTCATCAGTCCCCTAGAACTTAGAACTACTTAAACCTAACTAACCTAAGGACATCACACACATTCATGCCCCAGGCAGGATTCGAACCTGCGACCGTAGCGGTCACGCGGTTCCAGACTGAAGCGCCTAGAACCGCACGGCCACACCACCGATAGTAGCTATGTGGTCATATTTTGTGGACGATCAGTGTACATTCCTCCTGAACCCGTCGCTTGCATAGTCACATGGAAGTCGTGGAATCCTGCCGAACGCGAGCAGCAATATCCTGTAGAAATAGGCGACATCCAGCCGCTATCAAATTCCGACTGTGCTTGATCGATGTTTTCTTTCCTACAACAGGAATAACATGATATTATTATAACAAGGAGGACACTGAAATGCAATTTCTGAATGAAAAACTCCCTGCGCAATCTTTCCTTATATACAGAACCTATTTGGCGTTACTGCTACCTACGTTAGGCGGTAGCGCTGAAGTGTTAACCACTTGCATATTCGCGCACGTAGAGCACTTGAGGTCAATATGACGTTTGTCATCTTCGTGGTGTTGCAATTGTAATGGCCAGCAGCGTATTTTGTTTAGAAGGCGTCGATCTGGTACAGAATCAAAGACTTGTCGATAGACTGGAATTACTGAATCAACTACGCTTCCTCTGTCCATGTCACTAAAGCAAGCCGCAACAACGGTCGGTGTGCTGACAGTCCGTTGTGCACCAGACATCAGTGTGCAAACTTGTCTTTGTGCAAACACGCCCATGTTCTCACGCAAGCTATGTGACGTGACTGTACGATCCCGCACGGCCGATCGAACTAATGCGTCTGGTCTCCAGGGCGTTATTCGTGCGGGGCCGCTGAGACCCTGCTTGAGGTCGAGTATAGCCATGCTCAACCCATCGATTCCATATTCGCATGACAGCCGTGGGATCCCGACCAACGCGAGCAGCAATATTGCGCCACGATAAATCACTGACTCGGTAGGTCACGACCCAGTCGCTTTGGAATTCCACACGCGCTGGTGGACGTTTCCGTTCCTTACACGAGGAATAACACTATCTTCTCACAAACGAACAACATTCAAACGAGGTTTCTGAATTGCAAGCCCGCAGAGTAATTTTTCGTAATATACGGAGTGTAGATGGAGCTATTTCTACCTATCGTGCGTTTGCATTTTCCTATACGAACTTGTAATACTCTTCATGACCATTTGTGAAGTTAATTGGAGGCAACTTTCATGGCGCTACAGTTTTTTTAATGGAATTATACACTTTTTTCTATAGCACTGGAAAGAGCTTTCGGAGAAGAGCCAAGCGTATCGTCAGGAGTGCCCCAGGGAAGTGTGATAGGAGCGCAATTATCCTCTACATACGTCAATGATCTGACGAACAGGCTGAGCAGCAATCTATGGCTGTCTACTGAAGATTCTAAATTTCTAGAAGATGTTATGAATGGTAGAAAAATGCAGGTTAATTGAGATGAGTAGGAAAAACAGTCCCGTAATACAGCATTAGTAGTGTGCTACATGACACACTCAGGGGTGACACTGCAAAGCGATATGATATGGAACGAGCAAGTAAGGTCTGTAGGGGGAATGCAAATGGTCGACTTCGGTTTATTGGGAGATTTTTAGGAAAGTGTGGTTCATCTGTAAAGAAGACCGTCAATAGAACCCTAGTGCGACTCATTCTTGAGCACTGCTCGAGTGTTCAGGATCCCCAAGGATTAAAGGATGTCATAGAAGCAGTTCAGAGGCGGGCTGCTAGATTTGTTACCTGCAGCTTCAATCAACACGAAAGTATTACCGAAGAGGCTTCGGAAACTCAAATGGGAATCCCTAGAGTGGAGGTAACGTTCTTTTCGAAAAACGCTATTGAGAAAATTTGAAGATCCTATATTTGAAGATGACTGCAGAACGACTCTACTGCCGCCAACATATATTTCGCGCAAGGCCCACGAAGATAAGATACGAGAAATTAGGTCTCGTACGGAGGCATACAGGTAGTCGTTTCTCGCGCGCTCTGTTTGCGAGTGGAATAAGAAAGGAAATGACTTGTAGTGGTGAAACGAATGCTCCGCCATCACCGTACGGTGGCTTGTGGAGTATGTATGTAGATGTAGATGTGTGGAATTTTATCACGTAGTAGCAAAACAATACCACTTGCAAACTACTGCCCCGCCGTCAGGAGAAGTACTCTCCTAAACATCTGCTCTACTGTACTAAATGCAAGCGAACATATAACACAGGTATAGTTCGTGTGCTTATTATAATTATTGTCATATCAGGTCTTCAAAGTATTGGCATCACGTGGATTGCCTTATGTCCAGTGGTTGTCCTCCAATAACTACTGCAGTTTATCTGTTAGAAACTGTAGTTACTCGCGGGTACTTATTTTGTTATCAATAAGAAATGAACTAACAGCATGACATATTGGGAAAATTGATAAGCCCTGGTTTACATACAAAATTTAATGCATAAACAAACTTTTGCATAGGAATTCTGCGTAAGGTTGAAATTTTCTAAGGCACCAGATTTCGAAAGTCATTTTCATGAAGCTGTTGATTGAGAGAAATATGTAAGGGATGATATTTGTTTATATGTAATATTTGCAGAAACTTCTTTCGTCGATCTTAGTAGTGATATCACGGTCTAACATAACAGTCGCGACACTCACTGCTGAAAAGTTGTTGCCGTTTGACAGATGGAGCGACACTGGCGCTTCAAGCGGCAGGTAAGGTGAACGTCAGACGCGTCGTCGGCATAATGTTTGTTCTGCATCCATTTCCTACGTAATTTCCGAATTATTCGAGTTAGTTTCTTGCCTCCAAGAGTTTGTGTAGTAGGCATATATGTTTCTAAAAATGATTCTAAAATAAGCGCAAGTACGGACAAAAATCATTAATAGAGTGGCAAGCTACAACACATTCGTGAAGAAACACTTGACATTGAACAGAATTGCAGCTTACCACGTTGATATCAAAAGAATATAAACACACAGATTCACATGTAAGAAGCACAGACATGTACCTCTACATGAAAAAGCGATGGACAGCTCGTTTATCGTTCTGTAGGCCTACTGTGTTTGTCATTGTCGCCTGTTGCCACAAGTACGACCTTCATCTTTATATTATTCTAAGTGGGACAAACAACTGACAAATAGTGGGAGAAATATGATGAAAATATTATAAGGGGCTGATTACATTACATTTCACGAAAAACCAAATATTTGAATAATTTTCAAACAATCTGTCTGTAGGCACTTTCCTTGTCTCATAATAGTTTCGCTCGAAGTCTAGCGATCTGCACATTCTGACACTTCACACGCTTTTGTAAGACACGAACAGCTGCACTTAATCTAAACACTTCATCGTCAAAGCAGGTCTGTGTTGACGATTCTCACGAATCTGGCACTAATACATGGAGAGTTGGACTGGCTGCTTCTGTGTCATAGGACTGTTTTACAGCTTTAGATTGACTGTCGAATCTTTGTGGCAGTTTCCTCTTCATCGTCAGCTGAGATGGTCATTTGGAATGTCAAACAGTGTGGGTACCGCATTCCACACGAGTTTGTTATTGTCTGCGTTCATGAACTGGTTTTGTTCGACATGTAGCGAACAAAACCTAATATTATTATACAGGTAAACCGGGTCTTTCTTTATAAGGTCTTCTCGTCTGCTATTAACTAGCCACTTTTTGTTCCTAAAATTTTTTTTTTTTTTCTTTATTGTGATTTCATGCCCCTGCCCCATATGGGCAGGGGAGGGCTGTCAGCAGCACAATCCGCCGCTCTTCAGCCGAGTGACATGACAACTAAAACAAGAATAAAATAATACATACATAAGGAGGTAAAAAAGGGGAACATAAAACAGAGTAAGGGGAGAAAATGGAGGTAAAAATACACTGACATGTAGACGTTCATTGGGGACAGTTAAAAAAGTCACCAGAAAGTTAAAAAAAAAACACAGTTGGCGATTCTTAAAACACAGAGAAGACACTGGATGCGCATGCACAGGTTAAAAGTTGGCCACAGTATTAAAAACACTCCGAAACAACACACTTAAAACCCACTGGGAGCACACACGACGAAGAATAAAACTACCAGGCGGGACCTGCCGAGGGAAAGGTCAGAGAGGATGGAAAAGGAGGGGAGAGCATGGGGCAGCTGGGGAAGCGGCGGGATGAAGAAAGGAGGGGCAACCGTGGGTTCACGAAGAGGCAGGAGACACATGGGGCGGGAGAGGAAAAGGGAAGACAGGGCAGGAGGGAGCGCAGAGACACTGAAAGAAGGCACAAGAGATGGACGGGGAGTAGGAGGGGAAATCCGCTCAGAAGGAGGGAGGGGGAGGAGAGGGAGCCCTGAGGAGGAGGCAGGAAGAGGGGGTTAGACTTGGTAGGAAGGGTAGATGTCTGGGCGAAGCTCATCATCCGGGAGTGGTAGACGGTGGAAGTTGTGTTGGGAAAGGAGATGGAGGGTGTGGAGATGGAGAGAGGGAGGGACACAACGGTACAGGCGCGGCAACTGGTTGGGAGTGGAGAGGAAGGGAGACACCAGGAGGTTTGCTCCTAAAACGAAACATTCATCATTTATACACATACATTTGCAAGTGAATCCTGACGATACAGTTTAGTAACATGATGGTATATAGCTCTCAGGATCCTTAGGAAACCTAAAAAAAGACAGCTATGGTGTCTTCTTCCTATTGCTGCTGCAATTTATTGCGCTACAAACGCTCCCGATGGTAAAAACCATTGTATAAATGAAAATAAACAATCACTATTCGCTTTCACGATCGCGCCGAACTCACAGTTCAACCTACCGGCCGCTTGGAGCGCTGCTGGCGCTGAAGGCAATAAAATCGAGGCGAAGTGTCGCGACTGTTATGTTAGACTGTGGTGATATTTGGATCGTGTGTTATTGTTGCTAAAATTATAGTTGCATATCTCTTAACAGTTGCTGTTCTTTTTCGTGCGACATATTTTATTCTTGACAGAGAACTACAAAAGTATTGTGACAGTTCAGTAGGAAACCGCACCTCGATGTGTTTAGTCGCTCTGGACATATACACTGATGTGACAAAAGTTATTGGATAGCGATATGCACATATACAAATGGCGGTGGTGTCGCGTACAAATGGTATAAAAAGACAGTGCATAGGTGGAGCTGTCGTTGGTATTCAGATGATTCATGTGAAACGCCACGACGGGAATTAACAGAATTTGAAAGCAGATTGGTAACTGGAGCTAAACGAATGGGACACTCCACATTGGAAATAGTTGGGAATTCAATATTTCTAGATCCACAGTGTCAGGGGTGTGTCGAGAATGCCAAAGTTCAGGCATTACCTCTAACCGTGAACAAAGTAGTGGCCGATGGCCTTCACTTAACGATAGAGAGCAGCGGCTTTTGTGTAGAGTTTTCAGTGCTAACAGACCGGCAACACTGTGTGAAATAACCGCAGAAATCAAGGTGGGACGTACGATAAACGTATCCGCCAGGGCAGTGCAGCGAAATCTGGCGTTAATGTGTTATGGCAGCAGACGACCGACGTGAGTGTCTTTGCTAAAAGCACGACATCGCCTGCAGCGCCTCTTCTGGACTTGTGACGATATCGATTGGACCATAGACGACCGGAAAACCGTAACTTGGTCAGATGAATCCCGATTTTAGCTGGTAAGAGCTGATGGCGCAGACTCCAAGAAGTCAGTTGTCAACAGGGCACTGTGGAAGCTGGTTGTGATTCCATAATGGCGTGGGCTGTTTTTACATGAAAAGGACTGGGTCCCCTGGTAACCGAACCGATCATTGACTGGAAATGGTTATGTTCGGTTACTTGGAGAGCATTTGCAGCCATTCATGGATTTCATGTTCGTATGACACTGGGTCATGTCACCAGGCCACAATTGTTTTGAAGAACATTCTGGACGAATCGAGCGAGTGATTCGGCCATCCACATTGCCCGATATGAATTATATCGAACACATTTATGGGACATAACCGAGAGGTCAGTTCGCGCACAAAATCCTGCACCGGTAACACTTTTATAATTATGAACGGTTGTAGAGGCAGCATGACTCAATGTTTCTGCAGGGGACTTCCAACGACTTGTTGAATCCATGCCAAGTCGAGCTACTGCACTACGCCTGGGAAAAGGAGGTCCGACCGATATTAGGAGGTAACCCATGACTTTTGTCAACTCGTTCAAGACATTATAACCACCTGCTTAATAGTGGTGGTCCACGTTTGGAAACAATACAGCAGCGATTTTACGTGGAATGGATTCGCCAAGTCGTTGGTAGGCATCTGCCACCATACAGCGCAGTAGATTTGTTATTTCGAGATCAGATCACGCGAATTTCGTGGTCAAGACATCAATGTGAGTTCGTTCTCATGCTCTTCAAACCACAGTTCTTGCCTTGTGAGACTGACAGTATCCTGCTGGAAGAGGTCATCGCCACTGGGGAAGATATCAAGCACGGCTGGTTGCAGTCAGTCCACAATAACGTTCACGTAGTCCTCAGCTGTCAAAAAGCCATCGATTCCTGTCACAGGTCCCATGGTAGGCCATGTGAATAGCCCCCATGGCACAAAATGGCCCCCTACCGAACTATGTCCGTGGCACGGCATGGTGACCGTGAAGCCAATTGCGACCATTTACCTGGCGTAGGAAGAAATGTAACTCATCCGACCAGGCGACACGATTCCATTGATTCACGATCAAATGTCGATGATCATATGCCCACTGAAATTTTAACTGACTATTTCAGTGAGTCAGTAGGAGAACACGTAGGGTGTGCTGCCACCAGAATTTTACTCTATCGTGTTATCTGTCACAGATTGCCGCCTATCGTGCTACACATACCGGGCAAGCTTCTCGTCTCACTGGCTCACCAGTGAATTTGTTTTAACTGCCTCAGTCGTTTTAAGGTAGTGGGCAGCGACGACACGAGTGGCTCTTATCTCTTCACATTGTCTTAGCAGTACTAGGCCAGGAGTGCAGCATAACGAGACCGTGGGCCGTCCGGGCTGGCCGAGCGGTTCTAGGCGCTACAGTCTGGAATCGCGCGACCGCTACGGTCGCAGATTCGAATCCTGCCTCGGGCATGGATGTGTGTGATGTCCTTAGGTTAGTTAGGTTTAGGCAGTTCTAAGTTCTAGGGGACTGATGACCTTAGAAGTTAAGTCCCATAGTGCTCAGAGCCATTTGAACCATTTAACGAGACCGTGCATTTGTAAATTCTGTGACAACGTCTTTTATACTACTGCAACATTAGAACATGAGTCACACAGGTAGACACATTGCCAAATGTCAGTTTTAGCTGCGTCTCGGTAAAAAATGACCAGGGAGTGGGAAGAAACTCTAGAAGAAGCTAGAAGTAACCACTAACTAAAAGTAGGACCAAAAAATTAAGGAATCATACTCAATAGCCTTGCTTTCGCAGACGACCTAGCAATAAAGTCAACCAATACTCACATAAATATTGTGAGGAGACAGCTGAGAAAATGGCCCTGACAATATCTATATGCAAGACGAAGTGCGCCTTGGCTTCTCCGAAGAACCTAAAACAGACTTAGGAAGGATCAACGAAATTCAAAAATTCGTAGACTCGAATCACCGGATTAAATAAAACAGCATATCAACTCTCTAAGGATGTCTACAATAAGGGGTCGATTTCCGTTAACGAAAATCGGGAATTATACTACTGAAAAAAGACGTCGATAACTCTATGCAACTGAGTGTACTGCTTTACTAAAAGGACGAGAAATAGAGATAATACAGAAAAGACACAAAAATCCTTCGATAAGTTATGGGGGAAAAACAAATGAAACAGAAAAATATATACGAAGACTCAACAAAGATAACTGCAGGAAGCTCTAAAATACATGAATGGTTATAATTAAAATTTCGCTACTTGAGAGCCCCTCCCCCCACCCCCTCCCCCATGAAAAACGAGTGATCGAAGGACAGTGAAAATTTCTGGAAACATTAGTAAGGACGTGCGGAACAGAAATAACAAATAGAATGTTGAAAGATACACATTTTAATCTCCAGAAGAGAAGGTAACATTTGTTAATTGCGTGCCATGTTTACGTTCCACGTTACGAGCGTTGCCCAACGTGACGACAATCTGCATCGACGATTTCCTGCAACCGCACTGGAAACACGATTTCGCAACTGTTCTCAGCGCGTTTCGAATGGTGGACCATGGATGATTCAAATGGCTCTGAGCGCTATGGGACTTAACATCTGTGGTCATCAGTCCCCTAGAACTTACAACTACTTAAACCTAACTAACCTAAGGACATCACACACAGCCATGCCCGAGGTAGGATTCGAACCTGCGACCGTAGCAGTCGCGCGGTTCCGGACTGAGCGCTAGAACCGCTAGACCACCGCGGCCGGCGGTGGACCATGGACTGTTCAACTGCCGTCACACAGCTCGTGCGCTGCTTAAAGGTCGCACATTGCGTCCGGCATTCTCAGCCCTGGCTACAGTAACTTCTTCAACAATTTGTGGCGGAATTGGACGTCAGCCTCTCGCAGGAGCAATTCCCAAATCGCGAGCTGATTCGAACTTCCGAATGTTCTTCACCTACGGTGCGGGAAGAAGACTTTTCCGTATTCCATTAATGCATCGATACTCGAGAAAAGCAGCAGCACTATTGCTATTGTTTTGATGAAAGAACTTTACGGCTAAAGCCCTGTTTACATTGTGCAGATCCATGGTGATTGTTTGCAACTGCAGTGCACACTGATTGTGGTGTTTCAGTCCAACACCACCGAACAAGTACCGGCGCCTAACGGCAAGTCATGATACTAACGGTACCAACCAACGCAAATCCTGCTGCGCACAGTCTGAATATCATTCCTATAAATCTGTGTAGCCATTTGGTAAACAGTTTTCCGTCTACACTGTCTCCAATAGCGAGAGTTTAATTATTGCCGTCCTGTACTTCAGACACAATTCGGAAAAACGTGACTTTCTTTGGAAATACGAAAAGAATGGGAGAAACCAGACTAACTAAACAACTATTCCAAAAACTCATCAACGAAAGAGAAGATTTCTTAAGAACAAGATATCCAAAACAGACCAAACATTAGAACCAAAATTAGCAACTTTGAGGGTTGAGGGGAAAAAGAATCTTCACAGAGGAACAAAAAATGGAAAAATAATGTGAAAAAGGGGAAAATCAAGAAACACCGAAATAAGAAGGTAATATAATAGCTGTACGCAATCGATAACTGGCCGGAATATAAAAAAAATTATTATTTCCAAACCAGCATCTTCGTCTCTGACTCTTTATGCTTAACGTCCATGTTGGTATCGTTCAGGCCTCACCTCGAAATTGAAAGCCTTTAAAATAGAAATTCCGGGTTTAGAATTAATTAATATTTTACGAATCCCTGAGCTTTTCAATAAATACAACAAATATAAAAATTCGTGCTTCACAGAGTTAACTACCAGGAAGTTGACTCAACTTCTACCCATACTGAATACAAACCTGCCGACTTTGCTCAGAAAAACAGCTTCCAAGTATTAATGCTGCTAGCAGTTTGGTGGCGGTTTCGCAGCTCTGCCCGACGGAAGCATTATGTAGTTGGGCGGGTCGTGCTGCACTAATTGCGTTAGCCATCGCTGCTGCTAGGGTTTCCTCAGTAAGCGTCCTTCCTCGTAATTAAGTCGGCGCTGCACTCGCGCACTGCCACATTAGCTTTGTTGGAGTCGTTGTTTTATCCGACTCAGTTAGAATGGGACTCACCTTGAGTGGCTCGATAGGCGAAAATGTGTAAAAATTAAAAAGTGAATACGCAGTCGTCCTGTCGAAACCAGAGTGACCTGGAGTGGAACACCCATATTAAACTAGTTGTAGGAGTAACAGAGGTTAGGTGTAAATTCATTGGAAGGATCATCGGGAAATGCAATACAGCCAAGAAATTAGTGGGTCACCAAACACTCGTCCTATCGAGCGCTGAGTATCGCTTGTTAGTCTGGATAATTTATAGGTAGGACTAATGAAATCCAAAGAAGAGTGACGCGTTTCGTAACAGGTTTTTTAGTAAGTATGACATCATTGCGGCGAGGCTCATCAAACATCAGTGGCAGATGGTACAAGAAACCTGTTGTGTATCAGAGAAAAGTTTGTTCTAATAGTGTACGTACCCACAAGATTCGTCATCGTTATCATCATCATAAAGTGGCAAGGCAGACATTTATGATTCAGCCCTTCTGTGAAGGATTGTTCCACCCTTTCCTGTTCGGTGTCTAACTTTTCCAATTCTGAATGAGGTTTTGCCGGCCGGAGTGGCCGGGCCGTTCTAGGCGCTTCAGTCTGGAACCGGGCAACCGCTAGGTCGCAGGCTCAAATCCTGTCTCGGCCATGGATGTGTGTGATGTCCTTAGGTTAGTTAGCTTTAAGTAGTTCTAAGTTCTAGGGGACTGATGACCTCAGAAGTTAAGTCCCATAGTGCTCTGAGCCATTTGAATTTTTTTGTAATGATGTTTTCCTTATGTCCCCTCTGACACCTTCCTCCCACCTTAGATTTGGTCTCCTCGACTGCACTTAATACTTAATTAAGCATTCTGTCATTATCCTTCAGGACATGTCCTATCAATTAGAACCTTTTAATCTTAATGCATCTGACCACGCTTGCTTCATTACATAGATTATACCGCTGTCCTAAGATCTAGTCTTAAGGTTTTTTTCAAATAAGCAAAGCTGCTTTTCATCGAATTTCGCTAGTGTCCAGGATTCAGCAGCCTTAATGAATTTTTTTACATCAAACTTAAGTTTTCCTGAACAGCAACTTAGATTTCAATTGAGATTTTTCTGAAGCCATGGTAATGCATGTTGGCGGACGATATTCATTTTTCTATTTCAGAGCTGAGATTGATCTTACAGTTTATTTCTGATTCAAGCTAAGTGGATCCACGTTTAACATCAAATTTGTATGAACTAGTTTGTATGAATTGCGATGGTTTCTCTTAGTTACAGACATATACATAATTTTCCCTTCATTTATTTATAGGTTCATATATCTGGCAGGTCTTACAAAATTTGAAAATGGTTTTTTCACTGTTCTCGGGGTCGACTGCAAGATAAAAAAGTGAAAGCATTTGATATTTTCCGATTTCAGAATTTGTAGCTAACTTATGGAATCTGTTGCATCGTTTAAATACCGAAAGTTAAAGCTGAAAAGCAATATGGAAAGGACCAAACTCTTTAATCTAACAGCAAGGAAGGGCAAGGAAGCTTAGATGGTCGGCAGAATTGTGGTGAAATACACTGGGCCTATAAGGCAACTGTATATCGGTTCTAGATTACTGGTCCAGTATTTAGGCTGCTTATCAAATAGGCTTTGCAGCAGACGTCGAGGAAATTTAGCGACCTGTATGGTATGATAGTAACACATCAGTGTAGCCCACATCAGACTACACCGAAAATGTACACAAAACTTAACGTGAATGTTTAGATCTAACTGTGAATTAAGCTAAATTGTGCGACGATTCTGACTGTCATGACATTATTCGACAGCTAGAGATGTTAGAAATTACTATGTATATCGTCTGTAGATTAGAGGTCGTATGTAGTCTCGATTAGTCATTTTCCAGTTCACGCACTTTTGATCTCGTCATACTTCAGTGCAGTAGCTTGCAAGTGAGGAAATCGATGCCGTGAATCAATGAAGCTCAAATAATAACATAAACCACAATGCAAAACTCAAAAAAATATGTGATCGATGGTATTAAGGTTACGATAAAAATTGAAGCACAACTATTCTACCTGCCAGTTGGCAAAGAAAACATATCGGTTGAAATAAGAATGGTTAGGACACTGAATGAATAGAAACGGGCACATACATCAGTAATGCTTCCCCGAAGTCTTATATAATGAGAAAATCTAGTATAATATACACAGCTAATTACAGATCGAGGAAGTGATTGCCCTGCTTGCTGTGGCACACCCAACTTAACGTACAATCACATAACTGAAGGGAACACTAAAATTACTACGTAGAATGATGCCTCCAGGATATATCACTATAGTGCTTTCTGAGAAAACGCTGAGATGGTATCATTTTCATACCGCTGTGCTTAATGAATAATTGCTGGCTCATTAGCTTTCAGTGGTCGTTTTATGCTGATTTTTGAAATTTGAATTTTATAAAATTTCGAAATAATTTTGGGCTAAAATAAGCAATTGGTTTTCTGACTCTTAAGAATATATATAAAAGTAAATTAATTCCGTCTCAACCATACAAATACATACTTTCATAGATCCATTACGTAAACCTTTCAAAGGTGAATTGAGAATGTGACACGATGGAACAAAACTGGGAAAGCAAATTGGCCGGCCGGAGTGGCCGTGCGGTTCTCGGCGCTAGTCTGGAGCCGAGCGACCGCTACGGTCGCAGGTTCGAATCCTGCCTCGGGCATGGATGTGTGTTATGTCCTTAGCTTAGTTAGGTTTAATTAGTTCTAAGTTCTAGGCGACTGATGACCTCAGAAGTTATGTCGCATAGCACTCAGAGCCATTTGAACCATTTTGTGAAAGTAAATGCTCCACACGGACATTTCACATAAGCGGAATTCTGATAAAAGTCTGTAGCGGCACCATATTTGTTACACGTTTGTAACTGTGAACTATTGTTTATCTTAGGACAACCCACCAGTAAACCAATGCAATATATTTTTTGACGTATGCATGAAAGCCGTCTGATGATGAAATATATAAATTTGAAGCCGGTGACGGTACTTTTTGAATAAAGTAACCTAAAACAAATTTGTGTCTGGCTGCTGTACATCATCAGCAAGTCATTTCGTATAGCAGCCACGGTCCCCAATCAGATATTCATTTGACAAAAATAAATTACAGGGGAACGCACAGTTAACGTAGATTCCGAACCATGGGGTAACTTGGCACTTTTCGTATGGACACACACTGCCAGAGATGAGGGAAGTGAATAGTGATAGGAAAAAATCCTAGGACTAACCAGCGATCGAACCCGAGTACTCCGGATTTGTAGTTCGGCACCTTTCCGCTTTTTGAAAAATTATTATTTGAGTTATTAGCCACTTTTTTCCAATATTTTTCAAAAAGGTTACTTAGAAGTTGCCTTCATTCCTCGTGTCAAATAAATTAATTGTATTTATGTGAATTAAAATCTAGTGAATCAGTTAATGTCAAGTCACCTGACTCTCTCTCCTTAGAATATGTTATCGGAGGCCGTATAGCTTAGACCACTAAGTCACTGAACAATGTCATTTAGGCATATGAAGATATGATGAGCAGTTTTTAGCATCTTTTTAAATGAAAGAAATCTTTCAGTAAGTATTGAACTGTGCATCTGAAACAAAAATTATCGAATTATAGAAAATTTTTATTGTTAACCTTAAATACCAGATACTGAATTACATTAATGAAAATTGTGGAATGGATTTGTTTCATATGGGCTCACAAGAAATTACTTCAGATATTTTGGATAGTTAAAAAATCTGAATCTTGCCACCTAATGGTTGATTAATTATATGTAGGTTGTGCTTATCTCGTACGTATGGGGAAAAAAATTACGTTTTTCTGATGCATTTTGTTGGGTTGAATGATACATCCCAATAACAAATTATTCACCTAGATATCACTGTCAGAGAATCAATTACACGTACATTAACATTATAAGGATTTGAATGAAGTTCTGTGCAATCAAAATCTCTTTTTCCTCAAACGTAATGATAGACAAGGCGAAATTCATTTAATTTATGCGATTCGTTAAATACTGTATTTACAATTTCTTACCGTTATTAATTTTAAATTTCCTTTTATATTGACAATGATTACTGCTAATTAAAAGTTGGCTGATGCTGAACTTGTGGAGAACGTGCCCAAACAGAAAGCAGAACTTACCGAGAGATATTGTTAAAGATCTGGAAAAACAGTTATTAAGCACCGTCTATTGCGTGATCATGATCTGTCTAATCTGTAAGACTTGGCAAATCACGGTTAGTTTTATGTGTTTCAGGTACGATTGTTATATGACTAGAATAGTTCAGTAAGGGACTGATGTAGGTGTCGTCACCACAACAATGCTAGCACACGTATTTATGCTGGCTGTATCTTGGATTTCGTCGGCCTCCGTTCCGACTACTGCCAGGGAGTGTTCTTTGGTGAGAGGATTGGAACGGGGTCAGCCACGTGATGTCAGTTCAGGAGCTACTTGAATAAGAAGTAGCGACTCCTAGATCTGGAAAGCCGACAACGATCGGGAGAGCTGTGTGCTGAGCCGATGGCCCACTATATCGCATCCGAATGACTCTATATCGCAGAGCATGACGCGGCGGTCGATCGGTATCGCACGGTTCTCTGGGCTTGATCGCGGATTCTTTTGCACATCTGCGAGGTCACTTGTAGGAGTGTTCAGATATTCGCGTGGAATTTTAACCAAGGACAGTTAGCCTCGGTATGATGCATCGAACATACATTAAATCCCTGCAAAGATACACATAATGTGATATGCCTTTTTAAATCCCTCTTGTTATATCTTACCCTACTGTCGACATTATATTGTTTGCTTTTCGAACATTTCTCTCGTTGAACTTGTAAAATTGTGCTATATGATACCATAGTTTGTTGAAAACGTACGGAGAGTACTTCAGAGGGGACGTTTTGCTCTCTTGCAGTTCGCAACCCTAGTCCAGCATGGTTTATGGTAACTTGATAACATCTCCTCTGGAATGTAAAAGAATATCTACTCCATTGTTTCTCATGCCAGATTCAGCGTCGACTGCCTTCACACAGATTGCCTTCCAAGAAAGTCTTATTGAAGTGTGAAACAATATGTATTTTTTAAGCTTATCTCTTCAGCTAACCGTTAGTCAATTTCAAAAGTCTTATGGCGTTCGTGTCCGTTCTGAGATATGAATGTGTGCACCAATTTCTTTATAACAGCCGCTATAATGTACACTGCAAGCGATTAAAACTGCAACACCGTGGAGTGACATGCAAACGTTTTGGTAATATTTGTTTTTGTGGATCTTAGGCCATGTTTCAAAGCGCATTTCTCTGCTTAACGTGTCGTATTCCAATGCTGGAGACATCATGAGAGACTACAACAGCTCGGAAAGCAATTACAATCTCAGACAAGCTCAGCAAACCGAACTGTTTATGCGTATCCAAGCAACAGGCGGTTCGTGACGTCGTCAGAACACAGGCTAAGATCGTCGAGTCGCACCGACGTGTGTTACGGAGCCTTTATTTAGTACTAAGACTCACAAATTACCTAATAGGTAAGGTCATCCGAAGACCGGTATCAGTTGCAAAGCGATTTAGAAAAGATTGCTGTATTGTGTGGCAGGTGACAGTTGACGCTAAATAACGAAAAGTTCCAAAAGAAATCCGTTGGAATCCGATTACTCGATAAATAGTACAACTCTCAAGGCTGTCAATTCAACTAAGTACCTGGGTGTTAAAAATTACGAACAACTTCAATTGGAAAGACCACATAGATAATATTGTGGGGAAGGCGAGCCAAAGGTTGCATTTCATTGGCAGGACACTTAGAAGATGCAATAAGTCCACTAAAGAGGCAGCTTACACTACAATCGTTCGTCCTCTGTTAAAATGGCTCTGAGCACTATGGGACTTAACATCTGTGGTCATCAGTCCCCTAGAACTTAGAACTACTTAAACCTAACTAACCTAAGGACATCACACACATCCATGCCCGAGGCAGGATTCGAACCTGCGACCGTAGCAGTCGCGCGGTTCCGGACTGAGCGCCTAGAACCGCGAGACCACCGCGGCCGGCTATTTAATTGTTATTTTTAGATAAATAATTTGAATCATTCTCACTTAAAGTGTACATTGGGGTGTCACGTTTATTATTTGATCCCATAAATATCATTCCACACAGGATCTGTAAGTAATACCATATTTAATATTACTAATTGACACTGTTAATCAAACAATACCACAATGAGAGCGTACTCCTATCAGTAAGTGTTCGCTAGCTACGCGGGAGCGCGGTTGCTTTGTGCAAGGAATGCTGCATCGGAAATCTTAATTTTACTATCTTAAGTCTCTTCCCAAATTCGATTTAGTACCCCCTAGATCTAAAGGTGAAAAATTTAAGAAACTGTGATTTGGCACCATTGTTAAAAGTTAAAAATGTTTTCTTATACCGACACACTTCTTAGTTTTTGTGAATACACAATTCAACTGATTGTGTGTGCTGTTGAAAAATTTGTTAACTGCGTTTCTTTTTGAGTTTTCTCTCACTGTTAGGTATATATACTTTTTTGGTAATTCAGAAAAGCTTCATCTACATCTACATCCATACTCCGCAAGCCACCTCACGGTGTGTGGCGGAGGGTACCTTGAGTACCTCTATCGGTTCTCCCTTCTATTCCAGTCTCGTATTGCTCGTGGAAAGAAGGATTGTCGGTATGCTTCTGTGTGGGCTCTAATCTCTCTTGCTAATGCGTGATGTTTTGGGCTGGCTTGTGCTACAGGTATTGCTTGTTTTATTAAATCACACTTCTGCCATGAGTGTTTCACGGTAGACTGTAATTTATTTATTTCAGAACAGAGCACATTTTTATAGATTTTCTCGTTGGTTTACTGAATATAACTAAAAAATACACATTCCCCTCCCTCCCCACTTAACTAAAACAGTCTGATGATGGCAGGTAATTTTTTGGATTCCATGCCTGTGAAAATTTACTGGTTTGGAAATCAAAACGTCGTCAGTCCAAGTTCAAAGTGCATTTTGCTCCACTAAGATATTTTCTTGATTGATGATCGATAAGAAGCTATAAAGATACACGTTTGAGGTCACTAGCTCAGAAGAAGAAGTGCGATAGGGACTGCTTTGCAGCAAAACTCCTTGATAGGTTCTTTTGTGAAATCAGCAGAGTGTATGCGGGCGTCCTCGTACAATAGCAACACTACTTGCAGTTTCCTTGGGAGCTTTTCATATGTTGCGACCGGAAAGCAACTCACTTGACCGAGCGAGGTGGCGCAGTGGTTAGACACTGGACTCGCGTTCGGGAGGATGACGGTTTAATCCCGCGTCCGGCCATCCTGATTTAGGTTTTCCGTGATTTCCCTAAATCACTCCAGGCAAATGCTGGGATGGTTCCTCTGAAAGGGCACGGCCGACTTCCTTCCCGATCCTTCCCTAATCCGATGAGACCGATGACCGCGCTGTCTGGTCTCCTTCCCCAAAAAAAACAACCAACAACTCACTTGTTGAATCAGAAGCCATCAGCGATGGACACCCATCTGGGATGCAGTTCTTGACACAAAGCATCATATTTGTGCCACTAGAAGCGTATCGTTCTGAGGTCTCTCAACACTGGCCTATGCCTTCTTCTTTTTTAAGGGCCAACCATTACTTTCTGTTTATGAAGAGAGTACACAGTGCTTCAAAATCCTGTCCGTCCTCCTGATTTAGGTTTTCCGATATTTCCTTAAATGTGTCTTTTGCCATATGTTGTTTGTCTTCCCGTCTGTCCATCTGTTAATACCTCTTTTTCTCGGGAACGTGTAGAGATATCGACTTGAAATTTATGTCGAGTACAAGTGTCTGCAGTCCATTGGTAATGTAAAAAATTTATGATTCTCAGTCAAGAAAGTCAAAAATATACAGCCGACTATAAAGATCACGTTTTCTGAAGAACGGTTAGAAGTATCAAGTTGATACTTATGTCAAATACTAAGGTCTACGGTTCTTTTTCGTTGTACTCGTCTGGAACGGCAAGACCGCTACGGTCGCAGGTTCGAATCCTGCCTCGGGCATGGATGTTTGTGATGTCCTTAGGTTAGTTAGGTTTAACTAGTTCTAAGTTCTCGGGGACTGATGACCTCAGCAGTTGAGTCCCATAGTGCTCAGAGCCATTGACAACTTCGTGACCGTCGATTTACTTCCTGGTGTGGTGCAGAACTGCGCTGCTGGATTCACTTGACATTTAATTGTTAAAATGGCTCTGAGCACGTGCGGTTCTAGGCGCTGCAGTCTGGAACCGCGAGACCGCTACGGTCGCAGGTTCGAATCCTGCCTCGGGCATGGATGTGTGTGATGTCCTTAGGTTAGTTAGGTTTAACTAGTTCTAAGTTCTAGGGGACTAATGACCTCAGAAGTTGAGTCCCACAGTGCTCAGAGCCATTTGAACCATTTGATAATAAAACACAGTGAGAATCACGTACTGGGTAGCCAAGGCAGCTAGTGATTATCGATGTGGATGAACAAGGAAACGAATGTATGGAACAGATTGTAATCAACCTCCAGGGAATCAGAATTCTCTTTCAGTGAGCATCCTTCTTTACGACACAATTGTGAAACAGTGTTCTGTGCATGTTTTAGCTAAGTCTGTCTAAGGTGACATTCGATAATTTTTAACGAACAGACCCTGTTCGCATCTGGTAGCGCAGCTTGAACAATGTGGGGTTGCACCGTGGTTCCATTTCTACATTAAATTTGATGTCCGATCGCTACCTCCTGGGGGTGAGTCGAAGTATGTGTAGATTGGGCCATGACAGAGGCGGAAGTCACGCCATGTTGATACTCTGTCATCAGTAAACTTCCTTACAAGAGAGTTTCTATTATTAACGAGTAATCGTCATGTACCACCACAAAGCACTTATTTCTTATTTTATCTGAACTTGAGATGTTGAAAATATTGGTGCTCGACTGCAGTGCGAGTTCATGTCTCTCCCCTTCGCTGGGTTTAAGTCTTTTGAGACGATGCAGTTCCGTCCTCTCATTGTTTCCCCAAAATTCCGATCTCCTCAAAGTCTCCAACAAGAGCGAGCGTGTCGGTTCGAATTCTGGTCTGGCACACAATTTTCACTTTGTTATTTTGAATTATAGCATGCGCACACCAAAATACAGGTGACTAATAGTTGATTTTCAACACCTCTCCGTGCGTTGTCAACAATGACGGGTGGTACTGATTTCCACTCCCAACTTGCCACTCTTAGTTACTGATGAAAAAGAATGAGATAGTGAAGGTCTCTCCGTGTGTTGTCAACAACAATATGTGCAGAGTTCGACTCCCAGTCAGCACAGAACTTTACATCATGTTACTTCAGGTTCAGACATGTGCACATCTCGCTACAGGCGAAATAAACTTTTGACGTCCGTTCGTGACTAGAAGTCAACGACAATAGGTGCTTGGTACAAATACCAGTAAGGCAAAAAGTTTTCGTTTCGTCATTTCAGTTTGAATCATCTCACTATTGGTGAAAAATTACGGTTTATGACATTTCAAGTTTAAGCCAACGCACACTGTGTTACTTGTGACTCAAACCATATTTAATATTTTTCTTGGTGAATTAACATGAACAATAGTTGCTGGATTAGAATCCCAGCTCTCAGTCCAGTAAAAAAATGCTCGTAATGTAATTTCGAATTGAAATTTGCTTTTTGAAATGTTATTTACTGTATTAAATTTGAGTTTACAAGCGTAATGGCTGTGTCGTCTCCAATAACATGTCTTCTGATATTTGCATCATCGTGATATTAATTTGTATCTGAATTGATAGCCATACAGAGCAGTTATGTCCTGTGACTTCTGCAGTAACCATTTTCTACAGCCAAACGACTGTACTGAAAATAGAACAGAGCACCTGCAAGACAGTTGTGTTATGTGGGTCGCATACAAATCAGGCGAAACGCAATTCGGGTCGTTTAGATACTTTCGAGCATGACAGTAAATTCGACCAATCATTTGTGACCATTTAGTATTAAGTAGTGGACGTGCGGCCATAGTGTGTCAGCGTTGTTGTATCACAAATCGCAATGGAGCAGGATGTTTAAATCAAGTGTGGAAGGCATTATCCAGAATGTTTTGAAGAAGAGATAAGTGTTACAAAGTTTGTTTCGTACACCTTGATTCCCGAACAAAAACAACCTCAAGGACCCCTGCTGTGGCTCAATTGAAAAGCAAAGCGTGGACAATTCTTTTTTTCGAGAGCACCGCATGGAAGTGTGTTGGGTCCCTTGCTGTTCATGTTGCACACTAGTGATCACGCGGGTAATACTAGGAGTAACCTCAGACTTTTCGTGGATGATGCAGTTATCTACAACAAAGTAAAGTCTGAACGAAATTATAGAAATATTCAGTCAGACCCTCATAAGATTTCAAAGTGGTGTGAAGATTGGTAACTTGCTTTAAATATTCAGAAATACAAAATTGCGCATTTCACACAACAACAATGGAAGTATCCTATGAATAGAATATCAATAAGAAACAGCTGAAGTCTATAAATGTATACAAATACCTTGGTGTAACACTTAGTAGGGACATGAAGTGGAACGATCACATAGACTCAGTCGTGGGTAATGCAGGTACTAGAATACAGTACTATGGAAATGTAATCAGTCTACAAAGGAGATTGCTTACAGATCACTCTTTCGACCCATCCGAGAATACTGATTAAGCGTGTGGGACTCGTACCATGTAGGACCAGCTTGGGATATTGTAAGTATACAAAGAAGGGCAGCACGAATCGTCACAGGTTTGTTTGACCTGCGGGAGAGTGTAAGTAGACTTTCTCGGGATAGTTTCTATCTTCAAGAGTCTGCCATTTCAGTTCTTACACCACCTTTGTGACAAGGTTTCAAGAACCGGCTTCAAAAGATGGCTCTAGGAGTATACTGCAAGCTCTTACACACCGCTCCCATAGGAATTGTGAGGACAAGATTAGGTTAATTATAGCGCGCACTGACGTATTTAAGCAATAATTCTTCCCGCGCTCCATACGTGAGTGGAACGGGAAAAAGACGTTAAAAACTTGTACAGCGGGACATTACCAGTGCCATGTACTTCACAGTGCTTTGCAGAGTATAGATGTAGATGTTATACGGTAATCCTGAAGTGTTGACCAGTTGCATATCCATGCAGATAGAACACTTCACACCAGTATGACTGTTGTATGTCACCTTCATATTAATGGCCAACAGCGTATTTCGTTTAAACCGCTTCGACGTGGTACTGAATCGAAGGCTTTCCGATAATTGTAATTACACAATCAACTTGACTTCCTCTGCCTGTGTTAATGAAGACATGTCTCGTTTGACCGATGTTTTCGGATCCCTTGCTGGTTCTAAACGGTGACATTTCGGTTGTGACGTGGAACGACTTGCATACTTTTTACCATTAATGACTGGAAATGTCAGCATAGGGAAGCTAGTGCTGTGAAGATATTGCTGACAGTGCGATCCCTTGTCTCGCGCATCGACCGGTGGCGAGGCCCGCCTTTAGGGGCAATTTCCTGCTCGAGGCGGTGGAGGGCGCTCTCGACCTGTGGGCCCTTCTGCTCTGCAAGAGGCCATCGGCAAGTCCGCCGGCTGCCGCCGCCTTATCGCGGACCGCAGCCTCGCTGCCGAACTCCCCCACTTTACGGCTCACTTCTTTCCGGTCTATCTTATATTTCGAGTTCTTCCACCTCCACTCATGAAACATATACGGGAAGAGTTGTTGCTTATACAGGGGTGAGGTAGCATAGCCAGACAGAATACGTATACCCAGAAGGAGGAAATACGGTGCAATTCGAAGTGAATATAGCAATCACAAACGGCTGTTTAGATTAGATTAGATGTACTTTTGGTTCCATAGATCCTCAATAACTTGAAGCGTGTCACAAAAAATTCACAGTACACTATTTGATAGAAAGTACCTGTGACACCTGTTTCTATATCTACATCCACACTCCGTAAGCCACCTGACGGTGTGTGGCGGAGGGTACCTTGAGTACCTCTATCGGTTCTCCCTTCTATTCCAGTCTCGTATTGTTCGTGGAAAGAAGGATTGTCAGTATGCCTCTGTGTGGGCTCTAATCTCTCTGATTTTATCCTCATCGTCTCTTCGCGAGATATACGTAGGAGGGAGCAATATACTGCTTGACTCCTCGGTGAAGGTATGTTCTGAGCTACTGAGCGTCTCTCCTGCAGAGTCTTCTATTGGAGTTTATCTATCATCTCCGTAACGCTTTCGCGATTATCAAATGATTCTGTAACGAAGCGCGCTGCTCTCCGTTGGATCTTCTCTATCTCTTCTATCAACCCTATCTGGTACGGATCCCACACTGCTGAGCAGTATTCAAGCAGTGGGCGAACAAGCGTACTGTAACCTACTTCCTTTGTTTTCGGATTGCATTTCCTTAGGATTCTTCCAATGAATCTCAGTCTGGCATCTGCATTACCGACGATCAACTTTATATGATAAGTCCATTTTAAATCATTCCTAATGCGTACTCCCAGATAATTTATGGAATTAACTGCTTCCAGTTGCTGACCTGCTATATTGTAGCTAAATGATATGGGATCTTTCTTTCTATGTATTCGCAGCACATTACACTTGTCTACATTGAGATTCAATTGCCATTCCCTGCACCATGCGTCAATTCGCTGCAGATCCTCTTGCATTTCAGTACAATTTTCCGTTGTTAAAACTTCTCGATACACCACAGCATCATCCGTAAAAAGCCTCAGTGAACTTCCGATGTCATACACAAGGTCATTTATGTACATTGTGAATAGCAACGGTCCTACGACACTCCCCTGCGGCACACCTGAAATCACCCTTACTTCGGGAGACTTCTCTCCATTGAGAATGACATGCTGCGTTCTGTTGTCTAGGAACTCTTCAATCCAATCACACAATTGGTCTGATAGTCCATATGCTCTTACTTTGTTCATTAAACGACTGTTGGGAACTGCATCGAACGCCTTGCGGAAGTCAAGAAACACGGCATCTACCTGTGACCCAGTGTCCATGGCCCTCTGAGTCTCGTGGACGAATAGCGCGAGCTGGGTTTCACACGATCGTCTTTTTCGAAACCCATGCTGATTCCTACAGAGTAGATTTCTAGTTTCCAGAAAAGTCATTAAACTCGAACATAATACGTGTTCCAAAATTCTACAACTGACCGACGTTAGAGATATAGGTCTATAGTTCTGCACATCTGGTCGACGTCCCTTCTTGAAAACGGGGATGACCTGTGCCCTTTTCCAATCCTTTGGAACGCTACCCTCTTCTAGAGTCCTACGGTACACCGCTGCAAGAAGGGGGACAAGTTCCTTCACGTACTCTGTGTAAAATCGAACCGGTATCCCATCAGGTCCAGCGGCCTTTCCTCTTTTGAGCGATTTTAATTGTTTCTCTATCCCTCTGTCGTCTATTTCGATATCTACCATTTTGTCATCTGTGCGACAATATAGAGAAGGAACTACTGTGCAGTCTTCCTCTGTGAAACAGCTTTGGAAAAAGACATTTAGTATTTCGGTCTTTAGTCTGTCATCCTCTGTTTCAGTACCATTTTGGTCACAGAGTGTCTGGACTTTTGTTTTGATGCACCTACCGCTTTGACATAAGACCAAAATTTCTTAGGATTTTCTGCCAAGTCAGTACATAGAACTTTACTTTCGAATTCATTCAACGCCTCTCGCATGGCTCTCCTCACATTACATTTCGCTTCGCGTAATTTTTGTTTGTCTGAAAGGCTTTGGCTTTATTTGTGTGTGCTGTGAAGTTCCCTTTGCTACCGCAGCAGTTTTCTAACGCGGTTGTTGTACGGCGGTGGCTCTTTTCCATCTCTTACGATCTTGCTTGGCACATACTCGTCTAACACATTTTGTACGATGGTTTTGAACTTTGTCCACTGATCCTCAACACTAACTGTTTAGTGGACATTAATTTGTGGTATTTCCACCTGTCACTTCTGTGAGGCTTAAGTTCTGCTGAGGACACGTTCGATTTGGTGCCGGAATGTCTGCGGAGGAATGGCAGCCCAATCTTGCTCAACAACTGAAACCAGAGAAGGTAGTCATGTTGGATGCTGGTGCCCAGAGCAAAGTCGACGTTGTAACTCATCCCAGATGTGTTCCATTACGTTCAGGTCGGGAGTATGGGCACTTCAGTCCATTCCAGGAGTATTATTGTCCACAAACCAATGTTGAGAAATGTTGCTATATGGCAGGATACGTTGTCCTGCTCTTACAACCACTTATCGTATCCGAACTGTTCCCCTACTCTATGCAGTACACAATCCTGTTAAATGTATTCATATCCTTCCGTGTTTAGAGTTTTCTTAAGTTTAGTAAGGGGACCATGGCCTAACTAGGAAAAATATCGCCACGTTGGAACACCACTTCCTTTGTAGTCTACTGCTCGCACTGCAAATGACGGCAGGTAATAGCGTGGTTCACCCCAAATCACTCGTTTCCAGGCATCCACTGTTCAGAGTAGTCGCTCTTTACACTACCCATGTAAAGCGTCGCTTGGCCTTAAGTACTGAATTTTGTGGCTTATGAGGTGCCATGATAAAGCAATGAGACTGATTTTCTTTGCAAGATGTGGCAACCGTACAGGCTTGCGTAGGCACAATATCTTTGACCTTAGTCTATAAGCTGCTTCTAGTTCAAGCGGCACATCGATGCAACTGCTCCGTTGTGAGTTGTGCTGTAGTAAGTTAACACGTGTTTGTGTCTCTCGTCACGGAAATGGAACCGCATAATATTGTGCAACGGTATGCCATTTCTTTTTGCGTTAAATTGGGTGAAAAAGCAACGACAACTTACGGTAAGCTTCAGAAGGCTTTTGGAGAGGAGGTTAAGTTTTTAGTTGGCATAAAATGTTTAGTGAAGGCAGAACGAATGTTGAAGATGAAGACCGCGGTGGACGACCATCAACCTCACGGACGGATGTCAACTTGGCCAGGGTGCGTGAACTCGTGCGATCTGATCGAAGGTTATCCGTGAAAATGATTGCAGAAGAACTGAGCATCAGTCGAGAAACGGTTCGTCTAATAATAACTGAAGATCTTGGTATGGGAAAGATTTGTGTAAAAATGGTCCCCAAAAATCTCACACCACAACAGCGAGAAACACGGAAAAATTTGGCAGCCGATCTGTTAGAGCAAATGGAAATCAATACAGAATTGTTGAGCTGTGTTATCCCTGGTGATGAAAGTTGGTTTTTTCAATACGATCCAGAGACAAAACGCCAAAGTTCGCAATGGTGCTCAAAGGGATCACCCAGACCAATGTTAGCGTAAGGAGGGCTATGCGTGAAGCGTTCAGTGAATTCGAAAGTAAAGTTCTATGTACCGACATGACAGAAAATCGTAGAAAGTTCTGGTCTTACTTTAAATCAGTAAGTGGATCCAAACAACATATCCAGACACTCTGGGATGGCATTGAAACAAAGGATGACACGCGTAAAGCTGAAATACTAAACACCTTCTTCCAAATTTGTTTCACGGAGGAAGACCGCACTGCAGTTCCTTCTCTAAATCCTCGCACGAACGAAAGCAACTGAAATCACTCAACAGAGGAAAGTCCATTGGACCTGACGGAATGCCAATTCGATTCTACACAGAGTACGCGAAAGAACTTGCCCCTCTTGTAACAGCCGTCTACCGCAAGTCTCTAGAGGAACAGAAGGTTCCAAATGACTGGAAAAGAGCACAGGTAGTTCCAGTTTTCAAGAAGGGTCGTCGAGCAGATGCGGAAAACTATAGGCCTATATCTCTGACATCGATTTGTTGTAGAATTTTAGAACATGTTTTTTGTTCGCGTATCATGTTACTTATGGAAACCCAGAATGTACTCTGTAGGAATCAACACGGATTCCGGAAACAGCGATCGTGTGAGACCCAACTCGCTCTATTTGTTCATGAGACCCAGAAAATATTAGATACAGGCTGACAGGTAGATGCCATTTTCCTTGACTTCCGGAAGGCGTTCGATACAGTTCCGCACTGTCGCCTGATAAACAAAGTAAGAGCCTACGGAATATCAGACCAGCTGTGTGGCTGGATTGAAGAATTTTTAGCAAACAGAACACAGCATGTTGTTCTCAATGGAGAGACATCTACAGATGTTAAATAACCTCTGGCGTGCCGCAGGGGAGTGTTATAGGACCATTGTTTTTCACAATATATATAAATGACCTAGTAGATAGTGTCGGAAGTTCCATTCGGCTTTTCGCGGATGATGCTGTAGTATACAGAGAAATTGCAGCGAAATGCACGTAGATCTGCAGAGGATAGACACTTGGTGCAGGGAGTGGCAACTGACCCTTAACATAGACAAATGTAATGTATTGCGAATAAATAGAAAGAAGGATCCTTTATTGTATGATTATATGATAGCGGAACAAACACTGGTAGCAGTTACTTCTGTAAAATATCTGGGAGTATGCGTACGGAACGATTTGAAGTGGAATGATCATATAAAATTAATTGTTGGTAAGGCGGGTGCCAAGCTGACATTCATTGCGAGAATTCTTAGAAAATGTAGTCCATCAACAAAGGAGGTGGCTTACAAAACACTCGTTCGACCTATACTTGAGTATTGCTCATCAGTGTGGATCTTGTCTATCTCTTCGGTCAACGCGACCTGGTACGGCTCCCAAAGCAGAGCGGCACGTTCTGTCACAGGGTTATTTGGTAAGCGTTACGGAGATGTTTAGCAAACTCAAGTGGCAGACTCTGCAAGAGAGGCGCTCTGCATCGCGGTGTAGCTTGCTGTCCAGGTTTCGAGAGGGTGCGTTTCTGGATGAGGTATCGAATATATTGCTTGCCCCTACTTATACCTCGCGAGGAGATCACGAATGTAAAATTAGGGAGATTCGAGCGCGCGCGTAGGCTTTCTGGCAGTCGTTCTTCCCGCGACCCATTCGCGATTGGAACAGGAAAGGGAGGTAATGACAGTGTCACGTAAAGTGCCCTCCGCCATACACCGTTGGGTGGCTTCCGGAGTATAAATGTAGATGTAGAAGAATCACTGGTCATATTTAGAAGCTACGCCGATACTGATAAGACGCCTCATACATTCCCTGAGGATTGTCTATAGCCCACAGATGAAGATTGTGCAGATCGATGATGCCATTTCTGGTAAAGGTTACTTCGTCGCTAAAGAGGACTGGTGACAGAAATCTCAGAATTGTGACAGTCTGGTGCAAAAACCGTCGACGTAATCCTTCCCGTAGAGGGAAAACCGCTGCTGATAATCCTTGCACTCGTTGCAGGTGAAAGGGATAGAAGCTGTTGTCGCGCAGGATGCAAATACTTGTACTTTGCATTACACCATGTTGGCAGGCATTTGCCTGGACCTTGTACTAAGGTTTGTCTCAATATCTTGTAGAACATGGTCCTCCAAATCTGGTGTACGCACAGTCCGCCGCTTCCCTGCACGTTCGTCAATCTGAAAAGACCCATGATTACACAGACGCCCAGAAAGGGCTTGAAATGTAGTGCAATGTGATTGGTGTCTGGTGAGGATACGTGTTTTGGTATAGCCGTGTTGTCGCTCGACCGTTTCCATCTGCTTGGTCGTACACAAACTCCATCTTGGCTTGTTCCCGACACGAATACCGGACTACTCTGCTGCTTACAGTACGCTGCGTCAATCACACAGCCCGCAACGCACAAGGAATACAAGGCACGTGATCAGAGGAACTGTAATTCGTCAGCACCCTCTGTTGTGGCAACGATACATTTCCGGACGGATGTTCATAGGACGTTTTTTCCTCTACTTCCAGTCAGGGATGTGACCCTGCATTTTGTCAGCTTTATTAATGTTCACCCTGCATTTGCCATAAGCCGTTAACTACAACCACCTTGTAGTCGAACACGTTCACTTTGTAATGCGCAGCACGGCGACAACGAATTTCGTTTTTATTGTTGGCCAGGATGTTTTAAACTCCGAATAGATACTTACGTATCCATGAAGTATACGATCAGCATATGCGCCACCACAATTATTTTAAGCATTGCTTATATACAAGTTTGTTCCATCCTTTTAATGTTAGTTCTCTGTACCACAAATCTGATCTGAGGACGCTGTTACAGCGAAACGCGTAACAGGAGCAATAATAAAGAAAAAGTATAGCGACCAAGACAAGAGTGTATTATTGGAATAGAAAAATGCCAGTGGATAACATGTAAGTACAATATCAAAGAAGCAATGTGTGTGGCTGTGTCCGCCCGCCGGAGTGGCCGAGCAGTTCTAGGCGCCACAGTCTGGAACTGCGCGACCGCTACGGTCGCAGGTTCGAATCCTGTCTCGGGCATTGACGTGTTTGATGTCCTTAGGTTAGTTAGGTTTAAGTAGTACTAAGTTCTAGGGGACTGATGACTCAGCAGTCCCATAGTGCTCAGAGCCATTTGAACCATTTGTGGCTGTGTCCTGTGCAGAATAAAGTGGGGGGTTGTGGAGCATAAACACCACCATCTTGCTACGCTTCGTTTTAGTACCCCCTCCCCTCCCTATAACCCTGTCAGGAGATTTCTGTAGTTTATTTCTGGTTTTTCCCTTACGGGCATCTCTGTTACCACAACAGCATAACAGTCTGAAAAAAACACTCGCTTTGTCCGATGACGGTTAAGTCTCCACCTTTGTCGGCGGTGATCGATCTACACGTACCCACTGCTTGCATTTCTCCTTTACCACAGGTGATAGTGAATACGCAGCACTCGTCCATGATTATTATTTGGCTGAAGAAGTCATCTGGATTGGCTGACATAGTATTAACAATTCCGCTGCTGATTTGGTTTGGTGGGTTTTTCGAATAGATGTGAGCAGTAGGAAAGGAAAGTGTTGGAAACTAATCCATAAACAATCGTCATTTTTCCCACTTTCGCCTCGATTGTGATATGTATGCTTTAGAGCACCAGGACTGTCCCATCTAAGACGGTTCCCGTTTCTGTATTGAGAGATCGATGCTACATCGTTCTTCGACATTCAAACTCTGACTTCACTGTAAGTGTCTAGGGCACCTTACCACTATGTCATAAGAACCTAAGGTACTGTAGAGCAGGCATATCAGTGTATACCAAGATTGTAGATATGTACACTTGACAGCAAAAAAAGTGGGTCACTGCCGAATTCAACCAACATAACGTAGCTGTGTTGCAGGTCCTCTAAACACCAAAACCCCGTGGGATACAGTCGTTTGACTACACACAATGGGTGCCAAAAGAGAATCCTAGAGACCAAAGGTCTTTATGGCAGTCAGTCTAAGCGTCAACTAATATCGTCATACAAAACATATTAGAAAATACGTTCTTAGCTATGAGATACCCGATAACACTCATAAACTAACCATTTGAACCATTTAACGGCAACAAGCACTCTACGGAAATCTCAACATTAACAGCGAATCACCAGTAATATCATTGTTCTCGTAACACATCAGCAGCTACGTGTACACAAATTTGAACTTTAAATGACATGACCAACGTCGTCGTTCTGGACCTGGATTCAAACCCAGCACCTATAGCCATTGCTAACTAAGCTAAGCTTTGTTTGTGCCTTATTGAGACCCGATCACTAGGCATGAAGAGACGTGAAGTATAGACGTTTGCACCAGTATCAGTTATCAATTCAAATCCCGAAAACAAATAACGAAAATGTTTGTACTGAACTGGGCATCCTGTCGTAACAGTTATTTTCCTGGGAACTACCCCCAACGATGTTTAATATGGTGTCATTCACAAGGAACAAGGTATGCTCATGTTTAAAATTGAAATGCCATCATGTAAAGCTTGTGACAGGGATGCGAACCCAGCACCTAATCGGATTGTTGACGAAGTACCTAAAATCAGACGTTAAATATCAAATGTTTTCACCAACAGGGAGATGTCGGAACCTTAAATGACGATAGAACTGTTTGTGCCTGAGTGGGATTCGAACCCAGCATCTAGCGCCGTCGTTTTCTAGCCAGGAACAGAATATAAATAGCTAATGTTGGTTCACCATTAGCGAGATGTGCGAATGTTTAGCTAGACATCAGGCGACGACGAAAAGTTCCATAGTGAATGGCATTCAAACCCCACACACGTCGTCATGAAGACAGTTAAACTATTAAATTCTTTTCCAATAATAGCTAGGAGTGGCATGTTTGTACTTTCAATGATGTGATGGATAATACTCTGCTGGCTAGAAGTTGAATCCACAACATATCGCCGTTGGTGATCACAACGTCAAGCCCAAATCCGTTTTCGCCAGTAGGATGGAGAGAAATGTTTGAACTTGAAAAGATGTAAGGAAACGTTTGATCTTGTAATGTTGTGATAAAAAGCTCATCATGTGGCTGTGAGTTGAAACGAACACGTTACAGCTGACAACGCACGAAGAGACGTTGAAAATGCAACTATGTTTCACTAGTAGTTTGGAGTGCACATGATAGGGCTTGAAATGAAATAGTGAATATTTTGTGTTGATCAGGATTCAAAACAGATAGGTGCCTTTCGAGGAGGCGTAGAAAAATTTGCTATCTTGGGGAACACAGTGAAATCGAATTCGAATCCCAGTCCAGCACCACAATTTTTCGACGTCTCACTTTCAAATAAAGTAAGAGCCTTGTGAACTTACATGGCCATTAGTTCATTAATTGAAATACGTTTTCTAGTTTACGACGGCTTGCTGGTGACAGAGTCTCTGCCTGCCGGGGTTTCTCCATCTGTCACAGCTCAAACGAATACCGCTTTGCCCCAGTCGGCAGCGAAGGGATGTTATCTTTACTGCCGATATTGAACTACGGAGCTTACTGGCGTTCTGCACTTGGCGTTACCAGGGGTGAAGAAGAGTTACTTGTGTGTGTTAAAAATCTGCATCTGACGTGAGATGTGAACCTACACGTTTTACACATCAATACAAGATTAATCAAAATTCAAAAATGGTTCAAATGGCTCTGAGCACTATGGGACTCAACATCTATGGTCATCAGTCCCCTAGAACTTAGAACTACTTAAACCTAACTAACCTAAGGACATCACACAACACCCAGTCATCACGAGGCAGAGAAAATCCCTCACCCCGCCGGGAATCGAACCCGGGAACCCGGGCGTGGGAAGCGAGAACGCTGCCGCACGACCACGAGCTGCGGACCAAGATTAATCCACCAGACCACAGAACCCCCTGCCAAGCACATAGTTATGAATTGCCGAGTATTCATTTAGATGTAGATGCAGATGTCAAGGGACGGGTAACAGGAAGGAGGGTGGGATCTGGGAATGGATAGAAGTGCAGAAGTGCAAAATATAAGCGTGAAATACTTGCAAAGTATTGCTTACTCAGATGTATGCCACAGCCCGTTTTACCTTAAGACCGAGAGATAAGGAAGGACTGTTTTCAGAACGAAGAATGGGTTATAGGGAAGGGGAGATCAAAGAATGCGATTTCATAAGTGTTGATAGGAATGATAGAAAGTAAAGACAGCAGCAATTAAAAGAGAAAATGTAGCGTCAATGGAAACCGCTAGATTTGTTTATAACGTTTTGGGGGAATGGAATGGAAGGTCACTTGCGGCGATAGTGTCAGAGAGAGAGTGTAAGAGAGAATAGAGGAGATATTAATAACGAGTAAACATAATATGAAATCGTTTGCGTATTGTGTGGAGGACGGAGGGTGTATTCATGGATGGAGGGGAAGAGAGAGATGTATCTGAAATAACAAAAACTACTGTGGCAGAGTCCATCTACTCTGATTAGTTTGTAATTAGCTAGATAGGGTATAAATGAAATCAAAATAGAATATTTAACAAACCGTATATTCAAAAGAAATCCACTTTAATTAAAAAGGTAACTCAAAGGAAAACTAACCCATATTATATCTTTTCTGTTGCCACGCGATCTTCCACTAGCTCTCAGTGAGGAAAACTGACGAAAAAGAAGACATAACAAAACATTTTAAGGACTAATATTTTATCCAGACTCCTTCATTATTTCGTATTTCTATCATGCGTCTTGGCATAGAATGTATAAGCCGTCGGACGTAACAGCCTGAAGAAGCAACTTCCTCCCAGGCTTCCAGGACGCAGTCCGAAAGAGCTTCCGCAGTAGTTGGTTGGTTTCGTGGCCAGTTCTCTGTTAATGTTCTGGCGACCTCAACCCAGATGTTTTCCATGGGGTTCATATCAGCCGCCAGTGGCGGCCAGTCCATGACGTTGTCGCCAATCGTGGAGAGCCGCTGCTGAACAGATGCAGACTTGTGAATGGGAGAATGGTCCTCTTGCAGTGTGACGTCCCCTTCTGTGTACAGCATTCGCACTGACGGAAGCATCACATTTTCCAATATGTGGGCATACTGCACGCTGTCCAGAGTTCCTGCTTTCCTGTGAAGAATTTCTACCCCTCTCGCAGAAATCCAACTCCAGCAGGTAACAGATAGCCGTCCAATTCTTCTCGTCGTGGCTACATATTCGCGTCGATGGCGAGTTCCTTGCGGCCTGTAAACAATTCATAGACCGTCGTTACTGGTGGAAAACACCTACTCATCAGTGAAAATGACTTTGTCCCACGACGCCCTCAGATGGAGCTCTGCAAATGCTAGCCGGTATAAAACGTTGTCTTCGCTGAGCTCTTGTTTCACTGCGGATCGTCGTGCATGCAGTCCAGCGTCCCTCAGCCTTCGGCGAATCGTGTCACTGGAGCCGGGGAAGTTGGTCTCCCGCCGAAACTGCTTCGCGTTCAGAAAGGGATTTCTCTGCTCCCAGACACTAGGTCCCTGTCTTCCTACTGTGAGCTCACTCTCTTCCTGCCTGAGCCAGGAGCCCTGCTGGTGGTGCCTCTTCCAAGGCAGATCCTCCACCATCTCGTTGCAGTGGTATGTGGTATGCGATACCGTCTGCCAGCTTCTCTGATGGAACATCCTCCTTCTTCAATGAGAGCGTCGACTCTATCTCGAATAGACCTCTCCCAGTGAGCCATTACGGCAGACATCCTGATGTGTATTTCTGCTTGCCGCTCTTATACTGATGCCAGGAGAGGAGGTAAACATATTTACGTCAAACGGAGCGGCAGAGGCAGAGAGCTATGCGGCGCAGCCGCGCTGCCTCGTCCCGGGCTGTTGGCCCACCAACGCCACCGCCAGCTCGCACACTTCCGTCTCGCCTCGGCCAGCCCGGCTGGCCCGTAGCTCGCGAGCTGCGGCTAGTACAGACCCGGGCCGCAAGGCCACAATCACCCCTTGAAGGATCAAAAGTTACACCCAACCTACCCAAGTCTGTACTATAAACTAACGCAGCTACAGCTATTATGCTATAACATGTGCAGGCACACCTACGTTTGACGATTCATTCAAATATTTGACGAACAATACGTTCAAAAATACATTCATTTTAAATATAGCTACCACAAAATGTTCACCTAGCTAGCAATAGCATGACGGAAGAAACTATTCTTTCTTGTAAGCGCTCTGCATTAGATGTAGCCTTAAGAAAACGTGTGTTCAACCACAACTAAGCGGAATGTAAAAGTAAACGGGTTTGGTGGCAGCTTCTCCAAATAATAGTATATACGTAGTATATAATACACGTTTTGTGCACTTATAACATGTACTCAGAGTCTCTGAAACAATACGTGCTGCACGACGGAAATCACTTTCCGCTGAGGCACTTCATTAACATCGCAATGATAACCGAATACTAGAGAACATTGCTCTTTACGGCAGTCAATTCACTTGTAAATTAACACCATGATTTCGAAGATATTAGGCAACATGTTACAAGGGATGAGAAAGGCGTTAACGTTTGCAACTAAACATTCTACTCCTAGCTACTACTGAATAAGAATTTGAGTATTAACGTGTCTTCATAACCATGTGTGGGACGTTCGACTCTCAGTCAGCATAGACGTTTTCGTCGCCTTATTTGTCCGCAGCTCGTGGTCGTGCTGTAGCGTTCTCGCTTCCCACGCCTGGGTTCCCGGCTTCGATTCCCGGCGGGGTCAGGGATTTTTCTCTGCCTCGTGATGACTGGGTGTTGTGTGATGTCCTTAGGTTAGTTAGGTTAAAGTAGTTCTAAGTTCTAGGGGACTGATGACCATAGATGTTAAGTCCCATAGTGCTCAGAGCCATTTGAACCATTTTTGTCGCCTTATTTCTAGTTAAACGTGCGCACATCTAGATAATGGTGGACCGACATTGGACATTTCTCGTCTGTTCCTGGTTAGACAACGACGGCGGTAGGCGCCAGGTTCGAATCCCTGTCAGGCCATACACCTTCAGTCGTCATTTAATGTTCCAACCTCACTACTGGTGACAAACTGTGATATCTGCATTCTGATTTTACGTACTTATTCAACAATCCGATTAGGTGCTGGGTTCGCATCCTTGTCACCAGCATTAGATGATGGCGTATCAATTTTAAACATGTGCATCCTTTGTTCCTTGACAATGAAACAACATACAACGTCTTTCGAGGTTATTTACCAAGAAGGTAATTGTCATGTTAGGGTTCCTGGTTTCGTACAAACATTATCGACATTTACGTTCAAGTTGAGAATTGAAAACTGATACTGGTGCAAACGTCAATATTTGACGTCTCTTTCTGCTTTGTGATCGAGTCTCGATAAGGCACAAAGCTTTGCTTGGTTAAAAATGGCTTTACTTTCTGCGTTTGCATCCGCATCCACAACGAAGACGTTGGTCATGTAATTGAAAGTACAACTTTGTGTACAAGTAACTGTTGATGAGTAATGTGAACAATGATATTACTTGTGATTCGCTGTTAATTTTGGACTTTCCGTGGAGTGCTTGCCGCCGTTAATCACGTTTTCTTTTAACTGCTTAATATTACATGAAGTTGATACGAAACCACTACCTGCTAAATGTTGAACAACGTTCAGCATGTGTTGGGTAACCTTTTAGACAGCAAAGAACTTGTTTCCAACTGCCATACAAATTTATAAAAATGGTTCAAAATGGTTCAAATGGCTCTGAGCACTATGAGACTTAACATCTCGGGTAATCAGTCCCCTAGAACTTAGAACTACTTTAACCTAACTAACCTAAGGACATCACACACATCCATGTCCTAAGCAGGATTCGAACCTGCAACCGTAGCGGTCGCGCGGTTCCAGACTGAAGCGCCTAGAACCGCTCGGCCACCAGCGGCCGGCTACAACTTTATAAATCCATATACTGTCTCAAATATTTAATTGTGCCTAAGAATTGCTGAACGATTTATGTGACAAAATTAGTTGTCCCAAACGTTTGAAATGTCATTTATGGTAATTAAGTTTAGTTTACAAATGTTAAGGACTGTCTGATCTCTTCTGTACTACTGTGGTGTTACTTTACGCCGTGCGGGATTAGCCGAGCGGTCTGAGGCGCTGCAGTCATGGACTGTGCGGCTGGTCCCGACGGAGTTTCGAGTCCTTCCTCGAGCATAGGTGTGTGTGTTTGTCCTTAGGAGAATTTAGGTTAAGTAGTGTGTAAGCTTAGGGACTGATGACCTTAGTAGTTAAGTCGTATAAGATTTCACGCAGATTTGAACATTATTTTTTTGTTACTTTACATCTGGACGGACTGTCATAAATACCGGTGTTCTCTAGTAGTCTCTAGCGGTACCCATTGTGTACCTTACAACGACTGTACTGCGGAGGGTTGCGACGATGTGCAACACAGATTTACTATGTTGGTTGCATACATTCAGGTGCAGCCTACACGTTGGAATTCAGGGGTGATCCACTTTTTTTGCTGTCGAGTGTACCTGCGAACTTAATAACGAAATTTTGTATTCTGTAGGGGAGGAATAAAATCTTATGACTAACCTTCATATAATGGCTTTCCAGAAGGTGCTTGGTGTGCCCGTGTTTTCTAAGGTAGCTGTGCTTTCTTTGTGTCTGGGGATACATTACCATATTAGATCTAAATCTATTTTCCTTCTTTTTGCATGTGCTAAGAACTGGCGAACGTAATCAGTATCTTTGTATCTAAAAGTGTGTAATAACAGTGTGAGACTCTCTATGTTTCTTTACAGTGCCATGATTTCAACTGTTAAAAGTTCCACTGAAAAGTGCGACTTTGTTGTAATTCACCGTTCCATCGTAAAGTGCCTACATTTAAAAATATAATCTGCCATCAGAGTATGGCGGAGGGTATTTCGTACTAGTATTATTGATTTTTTAACAAAATATTCTCGGATTTCAAGCCGCGTTAATTCAAGTAAAATACTCGAGCTTCTGACAGCAGTCTCCGCTGTCGTCGTCAGGAGTAAAAACCACTGATTGCCGCAGCTGGCACGTCTTTCTGCTTATAAAGGGTTCTTCACAATTCATATTAGACACTTCTAGAGGTTGTAGAGGGGACTTAGTAGATCAAGTTTTTCATAGGAACCCATCTCCGGAAACGGTTCGTTTCGATGTCACAAGGAAAAGAAGAGCTATTCAGTTGCGCGCTAGGTGTTACTTACGCAGTTTGCCTGTTATGATAGGCTACCAACACTCATGAATAGTGCGATGACGCGGTGTGATGTGATGTCCTCTATTTCTGTCTGGGTAGATTTCATGCTTCCTAGTGATGCGTCAGTTGACTTTACAGTGCTAGTACTGCAGTAACAGGACGCCTGAGTACAAGTTAGCAGAGTACTCCGATATGTTGTTAATTTACCGTGAAGCCCACCGTAATGGAATAGTAGCTCAACGTCTGTATCACGAGTACTTTCCAAATCGTGTGACTCCATCTCATCCCATGTTTGCCAGAGTAGAACAACGGCTGCGGGAAAGTCGGAAATCCATAAGTGATAGAGCAAACTGTGGTGCTCCAAAAAGGTGGCGCACTGTCATATTGGAGAAGGAAGTGCTTCATCAAGTCGAAGAGAAGCCATCGATGAGTACTCGAGCTATTGCACATGACTTGCATCTCTCTCACTCGTCTCTCTGGTGTGTTCTGCATGAACAGCAACTCCACACATATTACCATCAGAATGTACACGCCATGCTCCCGGCGGCTTTTGTACCATCTGTCCATTTCTATACTTGGTTTTTACACCGTTATGTGGATTTTTTTCAGTTTCCAATGCTAATTTTGTTTACCGACGAAGCGCATTTAAACAGGGTAGATGTACTGCACGTTATAATTAGCCACATTCGGGATCAAGACAACCCCATAGCCACGTGTACACGAAGGTTTCAGCACACCTTCGGCATCAATGTCTGGTCAGGTACCTGTGATGGTAGTATGATTGGGCCATACGTATTTCCTCCCCACGTAACGGGTGCCAAGTACTTGATATTTCTGCAACAAGTGCTGGCGGAGTTTTTGGAAGATGTGCCATTGGATATTCGGTACCAATTTTGGTTCCAGCATGACGATGCGGTAGTATAGTTTACAGTTCGCGTCCGAAACCATGTGAACGTGATCTACGGGGACAGGTGGATCGATCTAGGTGCACCACATGTTTGGCCGCCAGTATCCCAGATTTAACCCTTTACAATTTTCTTGTGGGGCCACATGAAGAGTCTCGTTTACGAGATGTCCAGTCGGAGAAAGATCTGGTTGCACGGAACATGGCTGCAGCAGAAGTGATTAACCATACACCACACATGTTGGACAGAGTTTATGCAAACTGACTGCGCAAATACATTACGTGCACCGAACTTGGTGGTCATCATATCGAACAGCTGTTGTAATATCACAGTAAACAGGAGTGAATCTGTACGTCTTGGCCGGCAGGGGTGGCCAAGCGGTTAAAGGCGCTACAGTCTGGAACCGCGCGACCGCTACGGTCGCAGGTTCGAATCCTGCCTCGGGCGTGGATGTGTGTGATGTGCTTAGGTTAGTTAGGTTTAAGTAGTTCTACGTTCTAGGGGACTGATGACCTTAGAAGTTAAGTCCCATAGTGCTCAGAGCCATTTGAACCATTTGTACGTCTTGTTTTCCTTGTGACATGAAAACGAACCGTTTCTAGAGTTGGGTCCCTCTGTAAAACTTGATGTACTAAATCCCTTTTACAGCCTCTAGAAGTGTGTAACACCAATTGTGAAACACCCTGTACAGGCACGATTGCAGCATCTAGTACCATTCACGTAGGGCTGAAACGACGCGCGCGAGAAAGGAGAGATGGGCACCTCATAGCAGTCCCATGATTCTAACTCCAACTACCATTTTGCATTTAAAGTCTGTTAATTCCTGTCGCGCGGCTGTAGTCACGTCGGAAATATTTTCACACGAATCACGTGAGTACAAATGACAACTTCACCAATGCACCGTCCTTTTATCCCTTGTGGACGCGACACTAGCGCCATCTGTATATGTGCGTATCGCTATCTCTTGACTTGTGTCAACTCAGTGTGTATCGAACTGAGATACGGAAATGATCATTACAGCTGAAATATCAGACTTTCTCTGAATGCAAGCACGTTCCTATTTTTACGAAAGGTGTCAGAATAACTACATTGGTTGTTCACTGCAGACGCCAGTTTACCCATATGAGCCTTTTTACCCTGGACAGTGTGTAGGAAATTACCTCAGGGACCGATAAGTTTGCTATTAAAGACCAGCTTTGTCGTGAGCACCGTTAACTTGCTATCTACTGCAAGAGACCTTTTGCTACATCGTGGCGTCTTTCAGGTTTTAATGAAGTGCTCGTTTACAGGGCACAACATCGTTAGCTGTGCCGCCTCCGGCGCGTTGAAACTCATTTGCGCTCCGATGCCACTATACTACAGAGCTTTTTCTGTATGAGACAGAAGGTTGCCAACTTGTGACAAACGAACTCCGCCTTTTTCATTGGCCATTAACAAAATCTGTTTGAGGTAAGGCCTCCACTCTCACAAGTAATCATTTAGAATCATTTAGCTCAGTTATACGAGTATTATTAAAACTGTGCTTTCTAATAGATCTACATCTACATCTACATTTATACTCCGGAAGCCACCCAACGGTGTGTGGCGGAGGGCACTTTACGTGCCACTGTCATTACCTCCCTTCCTGTTCCAGTCGCGTATGGTTCGCGGGAAGAACGACTGTCTGAAAGCCTCCGTGCGCGCTCTAATCTCTCTAATTTTACATTCGTGATCTCCTCGGGAGGTATAAGTAGGGGGAAGCAATATATTCGATACCTCATCCAGAAACGCACCCTCTCGAAACCTGGCGAGCAATCTACACCGCGATGCAGAGCGCCTCTCTTGCAGAGTCTGCCACTTGAGTTTATTAAACATCTCCGTAACGCTATCACGGTTACCAAATAACCCTGTGACGAAACGCGCCGCTCTTCTTTGGATCTTCTCTATCTCCTCCGTCAAACCGATCTGGTACGGATCCCACACTGATGAGCAATACTCAAGTATAGGTCGAACGAGTGTTTTGTAAGCCACCTCCTTTGTTGATGGACTACATTTTCTAAGCACTCTCCCAATGAATCTCAACCTGGTACCCGCCTTACCAAGAATTAATTTTATATGATCATTCCACTTCAAATCGTTCCGCACACATACTCCCAGATATTTTACAGAAGTAACTGCTACCAGTGTTTGTTCCGCTATCATATAATCATACAATAAAGGATCCTTCTTTCTATGTATTCGCAATACATTACATTTGTCTATGTTAAGGATCAGTTGCCACTCCCTGCACCAAGTGCCTATCCGCTGCAGATCTTCCTGCATTTCGCTACAATTTTCTAATGCTGCAACTTCTCTGTATACTACAGCATCATCCGCGAAAAGCCGCATGGAACTTCCGACACTATCTACTAGGTCATTTATATATATTGTGAAAAGCAATGGTCCCATAACACTCCCCTGTGGCACGCCAGAGGTTACATTAACGTCTGTAGACGTCTCTCCATTGATAACAACATGCTGTGTTCTGTTTGCTAAAAACTCTTCAGTCCACCCACACAGCTGGTCTGATATTCCGTAGGCTCTTACTTTGTTTATCAGGCGACAGTGCGGAACTGTATCGAACGCCTTCCGGAAGTCAAGAAAAATAGCATCTACCTGGGAGCCTGTATCTAATATTTTCTGGGTCTCATGAACAAATAAAGCGAGTTGGGTCCCACACGATCGCTGTTTCCGGAATCCATGTTGATTCCTACATAGTAGATTCTGGGTTTCCAAAAACGACATGATACTCGAGCAAAAAACATGTTCTAAAATTCTACAACAGATCGACGTCAGAGATATAGGTCTATAGTTTTGCGCATCTGCTCGACGACCCTTCTTGAAGACTGGGACTATCTGTGCTCTTTTCCAATCATTTGGAACCCTCCGTTCCTCTAGAGACTTGCGGTACACGGCTGTTAGAAGGGGGGCAAGTTCTTTCTCGTACTCTGTGTAGAATCGAATTGGTATCCCGTCAGGTCCAGTGGACTTTCCTCTATTGAGTGATTCCAGTTGCTTTTCTATTCCTTGGACACTTATTTCGATGTCAGCCATTTTTCCGTTTGTGCGAGGATTTAGAGAAGGAACTGCAGTGCGGTCTTCTTCTGTGAAACAGCTTTGGAAAAAGGTGTTTAGTATTTCAGCTTTACGCGTGTCATCCTCTGTTTCAATGCCATCATCATCCCTTAGTGTCTGGATATGCTGTTTCGAGCCACTTACTGATTTAACGTAAGACCAGAACTTCCTAGGATTTTCTGTCAAGTCGGTACATAGAATTTTACTTTCGAATTCACTGAACGCTTCACGCATAGCCCTCATTACGCTAACTTTGACATCGTTTAGCTTCTGTTTGTCTGAGAGGTTTTGGCTGCGTTTAAACTTGGAGTGGAGCTCTCTTTGCTTTCGCAGTAGTTTCCTAACTTTGTTGTTGTACCACGGTGGGTTTTTCCCGTCCCTCACAGTTTTACTCGGCACGTACCTGTCTAAAACGCATTTTACGATTGCCTTGAACTTTTTCCATAAACACTCAACATTCTCAGTGTCGGAACAGAAACTTTCGTTTTGATCTGTTAGGTAGTCTGAAATCTGCCTTCTATTACTCTTGCTAAACAGATAAACCTTCCTCCCTTTTTTTATGTTCCTATTAACTTCCATATTCAGGGATGCTGCAACGGCCTTATGATCACTCATTCCCTGTTCTGTACATACAGAGTCGAAAAGTTCGGGTCTGTTTGTTATCAGTAGGTCCAAGATGTTATCTCCACGAGTCGGTTCTCTGTTTAATTGCTCGAGGTAATTTTCGGATAGTGCACTCAGTATAATGTCACTCGATGCTCTGTCCCTACCACCCGTCCTAAACATCTGAGTGTCCCAGTCTATATCTGGTAAATTGAAATCTCCACCAAAGACTATAACATGCTGAGAAAATTTTTGTGAAATGTATTCCAAATTTTCTCTCAGTTGTTCTGCCACTAATGCTGCTGAGTCGGGAGGTCGGTAAAAGGAGCCAATTATTAACCTAGTTCGGTTGTTGAGTGTAACCTCCACCCATAATAATTCACAGGAACTATCCACTTCTACTTCACTACAGGATAAACTACTACTAACAGCGACGAACACTCCACCACCGGTTGCATGCAATCTATCCTTTCTAAACACCGTCTGTACCTTTGTAAAAATTTCGGCAGAATTTATCTCTGGCTTAAGCCAGCTTTCTGTACCTAGGGAAGACATCCATTTGCTAAAATACTCACCAGTTTCACTTAATGGGATACGGACTCAACGGATGGAAATTACTTTATTTTAGGAATCGATCAGCTACAGCTTTGAAACATTTTTAAAAAACTCATGATTTTGCATAATAGCTGTACCGTATGACACTTTATTTTTAAACTAGCTTTGGTTAAACAACACCAGTATATACAGGTATAACCATACCACATCCTTTTCCAATATGGGCTTGTGCTATGTCTCTAACGACTTCATCGTCGACTTCAAATCGAACCCTAATACTTTTTTTGGTGAAGTTTGAGCTGTAACGGTTTTGCAACACTACTGGGCACTAAAACTACTACACCCCGAAGATGACGTAGTACAGCCGCGAAATTTTACCGACAGGAAGACGCTGCTGTGATATGCAAATGATTAACTTTTCAGAGCATTCACACAAGGCTGGCGCCGTTGGCGACACCTACAACGTGCTGACATGAGGAAAGTTTCGAACCGATTTCTCATACACAAACAGCAGTTGACCGGCGTTGCCTGGTGAAATGGTTCAAATGGCTCTGAGCACTATGGGACTTAACATCTGTTTTCATCAGTCCCCTAGAATTTAGAACTACTTAAACCTAACTAACCTAAGGACATCACACACATCCATGCCCGTGGCAGGATTCGAACCTCCGACCGGAGCGGTCACGAGGTTCCAGACTGAAGCGCCTAGACCGCACGGCCACACCGGCCGGCTTGCCTGGTGAAATGTTGTTGTGATGCCTCGTGTAAAGATGAGAAATGCGTACCATCACGTTTCCGACCTTGATAAAGGTCGGATTGTAGCCTTTCGTGATTGCGGTTTATCGTATCACCACATTGCTGATCGCGTTGGTCGACATCCAATGACTGTGAGCAGAATATGGAATCGGTGGGTTCAGGAGGGTAATACAGAACGCCGTGCTGGATCCCAACGGCCTCGTATCACTAGCAGTTGAGATGACAGGCATCTTATCCGCATGGCTGTAACGGATCGTGCAGTCACGTCTCGATCCCTAAGTCAACAGATGGGGACGTTTGCAAGACAACAACCATCTACACGAACAGTTCGACGACGTTTGCAGCAGCATGGACTATCAGCTCGGAGACCATGGTTGCGGTTACCCTTGACGCTGCATCACAGACAGGAGCGCCTACGATGGTGTACTCAACGACGAACCTAGGTGCACGAATGGCAAAACGTCATGTTTTCGGATGAATCGAGGTTCTGTTTACAGGATCATGATGGTCGCATCCGTGTTTGGCGACATCGCGGTGAACGCACATTTGTCATCGCCATACTGGCGTATCACCCGGCATGATGGTATGGGGTGCCATTGGTTACACGTTTCGGTCACCTCTTATTCGCGTTGACGGCACTTTGAACAGTGGACGTTACATTTCGGATATGTTACGACCCTTGGCTCTACCCTTCATTCGATCCCTGCGAAACCCTACAATTCAGCAGCATAATGCACGACCGCATGTTGCAGGTCCTGTACGGGTCTTTCTGGATACAGAAAATGTTCGACTGCTGCCCTGTCCAGCAGATTCTCCATATCTCTCCCCAATTGAAAACGTCTGGTCAATGGTGGCCGAGCAACTGGCTCGTCACAATACGTCAGTCACTACTCTTGATGAACTGTAGTGTCGTGTTGATGCTGGATGGGCAGCTGTACCTGTACACGGCATCCAAGCTCTGTTTGACTCAATGCCCAGGCGCATCAAGGCCGTTATTACGGCGAGATGTGGTTGTTCTGGGTACTGATTTCTCAGGATCTAAACCCAAATTGCGTGAAATATATTTATCCAATGAATACACGTTTATCATCTGCATTTCTTGTAGGCGCTACAGTCTGTAACTGCGCGACCGCAACGGTCGGAGGTTCGAATCCTGCCTCGGGCATGGATGTGTGTTATGTCCTTAGTTTAGTTAGGTTTAAGTAGTTCTAAGTTCAAGAGGACTGATGACCTCAGATCTTAAGTCCCATAGTCCTTAGAGCCATTTGAACCATTTTTGAACAGACTGCTGCAACCTGTGCAAGTTGTGAGTCCCATTACTCTTTCTTCAGTGTTTGTGCTCGTACTCAGGAGCACTCAGAAGCTGCTTTCACATTTGTCGATTGTATGAAATTCAGTTACGTTGCCCTTTTCCGACACAGGAACATATAAGTATATCTTTGGAGCTTTCTTACTCACAGATGAAGTTTCCGTTGCTTGTTGGTGCTGCTGTTCCTGCCGAAGGAGGGAAATTCAAAAAGCCAAGATGGCTGATGACGGGGAATTTAGAGATTCTAGATGATGGGAAATTAAGAAACTTTTCAACAACTTAAAAAATCCAACACTGAGGAAAGTTATGCTTTTTAATTCCTCACCCTCCATACCCCTCCCTGCCTCTTCCCTCTCACCACCACTGTCATCATATCACATTCCAGTCCCTTACAGTCCATTAAAACGAAACAGCCGATGACAATATATCCCCAGAGCCACGATCTCGACTGTGCTCTAAAGTATTCGAGTTGTTACCTGAAACTGCCAGGATGTAGAATAACGGTCTGAAATATATGTTTTTGTATACGTTACTTTAAAAGTTATTTTAAAAAATTTTATTTGTCTATATCACAATGGCTGAGAATAATTAGATATCTAGATTCAGTTCTGAAAAGAAGAAGCAAAAACAAACATTTTTCAGCTCTGAAGATGGTCGATTTTTCAACCGAAATTAATTATCTAGTTATTGTTTCCTAGTTTCAGTCCAAACAATTGTAAAATAATTGTATACAGGGTGGTCCATTGATCGTGACCGGTCCAAATATCTCACGAAATAAGCGTCAAATGAAGAAACTACAAAGTACGAAACTTGTCTAGCTTGAAAGGGGGAACCAGATGGCGCTATGGCGGATATCAACTGCGTTTTTTTTAAAATGGGAACCTCAATTTTTTATTACATATTCGTGTAATACATAAAGAAATATGAATGTTTTAGTTGGACCTCATTTTTCGCTTTCTGATAGATGGTGCTGTAATAGTCACAAACATATGGCTCACAATTTTAGACAGACAGTTGGTAACAGGTAGGTTTTTTTAAAATTAAAATACAGAACATGGGTGCGTCTGAACATTTTATTTCAGTTTTTCCAAGTTGATACATGTACCTTTGTGAACTTATCATTTCTGAGAACGCATGCTGTTACGGCGTGAATACCTGTAAACACCACATTAACGCAATAAATACTGAAAATGATGTCCGTCAACCTCAATGCATTTGGCAATACGTGTAACGACATTCCTCTCAACAGCGAGTAGTTCGCCTTCCGTAATGTTCGAACATGCATTGAAAATGCGCTGACGCATGTTGTCAGGCGTTGTCGGTGGATCACGATAGCAAATATCCTCCAACTTTCCCCACAGAAGTAAATCCGTGGACGTTAGATCCGGTGAACGGGCAGGCCATGGTATGGTGCTTCGACGACCAATCCACCTGTCATGAAATATGCTATTCAATACCGCTTCAACCTCACGCGAGGTATGTGCCGGACATCCATCATGTTGGAAGTACATCGCCATTCTGTCATGCAGTGAAGCATCTTGTAGTAACATCGGTAGAACATTACGTAGGAAATCAGAGTACATTGCACCATTTAGACTGCCATCGATAAAATGAGGGCCAATTATCCTTCCTCCCATAATGCCGCACCGTACATTAACCCGCCAAGGTCGATGATGTTCCACTTGTCGCATCCATCGTGGATTTTCCGTTGCCCAATAGTGTCGGGAGGACGACGATTCAATCCCGCGTCCGGCCATCCTTACGTAGGTTTTCCGTGATTTTCCTAAATCGCTCCAGGCAAATGCCGGGATGGTTCCTCTCAAAGGGCACGGCCGACTTCCTTCCCCGTCCTTCCCTAATCCGATGAGACCGATGACCTCGCTGTCTCGTCTCCTTCCCAAAAACAACCCAACCCCAACCCCAATAGTGCATATTATGCCGGTTTACGTTACCGCTGTTGGTGAATGACACTTCGTAGCTGAATAGAACGCGTGCAAAAAATCTGTCAGCGTCCCGTAAAATCTCTTGTGCCCAGTGGCAGAACTGTACACGACGTTCAAAGTCGTCGCCATGCAATTCCTGGTGCATATAAGTATGGTACGGGTGCAATCGATGTTGATGTAGCATTCTCAACACTGACGTTTATTGAGATTCCCGATTCTCGCGCAGTTTGTCTGCTACTGATGTGCGAATTAGCCGCGACAGCAGCTAAAACACCTATTTGGGCATCATCATTTGTTGCAAGTCGTGGTTGACGTTTCACATGTGGCTGAACGCTTCCTGTTTCCTTAAATAACGTAACTATCCGGAGAACGGTCCAGACACTTGGATGATGTCGTACAGGATACCGAGCAGCATACATAGCACACGCCCGTTGGGCATTTTGATCACAATAGCCATACACCAACACGATATCGCCCTTTTCCGCAATTCGTAAACGGTTAATTTTAACACGGGTAATGTATCACGAAGAAAATACCGTCCACACTGGCGGAATGTTGCGTGATACCACGTACTTATACGTTTGTGACTATTACAGCGCCATCTGTCACAAATCAAAAAAAGTGGTCCAACTAAAACATTCATATTTATTTACGTACTACACGAATATGTAATGAAAATGGGGGTTCCTATTAAAAAAAAAACGCAGTTGATATCCGTTTGACCTATGGCAGCGCCATCTAGCCAGCCAACCCTAGCGCTATGTTGTTTCCCCCCTCAAGCTAGACGAGTTTCGTTCTTCGTAGTTTTTTCGTTGGCGCTTATTTCGTGTGATATTTGGCCCGGTCACTATCAATGGACCACCCTGTATAAAGAAGAGTATTCGCATGATCTGAATTTTTTGTGCCAGGTCCTAAATAAAACACACCCACACACACACACACACACACACACACACATTATTCATGGAAAACAGTTCAAGGGTGTTGGAATTATCTGAGGATATTGTATTCATTGGACAGAGCATCTTTCCAAATTCCAGTTCGTTACAAACGCCGAGGCATATTTCGAGAAGGCAAAAATAGGAGGTAGTCACAGCATGTAGAAGAATCATCAGCTCCATATCCTCCTATCGTATCAGTTGTGCCTGCAGATAGGCAACCCAATGTACAGATTCCTAAAGATGGCTGTGTTGCGCCTTCACGCATTGGCCAGTTCAATAAATAGCATGCACACATTGACGTTTGTCATGTCAGAAACAGCGCTTGTATTGAGTACCTGTAATGTTAGTCAAAACTTGGATAGATACTCTATCCACTTACATGCGTCTATTTTCTTTATGTCTTCTAGTTTTCATGCAATCGTTCTTTGAAACCCCAAGTGTATTTATGAATAACACTGTTTCTATCAGCATGACGATGGATCAAATAATTTTAACTGCATCTTGTTGATTGAACTAAGGGAAAAATTTGTCAAACAAAGTAGTTAAATTATATCTACTGTGCATGTTTTGTGATATAATTGCTTAATGTAACAAATGAGAAACTTTAATGTCTACAGATAGTTCATAGACGCTGTCTGTTTCACCAATTATATTAATCCAATTTCTTAGAATGTTTCTTGGATTCTTCATCAAGAATACATGACGAAATAAATCGGAATATATATATATATATATATATATATATATATATATATATATATATATATATATATATATATATATATATATATATATATATATATAATTAACGTAACGTAATGAAACTTCAGGAATACATTTATCTAGGTAAGATATTTAAATGATTAACATTGCAAGATCACAGATTAAAGTTAGCGTAAGCCATTGTAAATGTGAACTGCTGGTACATCAATAACCGGTATAACCGCCAGAATGGTAAATGCATGGATGCAAACGTGCATACATTGTGTCATACAGGTGCCGGATATCGGTTTGTGATATGGCGTTCCATGATTGTTGCATTTGGTCTGTCATTACAGGGACGGTTATTGCTAGTTGTGGATGACACGAGTTATCGTCCGATGATGTCCCATATGTTCTCGATTAGAGATAGATCTGGTGATCGAGCAGGACAAGACAACATGTAGACTGTAGAGCATAGGTATTGGGTTACAACAGCGGTATGTGGGCGAGCATTATCCAGTTGGAAAACATTCCCTGGAATGCTGTCCATGAATGATAGCATATGAGGTCGAAACACCAGACTGACGACAAGTTTTCTAGTGAGGGTGCATGGGATAACTAGGATGGTGTTGACCCTTATTTCTTTCATAAATTGGATTACGTTTCGATGGACTAGAGGGCCAAATTTGTCACTAACTTCTGACAAACAAACGAAAACTATAGGTAGCAGTTTTTTGGAAGGGGTTAATCCGTATCAATTGTGATGATAAAATCTATTTAATAAAACTTGAGATATTTATTTCTTTTCCCATTGGTTCCATTGCATTTCAAGACGAGTTCCACGACAGTAAAAGGGAAAGAAAACATAAGATTGGATTTAAAAACGGGGAGCAAAATTTCAAAACTATGCGCTTCGCCACTGTTTAGTTCTTGTACCCTGATGAAAGCGCGTTGACCATTATTTTCTCGGAAGCTATTGCATTTTAGTATCTAAGCCAAAATAAGGGACCTTTATTTTCATCCTTCTATCACCCTGCCAAGTTTCGACCGAATTAGAGAGCGCCATTTGGTGGGTTCCCCGTGTAGGATAAGAAAAGAACCAGTACAGGGAGATGTTTCTCTGAATTTGTAGAATAAGTTAGGTCACCTAAGACCACTGCAGCATGACTTGTCTCTGTTTGCTATATCATAGAAGCCACAATATATGATGAGCTGCCTTTCTATTCGTTTATTCGTAATAATAGTATATTATGACATTCGGTAAAATGGAAAGTCTGTTCTGTATACACCAACATGATTTCCGCAATCAACGATTTTGTGAGACCCAGACTGCTCTGGTTATTGTCGAGAACCAGAAGGCAGTAGATAACGGGGCCCAGGGTCATGATGTGTTCCTTGATTCACGGAAGGCATTCGATGCGTTACCACACCGTTGCCTGACAAACAAAATACCTACATACGGAATATCAGATCAGCTTTGTGATTAAATTGAAGAGCTTCTGGCAAACAGATCTCTGCATGCCATTCTTATCGGAGAGAAATTTTCAAATGTGAAACCATAAGAAAGTGTTACAGGACTATTATTGTAAAAGATATATATATGACCTAGCAAATAACGCCCGAAGGTACATGGGCTTGTTTGCTGTTGATGATGATGATGATGATGATGATGATGTTGTATACGTGAAGTGACAACGCTTGAAGATTGTAACGAAGTGCAGGCACACCAGCAGCGAATCGACTCTCGGTGCAGGGTTGGGAGCTGATCCTCAACAGTAACTAATGTAACGTATGATACATAAAAAGATACGTTATTGTTTGAATAGACAATTGACAAACACACAGAAGGAGCAATCAAAGCCATTAAATATCTGAGAAAATGCATACATAGCGATTTAAAGTGGAAGGACCACCTAAAGCTTATAGAAGAAAAGGCAGGTGGCAGACTGCAATTGACTGGAAGAATCCGTAAGATGTGTAGTAGTCCTCCCGCGAAGGAGGTTGACCGGCCAGAGTGGCCGAGCGGTTCTAGGCGCTACAGTCTGGAACCGCACGACTGATACGGTCGCATGTTCGAATCCTGCCTCGGGCATGGATGTGTATGATGTACTTATGTTAGTTAGGTTTAAGTAGTTCTAAGTTCTAGGGGACTGATGACCTCAGAAGTTAAGTCCCATAGTGCTCAGAGACATTTGAACCATTTTTGAAGGAGGTTGCTTGCTAAACCCTCGTTCAACCGATACTTGGGTACTTTTCGGCAGTCTTGAACCCCTACCAGATATGACTGATAGAGGAAATAGAGGAGACCCAAAGAAGAGTAGCGCGATTCGTCAAAGGTTCTTTTAGTAAGGGCGAAAGCGTTAGGGAGATGCTCACCTAACTACCGTGGCAGACGCTACAAGAGAGGCATCGTGCATCACAATGGGATTCACTTTTAAAATTATGAGAGCGTACGTTCTTGTAAGATTAGAAGATGTAACACATATAGTGTTTCCTTCTACGTATATTTCGCGAGAAGACCATTAAAGCTAGAGTCGAAAGAGTCCAGTTCGCACCGATGCTTACCAACAAGAACTGATTGTGGTACACAGTTTTCTTGCTTAGTATAAATGTAGATGTATAAACATCTTGTTATGGTGATCTCACTAAAAGAAAACACTTGACTAGGAGAAATTACTACGATGATTAAATGAAACGTGTCGTAGGATCCACTATCAAGTTCGAAAAAAAATATTGATCATGAAATATGTCTCACGAACTCTGGATGAAGAGGTCGCTACAGAACAGTTTACTGCTATTTGTACAACAGGGAATGAAATACACGATGGGGCAAATAAAAGGGGCCGAGAGGAGTAGATACAATTGGACGGAGGACCTACAGTTACTTCCAACAGGATGGAGCAACAGCTCATGGTGCCTGCCGAACATTAGGTCACATCTATACAATCTTCACGCCTGAAAGAGTTCTTAGCAGAGGTCCGTCTGCTCGCGGCCCTAGCTGATCACCCAAGTCTCCTGCTCTGTCAGTGTGCGAATAGTCTGTGTGGGGAGCCCTCAAGTCTAAGATGTATCGCAACAAACCGCATAATTTTCAAGAGCTGCAGCTGAACATTTCGGATGACATTTCAACAGTCTAGCTTCGAGCCACCTTCAGCAACTTTCTGATCAAGGCACAAAATGGTGGTCACTTTCAACATCTGCTATAGATAGCTTAGTATTGTATTTCCTTTCTTCTGCTGCGTTTCTTTGTACCCTGGAACTCTGTTCTCCGGGCCCTATTATTTGCCGCATTCTGTATGCGGTCACTGCAGGCTGTTTCTCTGTCCTGTGTTTAACAAGTAAATGCAACAGGACCTTAGCCACAATTTAATACTATCGATGAAATATCTTGTGAAGGATCTTTCGATTACAAATCCACCGTCGGTTTTCTGTATGCTCGACGTTTGAATGGTTACGCAACACAAGAGTTGATGGGCGCTGCATTTCTCTGTTGATCTCTACGGCCATAACACTACACATTGAAACTCTTATTAAGTGGTAATGAGAACCATGATTGCGTCACATACTTATCCAGGTATATTGATTTCAGTTACATCTCTGATCAGAACTTTCGGTGTGTTTGAATGGTGAGCGCTTCGATTACCGTTTGTGATAATACCTTCACGGTTCACGGAGACTTCCAAATCACACTTCCGCGTAACACTAATCATGTTTGCAATGTTCATCAAATAAGCTTGCAAGCATCAGCTCTCTAATACCGTTCCTTCCTCAACCAAGCGGAGTGATTTGATTATGTAGTTACATGTGTAACCCGAACCGCACCCATCAAATTTCGAAGGTTGTTCAGTGGTATTTTTTTTTAGTATTTGGCATAAGGAACCCGTGACCTGGAGTGGCTTCTCATCGAATAGTAATGTAGTTATCATTTATTCGGTTTGCTACCTAGTTACCACTGTTTCTGGGAAAATATCTTCAAAATAGTGAAAAAGCTCGTAATGTGCAATTAGAACAACATAAAAAACACGCAGTAATGCAAGAAATCTCAGAGGGAAAAGGAGTGTGCTACGAATGTCGTAGCTGCGGGGACAGCTGCGTATAATGTAGTTGTGCTGCTCTTCCATTACTGTCAGTGAACGCATACACGAGGTAGGTATCGGAAACCTCTTCATCGGTAAACCTATCCACGTTACATCTGTGTATCACTGCCAACGTGCAACTAACAGTGCCGGAAGAGCTAACAGGAGACAAAACCGAGCAGCACTCAATGCAAGCTTGAGGGCAAAAGAGTAAAGTGTGCATTACTGTTGTCAATAGCAATTACCCTGGACAAATGGGTTAAATTTGTTTCCAGACAAGACACGCTGCTCATACTGTCGACATTTGAACTTCTGTGAGATACTTTTTGTGCTGTATAGATACAAAGATAAACAGTGGTAGGAAATAAAACGAATTACAAGTACTCTGAAACGAGCGACCGGGACTAAAGGGCCATTATACCAAACTGCTCAGCAAGTATCCGTGAACAAACTCATAAATTTTTTTCTGTCGGTTTCACGGGCTGCCATTAATTAATGTACGATTTGCATCTGTACCTACAGCATACTCTGGGAATCACTGAAAATTGTGTAGGAGTGTTTCTCGTTGCACCATACGGTAACGATCCGTCCGGTTCTGTTCACAGATCGAGTGTGGGGAAAATATTTGCTAAGACGAATCTGTGCTGGTATTAATAAACTAGTTTTATCTTGAGATCTCAGTGCACTGAAGAGCGTTCGTAGAAAATCGCTCGTTAGAAGAATGATCAAAGTCAAAGCGGTCAAGGATAAGTGTTCTACATTCCCGTTCTGCCATGCCACCCACCAGAGCAAGGCCATGCAACACCCCCAGATATTCCAGGAGTTAAATCATCTGTCTTTCGTTTCATTATCAGCATATTTTGTTTCACAAGTTACATATTAGTATTTTTATTTAAGTTCTTGTCATATAAATAGCAATCTATTTTCCGTTCAGTATGTGACAGGAATACGTAAACTAAAGTCTTCTACCACCTAATTCAACTAATTCCCCATAAACTATTTACGATCTCATCCAATAATGTCATAATTAATTACGTGGTTTTAAGTAATCTGTAGAACTTGGTATTATATACAGACGGATGGAGCGCCTGGTATATGTCTACCTGAATGAAGAGGAGACATGTTGGAAGTCGAGAAACATCACTAACCAGGTGACTTATCTTAAACGTAGTTTTGACATTCTGTAATCTATCTTCTATGTCATTAGTAGACGCGCGGCTAGAGGCGCCATGTCACGGACTGCGCGGTTCCTCCCACCTAGGGCATGAGTGTGTGTGTTGTTCTTAGCATAAGTTAGTTTAAGTAGTGTTAAGTCTAGGGACAGATGACCTCAGCAGCTTGGTCCAAGGAATTCACATATACTTTACATTTTGTGTCATTAGTAGAACCAGTGAAAGCCTTTTTATAATGTTGGCTGCGATACAATCTTTGGAACTCTAAAGGTAGCAGGGACAAGGCAATGATAGTGAAAGACTATCTATAACTTGCACAGAAAAGAGACTACAGTAATAAGAGCCGGAGGACCTAAAAGGGAAGCAGTCGTTTAGAAATGAATGACACAGGTTTATAGCCTATGCCCGACATTATTCGTCTGCACTAAAAGAATCAAGGAAAAATTTGAAATGGAATTATAGTTGAGAGAAAAGAAATATGATCTTTTAGATATGTCGATGACACTATAGTTCTGTCAAAGGAAGGAAGATCAGTTGAACGGATCAGTGTCATAAAATGAGGTTGTAGGATAAACATCAATAAAAGTAATGTTATGAAATATAGTCGAATTAAACTAAGTGAAGATGAGGCAACTGGAACAGGAAATGACACACTAATGTATAGATGAGTTTTGGTACTTGAGAAGGAAAATAACCGATGACAGCAAAAGTAGAGGACATAAGGTTCCGAAATGTGGTGTTAAAGAAGAATGCTGATGATTAAGTGAGTAGATCGAGTGAATAATGAAGAAATACTGAATCAGAGTGAGAAGGGAATTGCTTTGTGACACAACTTGACAGAGAGAAGGGATAGGTTAATAGGACACATCATGAGCCATCAACCAATAGTTAATTTGGTAAATGCAGGAAGAGGGGGGGTGGGGAGTAACAATTCTAGAGGAAAACTAAAGCTTGACTGCAGTAAGAGAGTTCAAGTGGATATTGTTTGCAGTAGTTACTTGTACAAGGTTGATTAGAAAGCAGAGTTGGAACTAAAGATGCCAACAACAACAACAACGACAGCATAATGGTTGCTATCGGGAAGATGGTAGTTTATAATACTGCTCTTGTTTGGAACCGCACTCGTTTCTCACTTGCAATATTCATTTAAACAGAGTAGCTATAGCTGAATTGAACAGTCAGATAAATTAGTCTCGTCCCGTGATATTCTGTCTACATTTTATAGTAGACTCGCATGTCAGATCTAAATACCGAGAGCACCTCTGATATGTTTGGTCTCAACTCGCTAGTTATTATGAACCTTCATTTTTTAAAAGAAATAAATTTTATAGTGCAGAAAAATAGCACAGAAATTCTAATGCACTCACAAAGATTTCAAAATGTGGGTTATTTAATGTCAAATCTTCGTTCGCTTTGATAAACAAAAATGGTTCAAATGGCTCTGAGCACTATGGGACTTAACAGCTATGGTCATCAGTCCCCTAGAAATTAGAACTACTTAAACCGAACTAACCTAAGGACATCACACAACACCCAGTCATCACGAGGCAGAGAAAATCCCTGACCCCGCCGGGAATCGTACCCGGGAACACGGGCGCGGGAAGCGAGAACGCTACCGCACGACCACGAGCTGCGGACTGCTTTGATAAACCATTGAGGTCTGTGAAAACCACGACTTAAGGTAACTGAATGATACTCCCATTAACATTGTAAGTATAACTAGAAAGATATTGCTAAGAAATAGTCTAGGTGCAACGCTCATTCCTACTATAAACTGGTGGCTACGCCCTATGCATTTTATCAGGATACGTGGATCAATACTAAATCCCGCAGCAGAAAAAAATAACTAGATGCTCTGGTAAACCCGTCTGATAATGCACATTGCCGTTCCATGAGGTACGCGTTTTTTTTTTTTTCGTATGGGTAGTGATACGTTCGAGATATATTGGTCACCTGTTTACGTCCATACAGTCAAATGAAGTCGTGAAACAGTGATTAACTACCAGGATGAAATTTTCACTCTGCAGCGGAGTATGCGCTGGAAACATCCCCCAGGCTGTTACAAAGCCAAGTCTCCAATATATCTTTTCTTCTAGGAGTGCTAGTTCTGCAAGGTTCGCCGGCCGGTGTGGCCGAGCGGTTCTAGGCGCTTCAGTCTGGAACCGCGCGACAGCTACAGTCGCAGGTTCGAATCCTGCCTCGGGCATGGATGTGTGTGATGTCCTTAGGTTAGTTAGGTTTAAGTAGTTCTAAGTTCTAGAGGACTGATGACCTAAGATGTTAAGTCCCATAGTGCTCAGAGCCATCTGAACCATTTTTTCTGCAAGGTTCGCAGGAGAGCTTCTGTGAAGTTTGGAAGGTAGGAGACGAGGTACTGGCGGAATTGAAGCTTTGAGGACGGGTCGCGAGTCGTGCTTGGTTAGCTCAGATGGTAGGGCACTTGCCCGCGAAAGGCAAAGGTCCTGAATTCGAGTCTCGGTCCAGTACACAGTTTTAATCTGCCAGGAAGTTTCAGTGATTAACTAATTTTAGTAACCGCAGTAACCAACATTCTAAAGACATCAGAGTTGTGTTTCAGGTAAAAATACACTGAGGTGACAAAAGTCATGGGCTACCTCCTACACTACTGGCCATTAAAATTGCTACACCAAGAAGAAGAACAGATTATAAACGGGTATTCATTGGACAAAAATATTATACTAGAACTGACGTGATTACATTTTCACGCAATTTGGGTGCATAGATCCTCAGAAATCAGTACCCAGAACAACCACCTCTCGCCGTAATAACGGCCTTGATACGCCTGGGTATTGAGTCAAACAGAGCTTGGATGGCGTGTAAGTAGCTTCAACACGATACCACAGTTCATCAAGAGTAGTGACTGGCGTATTGTGACGAGCCAGTTGCTCGGCCACCATTGACCAGGCGTTTTCAGTTGGGGAGAGATATGGAGAATGTGCTGGACAGGGCAGCAGTCGAACATTTTCTGTATCCAGAAAGGCCCGTACAGGACGTGCAACATGCGGTCGTGCAGTATCCTGCTGCAATGTAGGGTTTCGCAGGGATCGAATGAAGGGTAGAGCCACGGGTCGTCACACATCTGAAATGTAACGTCCACAGTTCAAAGTGCCGTCAATGCGAACAAGAGGTGACCGAGACGTGTAACCAATGGCACCCCATACCATCACGCCGGGTGATACGCCAGTATGGCGATGACGAATACACGCTTCCAATGCGCGTACACTGCAATGTCGCCAAACACGGATGCGACCATCATGATGCTGTAAACAGAACCTGGATTCATCCGAAAAAATGACGTTTTGCCATTCGTGCACCTAGGTTCATCGTTCAGTACACCATCACAGGCGCTCCTGTCTGTGATACAGTTAACACTGCAGCCATGGTCTCCGAGCTCATGCTGCTGCAAACGTCGTCGAACTATTCGTGCAGATGGTTGTTGTCTTGCAAACTTCCCTATCTGTTGACTCAGGGATCGAGACGTGGCTGCACGATCCGTTGCAGCCATGCGGATAAGATGCCTGTCATCTCGATTGCTAGTGATAAGAGGCCGTTTGGATCCAGCACGACGTTCCGTATTACCCTCCTGAACCCACAGATTCCATATTCTGCTAACAGTCATTGGAACTCGACCAAAGTCGGAAATGTGATGGTACGCATTTCTCCTCCTTGCGCGAGGCATCACAACAACGTTTCGCCAGGCAACGCCGGTCAACTGCTGTTTGTGTATGAGAAATCGGTTGGAAACTTTCCTCATGTCAGCACATTGTAGGGGTCGCCACCGGCGCCACCCTTGTGTGAATGCTCTTAAAAGCTAATCATTTGCATATCACAGCACCTTCTTCCTGTCGGTTAAATTTCAACTCTGTAGCACGTCATCTTCGTGGTGTAGCAATTTTAATGGCCAGTAGTGTAATATATTCTCGGATCTCCTTTTGCCCTGCTTAGCGCAGCAACTCGACATGGTATGGATTCAACAAGTCTTTGGAAGTACCGTGCAGATATATTGATCTATGCTGCCTCTATAACTGTCCATAATAACGAAATGGTTGCCTGTGCAGGATTTTGTGCACGAACAGATATCTCGATTACGTCCAACAAATGTTCTATGGAATTCATGTTGGGTGATCTGGGTGGCCAGATCATTCGCACGAATTGTCCAGAAGGTTCCTCAAACTAATCGTCAACATGTTGTGGCCCGGTCACATGGCGCATTGTCATCCATAAAATTTGCGTCCTTGTTTGCGAACATGAGGTCCATGAATGGCTGCAAATGGTCTTCGTGTAGACGAACATAATCATCAACAGTGACTAATCGGTTTAATTGGACCAAAGGACCCATTCCATTTTGTGTAAATACAGCCCACACTATTATGGGGTCACCACCAGCTTGCACAGTGCTTTGGACCATGACTTGGTGGGGTCTGCGCCGCACTTGAACCCTACCGTCGTGTCTTAAGAACTGAAATCGGGTCTTATGTGAGCAGGTCACGGTTTTACAGTCGTCTAGGGTTCAATCAATGTAGTAAAGAACCCAGGAGAGGTGCTGCAGGCGATGTCGGCTGTCTGCTGCCATAACCGATTAACACCACATTTCGCCGCACTGTCCTAACGGATAAGCTCATCGTACGTCCCTCATTGTTGTCTTCGGCTATTTCCCGCAGTGTTGCTTGTCTGTTAGCACTGACAACTCAATACAAACGCCGCTGTTCTCAGTCGTTAAGTGAAGGTCAACGGTCACTGAGTTTTCCGTGGTGAAAGATAATATTCTCGGTACACACTTGACAATGTGGATACCAGAATCATGAATTACGTAACGATTTCCGAAATGAAGTGACCTATGCGTCTAGCTGTAACAAGCATTTCGGGTACAAAGTCTGTTAATTCCTGTCGTGTGGCCATAATCACTTTGGAAACCTTGTCACATGAATCACCTCAGTATAAATGACAGCTCTGCCAATGCACTGCCCTTCTATACGATTCGTTATTATGTATACTAAGGTCCATTTGCTAATGTTTTCTGTATCAAACTTAAGTTGTCGAATCGTTAGTTTTCTTCTTCTTCCTGACCTTATCCCATATCTTCACCACCATATTAGTCTGGATTTGGCAATGTGCATGATAGAGGGTGGCCCAATGTCCTGCCTGCCGCCACGCGTCGAAATTTGTGTATTCCGTCTGTCTGCGTCTACTGTTACCTCATGTAAAAGAGTGAGAACATTTCCAAAATATTTATGAATCGTGACTTAGATACCAGCCCGGTATTCACGAAGTGTTATGTGGGACACCACCTAAAAACCGTATCCAGGCTACCGGCACAGAAGCCCTTGTCGTTAACACGCCGGGCGGATTCGATGTGGGGCCAGCACCTCTCACCGAATTGCGGCAGCGGTCTACTACTCCATCACTTCTTACCTGGGGTCCTACACATTCTGAAACCTTTCCAGATCTGTCTCTGACTCTGCTGTAAGTGAAGGACATTGGAGGATAGCTATTTGAGTTGCAGGTGTCAATGTAGGGTAAGATAAAAACAGTGGCTTATACTACTCTGCGAAGTTTTATTATAGTGAAGAAAGCTAACAGTTATAATAAATAGTCATTATCAATAGTATACCTCATGTAAGCCGATTAAGTTACTTTTCCCAATTCATACTGCATCCTGTGTTAGGACAAGAGAGAAAGAAGAGAACTACGAGACGGCAAGCACTGAGAGTATAATGGATGTTACAATATACATGACCCATATGAACACACAATCTGTCGCGTTTACTCAACAGAATTAAAAATTTACAGAGATGCCGGCGTGGTTTAAACAGTTAATTAAGAATAAAACTTAAACTTGTGTATAAGAGAAGTGAAATGAAATCAATGTAACATTAAGGCTGGGGTCCTACAAGTGAACGAGAGGCAGGGTCCTGCAGCCGTGCAGACTGCTGTGGAACAGAATGCGGAGAGCAAATATCAGCTCATCTCATACTGATGAGTGCTTCGTTAATAACTCATAGATTTTTAATATCATCTATAAAATAATACTTTATGAAATTAATATTATGGATGTATGATGCATGTGTCAAAATGGGTAGGAGCGGCTATATCAAGAAATTTTGTTTTATTGTTTTTAAACTGAGCGATTTAAGAAAATCTGAAACACTGATTCACGCACTGAGCGAGAGCAGATCAAAGTGGCGTTTTGTAGTAGAACACTAGAACATACTGGAAATGAAATAACTCTCTTGCAGTCTGCAGAAATATCAGTTTCTGTGCTGAAAAATAACTAGTTTTTCTGTAACTCAAGAAGAATCAGACTACAAGTAATCCTGAACTCATTATGCGATACTTAACTCTGTACAGTTTAAAATTTCAAAGTTCTCCTGATAACACTTTGCAACTCTTTTCAAACAGGACAGGCTTACTCAACACAACATGTTGAACCAAGTCCTTCACGATACTAGAGAACAGTTCTTCACACTGTGTCTAAGTTATACCACTTAGTAAATGTCGATGAAATCATCGAGCATCGTGATCAGCTTGTAAGCTGAAGAATGTCATCACAAAAAGTAACTGAGCTGAATAGTTATCATGAAAACCATCAACAGTTAACATACTACAAATGTGTATAGGTTGCCACTCGTTGTTATTGAGGTAGCAGGTACACTTAGAAAAAAAAGTAGCCCGAGGAAGTAATTAGATTTCCCAGGAAATTCACAACAGAAACTCACAAACTTCTCAGCTGACTATGGAAGGAGCTAATATGATACAATTACAAAACTGAATAGGAGTTCTGTGTGTAATAAGATCACCCAGAAATTGCAGAGGATACTGCAAACATAAAACTATTTACATACTAAACCGCATTAACAAAGTGCAAAACCACAGTCTTCTGTCATTAAGGGAGGAAGCATCTAAATCGGTTAGATAAATAATTGACACACGCCGTATAGAAGCTTGTCAAAAATAAAAATATGCAGACCTCTGGTGCCACAAGCAACATCACTCAGGTGAAATTATCGAAAAGTCTAGTTGAGGAATTGAACTGCCTGCACACAGATGGCAGACTCTAGCTCCCGTAACGTAATAGTTGGAATTAAGACTAACATAGCAACTCTGAGAACATCGGTACCACATATGGCAGAATGCTAGGTTTAATAGGCAATGGCTGACTAGCTCAAAAAATGTTCAAATGTGTGTGAAATCTTATGGGACTTAACTGTAAGGTCATCAGTCCCTTCTTAACCTAAATTATCCTAAGGACAAACACACACACCCATGCCCGAGGGAGGACTCGAACCTCCGCCGGGACCAGCCGTACAGTCCATGACTGCATCGCCTTAGACCGCTTTTTTCTTCTTTATTTTATTTTATTTTATTTATTTATTTATTTTGATTTTATAGAAAGTCGTCGTGCGACTTGTAGTTAAAGATCAGTTCTTACAGGAGCGGATGAAGTGTCTCCGCCTACAGCAGGCCAGCTCGTCCAAACGTGTCTTCTCATTGCGTAGGCGTGGGTTCTGGGTAGCAGATCTATTCAGTTCGGTTCGGTTAATACAGTTTTCAGCTTCTCAGAGCTTGGAGGTTCCAGCTACGAGGTGGGTCATCGAAGGTGCTCCGTAAGAAATTGGAAAATATTGCTTGTAGCGTGGGTTACGGATCAGGACGCAGTGTCGTTCGTTGAGGTAAGTCCAATATCCTAGCGTAGACTTGTGACCAGAAGTAAAAAGATAGCGGATCGTGTGGCCACAGATCCAATTCACAGGGTGAGTTTTGGCAGAGGGATAGAAAGCCTTATCGGGGTACAAAAGCATGTGGACGTCGATCTGAGCTGGTGTCTGTCGAGTAAGAAAAGCCAAAATTCGCCGCGCAAGTGTCCAGACATCGAACGCTGTGCCACAGTGGAACCGGTGGACATCCGTGTCAACCACTCCACAGTGGGTGCAGAGGGATGAATCGGCGAGATGGATGCTGTGTAGACGACCTCGGTTAACTTGTTTGCCATTCACGGTGATGTACCACGCTGATTGAACGTCTCATTCGAGAAAACGCGCATGGATCGCCTTCTATATGTGTCGCCACACGTATTGTGGATACTTACGTTCGATGGGGTTGGACGGGCGGCACTGTTGTAACAATTCGGAGACTGTTTTCGTGAGGTACAAACGTGTAAGTGGTAAGGACAGGTAGACATAGCTGAACCCCAGGAAAAATCGTTGGATGTAATAAAAGGGGGTTGGAATGGTCAATACCAATACTGGGGCGGACAAGGAGGCCGGCGCAAAGGTGTGAAACAGGAGGCTAGTAAGGCTCTGCGGGCAACGATGCCAAAGTTTTAGTTGTGGGCTGACGTAAAGTGCCTTGACACGAGTCGGCACGTGGATGAGTCCCACCTCGCCACGATCTCGTGGCAGTGCAAGGGATTCATACTGCACCTTGAATAACATCCCCGAGCTGACGAAGGAGCCGAAAGCCATCAACAGTCGTCGGGCCGGGAGATTTGGGACTGGTAGTACTTGAGCCACATGTGGTATACGGGAAGCATGATGCATGTTCACGTATTGTGCGCGTTGGATAACGCCGAGAGCTCGTAGCCGGTGATCTGCCAGATTTTCTCTGATTGTCTGTAGCAAGCGTCTACCATTGATAGTCGCTGAGCGGCGCAGATCTGCTGCGAAATCAAGTCCAAGACATCGTATGGTGGCGGCGACACTAAGGGGGGCAACGCATCTCTTCGGCAAGCCCTCACCAATGAGCAGGACCTTGGATTTTGACACTTGAGGCAGCTCCCCGACGCTTCGCCGTAAGTCGCCACCCATGTCAGTGCCGCTCGTACTTCATCTTCACTGCGCAGATATAGTACTATGTCGTCTGCGTAGGCTGTACAACAAAAACGGTGGCCGTGCACAGCCATACCTTCCAAACGTTGGCGCATGCCCTGGAGCAGGGGTTCCAAGGCGAAAGCATACAAAATCGTGGAAAAAGGGGAGCCTTGTCGTACAGATCGTGCCATGACCAGGGGCGGTGTGAGGCGACCATTGTACATGATTTTAGAGGTTGCACTACTCAACAGGCTCATGACCACTGTGACAATACCGCCAGGAAATCCCATATGCTCAAGAACTGTCCGTAAATAGAAGTGGTCAACACGGTCGAAAGCCTGGCTAAAGTCCAGTGAAGCCAAGGTGCCAGGGAGACGTTGATAATGCGCCAATGCTATCATGTCTCTGTAACGGCAAAGGGCCGTACGGATGTTGTTGTCACCTCCTAGGGAAGTCTGGTCGCAGGATGTGATGTAACGTGCGACCTTCTTGAGTCGCGATGCCAATAGCCGTGTGAATATTTTCATGTCGCTGTTGAGCAAAGTAATTGGTCGATAGTCCTGGACCCTCGATAACCCGTGCGGTTTATGCACGGGGACAATAATGCCATCTAGAAAGGCGCTCGGGACCACTGTCATCGGTGACATCAGCTCTTGTGCGATTGCCGTCCACGTGGAAGCCAACAAATAGTGAAAACTTCTATAAAATTCGATGGGTATACCGTCAGGTCCAGGAGATCTGTTATTGGTACCCACCTTGATAGCATCTACCACTTCATCTGTGGTTACGTCGTCTTGGAGGTCATGCACTGCATCCTCAGGAAGAGTGTTCGTAATAAGCTGAGCGACTTCTGTGACCAGTGCTGCAGAATGCGGTACGGCTGCGTAGAGCCCGGCAAAATGAGCATGGAGAGCACGACCGATGCTTTGTTGGGTGTCGTGCCGGCGCGCTTCCACATCAGTGAGTACTTGGATCAAAGCTCGTCGTCGTTGTTGTCGTTCCTGAAGGAGGTGGTACATCGACGGACGTTCTTGAGGGATACAATTAGAAGCACGAGAACGGACTACGGTTCCTTCCAAGTAACGCCGCATGATCAAGGAGATCTGCGCCTTCGTGCGATGGACCATCGACCGCCGGGCTGGCGAGATAGGCATCGTCGCACAATCACGTAGTATGGTGTAGTAGAAGTGCAGGGTATTAGTTTTCCACGCCTTAAATTCCTTCCCATAACTCATCAATGTCTTCCTGAGGGTCGGTTTTGCACAGGAGAGCAACCATGATAAGGTGGAGTCATAGGCTTCTCGACGATGGCGGCAGCGTGCCCACGCTTCTTCGACCATACGGCGACAGTCTGAGGAGGTCAGGTGAGCGACATTGAGTTTCCACAGACCACGACTATGCCACACTCGCTGTCGGGCGAGAGTGACGTCACAGAGGTACGCATCATGGTCTTAAAAAGCCAAGGGCCAGACTTCCGCATGACGTGTGCCATCAGCAAGGGAGCGGGTAACGTAGATGCGATCTGTGCGGCTTGACGAGTGAGAGGTGTAGAATGTATAGCCCGGTTGAATTCCGTGGAGCTTCTCCCAAGTGTCAACAAGTCGTAGACGGTCGATGATCACTGAGAGAGATGCACAAGGTGAATGTCGCTGGAGTTGGTCCGCGGGCTCTTGTGTAGAGTTAAAATCCCCACCGAGTACCAAATCGTCTTGCGGACCTGTGAAGAGGGGTGTGACGCTTTCGGCAAAAAAAGTTTGTCGGTCATGACGGCGGCCAGTTCCGGACGGAGCGTAGACATTAATAATACGCACGCCGAACAGTGTGAGGGCCACACCTCGCGCAGTGGGGAGGTAGATGACGTCCTCTGCAGAGAGTCCGTCGCGTAGCAGGATGGCGACGCCGCTACCGGTGTCGGATGCGGGGGAAACATGGGCGCTGTATCCGTTGGGAACTAGGAAGTCAGCCACAAACACCTCTTGTAAGAGTGCTATATCAACACCCGCAGAGTAAATAATGTCTCGGAACATGGCCAGTTTGTGGGGGGCACGAATGGTGGCAAGATTCATCGTGGCGATACGATATTGCTGTGTACGGCCATCCTCAGTATTTGCCGAACGTGCGGTAGAAGTAGCCGGTAGGTGGTGACCCGCCGGTGGTGCCGCGGTGGTGATAATTACTGGCGGGGCGCCAGCCCCACTGTCGCCGTGATGGACTCCTGTGCAGATACGCTGGCAGTCTGTTCCACTTCTCCTTCAACGTCATCGGCCCAGGAAGCCGACGACGTGGACATGAGACGGTCACGTACTTCTGGAACGGGTGTTGTGGATTCCGCATCATGAGTGGCAGGGGGACCGCCGTCATCATTCGTTGACAACGGCGAGGACACGTCTTTGGCTGGGAGAGGAGGCGTCATAGGAGGGGCGCCTGTTGCTGCCACATCGCGTGACTGGACGCAATGTGGATCACCGTCAGACATCAGGTCGACATCTCGCGGGGCCGTCTGAGAAAGGGCGTCATCGGAAGGCGTTCGTCTTCGTTTCCTGTGTTTGCGAGGCGACCGCTGTTTTCTGATGTGGCCTTCTGAATCAGAATGTGGTCGCCCGTCATCTGACGCCGAACCTGTCTGGACGAAGGCAGACGTCGGCACGATACCGAGGTCAACGTCCATGGTTCCAACAGGAACATCGGTTTCGGTCTGCAAACCGGACGGTCCTGAAGCGAGCACTGGAGGCGGCGCCGTGCTTGTGTCGTCGGCGCGTTTTTCTGCGGCGGGTGGCGTTGACAATGCTGCTGGCGCAATCGGGAGTGGCACGACGGGGTCCTGTGCAATCTTGGCGTAGGTGATGGCTAAGGACGTGACCGTCGAAGCCAGGGTCTCTTCACGTAACGTCGTCTGTATTAAACGGCGGTGTAAGGATTAGGAACGTACATGTCCCTCCTGGCCACATCCTGCGCACGTTCGTGGTTGTCCATCGTACATGACGATGGCCCTCACACCGCCAATCAGCAGGTACGATGGGACATGTTTCGTCAGCTCAATTTTTATTTGCCGGTCGCCATTTAGTAAGGGGTAGGTGGTAAATGTTTGCCACTTCTCCGCGACGTGACCCAAGACGGTGCCATATGGTTGGAAAGCGGCAATGACCACATCCTGGGGCACTTCGAACGGGAGGTCAAACACCCGCAATGTCCGGAGACCGAATCCAGAATGGGCGACTGTCACAGCACCCATGTGTCCATCAGAGTGTTTAAATTTTAGTCCGGTGGCATGACGGTGAATTATGTCAGTGCAAATTTCCTCCGTCGACATCTTGATGTAGACAACACTTCCAGTGATGGAAAAGTGTATGCCGATTACGTCCTGAGGGTTCAAACGTAGATCCTCTCGGATGAACTGTTCGACTTCGAAAGCTCTGGGTCGTGGATGTTCGGCCTGAAACGTTACTTTGATCGTTGCACGGCGGTACGAGTGCGCCATGGATTACGTTAGTACTGGACTCAATAGACACAAACACCGCGACGTGGAAGTAAACACCACCGAGAGCCGAGCGTCGGACGGCGCGCGGAGCAGCTCCGCACGCTAACACGGCTGTGAGCCGACTCCTAACTCTGAGAACATCGGTACCATGCATGGCAGAATGCTAGGTTTAATAGGCAATGGCTGACTAGCTCAAAAAATGTTCAAATGTGTGTGAAATCTTATGGGACTTAACTGCTAAGGTCATCAGTCCCTAAGCTTACACACTACTTAACCTAAATTATCCGAAGGACAAACACACACACCCATGCCCGAGGGAGGACTCGAACCTCCGCCGGGACCAGCCGTACAGTCCATGACTGCATCGCCTTAGACCGCTCAGCTAATCCGACGCGGCAGCTGACTAGCTCAGAAAGTCAATGTGAACTGCAACGAACAAAAGTGAGATAAACTCTTGAACAAGTGCATGCCAGTCTACCGAAGTGTGTAGCAGACAATCTGTCAGCAAAGTTTGACCTCGTTACGCCACTGACATGTCGACGTCTTTACGACAGAGGAAAGACAAAACATTTTATTCAAAGCAATTTATGCACTAAATCACGAATACTGGCTGTTAAATAAGATAACGCTGCAGTATATGAGGGAGAGCCCAAAACGGCAGACTTGACAAAATGACATCACATATCTGTAATCATTTTCACTTCACCAAGCCGGCCTGTGTGGCCGTGTGGTTCTAGGCGCTTCAGTCTGGAACCATGCCTCAGGCATGGATGTGTGTGATGTCCTTAGGTTAGTTAGGTTTAAGTAGTTCTGAGTTCTTGGGGACTGATGACCACAGATGTTAAGTCCCATAGGCTCAGAGCCATTTTCACTTCACCAAATATACATTAAATTTCCTCGGTAGGTAGGTGGTTGGAATATTCTGCTGGAGAGCGTAACAGTATACATCAACGCCAGATTGAACTTTGTAGTGGCAAACTATTAGGTCGTGCACAGACATGATCTACACCAGAATCATATGGTAAAAATAGATAGAAACTATCGCATGGTGAAAATGCATAAATTCTCAACATCCAAATACAGGCTGTAACTTGAATCGATGGAGTTCAAAAACCACCCAACATTGTGTTATTTGATTTGACATGTCTACGACTACATTGGCAAAGTCTTCCACGAAACCTCTGCTCGAAGAACACCACCATGTTGACATGATATAAAAGTTCCATGTGTTCTTATGCATTACGTCCCACGCTAACACAGGAACCATGGTGTGCTTGCATACATCTGCACGGTGTCGTACATTTGTGTCCTCTCCACTAAATTCGTTCCTCACCCACTGCACATGTTCTCATGTTACTGGTTACGCAGAGCGCAGTATACAGTTGTATTTCCTGTGAATCCAGACGCTCACAACACACGTGAAATTATACATCATCTGTGTGTGAGAGACTGCGATCAGTGAGAACGCTTATCTAATATATCTGTTATTCTTCAGAGCCTGTGGAAAGAACTGGTGATCAACCCGATCCCTACCACCCACTAGTGGGCGATACAGCTTTCATGGAGTGTGGCAGGCAGTAAGGGGTTTGATAAATGTCTTCGTTAGGTTTTCATATAACGGGAGATCAAAATGTTCCCGTTCGAAGGGCATACAGTCCAGAATCGATTTGTCAATCAACCAAAATCGCCGTGAGCATTGAGGCAGTCATTTCACCGACGCATCAGGTTGAAATACCCGTTTGTCTAAGCACCTAAGCACCGTGTCCTGCTGCATCAAAAAGTCCGTAACTGCCTGCTGACTGCCTCGTCTGACAGGAATCGTTGACTCTTGAAGAACTGTATTAAGGGACTGAAGGCGTGTTACTCACACAGCACTATAGGGCGGGTGCTCAAGTGTCTCCCACTTGAGTTGCCCATAATGAATGAGGATGAGCTACTAAATCGACTGGCGTCCTGTGTCGAGTGGCGAACAGCACGGAATTTGGCACACCATTCCACAACGGTGGTTTTTGACAGATATGCTGCCCTATACATATTCTTCATTCGGCAGTGGATGTCTACCGGTGTTTGTCCTTCGGCAGCCATGAAAGGAAGAGCAACACGTTGGTCCTCTTTGGCCGCGTTTGGTAATAACGTCACCATAGTTGATGATTCCACATAAGCCGCACACACGGGGGAAATATACGAATGCCATACTAATTCCTTGGCTACTTGTCGGTGTTTATATAGCCGCATCAGAATCACACTACGTTGCTTATACTCTGCAGCAACTCCCTCAAACGGAAACTTTTTCATTGCCCCTTATAAAATTTCCCACAACAATATAAATTCCAGAAAATATACTGATAGCATCGTCTGTGAATAGGCCCAGTTCACGTTACGTAAGTGAAACTAAATGGAGCTAGAGCGCGACTGCAAAGAAAAGTGTCTCATCCCACAATAGCTCGTGCATGTTCACCCACACCACCCAAATGTAATTGTCAAGCAGAGCTGGTAGCCTGCGCCGCCCCCATACTAACGCAATCTACGGTGCGCGAGAGACATGCGGAGACGACGATACACGGTACAGACTCTTCCGATGGGATCGCTCTCGAGACAGCTCATGCTTTGTTTGAGCTTTCGATCGCCTCATGATCTGGCGAGATCGGTTGGCACCATCTTCTAAGTATGCCTCCGCGTTATCAATATTATTATGGATTTTAATCATAAAAATAACCTTTAAAATTATTTTATAGGTCATGTCACATATAAACAAAGTGACAAATATATAAATAAATGATCGCAGTCACGATTCAAACGAATTCTCGAACTTATGTAGGCTCCCTACCGAGGTTTAGCTTGTCCTGCTTCTAGTGATGCCCGTAGATGTCTTCTTAGTGGGTCTTGCCGCTGTTGCTTAGTTTGGCGATCGCAGTTTAATGATTTATTTTCTTTAAAGCAGTGCATTCAGTTCCCAACTAATTTTCTCCCTTGTTTGACCTGAATGATAACATCTAGTTTTAAAGAGTATTAAAAACTGGTAACATTTTTACCGTTATTTAAGTATCTTAACAGGGACGGAAATGCGCATTTGCAGTGCAATTAATAAACTACCACAATCTCCAATAAATAAAACTTTTTATTGGTTTGAGATTCGACTAATATTTTAGGACAATTGCGTCGCCTTTGTCTGTTCTCATCACCATAAATATTTATATACGGTGTCCATAAATGCTATATGTGAACTCTTATTGTAAATAAGTTCATCTACATGTACATGGATGCTCTGCAAATCACATTTCAGTGCCTTCACAATTCTCTGTTATTCCAATCTCGTATAGCGAGCGGAAAGAACGAACACAGGAGTTTGTACGGTAGAACGATTTAATATCATTTTCAATTGTGTTTCAAGAAACTGTCAGATTTGAAGTAGAACTATAGCTTGTTCTTTTGGCATTTTTTTAGTTTCCCGCGATCATTTGCCCTCGCGCTGTGTCAGTCAAATGCCACGCTATTGTTCGAGCAGCACTCGATACTGTATCGAGTTCTGCGGCGTATAGGGAAATGAAGTCTTCAGCATGCCCGAACGGGAATATCGTTTGCCCAACCCATTCAGTGCTCATATTTGTGAGAGTAAACACGTTCCAACAGATTCAAACACAATATCTTGAAATATTGTGAGCCCGTGTTAAGGAAAGAAAGAAAAAGAGAAGAACATGTGACAGTGCTGCGAGCTGACCCAGCGGAAAGACTGAAAGATGAGAAAAACTGTCTCTATATTTTCGATACTGCCTTTTTAATGTGGACTTTATGCAGCCTTTACGGTGAGCGTGCTGCATTTACATTTTCTGCAACCAACAGTATGTTTGTCCAGAGCGACACTTTCTTTGTACTCTTGTGCGATAACATGAGAGGCTCTTTATCTATGTATGTTGCTGTTGCAGTTACATGCTTGTTCACGAATACCACCGCAGCTGATGCATGGGTTCTTTGTCAAATTTCGCACGTAGTGGAGGTGTGGCGTGATGCCGGCAGGAGGATTTGCTTGAAGCAGGATTACTAAGCTAAGTTTAGTGGATGGGGATATCACTCATGGTAAAATGGGGAGAGAGAGAGAGAGAGAGAGAGAGAGAGAGAGAGAGAGAGAGAGAGGTATGAAGAAGGGGCGCGGGGACAAAACACCGCTACCAGTGAATTAGGCTGCGCTGTCTAAAAGAGACTGGTATGTGAGAGGATTTCGGTAAAATTTGTAAACAACTCACTCAGATATATTCTGAGATGCAACTCTTCAGCTTACGTGCTGATTACGATGATTGGTTACCTCATCAAAATATACCAAGCGATATAACTTACCTATACTGTGTGAAGAACTATTCTCTCGCATCATTGAAGACTTGTTACAGACGTTATGATGAGTAAATCTGTCCTGTCTGATTAGTTGGGCTATGCAAGGAAACTAGCACAGTCTTGCTATTCGAAGAATTAACAAGTGTTGTTACATGAACATTGAATGCTTAGAAAAAATACAGAGTTACGTATCCATAAAGGAGTTAAGGAAGTATTGTAGCCCGATTTCTCTTCGAGTTATAGAACTTTTCAACTCATAATTTGAGCTGTCTAGAGATTTGACGTAGGTTATTTCCTTCCAAATACGTATTAATAATCTTTTACCAAATGTGACCATTATGAGCTCCCATTTGGTATATGTTTGAATGTCTCAGACGTTCTTAAAGTGCTCAGTTTTAAAAATTATAAAAAAGTAGTATGTCGTGATTTAACCACGCCTGTTCAGTATGATGGCCACGTCACAATTTAAGAGTATTGTTCTCATTAACCATTATTATATAGATTCTAGTACATATCTGTTGGCTGTTTATAAAACTCTCATTGGTATCTTCCACTGCACATAGGTCTTCTCTACCAATTATAATAAGAAAATATTTGTTACCTTGCTAACAGTTGTTGAAGATGGTATTAGACTGACTGAAAGACATATCAATAACGACATGTTCATTGTGTAACACGTAGACACTGCCTCACGTGTGGCACGTCACAGCCCATAGCAACCAACTCAAGATGACTGGGTGTTCGTGTTGTCCTCATCATTTCATCATCATTCATGAAAGTGGTGAGACTGGACTGAGGAAGGGTTGGGAATTTCTACGGGCGCTGATAACCGCGCGTCCGCAGCTCCTGGTCATGCGGTAGCGTTCTCGCTTTCCGCGCCCGGGTTCCCGGGTTCGATTCCCGGCGGGGTCAGGGATTTTCTCTGCCTCGTGATGACTGGGTGTTGTGTGATGTCCTAAGGTTCATTACGTTTAAGTAGTTCTAAGTTCTAGGGGACCATAGATGTTAAGTCCCATAGTGCTCAGAGCCATTTGATAACCGCGCAGTTGTGCGCCCCACAAACCAAACATCATCATCATCATAGCAGCCAACCACCAGTATGTGTCAACCACTTGTTCGAGACTGGAAAGGGATAATGGCCCTCCTTCCAGCTTAAAAAATAATTTCCATACATTATCTACATTTTGTATGCAGTAATGTACACTGAAGCCCACCGAATTTGGACTGTTGCTGACTGGAAACACGTTGCCTAGTTGGACGAGTCTCGTTTCAAATTGTATCGAACGGATGAACGTGTACTGATATGGAGATAACCTCATTAATCTATGGACCCTGCATGTCAGCAGTGACTGTTCAAGCTCTGGAGGCTCTGTAATTGTGTGGGGCTTGTGCAGTTGGAGTGACATGGGACGCCTGACACGTCTAGATACGACTCTGACAGGTGACACGTACGTAAGCAACCTGTCTAATCACCTGCATTCATTCAGTCTATGTCGGTCTATTGTGCATTCCGATGGACTTGGACAATCCCAGCAGAACTGTGCGACACCCCACGCATCCATAATTGCTACAGAGTGGCTCCAGGAACACTCTTGTGAATTTAAACACTTCCGTTGGCCACCAAACTCCCCGGGCAGGACCATTATTGAGCATAAGTGGGATGATTGCAACGTTCTGTTCAAAAGAGATCTCCACCCCCTCGTACTCTTACGGGTTTATGGACAGCCCTGCAGGATTCATGGTGTGAGTTCCCTGCAGCACTACTTCAGACGTTATTCGATTCCATGTCACATCGTGTTGCGGCACTTCTACGATGGTTCAAATGGCTCTGAGCACTATGGGACTTAACATCTGTGGTCATCAGTCCCCTAGAACTTAGAACTACTTAAACCTAACTAACCTAAGGACATCACACACATCCATGCCCGAGGCAGGATTCGAACCTGCGACCGTAGCAGTCGCGCGGTTCCGGACTGAGCGCCTTAACCGCGAGACCACAGTGGCCGGCGCACTTCTACGTTCTCGAGGGGGCCCTACACGATATTAGGCAGGTGTACCAGTTTCTTTGGCTCTTCGGTGTACAACGTCAAAAGGCATCAAACGTGAACTGGCCATTGACAACATTTTCACAGTAAACTCTTTGAAATATCTGTAGAGAGTTACATAATTTCAAAATATCGTAGTAACTATGACAGAAACAAAATAAGGGAACAAGTTCCGTATCTGTGTGTGATGTGGGACTATAAGATACAAAGGAAAGAGTTTTTTATCAGAGACTTTCCTCAAAATGGAATAAGAGATTGAATATTGGTAGATGTATGCAAATCCGAAAACAGTGAGATTTAATTTTTACCTGAAAAGTAAAAGTTTTACTGAGAAAATAACAACAGAGTCGGATGTAGCTTTTCTATATCTATATAAAACAATTTCTTAAGAGGTACAGCAGATGAGCTCGTATTTGACTCTCCACATTCTGTGTTACAACTGGCTGCATAGCTACAGCACTCTCCATGACACTGCTGTATGTCTTGTGATGAGAGACATTCCACTTGTGTGGTCAGAGGCTTAATGTTATACTGATTTCATTTCACTTTATTAAGCACAAGTTTCTGTTTTATTCTGAACGTACTGCTTAACTGTCCCTGGTATTTTGGTAATTTCATTATGTAGTCGAGGCCGGCCGCGGTGGTCTCGCGGTTAAGGCGCTCAGTCCGGAACCGTGCGACTGCTGCGGTCGCAGGTTCGTATCCTGTCTCGGGCATGGATGTGTGTGATGTCCTTAGGTTAGTTAGGTTTAAGTAGTTCTAAGTTCTAGGGGACTGATGACCACAGAAGTTAAGTCCCATAGTGCTCAGAGACCTTTGAACCATTATGTAGTCGAGTAATTTCAGCATGTCTGTGTGTTCATATGGATTGTTTACATTATAGCGTCCTTTCACTACATTCATGTTGCTCACCATGTTATAGTTTTATTATTTCTTTTACTAAGGCAGAAAATTCAGTTTAACTGTCATATACGGATAATAACCACTTAGAGTTGGTGTTCCGTTTCACCACTGTAATAAATCTTCACAGAATATTATATGTCGCTACTTTCAGTTTAGCCTACATTGACATCTGCAACACACATAGCTATCGTCAAATGTTGTTCACTCATGCCACTGTTATTAACAGAACTTGCAGTACGGGGTACCCGCCAAGTCGGGGCGCCTTGTCACGGTTCGTGTGGCTCCCCCCGTCGGAGGTTAGAGTTCTCCATCGGGCATGGGTGTGTGTGTTGTCCTTAGCGTACGTTAGTGTAAGTTATATTAAGTAGTGTGTAAGGCTAGGGACCGATGACCTTAGCCCAACAAGAGGGCAGCAGAGGCTATTGTGTTGAAATCCACTTAGAGGGGAGCTTCCCTGGCTGAGTGCCTGCCTCTCAGCGCAGCCCACAGCTTAAGGCGAGCCACTCCGGCAATGCTGTGTTTGCTCGACACAGCTGGACCCCTCCCCTGTGTTCTCTCGCCGCAACGATTCTCGAGTTCCTTCATTATAAGTGCATATTTCAGTTTTAATGTCCGATGACGGAACGGTGACTCATTAACGCAAATGACACATGTGACAGGCGGCGATGCTCGCTTGTTCAGTAGGGCGCAAGTACCTGAATTGTGGTCTGTCGCCGGCCAGGGTGGCCGAGCGGTTCTAGGAGCTACGGTCTGGAACCGCGCGACCGCTACGGTCGCAGGTTCGAATCCTGTCTCGGGCATGGATGTGTGTGATGTCCTTAGGTTAGTTAGGTTTAAGTAGTTCTAAGTTCTAGGGGACAGATGACCTCAGCAGTTAAGTCCCATAGTGCTCAGAGCCATCTGTGGTCTGTCTGTGACCATATTAAAATGATATTAACTTATAGAGAATTGCACCAAAATACGTAGAGAGGAAGAGAGCCGCCTAGCTCGTCCCTCATATATCCATACAGGCAAATTCTCGAGACTACATGTTTTGCCCGGGCATTAGCATTCATGGCGCCGATCCACATACACGGGATTGGGAGAGGGGGATTCATGGGAGTCACGTAAATCCCCTCCTACTCCTCCCCCCACCCCAACCCCACCCAAAGAATGTCAGTAAATTAATTTATGCTTTTATGTGTGTCAGGTTTCAACTTCCTTAGATAATGTTCGGAAAAGTAAAGAGATAAGAATTTTAGAAAATTGCGTGGTACATTTAACACACAACACTTTTCAGGATAGGCTTGCAGGACGACCGGTTGCAGAGAGCAGTTCAGTCAGTTCATAGGTTGCCCATACAAACTGTCAACAACAAATTGTACACAGTTCTTGAGTCCAGCGGTAAAACCATCAAACGATATGAAGCAGCCCGCGGTGTGGCCGAGCGGTTCTAGACGCTTCAGTCTGGAACCGCGCGACCGCTACTGTCGCAGGTTCGAATCCTGCCTCGGGCATGGGTGTGTGTGCTGCACTTAGGTTAGTTAGGTTTAAGTAGTTCTAAGTTCTAGGGGACTGATGACCTCAGATGTTAAGTCCCATAGTGCTCAGAGCCATTTGAACCATTTTTGATACAAGCAGATTAAGGAAAGACAGCAAGGGAAAGGCCATCTACTAAAGGAAAAACAAAAGCAAACACTGACATTCCTGACCGTAGGCGGAAACTACTGGAAGAAAGAGCATTCTCTTCACTTACATTCGCGCACAATAGTAGTCTGCAGACCTTTGTTCATAATCGTAGTGACTGACGAAATACTGATAATAGGGAGTGCACACTTAGATCTGATATAGCGTAAATTATTCGATGTGCAACGTATGCTTAAACAATATACTAAGCATTATTGCAAGCACATTATTATTGCCCTCCCGGCTAGCCGCGCGGTCTAACGCGCTGCTTCCCGAGCCGGAAGGCGTGTCAGTCCCCGGCACGGATTCACTCGTTCCTCGGATTAGTGTCAAGGTCCGGTGTGCTGGCCAGCCTGTGGGTGGTTTTAAAGGCGGTTTTCCATCTGCCTCAGTGTGTCTGAGGCAGAATAAGGGGAACGAGCCAGAATTCACAATGTCGTCGATTGCTGCACAAACACTGCCTCCACGTATGCAAACACGATAATTACTCTATGGGGGCGGGGGGGGGGGGGGGGGGGGGAGGTGAACCGCACAACAATAACCCTGGGTTCGGTGCGCGGCAGCGGCGGCGGCGGTGGGGTGGCTGGACTGCTGTGGCTTGTTATGGAGAAAGTCCATTAGTCCCCTTGTCCGAACTCAGCAAGTTGCCTGGCATGCAGAAAAGCCGAGTTGACAGAAATGCATGCTTGAACATTAATGGAGTGTTAGCCAAGCCTTTCAGTTGAGAGGTCATACACTTAAGGGGGAAAAAAACTGACGCACCGCGAAGGAATAATCCGAAGTGGACGGAAATTGGTAAAAGTGATGTACATGTATAGGAAAACTAATTTGAGAAAACTTTGATGATTTATTGAAGAGAAAGAGCTGCACAAAAAGAGCACGTCAGTAGCGTGCTGGTCTACCTCTGGCCTTATGCAAGCAGTTGTTCGGCTTGGCAGTGATTAATAGAGTTCTTGGATGTTATCCTGAGGGATATCATGCCAAATTTTGTCAAATTGGCGCGTTAGATCGTCAAAATCCCGGGGTGGTTGGAGGGACCTGGCCATAATACTCTAAACGTTCTCAGCTGGGGAGGGATCCGGCGACATTTGTGACCAACGTAAGATTTCGCAAGCACAAAGACGAACAGTAAAAACTTTTGCCGTGTGTGTGTAGGTATTATCTTAGTGTAATGTAAATCTAGGATGGCTTGCCATGAAGGGCAACAAAACCGGGTTTAGAATATCGTCTACATACCGGAATGCTGTAAGGGTGCCGCGGATGACAACCAAAGGGCCTTGATATGAAAAGAAATGGTACTTCGTACCATCACAAGTGTTGTTGGGCCGTGTGGCGGCCTTCAGTCAGGTTGGTATCGACCGCTTTCCGGGGCGTCTCCAGACACGTCTTCACTGGCCCTCGGGACTCAGTTCGAAGCCGGACTCATCACTGGAGACGAGTCCGCTCCAGGCAATGATATTCGAGAACGAAGACGTGTCTGGAGCCATCCCGGATAGCGGTGGGATAGCAACCTAACTATCGCCCGCCATATGGCGCGACAGCCGGTAGTGGTCTGGGGTACCATTTCTTTTCATAGCAGGACACCTTTGGCCGTGATCCGCGTCATCCTTATTACGTCGACGATACTCTACGCTCCGTTTTGTTGCCCTTCATTGCAAGCTATCCTGAGCTTATTTCAGCAAGATAAATCCCGCTCGCACACTGCAAGAGTTCCTACCGCTTGTTTTCGTACTCGTCAAACTGTATCTTTGCCTCTCCCCAGTTGAGAACGTTAGGACCAGTATGGGGAGGGCTCTCCAGCAAACTCGCCAGCTGGGCAGAATTTGGCATGATATCCTTCAGAAGAAGATCTAACAGCTCTATCAATCAGTGCCAACCCGAACAAATGCTTGCAGAAGGGCCAAAGGTGCACCAACGCGTTATTGACTTCCTCAGTTTGTGAAGCTCTTTCTCTTGATTAATCGTGGGTGCTATCGCAAGCAAGAGAGCCAAATTATTTTGTTTTTCAAGGGGTACCGTGTCGGAGATTTATATCACATACAGGGAAATTGGATAAACATCATCCTCTAAGTCACAATGTGGACTAATGTGAATGTGGAGTGATCGGTCATTGAAGAGATTATGAAGAGAAATAAGAGGACGACAGCTGCAAAAGTCACTGCAGAAGTCATTGCCGCACTTTCGAAACATGTCGGCGCCAAAACAGCGCCAAGGGAGCTCCACAAGCTGCAGATGACAGGGAAAACTGGATTTTCAAAAACTCATCAGTGATAGAAATGCCCCTAACAGGGAAATAGGTACCGAAGGCATAAAATGTTGACTATGGAGCAGTGCAAGAAAGTCACGTGGTCGGATGTTTCTTGCTTCACACCGTTTCAAACTTCTGGCCAAGTTCACGTCCCAAGAGTGAAGTACAGCTTGGGTTCGGTGGTGATCTGGGAAGCCATATCTGGATAGTCCATAGACTGCAGCTTTTCTCTATAAGTTCGCTTTACTGCCAAGGCATTATGTGACCATTTTGGCAGATCAGGTCAATCCCATGCGACAATGATTATTCCCCAGCGGTGATGCTGAGCTTATGTGACCATTTTGGCAGATGAGGTCCATCCAATGCTACAATGATTATTCCCCAGCGGCGATGCTGAGCTTATGTGACCATTTTGGCAGATCCGGTCCATCTTATGGTACAGTGATTATTCCCCAACGGTGATGCTGAGCTTATGTGACCATTTTGGCAGATCAGGTCCATCCTGTGGTACAATGATTATTCCCCAGCGGTGATACTCAGGCTATGTGAGCATTCTGGCTGATCAAGTCCATCCCATGCACAATGATTGTCCCCCAGTGGTGATAATCAGCTTATATGAACGTTCTGGCGAATCAGCTCCATCCCATGGTACAGTGGAACACTGCTGATGCTGAGCTTATGTGAGCATTAGGTTAGATTAGATACAGTTTTCGTTCCATAGACCCAAAAAATGAGATGGGTATGGAACATGTCAGAAAGTATAATATAAAAAACGTAAAACATTTGAATATAATACTTACTATCTTGATCATTTTTCAGGAGATTGTCAAACTAGGTGAACACAGTACAGTAAACTGGAACAGCTAATATTTACAGAATTAATACGCTGTCAAAATGAAACATCGTTATTCACTGTTAATAAATTTATCATACACAAAATATCTAATCTTGCCTGTTGTGACAAAGTGCTGTCAAAACTGAAATCTAACAAACATTTTTACTTAAGCTGCCCTAACAGTCTCTGTTAAGATATTCATCTATAGAGTAAAAGGAGTTACCTATCAAAAAGTCTTTCAAACTCTGTTTAAACCGTGCTTTATCTGAAATCAAGTTTTTAATGGTTGCTGACAATTTGTTTGAAATAAGTGTTCCTGAATATTGGACCCCTTTTTGGACCAAGGTAAGTGATTTTAGGTCTTTATGTCGATTGTTCATATTCGTAGTATTGATACTATGTTTTGAGGTATTGGTTGGAAATAGAGATATATTACTTGCAACAAATTTCATTAAGGAATAAATATTCTGAGAAGCAGTGGTTAGAATACAAAGCTCCTTGAACAGGTTTCTACATGATGTTCTTCAATTTACAACACAAATGATTCTTATTACGTACTTCTGCACGCTAAAAAACACTTGCTCGGATTGGTGAGTTGCCCCAGAATATGATCCCGTATGACATGATAGAATGAAAGTAAGCAAAATCTTAAAGTTTTTTATATTTATATTTCCTACATCTGGCATCATCCTCACTGCAAATACAGACTTGTTTAGGTGCTTAAGCAATTCTGTGGTATGATCTTCCCAACTGAATTTATTATCGAGTTGTAGTCCCAGAAATTTAACACTGTCAAAGTGTTCGATCTGCATGTTTTCATGTGTTATACACATGCTAGAAGGAAATCTGAATATAGGGGGCCTTTCCAAAGCTTAATGATAGTGAATTAGCTTAAAACCATTTCTTAATGTCAATGATAATTTGATTAGCAGTTATTTCTAAATCTGTACTTGAGTTGGCTAAATTTGATTAGCAGGTATTTCTAAATTTGTACTTGACTTGGCCAATCAGGTCCATCCCATGGTACAACGACTATTTCTCAGTGCTGATGCTGAGTTCCAAGGTGACGGGGCCCCTGTTCACACAGCTCGCATCATCTAGGAGTGGTTTTGTGAGCACGAGGATGATTTGTTGCATCTCCCTTGGCCATCAATACTATTGAGAGTTTGTAGTCTACTTTAGAGAGAAGGGGGCGTGATCGCTATCCATCTATAACATCGTTACTATTTTGCAAGAAGAATGGTATAAGATTCCCTTGAAAACCGTACAGGACCAGTATTTATCCATTCCGAGAGGACTGAATGCTGTTTTGAATGCCAACAGTTTTCCTACACCGTATTAGCCGTGGTAATGTGTTGCGTGTTTAGTAGTTCCGTATTTTTGCCCACCTGCTGTAAGCTATTATGAATGATTTTGCGCTCTGTGTCATTTTCTAACACTCTGGCCGCCATATGCACGGACTTTTTCTGACTCCTTTTGACACCTGCTGTGCCATGTCTACGCTGGGGTCTGAAACAGATGAGCGAGCCACCCCTTGTTAATATGTTTCCGAAAATAACGTATGCTAGGCCAGAATAGTTGGCCGGTACGGTAGTTGCCTTTCGTAGTGTGCTCTTTAGTTTCATTGCCCTTGGGTACTTCATTTCGTCTCTCTGAACCGGGCTACGCTTTACCTTCTCCTGTGGCGTCAATATTTTCAATAAATCCGTGGCATCAGGAAAAAAAGATGTATGGGTTATCTTGTCACATTCTGAACACTATTTGTTTTTATCTACTACAGTTTTAAAGTTATTACACTCAGAAACTGTAACATTATTTATGGACGGCGTGTGTAACATGAACAGCTACGCTCCCATTACGCTGCCCAGAGGCACAGCAGATTCCACGCCATTGTTTGTAGCTGACTCTCTGCCTCTAGGATCAGTGACTCTCAAGATATTTTCGATACGGTCGTAAACGTGGTTATTCACGCAATGAAAACGAACTTTCTTTAGACGACTTAGATTAAGTACTGAATCAGATGTTTTCTGCAAGTCTACAAATACCGAATCAACTTTGTTTCTTCTGGGCATTGCCGCCGTTTCACAGAACTGAGTGAGTGCCGCGAGGGATTAGCCGAGCGGTCTAAGGCGCTGCAGTCATGGAATGTGCGGCTGGTCCCGGCGGAGGTTCGAGTCTTCCCTCGGGCATGGGTGTGTGTGTTTGTCCTTGGGATAATTTAGGTTAAGTAGTGTGTAAGCTTAGGGACTGATGACCTTAGCAGTTAAGTCCCATAAGATTTCACGCACATTTGAACATTTGAACAGAACTGAGTGGTTTATTTATTTCAGGGGAAGCATTGTGTAGGCGCTTCAGTCTAGAACCGCGCGACCGCTACGGTCGCAGGTCCTAATCCTGCCTCGGGCATGGATGTGTGTAATGTCCTTAGGTTAGTTAGGTTTAAGTAGTTGTGAGTTCTAGGGGACTGATGACCTCAGATGTTAAGTTCCATAGTGCTCACAGCCAAGCATTGTGTAGAACTACTGTAATGCTTGGAAGCGACCGTGGGGTGACGTATTGAAACTGGAACGAAATTCTGTCACAAATTCATGATTTTAAAAATTAATAAAAAACTAGTTCCATTACTAGCAAGCAATGTGTAATGTTTCATTATTCGGTCACTGCTTAAAAGGGTGGCGAAAGTATATCTGTAATAACCTTATCATCGATAGGATGATAAGCCTTAATATTCTTCCTTTCCGGAAGCGAGCAATAAACGCTCTCCTGGAGGTGCCAGTGTACGGATATTTACCCTACATGAGAGTTTCCCGCCCGGTTAGCCGTGCGGTCTAACGCACTGCTTTCCGGGCGCGAAGGCTTGCCGGTCCCCCGCAGGAATCCACCCGGCGGATTAGTGTCGAGGTCCAGTGTGCTGGCCAGTCTGTGGATGGTTTTTAAGGCTGTTTTCCGTCTACCTCGGCGAATGCGGGCTGACCCTTCTTATTCCGCCTCAGTTGCACAATGTCGGCCACTGCTGCGCAAACGTACGCGTACACTATAATTACTCTGCCACGCAAACATTTGTGGCTAGTCTTGTATGCTGTGAGACGTTCCCAGGGAGACCGAACCGCACAATAACCCTGGGTTCGGATTGGGGCGGCGGTTGGGTGAGTGTACTGCTGTGACCTGTTGTGGGGTTGTGAACCACTGAGGGCTACGGCGGGGACGAAGCCTCTCTATCGTTTCTAGGTCCCCAGTTCAATACAATACAATACAATACATGAGTTTCTTTTTTTATTTATCTATTGCTAACAAAAATAGCGGCAAGGGCTCTGGCAACGGCTATGCTATTTAGCCTTTGATTAAAATCATTAAAATGCAAGAAAATATATTGACAAGCATTAAAACGATTATCTTATACTTGCTGAGATTGTTATGAATGTCGTCTAGAAACGCTGGTGCAGTGGGCTCTGTGTAACACTACCTATGTGAGGGAATTGGATACAGGTAGAATTCGACAGGAAGTACACTACTGGCCATTAAAACTGCTACACCACGAAGATGACGTGCTACAGACGCTAAATTTAACCGACAGGAAAAAGATTCTGTGATATGCAAATGATTGGCTTTTCAGAGCATTCACACAAGGTTGGCGCCGGTGGCAACACCTACAACGTGCTGACATACACAAACAGCAGTTGACCGGCGTTCCCTGGTGAAACGTTCTTGTGATTCCTCGTGTAAGGAGGAGAAATGCGTACCATCACGTTTCCGACTTTGATAAAGGTCAGATTGTAGCCTATCGCGATTGCGGTTTATCGTATCGCGACATTGCTGCTCGCGTTGGTCGAGATCCAATGACTGTTATCAGAATATGGAATCGGTGGGTTCAGGAGGGTAATACGGAACGCCGTGCTGGATCCCAACGACCTCGTATCGCTAGCAGTCGAGATGTCAGGCATCTTTTCCGCATGGCTGTAACGGATCGTGCAGCCACGTCTCGATCCCTGAGTCATGAGATGAGACGTTTGTAAGACAACAACCATCTGCACGAACAGTTCGACGACGTTTGCAGCAACATGGACTATCAGCTCGGGGACCATGGCTGGGTTATCCTTGACGCTGCATCACAGACAGGAGCGCCTGCGATGGTGTACTCAACGACTAACCTGGGTGCACGAATGGGTAACGTCATTATTCGGATGACTCCAGGTTCTGTTTACAGCATCATGATGGTCGCATCCGTGTTTGGCGACATCGCGGTGGAAGCGTATATTCGTCATCGCCATACTGGAGTATCACCCGGCGTGATGGTATGGAGTGCCATTGGTTACACGTCTCGGTCACCTCTTGTTCGCATTGACGGCACTTTGAACAGTGGACGTTACATTTCAGATGTGCTACGACCCGTGGCTCTACCCTTCATTCGATCCCTGCAGGATAATGCACGACCGCATGTTGCAGGTCCTGTACGGGCCCTACTGGATACAGAAAATGTTCGACTGCTGTCATGGCCAGCACATTCTCCAGATTTTTCACCAATTGAAAACGTCTGGTCAATGGTGACCGAGCAACTGACTCGTCACAATACGCCAGTCACTACTCTTGATGAACTGTGGTATCGTGTTGCAGCTGCATGGGCAGCTGTACCTTTACACGCCATCCAAGCTCTGTTTGACTCAATGCCCAGGCGTATCAAGGACGTTATTACGGCCAGGGGTGGTTGTTCTGGGTACTGATTTCTGAGGATCTATGCACCCAAATTGTGTGAAAATGTACTCACATGTCAGTTCTAGTATAGTATATTTGTCCAATGAATACCCGTTTATCATCTGCATTTCTTCTTGGTGCAGCAATTTTAATGGCCAGTAGTGTAGTATGACGAAGGGTGTTGCAAATTTTGTGCGAGCTGTTGTGGAATTTGTGTCACAAACTCAATAAAGAGAATTTTAAGGAAATTAATAAAAATAGAGTGGGAACTAATTTTACGATCTAAGAAGAATAAATTGGTTTCACAGCTCGTATATAATGTATATGCCATACTTCCACACTACGACAGATCTTGGAAAAGTGGAGAGAAAAATCAGACAGCATTGGATTAGGTTTCATATACACTGGCGCAAAGAAAAGCACTATCTTTCAGTGGTTTCCTATTCACTAAATATTTAATGTTGTAACATTGCATATGGAGTACATGGAAGATTACATTAACAGATCAGAATCACAAACCGTAATAAGCTACCCGGTGTCGACCCATGCTGAAACAGCTACATAAGTACGTGGTTTAGCCTCCACAGGCGGCCATGCAGGTGCTGACTCTGGCATTCAGTCGATCGTGCACATGGCGAATAATGTCCTCAGGTAGGTTGTGGCACACCTCCTCGACCTGTTCTCGTAGTTTTGTAAAAGTTGTTGGTTGACAAGTCGCACGAGTCACTGCTCATCCCATCGTATCTCAAATATCTTGGGAATGACATCGTTTTACTACAAGGGGAAGACGGTTGGTTGCAACGCTAGAAAAGGACATGGACTGGGTGGAGATCTGAGAACGGTGGGATGTGGTGGTGAAGGTGCGCCAGGTGGACGGGGTTCTCAAACAGCGCGGCGTAGGGACATGTAGATGCAGTAGTATATGCAAATTGTCTTCATTGGTATTGTCACTCAAAAATTTCACTTTTCTACCATTTCGTTATGATCCTCTATACCTTTTTATAAACTCAACGGATGAAATATTAGTCCTTAAATGAACACACTCTGTTTGAAGCGCAGTAGATGGTACAGAACTAGTACCAGGTGGTCATGTGAGTAGGTATGGAAGCGGCATTCGGCCACAGAGTGCGTCATCTGTGACGTCATCGATCACACACACTGTGCCCGAATGCCCCTTACATACCTACTCCATCGCTGACTGTATGGTACCAGCCAAGTAAGATGGGTCGATTTGGAGACGCAACTGAGCTATCGTGTTTAGAGATGCCCATTACCATACTGGTATTGTAGCTGCACGATCGTTTTGTGCATCACCGATGTCTGTCCGATGAGTCTCCAACGAATGCTAAACAACCTGCAGCCACGTAATTTGGCGTAAAAAGATCCCAACCGACAGTGGCCGGAAACGAGCGTTACGCCTTATCAAGAACGATCGATTTCAAACTTGATAGAGACTGCTGCAGTCAGTGAATGCAGGTCAGAGTCAACAGATTACCGGTGCGGTATTGTGAAGGGAGCTGCATGCAATCGAGCTTTTGAGTCGTTTGTCTCACAGAAGGCCAATTTTTACAGCGGTCAGTAAAGCTGCCTGTCTTCAATGGACACAAAAATACAGAAAGTAGACAGCAGATGACTGGAGGTATGTAGTGTGGTTTGACGATTCATGATTGCGCCTTTTTCAAATGATGCAAGGCTTCGTGTGCACTGGCGGACCAATAAGAGGTTTAACCCATAGTCTGTCGAGGATGTTGCTCAAGCCGAAGGTGGCTCCATGATGGCCGGCCGCGGTGGTCTAGCGGTTCTAGGCGCTCAGTCCGGAACCGCGCGACTGCTACGGTCGCAGGTTCGAATTCTGCCTCGGGCATGGATGTGTGTGATGTCCTTAGGTTAGTTAGGTTTAAGTAGTTCTAAGTTCTAGGGGACTGATGACCACAGATGTTAAGTCCCATAGTGCTCAGAGCCATTTGAACCATTTCTCCGTGATTTTTCGGTGTGTTTTCCGCACTATGGCTTGGCCCAGTCATTCATGTTCCTGTTTACCTTCATTTTTATTTTCAAAGTTACCAGTGACCAAGTGTTTCCCTTTATTATACATCTTTACGATGAGTAATCTGTGGAAACTCTTGTTTTCCAAGATAACAACTGCCGCGTTGATAGCGCTGCACGTATACGTTACTGGTTTGATGAACACTTGAGCATATTATCGTACTTCATCTGGGATGCTATCACCCAGTCTTAATCCCATATAAAACTCCAGCGGTTGAAACGTTGCGAACAACTTCCCTGTAGCTTGATACCTCTTAGAGTTCTAATAGCAATGTGTGGCTTCAACCGGATAATACCAACACCGACTCAAAGGAAGGCCTCGGCGCTTGTTCGTGACGTCACGTCAGCTAGGCACGGCGAACGCCAGGTCTGTTGCAGGCATACTTATATTGGTGGTGTCTCCATCTCTGACACAGGAAAATGTGAAACTATTGGCGGTAGTTGACCAACACACTTTGTTCTGAGAGATTTCTCCAATCAATCAATTGTGCAATTCATTACACTTCTTAACAAATAGTGTACTTCTGAACTTAAATTTCCACCTTTACCTTATTTGTAAATCTGAGGAAGTTACGTTTGTACTGGGTTGCTTTTACAAGAAACTGTGAACACATTGGTGCTCATCTTTAGGTATCTTGGTTGACTATGGCGTGAGGAGCACTGAATGTTAATGAAATATCTTGCGATTGTACGCGTTGAAGGAGGGGGTGGGGGACAGAAGAAGAGGCAAAAGAGAGATACTTGTTTTATCAAATAAAATTTTTTTATCTTATAAAGTTTCTCCTTTCAGTTGCAAGAGGGAATATTTACCTTTTCTGATGTACATGTTTAAAAAAGTTTAAGCTCTGCAGTATTTTCGATGTATGAAGCTATTTTGTTTCCTGTTTACAATTTCTTTCGTTGAAAACGATTGTAATCTAATGACTGGCAACAGTTGGACATTTACACATCAAAATTAGTTCACATTTCCAGTGACGATGTCAAACGAAAATAAATAAATAAATAAAAGAAACGAGTTTATTGTAAGGGGGTTGGCGTAAGTTTCTATAGCAAAATGGATCAAGTAAATATAGTTACTTGAATGCAAAATGTCCGAAGCTTGCAATAGGGCAAAGCATCTTCTCATATTGTTCTACGTTAGTTTCGACAGGATTCAGTAATACAGAACTATGATCTTCATTTGTAGCTTTACGATAGTAAGAAAATCTTTCGTCTAAATAAAACTACAGAATCCAAAACAATACCAAACATTTTGCCCAAAAATAAGAGATTTATAGTTATAAGCACGCCCAGGCGTTTCTACCTGCAACAGACCTGGCGTTCGTCGTGCCTAGCTGACGTGACGTCACCAACAAGCGCCGAGATCTTCCTTTGAGTCGGTGTTGATAATACACGCCTAAAGAAAGTTCTGCACCTCGTTCATCACTGAACTGAGGTCATTATCAACGCTAATATTGTAACTCGCCCGGACTGCCGAACGCGTTAGAACGCCGCTTGCAGGACTCGGGGAGGGGCTCGCCCCGGATGGAATCCGTCCGGCGAATTAATGTCTAGGCTGGGGTGGAGGTCAGCCTGGTTTTAGACTGTTTGTCACATCTGACTAGGTGAATATTTAGCTTGTACCCGAGGCATGCCTCAGTTTCACGATGCGCAGATATTTCGAAAACGTTCACATGCTTTCACATGGGATAAAACTAAACGCAGACACACAGGATACACAAGTTCCGTCTCGGAAGGATAAGGTGGTAACAGGATCGGCATCCGCTCCTCCTCTACTAGTAAAATTGGCAAATCCAGATTAAAATGCCGACCCTGTAATGACACTGGATAAGGCCAGGAAAATGAAGAATCATGAAAGTTATCTCACTATTAACGTCATGTGAAACCCAGCTCGCGCTATTCGTCCACGAGACTCAGAGGGCCATAGACACGGGTTCACAGGTAGATGCCGTGTTTCTTGACTTCCGCAAGGCGTTCGATACAGTTCCCCACAGTCGTTTAATGAACAAAGTGAGAGCATATGGACTATCAGACCAATTGTGTGAATGGATTGAAGAGTTCCTAGATAACAGAACACAGCATGTCATTCTCAATGGAGAGAAGTCTTCCGAAGTAAGAGTGATTTCAGGTGTGTCGCAGGGGAGTGTCATAAGACCGTTGCTATTCACAATATACATAAATGACCTTGTGGATGACATCGGAAGTACACTGAGGCTTTTTGCGGATGGTGCTGTGGTGTATCGAGAGGTTGTAACAATGGAAAATTGTACTGAAATGCGGGGGGATCTGCAGCGAATTGACGCATGGTGCAGGGAATGGCAATTGAATCTCAATGTAGACAAGTGTAATGTGCTGCGAATACATAGAAAGATAGATCCCTTATCATTTAGCTACAAAATAGCAGGTCAGCAACTGGAAGCAGTTATTTCCATAAATTATCTGGGAGTACGCATTAGGAGTGATTTAAAATGGAATTATCATATGAAGTTGATCCTCGGTAAAGCAGATGCCAGACTGAGATTCATTGGAAGAATCCTAAGGAAATGCAATCCGAAAACATACTGCTCAGCAGTGTGGGATCCGTACCAGATAGGGTTGATAGAAGAGATAGAGAAGATCCAACGGAGAGCAGCGCGCTTCGTTACAGGATCATTTAGTAATCGCGAAAGCGTTACAGAGGTGACAGATAAACACCAGTGGAAGACTCTGCAGGAGAGACGCTCAGTAGCTCGGTACGGGCTTTTGTTAAAGCTTCGAGAACATACCTTCACCGAGGAGTCAAGCAGTATATTGCTCCCTCCTACATGTATCTCGCGAAGAGACCATGAGGATAAAATCAGAGAGATTAGAGCCAACACAGAAGCATGCCGACAATCCTTCTTTCCACGAATAATATGAGACTGGAATAGAAGGGGGAACCGGTAGAGGTACTCAAGGTACCCTCCGCCACACGCCGTCGGATGGCTTGCGGAGTGTGGATGTAGATATAGATGTAGATGTAGATGTTTCCTGGGGGTGACAAATGTTCTGGCTGATTAGGATACTAGTGATGTATGCAGTATATAGCATTTTCCCACTCATAGACTGACGAGTCCGTACGCTATCACGCGACCATATTTCGTTGCCAGTAACGGACGGGATTTTGTGGAGTAATTTGTGGTCCTGCGGGGGTGAAAAGAGCACTGCAGCGTAGAGGAGCGTGTAAATTTGTTGGGGGACGTAATACAAAGGCCCGTTGATTTAGTAAATGGAGGCGCGCGTTGTCAACTGTCGCCCAGCAGCTGGAGCGGCGCCTGTTGAAAGCACAATCTAAGTTTAGCGCGCCGCCAAGCTCGATAGCCGAGCCGTCACGCGACACGCTCCGTGCCCAGCCGCCCGCATTATCACCCAACACACTTTCTTCTTAACATTTCTACATCTGCATTCTGTAAACAGCTGAGAACAGTATGTCAGAGAGTACTTACAATTGCACAAGTTATTACGGCTGCCTCATGTTCCATTCTCGTACGGAGCGCAGGAAGAAAGATTGCTTAAACTCGTCGGACGCGACGTAATCAGTCCAATTTTGTCTTCGCGGTCCTCACGGAAACAAAATCGTAGTATGTTCCTAGATTCGTCACTTTAGGCTGGTTCTTAAAACACTTTAAGCAGGCTTTCAGTGTATAGTTTGCGTCTATCTTCAAGGCTTTGCCAGTTCTTTTTTCGTAGCAACCCCGGGATTCTCTCCCGTAGGTCAGAGAAACCTGTGACTAATTGTACAACCCTTTTTTGTATACTTCCATTATACACTGTTAGTCCTATATGGTACGGATCCCACACACTTTAGCAATATTCTAAGATGGGTTACACAAGCGGGTTGTAAGCAACCTTCTTTGCAGACTGATTGGTTCGTTGGTAGAATACAAGGAAAATGAAAAGTGTGTCACCTGCTTTATCGGCGACTAAGCCTTTCATATCCCTACAAACTGCTACACCCAGGTATTTGTATGAGTTGACTGAAAATGGCTCTGAGCACTATGGGACTTAACCTCTGAGGTCATCAGTCCCCTAGAACTTAGAACTACCTAAACCTAACTAACCTAAGGACATAACACACACCCATACCAGAGGCAGAATTCGAACCTGCGACCATAGCGGTCGCGCGGTTCCAGACTGTAGCGCCTACAACCGCTCGGCGACCCCAGCCGGCTGAGCTGACTGATTCTAGGTGTAAATCAGTCATATTTTAGTCACAAGTTACTACATTTTCTTTGTTTTATGAAGTGCAAAATTCTACATTCCTGAAAACTTTTAAAAAATCTCTTCTGGCTATCAGTTTATTACACGTAATAGGGTTGCAGTTCTGTTTTGAACGTGCCCAAGGAACAGAGAGAGAGAAGGTAGCAAATAACATATCAAACTTGTTCTTAAAAGTAGAGAGGTGTCACACGCTCCACGTCTGTACGCCAATGTCTTCCATAGCACAGCAGTTTAACGTTGATCGACAGTTGTGACCAAATTCGTCATACACTCTTCAGTCACTGTGTGATCTGTATAAATCCATGTTTCGCGTACATAAACCACTGGTCCCGTTAATTTTGAGGTTCAGAACTAGTCCCGTGGACAGAATAATTCTTCTCAGTGTTTCCTTGCTAACACTGAAGTCCAGCGCTGTACGATAACTGTGAAGTTTGCGGTCAATTTTCCTTACCAAGACTGAAATGAGAAGAACTGCAACATCCAGAAAATGGTTTTATGTAGAACTTGATCATGATCGTTGTGGGTATCAGTTGAAAATACAGATGCCTTAACTAGTCACATTTATTAACGGAAAGTGGGGGAACAGTGCGCACTCAAGCAAAACTTATCATTTTAAGACTTTCATAATAAGTAACCTAAATGGTTCAAATGGCTCTGAGCACTATGCGACTTAACTTCGGAGGTCATCAGTCGCCTAGAACTTAGAACTAATTAAACCTAACTAACCTAAGGACATCACACACATCCATTCCCGAGGCAGGATTCGAACCTGCGACCGTAGCGGTCGCTCGGCTCCAGACAAGTAACCTAAACCAACACAAATAACAAGCATGGAAATTCTGAAGTATCATTTTGGTAGCGTTCTGTCAAAATATCCTTACTGTAACACTTCCTATTTCCGCCAGTGTACTCGGCTGGACCTTTGCCGTGAGGTCTGTCCGTAGCTATGGCGAGTAAGTTAAAATAGTTTCCGCTAAGATCTTGTGTGTGGTTTCGTCAACAGATGCACTGAAATTCGCAACAAATCAAGGATTCCCATTCGCTTGCCCCTACTTCCCCCTCACGCTTCAGTCCACATCATATCGGTTTGTACTATCACCACTACATGTTTAAATAACGTGTCTCTCTCCAAAACCGAACCACTAATGCTTTTGCCGATTGTTATCAGGTTCTTTCTGTTGTTTCTGAACAGTGCCTTTCCTGTACATCCACTTGCAGAGAGCTGTCATTTAGGGCGTTAAGAGGAAATACTGGCTATGTTATTCTCCATTATACACTTATTCTTATTACAGACACAGTTATCATCTTATGCTCTCGGCGTTTTCAGATTCCACTCTAAGGAAAGAAAAAAATATGTATCACAATCTTAAAACCCATAAAATTTTTTTCAGTTCCATTTGTTCTTAATGTAAAGTAATAATCAAAATAATTGTGTCGTTCATAGGTTTGGAAGCACACTTCTAAAACTAAAAAATGTGGATAAACAGAAATTTGAACTCAACTAGCATTAGGTGGGAGAGGGGAGAGGGGGGGGGGGGGAACCTGCAATGCTACCAACATTTCGGCTATTTTGGCAGAAAAAACAATGGTGTATTTCATTTGAGCATAGCTTTATAAAGTCTAGAATTACTTCGTAATTTTTACTGAATAACACAAAGGCCAGCTATAGCTCGACGTGTTGTTCAGCACGCTGTAACGATGGTGTTATACCCTTCAGCCATTTCTCATGCACGTTCCAGTACATGTACCGGAATACGAGCGCAAGCATCAGTATTCCGCTCTCCAGGGTGTGCAAGGCTTCTGTCCATTGCAGCCGTCTGTCATATCTCGTTCACAGTGGCGTCGGTAACAGACTGACGACGCTCCCGTCTTGACGCAGAACACTACCTCTTTCCATAAATGATGTGTGTCAAGCCCTAATGGTCTGGACGTTACACTAACGTATCGGACTTCGGCACTGTAAACCAGGCTACACACTGAGCTTTCCCCATGGGCGTCCCCATTTTTTGTTAAATCTCTCACACTTTGAAATAAATAAATAAATAAATAAATACATATATATATATATATATATATATATATATATATATATATATATATGTGTGTGTGTGTGTGTGTGTGTGTGTGTGTGTGTGTGTGTGTGTGTGTGTGTGTTTAGTTAGGCACATGTCGAAAACAAGTTGTCATTTTCAAATATCGTTTTAAAGTGTAAAGGTGTAAAGGTAATACATGGACACTCTGCATGTAAAAGGTGAATCTAGTATGCTATCTCTTCAACCGTTGAAATATACACCCAAATTAACTGTGAGAAGTCCTCCGTAAATGACGTACTTCTTTTCATAGGTATACCACATTGTCCATTCATATTAATGTGACCACCTGTCGAAAGACTAGATAACCACCTTTTGCAGCACCGACCGCTGCGAGACATCCGGGAATAGAGTTAGTGAGGTTTTGGAAGGTACCGACAGGGATGTGTGGAGTCACGACGATTCCAGTGCCGTGGTTCGCTGCACCAGGTTTCTCAATTGAGCATCCATTGGCGGGAACAGACCAATCGAGGTGCTCCCCCACATATTCTCAGTTGCGTTTAAATCCAGCTAGTCTTGTGCCTAAGAGAGTACGGTAAACTCATCCTGATGTTCTACGCATGTACACTGCGAGCTGTCCGACAGGTTGCACTGGCCGACCGCTGTGGCTGAGCGGTTCTAGGCGCTTCAGTCCGGAACCGCGCTGCTGCTACGGTCGCAGGTTTGAATCCTGCCTCGGGCATGGATGTGTGTGATGTCGTTAGGTTAAAGTAGTTTTAAGTCTAGGGAACTGATGACCTCAGATATTAAGGCCCATAGTGCTTAGAGCAGGGCTTAACAACTGGCCGGTTTTGAGCGCGAGTACTCGCGTCTGCTCAGGCACGTGCTCGCGAGCAGGTGCAAGGTCGCGGAGTAGGGATGGAGGGGAGGGAGGGGAAATGCGCGCGCGCACGTATGAATAGGACCGCATCGTGCCTATTGAATCGCGCCGACTGTGTAACGTTAAAAGTACTACGATCAGCTCTAACAGTCACTTCTCTGGTTAAGAATCATGTCAAGTCACCGTTGTGTAACCCCAACCATGCTTTCGCAGTTCAACCCCCATTGGGAGGAATTGTATCTGTTTACGGAAAAAGATGGTGTTGCAAAATGTTTAGTATGTCACAAAACGCTGAATTATTTTAGGAAATTTAATTTGCAGCGACATTATATGTCGTACCACGCGAAAGTCTACGAAAGTGGAAAATGTGATGGACCAGATCGTGCACAGGAAGTTATTAAACTTAAAAGGAAGCTGTCCGAAGAAGATCTGGATGACGAAGAAAAATCAACTGAGGCAGCTCTCAGAGTGAGCTACAAAACTGCTTTGTTTTTAGCAAAATCCCTGCGCCCCTTCACTGATGGCGATTTAATAAAAGACGTTTGGTAGTTGCGGCGGAACATTTGTGTCCATCTCAAGTTGAACAGTTTCGGATTGTGCCATTATCTGACATAACCATTATGTGTCGCATACAGGACATGGCAGACGACGTCCAGAGCCAGCTTGCAAATATCTATAAAGATTTTATGGCGTATTCTCTAGCTCTGGACGAAAGTGGTGATATCACTGGAACAGCGCAGCTTTCCATATTTATTAGAGGTGTTAAGAGAGATCTTCAGGTGAGAAAGGAGCTCCTCAATGTAGTAGCCGTGAAGAACACTACAACCACAGGTGATATTTTAAGTAGTGTTGAAGAAAGTGTTGAAAATATAGGACTGTCGTGGAATTTTTTACTTTTAGTGTCTACAGACAGTGCACCAGCGATGACCGGGAAAAAATTAGGTTTCGTAGCGCTGTTGAAGGAGAAAATGCTAAAACTGACCGTGCCAAATGAAATAAGGGGCGTTCACTGTGTGATGCACCAGGAAAACTTACGTGCAAAGAGTATCACTCTAAAAAATGTGATGAGTGTTGTTGTTCGTACAACCAATTATATAAGGAAGCATGGGCTACAACACAGACAATTTAAAAGCTTTCTTGAGGATGTAGAAAGCCAGTATGGTAGTCTGCCTTATTACAGCGAGGTCCGCTGGCTTAGTCGTGGCGAATTATTAAATCGAATTTTTGACTATTAGATGAGATAAATATGTTCATGGAAATAAATAACATGTGTGTTCCTGAATTGAAAGAGCCTTCATGGAAATGTGATCTCGCGTTCTTAGCAGATTTAACTAGCCATCTGAATGCTTTGAACATTTCACTACAAGGTAAAGATCTGCTAATTACTCATTTCATAGATCGAATACGAGCTTTTAAAATGAAATTGACACTTTGGGTGAGTCAGCTGGAAACAGGAAATCTAGCTCATTTTCCTAAATTATCATCCATGCAAGATGTTCATAAAGACTGTGAACGTTATTCACATAGCTTAGTTGCCCTTAAGGAAGAATTTGATCAACGCTTTCAAGATCTGACAGCACTAGACAGTGATTCTGATCTGTTCTCCTCTCCATATTCAGCGAATATTGAAGAGATTCGTCCTGAGCTGCAACTATAAATTATTGACCTGCAGTGTGACAGAGAATACAGAGACAAATTTCAGAACAAGAAAAACATTTTGGAATTTTACACAAACTGGCGGCTACAATAATATCAATGTTCGGTTCCATGTATGTTTGTGAATAACTGTTCTCTGCAATGAAATGTAACAAGACGCGCCTGAGAAACGCATTGTCTGATCGAAATTTAAACTGCACGCTGCGCCTACGATGCACAAGAACAATTACTCCGAGCATAGACGCAATTATAAAGGGCAAAAAGTACAAGATAACAGAGAATCCCACACTTCAGTGACACCTTTTATTGTGTAACAGTTCACAAATTAATACGAATGTAGAGGCATACACTAAGCTAATAAAATTATGTGGCACGTGTACATTCTCCTTCATTTGTTTCATTTGTCACAGTAATAATTCGTGAGTGATATCCCTGCAGGTGGCCGCGGATTTACATTGACTGGCGGCAGCTGTTGTATGCCCCACGTGACTATCCCCACCCTCCGCTCTGGTCCGATAGTGGGGGTAGCGTGCTCGCGCTGCTCCGTGCTCGCGCCTTGCTGCTCACAGCTTGCTCCGCGAGCACGCATGTTGTGAAGCCCCTGCTTAGAGCAATTTGAACAGGTAGCACTGTCCCGCTGGTAGATGCCATTGTTCCAAGGAAAAACAAACAATATGTAGTGGTGCACATGGTCCCTAAGGAGCCGGCCAATGTGGCTGAGCGGTTCTAGGCGCTTCAGTCCGGAACCGCGAGACTGCTACGGTCGCAGGTTCGAATCCTGCCTCGGGCATGGATGTGTGTAATGTCCTTAGGTTAGTTAGGTTTAAGTAGTTCTAAGTTCTAGGGGACTTATGACCTCAGATGTTAAGTCCCATAGTGCTCAGAGCCATTTGAATTTTGCACTGAAGGTGGTGGATTCATCGCACGTCGGGACGAATCAGTTTCATGAATGTGTGGTTTCTGTCCTTTCGGACATGTTCGAAAGAACGGACACCACGCTTTCATATAATAAATGTATTTCAAACACAATGAGAAACAAAATAGTCTACTTCTTTACGGAGAAGACCGAAGGGACGTGAAGTGAGAGTCATACGCAGAAAGGTATCCCAACGTAATGTGTTCAACAAGAGCGGAAATTCAGCGAACATGCAAAAAACTGTTATTGGAAGGGCATTGGAATATTAAACAGAGGGTAAGGAACAGGTCTACAACGAGCGGAATAGATTTTCTGGCAACAGTTGCTCATATTCCACATGTTAGCTACAGGAAAACCGCGAGTGCCGGATTCCATTTGTATCACGTGTAACATCATCAGTAGATTAACGAGCAAGACTGCAGAAGATGCATGGAGTTCTGGCGAGCGTTTCTGAAGTGATTTCAGGACAATACGTTCTTTCGTAAGAGAATTCCCTTTACCGATGATGCTGTCTTTACAAGTCATGGGAAGTTCAATGTTACGCATTAATAGGCCACTGAAGCAGGTTGAACGTCAGAGGCAATGGAGTGTGGGAGTTTGGTCCGCGATTATTGAAGACTACGTGATTGAACCTTACTTCACAAAAGACTTCCTAACAGGTTAAAGATACGTACTATTTCTTACAGAAATATAGTAGAGGAAGCACCACTTGAAATACATAGGTGTATGTTGTTATAGCTGTTAAAAAATGGCTCATATGGCTCAGAGCACTACGGGAATTAACGTCTGAGGTCATCAGTCCCCCAGAACGTAGAACTATTTAAACCTAACAGTTATAGGTGTTGTTGCTCGTAATCCACATGTAATGTTTAAAGAAACCGCTTCTAAGAGACCTGTTTTGCGAAATTGTGCCTGTGAAGTCATCTGAACATTTAACTCGGGAACTTAAAAGAATAAACTTTGATATTTTTTAAACTCGTTACAACCCGTTTCGCTACCGATGTTACTGAAATAAATTGATCAGAATTTGTTTAGTAAACTCAAATATATGTATAGTAGATAGTAAAAAATACTAGCAGTTGAGTAAGTTGAGACGCTGCTCAATCGTAACTATGAAATACAAGATTGCACTTGGTCCTTATTATGCAGTAATACGTATGACGATCTACGGAATGTAAACGTAGTTCTCGTAGTTTTAAACAGCTGTGAAATTTAAAGTTACCACCGATGTTGTGCCTTGCACAATTCTCAAGCGAGTAACCTTGCCTCTATTAGTCGGAGCTCGGAACCTAATGACAGATGCCACACATTGTGCAGTTTACCACATACCAAAGTTAGAAATATAAATTTTGGTAGTGGAGACATTGCGTGCGTGCACCCCCCCCCCCCCCCCCAACACACACACATACACACACACACACACACACACACACACACACACACACACACACACACACACACACACACACACAAGCACACAAATAAAATAAAATATATATATATATCCTTCCAAGAGACAGATGAAAGCACATACCATAAAAACCAAAGCAAAATAAAGGAGAATGGCATTATCAAACGATAATGATTAAAAAGTAATACTAAGGAAAACAGTGTCAACATAATAATTTCAGTCTACCCACGCTGCAGCTACGTTTATTCAAGAAAAATAAATATTAGGAAAAGCTTGTCGCAAAAGAGAAGTTACAGTTGGAACTGTTGGGATTGCTTTTCTGAGTCTTTCTATAAAGAGAGCTTTGCGTCCCAGCTTATCTCTGCCGGCGTGAAGTCTCGGCGGCAGCTCGTCGGTGGTGGCGTAATTAAAGTAGCTCATCAGCCCTTAATTGCAATGGATATATCCTTTTGCACGAATGTCCTGGCGGCAATATTATCCTACGTCGTAGTTCTTTGGTCACAGTCTGGTCGGAAGTAATTGTTACTGTGTAGATCAAAGGTCATCCTCTTGCTTGGTACACGAGTCTCCTGTCGGTAATATTATCCTCTGTCGTATGCCTTTGGTCACAGACTGGTTGGAATTAATTGTTACTCTGTAAATGAAAGATCACAGGTGTACCACTACACCACACACAATTCTGTTATTAACGTACCGTTCACAATTTGGAAGCGGTGTTGGATTCACTTTAACTTGCTCATCGCGAATCTATAGTCCGTTCATTTTCTTCATGCACGCCATTTTCGCGAATTCACAATGTTGACGAGCCAGTTTCATATCCAGGGTGTCCCGCGAAGAATGGTCAATATTCAGGGATATAACAGAAACGATCATTCGAAGCAAAACATCTCTATTAAACATGGACTCTAAAATTTATGCCTTAATGGCTGTGAGCATTCATTCAGTAGAAAAGATTTGTGTCACAGTTTGGAAGACAAAGAAGTGCTCATAGCTGTTAAGGTACGCATTTTAAGGGCATGTTAACTCGATTTTTTTACTTCGAATGCTCGTTTGTGTCATACCACAGAATTCTGACGGTTTCTTCTGGGACACCTTGTATAGTAAAGAGTTACAATGTTCCACAGGGACGGTTAATGGTTTCAACGCATACGGCATTTCATTAATTTGCAAATAGAATAAGAATCTTAAAGTGCATTAGTTTTTGCAACTCGACATGCTGCAAAGAAACTGGTTCTACGAGCGTAACAACGACAATTACTGTCCACTCGCATGTGTATTGTCACTGCTGTTCATGACACTCCGCGAAACTCGCACTATTCAAAGAGTCTCACAGTGTCTTTCATAACTATCACGTCTGGTACTGGATTGGGTTCCACACTGTCGTTTAGTGAACAAAATACAAGATTACCGAGCATTAGAACTGATTTAAGATTGGATTCAGGACTTCTTTGCAAACTGAACTTAACACGGCGTTCTTAATGGCACAAAATCGGCGACTGTATAGGTAATTTCTTGAGTATTTCATGGGAATGTTATATCACCGCTACTGCTTACAGTTTATACTAATGCTCTGGTATAACGTTGGAGGCTCCGCGAGGCTATTCACGGATGATGCTGTGGTCTATGACAACTTGCAACCCCAGAAAACCGTAGCAAAACGCAGGAAGGCCTGCAGAGGTTCGACGACTGGTGTACCGTCTGGCAGTTGACCCTGTAGGTAAATAAATGCAATATACTGAGCGTGGATAGACAGAGGAGGAGGAGGAGGAGGAGGAGGAGGAGGAGATTAGTGTTCAATGTTCCGTCGACAACGAGGTGATCAGAGACGTAGCAGAAGCTCGGATTGGGGAAGGATGGGGAAGGAAATCGGCCGTGCCCTTTCAAAGGAACCATCCCGGCATTTGCCTGAAGCGACTTAGGGAAATCACGGGAAACCTAAATCAGGATAGCCGGACCCGAGTTTGAACCGTCATTCTCCCGAATGCGAGTTCAGTTTGCAAACCACTGCGCCACGTCGCTGGATAATAGCCGAAGTGAGCCGCTATTGTTCGATTACACTACGAGTATTAGCGACAAATCACTGGAAAAAGTAAATACCACAAAATACGTTGGAGAACCATCGGGAACCACTTAAAACGAAACAAGCGCATACAACAGGTAATAGGAAAAACAGACCGACCGAGGTGGCGCAGTGGTTAGCACACTGGACTCGCATTAGGGGGAACGACGGTTCAATCCCGCATCCGGCCATCCTGATTTAGGTTTTCCGTGATTTCCCTAAATCGCTCCAGGAAAATGCCGGGATGGTTCCTTAGAAAGGGCACGGCTGACTTAGTTCCCCATCCTTCCCTAATCCGATGAGACCGATGACTTCGTTGTTTGGCCTCTTCCCCCAAACAACACAAACCCAACCCCCAGGAAAAACAGATGCCCGGCCGAGTTTCGTGGGAAGAACAGGAAGGAAATGTGACTCGTACAGGAAGAATTAGCTCAGAAAACACTGTTCTACCGATTCTTGAGTATTGTTCAGCAGTATGGAACGCTTACAAAGCTGGATAATAGAAGTGATGGACAAGATCGGGCGAAGAGCGGCGCGTTTTTTTCACGGGAACGTTCAGTCGGCGCGAGAGCGTTACGAAGATGCTCAACAAGATACAACGGCAGACACTATAAAAGCTGCATTTGTGCATCACGGAGACGTTTACTGTAGAAATTACGAGTGCGTATATCCCAAGCAGAATAGGACAACGTATTAATTTTTCTTACATACGTCTCGCGATACGACCACGACGGAAATGAAGTGGTGGTATCATAAACACCTTCTGCTGGACTGCGGAGTGTAGATATAAGACCAGAATGAATTTTGACTCGACAGCGGAGTGTGCGCTCATTTTAAACACCGTGAAATGTTAAAGCTGTGCGTCGGAACGGTACTCGAACACGGAATCTTTGACATTCTCGGTCAAATACGCTACCGACTAATCTGTCGAGGTACACTGTTTTAACGTCAGGAAATTTAATTGACGTAAAATTTTTTCTGGGTATTTGCTTCCCGAGAAAAGAAGGTTTCTCGCGGTATAAACGTGCTTATAGAGGTACTTGTGGAGGACAAAGAAAGGGCTGGGAGACGCTGTCCGGCGTGGCGGGTCGTTAGGTCGTCTGTGAGGAAGTCGTGCTGCGGCCGCGGCGGGGACAGGCGAAGCTAAGCGGGCCGGCCGTGGCTGCGCGCGCCCATATCGATCAGCTGCGAGCTGCGGGCGAAAGTGAATCACGCTTTCAACTAAGTGGCACCCATACCTACCCCTGTCATCTCTTCCTTTGCCCGTTACGCGGTAATGGTAGGACTGTGTTGACCAAACGAAATTTTTAAACTGCCTGTTGCCTTGGATCAGATGCGTACTAAACCGACGGTCGTTGTGGCCGAGCGGTTCTAGGCGCTTCAGTCCGGAACCGCGCTGCTGCGTCGGTCGCAGGTTCGAATCCTGCCTCGGGTATGGATGTGTGTGATGTCCTTAGGTTAGTTAGGTTTAAGTAGTTCTAAGTCTAGGGGACTGATGACCTCAGATGTTAGGTCCCATAGTGCATAGAGCCATTTGAACCATTTGACTTCGTAGTGACGTTGGTCGCTGAGATCTGGAGGGCAGTTCTACGTTAGAACTCATCCCCAAGATGTGCCATTGGGATTCTGGGCAGGCTAACCAATTCCAGAAATTTTACTGTCCACAAACCAAGACCTCATAGATGCTGCTTTATGACAGGACGCATTGTCGTGTTGAACAATCATCGTCGTCTAAATGTTCCTCTACTGTGCGCAGCACAGAATTCTGTAAAATTTAATCATATCCTTTCACATTTAGTGTTTCCGTAAGCGCAATAGTCGACAACATCCTAACGAAGAAAACTGTAACACAACCACCCTCACACTTCACTATTGGCATTATACACTACTGGCCATTAAAATTGCTACACTACGAAGATGACGTGGTACAGACGCGAAATTTAACCGACAGGAAGAAGATTCTGTGGTATGCAAATGATTAGCTTTTCAGAGCATTCACACTAGATTGGTGCCGGTGGTGACACCTACAACGTGCTGACATGAGGAAAGTTTCCGATCGATTTCTCATACACAAACAGCAGTTGACCGGCGTTGCCTGGTGAAACGTTGTTGTGATGCCTCGTGTAAGGAGGAGAAATGCGTACCATCACGTTTCCGACTTTGATAAAGGTCAGGTTGTAGCCTATCGCGACTGCGGTTTATCGTATCGCGACATTGCTGCTCGCGTTGATCTGGATCCAACGACTGTTAGCGGTATATGGAATCGGTGGGTTTCCTCGTATCACTAGCAGTCGAAATGACTTGCATCTTATCCGCATGGCTGTAACGGATCGTGCAACCACGTCTCCATCCTTGGGGCAACAGATGGGAACGTTTACAAGACGACAACCATCTGCACGAACAGTTCGACGACGTTTGCAGCAGCACGGACTATCAGCTCGGAGACCATGGCTGCGGTTACCCTTGACGCTGCATCACAGACAGGAGCGCCTGCGATGGTGTACTCAACGACGAACCTGGTTGCACAAATGGGTAACGTCATTATTCGGATGAATCCAGGATGTGTTTACAGCATCATGATGGTCGCATCCGTGTTTGGCGACATCGCGGTGAACGCACATTGGAAGCGTGTATTCGTCATCACCATACTGGCGTATCACCTGGCGTGATGTTATGGGGTGCGATTGGTTACACGTTTCGCTCACCTCTTGTTCGCACTGACGGCACTTTGAACAGTGGACGTTACATTTCAGATGTGTTACGACCCGTGGCTGTACCCTTCATTCGACCCCTGCGACACCCTACATTTCTGCAGATAATGCACGACCGCATGTTGCAGGTCCTGTACGGGCCTTTCTGGATACAGAAAATGTTCGACTGCTGCCCTGGCCAGCATATTCTCCAGATCTCTCACCAATTGAAAACGTCTGGTCAATGGTGACCGAGCAACTGGCTCGTCACAATACTCCAGTCACTATTCTTGATGAACTGTGGTATCGTGTTGAAGCTGCATGGGCAGCTGTACCTGTACACGCCATCCAAGCTCTGTTTGACTCAATGCCAAGACGTATCAAGGCCGTTATTACGGCCAGAGGTGGTTGTTCTGGGTACTGATTTCTCAGGATCTATGAACCCGAATTGCGTGAAAATGTAATCACATGCAGTTTTAGTATAATATATTTGTCCAATGAATACCCGTTTATCATCTACATTTCTTCTTAACGTAGCAATGTTAATGGCCAGCAGTGTATGTGATGGCAGTTAATGTTCTCCAGGCATACGCCAAGCCGAAACCCTTCCATCGGATTGTCACTGGATATAGCGTGATTGCTACAGGGTATAGCGTGATGCATCATTCCAAGTCACTTGTTTGCCGGTAACCCACCATCCAGCATCGTTGCTGTTTACGTCACGTCAAGCATAGCTTGGCTCTTACTATAGAAAAGTGTGATTTATGAGGAGCTGCACGACCACTGTACCCCATTCTTTTGAACTCCCTACACACAGTCGTTGTGTTAGCTAGGCTGCTGATAGCCCTCTGGAACTCACGAGTGTTTCCTTTCGTTGGTTTCATAGAAGCTTTTGTAACCACATTCTGCAACACCCGTCGGTCCGTATCTGCCGGTACATAAGATATGCCTGGTCTTGGTTTAGTAGTGGCTGTTCCTTCGCGTTTCAATTTCTGAGTCACATCACCATCAGTGAACTTGGGCAACTATAGAATATTGAAATGTCCTTGATGGGTTTGTCGCTTAGGTGACATCGAAATCAGTGTGGTTTCTGACCAAACCATTCTGTTGTACCCGCTTTTCTACTGAAAACACGGCATTATACTGTCGGGTCAGCCTCTCGTAACATCTAGTGGTCAATTTCAAATTACTTAGAGCTGTCCGGATACATTTGACGAGATAGTGTGTGACAATGTGACGTTGAACACATGGTTCCTCATTATTCACCATAATCCCTTTTTAGGCATAGTAAGGTCCGAGCTGCACGGTGACCATTTCACTGGCACTGGAAAAGGTTCTGGACCACGCCCAACCCAGCGGTCTCAAAAGTTTTCGTCGAGGAACAGCAAAGTGTGTTGGAGTTTCTTGGTGCTGTAACCACACTTAATACACTAGTCTCTTGTCTTAGAGCTGAGGTATTAACCTCGTTTGCTACAAGTACAAGTAGGAAATTCCATTCACGTAGTCTTAAAAATAAAGAAGGTCTGAACAGGTATCTTGATGGCATCGTGGCCCACATCGTAACATGAAGCGGATTCCATTCCAACTACTGCACGTACTGGGGATTTTCCTTAGACCAGAAAACAACGTTCCTCCTGTGTGAACTGCGATATATCGTACATTAATCAAAAACTAATACTCTTGACCGAGACATAACATTTGGAAATTGTGCTAATGAAGCACGGCAGACTACAACCCGCTTCTCCCTATCATTGTCAGATAATTCATTCACAAATATCGGTCTAAGCCCTTTCGTTTTCAAATCTGTTTATGGTGGCACTGCATGTCTGACAGAACGCAGTACTTGAAGTTCAGCTACTTCTTTGCGAATGGATATTAATGAAACAACTATTATTTCCCCAATTGTACAAACCCTAAAACAAGACGCCCACTTGTATGTACAAAGTCAACAGGATTATGGGGCTTTCTCCGACACCCTGTACGTCTATATGTACATGTATACTACAGAAGCCACTGAATAGTGCATGGCGGAGGATACATGTTAATAATAATTTCGAATTTTCTTCGTATTTTATCCGCGTAATGAGAGAGGTAAAACTGACAGTCTGTCTGCCACTGAATGCCCCCTGATCCCTCTTATCGTTTTCTCGCGATCCCTACGCGAGATATACGTTGGGGGTAGCTCAATGGCCGCTTTGTCTCCTTCGAATACAAATTCTCTAAAATTATTCAATACGGTTTTTGTGTTAACTACGTCGTCTTTCTTCCAGGGATTCCCATTCAGTTTACAAGATCATTTTCATTACATATTCATATGGGCTGTTACGATGCTAACAGCTCGTTTCGGAATTTTTTCTATGTCTGTTATCATGCCTACTTGATACAAATTCTTAAAATACTTAAAAATTGGCCGCACTAGTATCTTTTACACGATTTCCGTTACACATACATTGCAGTGTACAATTTACGTGATAACGCCATATTACATCACTTCTTAGTATTACCCCTACATAGTTTTCTGATTTCATGTGTAACCCTCCACTGTTTTTATTCTTCATGGTTCCCTTCATTATCATACACTTATTCTTTGCCGCTCGGGATAGCCGCGCTGTGTAGGGCGTCTTGCCACGGTTCGGGTGGCTCCCTACGTCGGAGGTTCGAGTCCTCCCTCAGGAATGTGTGTGTGTGTGTGTGTGTGTGTGTGTGTGTGTGTGTGTGTGTGTGTGTGTGTGTGTTGTTCATAGCGTAAGTTAGTTTAAGTTAGATTAAGTAGTGTGTAAGCCTAGGGACCGATGACCTCAGCAGTTTGGTCCCAAAGGAACTTACCACAAATTACCAAATTTACCTTATTCACTATCTCCTGACGGTTCAGGATGTGCCCGATTACTATTTTTTTTCTTTTAGTCAAGTTGTGCCATAAAGATATTTTTTCTCCAAGTCGATTCAGCTAGTCGTTGTTAGATAACCATCTGTCTACATAACCTTCAGGAATCCTCTTCAGCACCACAACACAGAAAGATCCATTATCTTATTGTTTACGCTGTTGATCGTTTATGTCTCACTTTCATACAACGTTAAACTCCAAATTAATATTTCCATAAATCATTGATTAAAAATTTCCTTCTATTACAAGTCTCTAGTTTACATTCGCTTTGGCTCAAATGGCTCTGAGCACTATGCGACTTAACGTCTAAGGTCATCAGTCCCCTAGAACTTAGAACTACTTAAACCTAACTAACTTAAGGACATCACACACATCCATGCCCGAGGCAGGATTCGAACCTGCGACCGTCGCGGTCACGCGGTTCCAGACTGTAGCGTCCAGAACCGCTCGGCCACCCCGGCCGGCCTACATTCGCTTTATTTCTGTCGTTGTCTGTTATTCTGCTGCCCAAATAACGAAACTTGTAGACTACTTTTAGCGTCCCCTTAACCAACTTAATTCCATCGGCATCGTCTGATTTAATTTGACCACATTCTCTTAGACTTGTTTTATTGTTATTCATCTTATAATCTCCTTCCAAGACATTATACATCCTGTTTAACCGATCTTCCAAAGCCTTTGCAGTCTTTTACAGAATTTCAATGTTATCGAAAGATTGGAAAAGTTTTCTGTGTTGTCTCTGATCTTCTTTTCGCTTTGCAGATTTCTCCTAGGTTTTCTTTGCTGCTTTCTCTGAGCACAAATTGAATTACTTGAGGGATAATCTACAACCCTGTCTCACTTCATTCTCAACTACTGCCTCTCTTTCGTGCTGCTGAACTCATGTAACTGCAGTCTGATATCTGAACCAGTTGGAGATAACCTTTCATCCTTCTGTTTTATCCCGATAACGTCAAAAATTCAGAGTACTTTCCAGTTTAACGTACTGCAGATGAGCCTCTGTGGAGTTTGGGAAGCAGCAGGGAGTTACAGAATGAATTGAAACTGCAAGGGGTAGCCGTGAGGCGTGCCTGGATAGCTCAGTAAGTAACCGTACTGCCCACGACAGTCAAGGTTCCGGGTTCTACACCCTTTAGGACAAAGTTTTAATCATTTAGGAAGTTTCAAAACAATGCATATTGAAAGCACAATGAAAAACTCGTTCTGGATACTTATTGTAATGTCAGATATGTACTGTACAAACGAGGTTTAACTGAAATTACGGAATCGGCAGTATTCATGCTGACCGCACACGGCGCGTCACACTGAAGGCAGCCGAGTGTGATAACTCCAGGTTGGCCGCCAGTGGGCGTCGCACTAGCCCTGGATTCTCCGCCACTCGCCATAAGACAGATGGGTGGCTCTACGTATGAAGATAGAGGTCACCGTTAATGGCCACGCCCAAAACGAAGCAGATAGCATCCTTCCGCACCTCTTTATAAAACAGCACACGCAGAGATCCAGCAGAAGCCGTGGAGAGGACACGCCCAAGACACGACGAATCTTCGTGGACTGCCATCCACGCCACGGTCACCAGATACTACAAGTAACTACTCAGAAGCACTGAGACAAACCTTTGTGCATCCTACAGAAGACGTCATACATTTGTTTTTGCAAGTTTTGGATACATGAAAACATTGTAAATAAAAGCGTGTGAGTTTTACCCGTGCAAATGTATATTTTTTTGTTTGAAGTATAAATATCTCTCTCGCATCCGCCACCTACAACTGCAGACACATCAAACATACAACGTAAATTTGTGTTACAGACCAAAGCCATTCCATTCTGCAGCCGACTTTGTAAATGCGATTAATTTTTTATGCATGGAAGTGAAAACCTATCTGTGATCATGTCATTGTTTGAACCATTCGTTGTATTGAGCCGAAACTGTGCTCCGGGAAACAATGTAGAACTGGACGAGAGATGAGATATCCTGTAAGTATTAAACACTTTGCAATGAACGACGAAATATCGTATCCTGTGATCATAAGGACTGAGTAATCGCTAACCTCACTTCCGAAAATGACCCAAACTCCATGTACAGACTTTATGAGGCCATTCAGTGATATTTTCACCGTATTTTGGAGTAAGGGACCCGTGGACTCCAGTGGCTTGTTACAGAGTAACCGTATTTCGTTTGACTTCTTATTCCATTTTTTTTTTTTTTTTTTTGTATCTGTATTGCACTGAAAATATCTGCACAACGGTGTGATTACGACTACGTGCGCTGTGTGTCTTGTTTGAAAGCAAATTTACTTACGGTACTTACAGTTGCACTCCTTCTTCACGTCGCAAGTGGCCCATCGGGACCATTCGACCGCCGTGTCATCCTCAGATAAGGATGCGGATAGGAGGGGCGTGTGGTCAGCACACCGCTCTCCCAGTCGTTATGATGGTTTTCTTTGACTGGAGCCGCTACTATTCGGCCGAGTAGCTCCTCAATTGGCATCACGATCCTGAGTGCACCCAGAAAAATGGCAACAGCGCATGGCGACGTGGATGGTCACCCATCCAGGTGCCGGCCACACGCGATAGCGCTTAACTTCGGTGATCTGATGGCAACCGGTGTATCCGCTGTGGCAAGGCCGTTGCCATGGTACTTACAAAATGGTTCAAATGGCTCTGAGCACTATGGGACTTAACATCTCAGGTCATCAGTCCCCTAGAACTTAGAACTACTTAAACCTTACTAACCTAAGGACATCACACACATCCATGCCCGAGGCAGGATTCGAACCTGCGACCGTAGCGGTCGCGCGGTTCCAGACTGAAGCGCCTAGAACCGCTCGGCCACCAGCGGCCGGCCGGTACTTACAGTGGGTGGACAAAAATATGGAAACATGACAAAACCAATATATTACCATAAGTAATACGTAGTAGGAAAACCGTTGGCAGTCAAAACAGCTTCCAGTCGTCTCGGAATTGATAAAGAAAGGTACTGTATGGCTTTCAAGAGACCCCGATACCATTCTTACTGCAAAATAGTGGCAAGTTCAGGTAACGATGGTGGAACGGAGACCGATCACACCACACACCCTTCTCTCCAAAGCAGTGCACGGAAGTTCAGTAATATTGAGTTCTGGTGACTTTTGTCGCCAGAAGAGATGCGACAGTTCATCCACGTGCCCACAAAACAAGTTCTGGACGATGCGACCTCTATGAACAGCGGCTCTGACGTTCAGAACACGGCATCACCCCAGGGGAAAGAACATTTTTCTATCGGACGGACATGATCAGCCAAAATGGTCACATAATCCCTGCCAGTAATTCGACCATGAAGAGTAAAAATGGGATCCGTGGAATAAGAGAATATGTCTGCCCAAACCATCACTGAACTCCCGCCATGTTTTACACTTGGGACATACTCGGCCGGAAGTTGGAAACAGAGTGAAACAGCACTCATTCGAGCAATTGACATTATTCGATTGCTCCACGTTTTATGGCTTCGGCATCACGTTTCTCTGTTAACTGCATTTGCATCACTGATAAGTGGGTTCGGAAGTCCAGCTTGTCTTGCAATCCCATGCTTTTGGGGCCCCCTTAATGTTGTTTTCGTACTAAGGTCATCAGTCCCCTATAACTTAGAACTACTTAAACCTAGCTAACCTGAGGACATCACACACATCCATGTCCGAGGCAGGATTCGAACCTGCGATCGTAGCGGTCGCGCGGTTTCAGACTGTAGCGCCTAGAACCGCTCGGCCACTCCGGCCGGCACCAATGAATAAGAAACAGATATGCATACAGGGTAGTTTCATTGGTAATTTTGAAAAAATCTCGGCCACTCCGGCCGGCGGAAAAAACGTCAAATCAAATTAAAGTTGTACCGTGCGGATGTATGTGTACGGGTATGGAGACAACCTCATGACTCCATGAACCCTGCATGTCAGCAGGGGACCGTAGAAGCTGGTGGAGGCTCTGTAATGGTGTGGAGTGATATGGGGCCACTGATACGTCTAGATACAACTCTGACAGGTGACACGTACGTAAGCATCCTATCTGATCATCTACCGGCTACTGACAGGATTCTGCAGTGAATTCTGCTGCTGTTGTCTTCATATATTTCGTCATAGAGTTCTTCAATGATCAGCTGTCTCGTTCACTCAACACACGCTATCGTCCGCGTTGCAACCTAGTGGATGATGACACCACACGTCCAGAATTGCTACAGAGTGGTTCCAGGAGCACTCTTCTGAGTTTTAAACATATCCACGTGCCTCTAAACTCCCCAGACATGAACATCATTGAGCGTATCTGGGATGCCTTGCAACGTGTTGTTCAGAAGAGATCTCAACCCCCTAGTAGTCTTACGAATTTATGGACAGCCCTGCAGGACTCTTGGAGTCAGCTCCCTCCAGCATTGCTTCAGCCATTGGTCGAGTCCATCCTACGTCGTGTTGCGGCACTTCTGAGTGCTCGCGGGGGCCCTACACGATATTAGGCAGGTGTATCAGTTTCTTTGGCTCTTCAATGGATTTTCGAGGTGCAACACTTCCTGAGCGTCCACAACGCAGACTTCTACGGCCAATGTCTCCGCCAAGTCTCTAATTGCTGGGAAAACGTATCGTACTCGTATTAAAGGATGAATACATAGAGAAGGACTAGTGCTACCAGCCAGTTTATGGTTGATCGTGATTTTTTTCGTGGTGATAATTAATACTTTAACACTATACCTGTATTTTGCCCTTGATAGCTTCAGAATTCCACAGATTTTTATCTCGATCAGCATTGTCAAACCCTTTGTCTGAAATAACAAATCCAAAGAACGTTGGTTTGCCTTTCTTCAAACTACGTTCTAATACAAAATGTAGAGTCAGAACTACCTCGCATGTTTCTTCACGTCTCTCGAGCCCAGCCTTGTCGTTACCCAGATTGGGTTTCACCACCTTCCATAGTTTTGTAGATAATGTGTGGAAAGAAATAGAGTCTGTACTGAAGAGTGGCAGAAAGAGCTTTTGAATAAAATTTTGTTGTCTGTTTGTCAAATAAATAGAATCTAATATTCGTACCAAATGGTTTCTCGTGGCGTTTAGTGTCATTCTCGTATGTACATAGTACTACAGCAAAGAGTTAAAGGATACAGATTAAAAGTCAGTCACAGCAATCAAAGTGTAGTCGACATAAATATAATGATGACGAATTTATAAGTATTTCACACCACTAAAGATGAGTGAAAACAAAAACACGTGTTGTAATAAATAAGTTAAAAACCGTGGTTTGTTGCTGTATTTGTTCTAGTAATATTGATAGCTATTCTTCTTACGCTCAATTCGTGGCTAGAACGGGCTGAAATTTGGTGTAATGAAAACTATCTTGGCACACAGTTTACTCTGACATGGGCTGTATGGTTGTTCGCAAGCTGCAGGAGTTAGCTACGTAGTTACCGTACCACGTTTATGCAGTGTTATTACAGCACCAATCCGTAATTGGTGAAACTGAGAGTTTCAGTGCGTAATGACGTGGATTCTGATCATGCAGTATTCGCAGATACTAATGTGAAATGGCAAAGCTCTACGAGAGACGAAATTATCTTGTTCCATGAGATACGATAGCGGGACTGCATCTGAACTTGTAACTAGACTAATTTCGAACCGAATGTGGGACGTAATGGAGATACTAGTAGTATGAGCTGTATGACGCAGTAACTACTACACTGACTGACCCCACTGCCGGACCTCCCGCCGAAGGTTCGAGTCCTCCCTCAGGCCTGGGTGTGTGTGTTGTTCTTAGCATAAGTTATTTTAAGTAATGTGTAAGTCTAGGGACCGATGACATCAGAAGTTTGGTCCCTTAGGGATTCACACACATTTGAACGTTTTTTGATACATTTTTAAGGACTGGAACTTAAAGAGGCAAAATTGTTATAGATGGACAAACAATAGAACAAGTAATACAGTTTAAATATGTTGGGTGTAAATTTAAAATTTTCTATCTCAGATGATTAAGACCTAAAATTGACCGGATTCAGGAATTTCTGTGGAAATCATACAACGAACGTTAAAATATAACGCAGAGAAAGAAACACTAATGAAACGTTACGGAGTAATAGCCTTTCTTTGGCTGCTGTATGGTAGCGAAAATTTGACGCTGATATCAGATCAATTACGACAGTTCGAATCATCTGATATCAAGTTCCTCCGCTTTGTAAAAGGATGTTCGTTAATGGACCATAAATGAAAAAGCGGTATTAGACAATAAGTAAATGTAGAACCATATAGGACTGTAGCTGAAAAAACTGGCCAAACTGGCAAAATCTTATCCATCCTGTGTCTAAGAAGAAGATAACTAATGCTACAAAACTATACAGCCCAATAGGCTTGAGAAATGTTGGACGTCCATTAAAGAGATGGCGTGAAAAATTCTGAGACTGAACGGGTCAAAAAGTCTAACCCTTGAAGACGACGATAACGATGCTGATGCTGCTGCTGCTGCTGATGATGATGATGGTAATAGTGATAATGTGATTCCAGACTGAAGCGCTCGGGCCACTCGACCACACTGGCCGGCTCAGCGCAAGACCCAAGCGACTGGAAAAAGGCCCAGGTGACTTCTGTATAATAAGAAGGGTAAAAGAACTGACCAGAAAATGACAGACCAGTATCCTTGCTGCAGAATTCTTGAATATATTGTAAGTTCGAATATAATGAATTTCCTTGGGACAGAAAAGCTTCTGTCCACAAATCAACATGGATTTAGAAAGCATCGCGCACTTTTCTCACATGATATCCTGCGAACCAACGATAAAGGGCAGCATCACATACCATATTCCTAGATTCCCGGAAAGCCTTTGACACAGTACCTAACTGCGGATGATTAACGAAGGTACGACACACGGAATAGAATCCCAGACACGTGAGTGACTAGTAGACATTTTAACTAATAGAACTCAGTACGTTGTCGGGGACAGCGAGTGTTCTTCAGAGACGATGATATCGTCAGGAGTACACCAGGGAAGTGTGATAGGACCGTTTTTGTTCCCTATACACATAAATTATCTGACGAATGCGGTGAGCGGCAGTCTGCGACTGTTTGCTGGTGACGGTGTAGCCTAGGGGAAAGTATCATGATTGAGTGACTATAGGAGTATACTGGATGACTTAAAGTTTGTATTTGGTGCGATGAATGGCAGCTTGCTGTAAATGTAGGGAAATGGACATGAGTATGGAAAACAATCTTGTGAAGAAGCTGGTGGAGGCTCTGTAATGGTGTGGATCGTGTGGAGTGATATGGGACCCCTGATACGTCTAGATACAACTCTGACAGGTGACACGTACGTAAGCATTGTGTCTGATCACCTGCATTCATTCATGTCCATTGTGCATTTCGAGGGACTTGCGCAATTCCGGGGCGACAATGCGACACCCCACACGTCCAGAATTTCTGTAGAATGGCTCCAGGAACACTCTTCTGAGTTTAAACACTTTCGCTGGTCACCATACACCCCAGACATGAACATTATTGAGCATATGTAGGATGCCTTGCAACGTGCTGTTCAGAAGAGGTCTCCACCCCCTCGTACTCTTACGGATTTATGGACAGCCTGCTATCAATTCCCTCCAGCACTTCTTCAGACATTAGTTGAGTCCATGCCACGTCGTGTTGCGGCACTTCTGCGTGCTCGCGCGGGCCCTACACGATATTAGGCCGATGTAGCAGTTTCTTTGGCTCTTCAGTGTATATAAAACGTCCGACTGTCGAGGCGGGGTCTGGATATTGTTTTGTGCGTTGACAAGGAAATGTAGTATAACGTCGTTAATAGTCGTGAGTGTATCTGTTCTAATATCCAATTGAAAGTGGCGGAAGTTAGTTCGTCGATTATGTAGTACAGAGAAATGTTTAAAGCTGTGCTAGGAATATGTCTTGTTGGCAAATCTGGATCAGAGGAATTGCGTAGACTGTCATAGTGAAACGTGTGTAAAACTGTAAAAGAAGACCGCTGATGCAGACTTCTCCTTTCAACTCTACTGCACAAAATGCAAGGAATCACATCAGTGGATTGATAGCGCGAAATTGAGTGAATACAGTCATACTATTATCGGTTTTTGTCTGCCGTGTTATCGTGATACAAGAAAGTGTCCCTATTTTAGAAGTGGACGAGTCGCACATCGCCACTCGTAGAAAACTTTAGTGCCCGTGATAAATCATTTCATTCTGTAACACGCCAAAGTGGTAACAGGCGGCTGGAAATCGTATCGAAATATGATAAAAGAGACTATCGATCACGAATTTTTCAGCCACACTATAGAATTTGTATTTCGTGACGATCCATCAATGCGCACCGAAAACAGTGAGTGGTTGTGGAATTCACTGAAGTCCTCAGAGTGAGGGCCGACCGGGGGCGAGAGATAAACTATGCAGGGTGATTCTTACTAACATTTAAAAATCCTTGAAGCCACGTAAATGACGATGAGACAAGTAATTTATTATAAGATACACAGGTTAGCAAATGTCGGGAAATACCCCAAAAATGGATGAGAAATGTTGAACGTGGGACATCACCAGATAACGCACCTCACCGCACGTGCAGTGGTGGGGTTTGGGCGTGAAAGGATGGCTGAGTGATGCAATCCTCACATTCGAGCAAACGCTGCTACTTGCATTCGAGCAAAGGGTGCAAATTTCTAACACATTTTATAAATGTGATGTGTTGTGAGCGTAGAAATTACAATATTACTGTCCTCGCTGTAACTAAGTAAAAGCTGTTGTTAGTTTGTGTTGATTTCCTTTCATCCCTTCTTTTATTGTTTACAGGTATTATTTAGTGAAGAAAAAGTAGGTCATTTACTAGTAACTACGCAATTCGGAAGCTTATAGTCATTAACCTGTGACGCAATATGGTAGGTTTCTGTTGTAATGTACTTCGCAATAAACTGGCGGAGACAGCGAGACCAGCAAATAAAATAATAACTCTTATATTAACGTAAATACAGAATTGTCTAACGCAATAAAAAAAAATACTGCCTGCCAGATCGAAGACTCGAACCCTGAGACTCATGCGGTGAAGTCACACACGTGGCCCCAAAACCACACCGACGTGAATACTTTACTTGGGTCGGGATGATCAGTTGCGACAGACGTGTAGGCTCCACCGCTGACGTGCGGCGCTGTCCGTCATCTGGTGACGTCACATGTTCAATGTTTGTCATCCACGTCTGGGGGTACTTCCTGACATTTGCGACCAGATGTGGCTTATATTAAATTACGTGTCTCAGCGTCACCTACATCACTTCCGAGGTATTTAAACGTCAAGAATCACCCTGTATGTCTTCCAATACTTTTATTTCCATAATTTACGCTTGTCAGGGAATTCTCTGCCGTGTGACACCCTCCCCATGTTTCTAAGAGATATTTCACGAGTTTAAGCAGGGTAGGGAAGAAAAGGAATGCTCAAGGCGACCTGTACTACATGCAGCATTCTGCACGCTGAGCATGCCGCTGACAAGTAAATTAACTGAAATTACTACTTCCTTTATTACTCATACATTGCTCTAAGTGAAAAGTGTAGTATCCTGTCGCCAGTGTAGAGTTTTGTACCAAGGAAGCAAGGGAGAGGCTGTTGTTATGGGTGGCCGGCATCCTGTTTCTTCAACAGAAATGCACTCGTGAATGAATACAGTTCTTTATTTAGATGATCATTTACTTATCTCAAACAGAGTCCATGTGCTGTGTTACAAGCTCATCAGTAATAGTCCTCTTGCAGACAATATTGGTAATCTTGCTATTGCAACTCCATTCTCACTGTTAGTCCCGCTATAGGCACTAATCTGGTCGCTATGCACTGTCGTAGCCTGTTACGAACTCAGTCCGCTTCGTGGGTGAATAACTGACGCCTAACTGGAAGTGAGCCGAGTCAGTGAGGCTCTCCGGTCAGCGGCTGTGGCCTAAATACAGACTGTCGAGAGGACGTTGGCGTACCATTGCTTGTCGGTATGTCTCTGGCCTCTCTCTCGACAGGCTCGGTTGATCCAGTGCCTGCTATAGATCTTCGCACTACATCTTTGCCGACCGGTGCGCTGGCGACAGCTTATGCCAGCACATAAAGAGTAATGTTACGCTTTCAATTTTAATTTCTCTAGTTTAAAATATATTAATCTGTTGTCATCTATGTTGACAGCGCTCCGACAGACGGGCATTCGATATATTGGGTGATCAAAAAGTCAGTATATATTTGAAAACTTAATAAACCACGGAATAATGTAGATAGAGAGGTAAAAATTGACACACATGCTTGGAATGATATGAGGTTTTATTAGAACCAAAAAAAAGTATTGCTAGACGCGTGAAAGATATCTTGCGCGCGTCGTTTGATGGTGATCGTGTGCTCAGCCACCACTTTCGTCATGCTTGGCCTCCCAGGTCCCCAGACCTCAGTCCGTGCGATTATTGGCTTTGGGGTTACCTGAAGTCGCAAGTGTATCGTGATCGACCGACGTCGCTAGGGGTGCTGAAAGACAACATCCGACGCCAATGCCTCACCATAACTCCGGACATGCTTTACAGTGCTGTTCACCACATTATTCCTCGACTACAGCTATTGTTGAGGAATGATGGTGGACATATTGAGCATTTCCTGTAAAGAACATCATCTTTGCTTTGTCTTACTTTGTTATGCTAATTATTGCTATTCTGATCAGCTGAAGCGCCATCTGTCGGACTTTTTTTTGAACGTTTGTATTTTTTTGGTTCTAATAAAACCCCATGTCATTCCAAGCATGTGTGTCAATTTGTACCTCTCTATCTACATTATTCCGTGATTTATCAGTTTTCAAATTTATACTGACTTTTTGATCACCCAGTATATCGCTTGCAGTGAGGGTACGACTTAGATACCCAAGGGTCCTTGGAAACTACCATGGTTCAAATGGCTCTGAGCACTATGGGACTTAACAGCTGTGGTCATCAGTCCCCTAGAACTTAGAACTACTTAAACCTAACTAACCTAAGGACATCACACACATCCATGCCCGAGGCAGGATTCGAACCTGCGACCGTAACAGCCGCGCGGTTCCGGACTGCGCGCCTAGAACCGCGAGATCACCGCGGCCGGCCTACCATCCACACCACACATCTAAAAGTATATAATAGTTTTCTCAACACCCTTTATTGGATCTACTAGATAACGTCGAAATCTCCATGAGGCTGTTCGCATACGATGCCGTTGTACACAGGATGAGTGGAGCAGCAAGTGACAAACCTTTTATTTCGTGGACGGCTCAAAATTTTAAACGACGTTTGAGGCAAATAATAGTACGCAGAGGGACACGTAATTTTGTTTCATGGTTAATCGACTTAACGCTTGTATCAACAGAGATACGGAAGCAAGTATTATTTTTAAAGTAGAGCAATACATTTCCTTATGTAATTTGAAAGCTCGTGAAAAGACGAGTACTGTAATATAACGCTCGTTAATTTTGCTGATGAAACTTTTCGCAGAAGTCTCCCAGAAACTTTCTGAAATTGAAACGCAAAGCGGTCGGAAACGGCTATTTAGGAGTAAATATTGCGAAGGGGCGCTCTCGTCATAAGCAGCAGGAAGACAGATCTAGACTACTAAGGTAAAATGTATTGCCTCTTGATCCTACATTATACGACACAGGGTCAGCTACTATTTTTGTAAGTGGAACTGTAAACGTTCTAGCCGGGGCTTAGGAAAACTAATTAAATTTAAGTGAACAGCTTCTGTGGACACAGTTGCATTTTCGCTACTTACAGTTAAGCCTTCCCCGTGGCTGCCTACTTGTCGCCGCATTTAACAGAGACGTCTTCCTTTCATTCTCCATAATGAAAGAGGTCTCGCTCCAGGGAAAAGGAGGTAGTCTATTAAATTCTGAGTTTGCGGGAAGATTAGCTGACTTGACGTTCACCAGAGATGCCCGATGATTTCTCAAAAGTAAAACACCTGTTGCCAGATACCTGTGACTACAGATATTACTCGAAATTGTAATGCAGTGGATTACGCCAACCAATTAACTTAATATTTTCAGCACAATGGCTCGATGACTACCCGTGACTTACAAAATGAATATTTCTCTGCGTGCTATAATTTCCCGAAGACCACGTTTCGATAACTTGAACCATTTCAGTAATAGGAAGTGTATTACTTACGTCTCACACGAATCATTCTTGTGATTTCCACTCGAAATCTTTGTGGAATTTGAATATACCGTCACCTCTAACGTGAGTTCGGCACAAGAGATCGTTTCATGCCCAAGATAGTTCGAGGGGTTCACTGTGTTTATCTTTATCCTTGATGGTCTAGTTAGAGTCCAAAATGCGTAGTTTATCTACAGGTTGACTCTAGCAGCTCTGCAGAAAATTTACCTAATGGCTTTTGTGAAATGAACTGAAGCAAATAACTGAAGGCCGCCAGGTTCAGTAAAGTATATATTCATTGTTCATCTTTACTTCTTTCTCCACTTAAGTTTTATACAGTATATTTCAAACATGAATGGCAACATTTCACAGTACTTTGACATGCAATAGAATAAACAAGTACTTCTTGCACATAACACATGTGACAGGCAACTCTCTTCCTAGTTTTTCGGCGACAAAAATGGGGCCACTTTCCAGAGCGAATAAAATTTTTATATGTGGATATATTGACCATGATCACTGACAGTAATCTAAACGTAGACTAAATATCAAACAGTTGTCGGTAACTTTAAATTAAATTCTTCACCTTTGTGTAATGATCACATTATATAGAGGGTGTAAAGGAATTACTTTTTAAAAAAATTGGGATATTGTAGAGGACGAAAGTTTGAACGTTTTGATATGTATGGAAGCTATAGCCGGAAATGTGAAGTACAGTTTCTACAGCCACCTCTGTGCTCTTGAAAATTCATGCACGACCTATACGATAAGTTTATAGATGGTTGTCAGTTAACATTTGGGCTGAAGTTCTTGCAGACCACCTTATTGGGCTAGATATCTCACCAGACAGTTTGAATGGTGCATGGTATTTGAACATTTTGGGCCATGCCTTGGCTGAACTTCTAGAGGACGTTCCCTTCGACTGCGCACTAGTTTGTGGTTTCAGAACGGTGGTACATCAACGCACCTTGATCTTCAGGCCAGAGCGTATCTGACAGACAACTTCAGGCAGAGAGTGATTGGAAGCGGGTACCCAGTCCCTTGACCTGTGTGCTCCGCTGACTTCACTCGTCTTGACGTTTTCCTCTTGAGTTATGTAATGTCCCTTGTGCACACGACACCAGTAGCAACAGTTCTTGAGTTTACTGAGCGCATATTTACAGCGTTTGATGTCATCAGATGAGAGCACAGAATTTTACAGAGAACCATACAAAGGATGGCTCGTCAATGCGCATTATGTAACGAAGTTGGTGGTAGTCACAATGGACATTTGCTATACAGTACTGTAGCCAACAGATTCGGTTTACAGTATTTGATTGTACTCTGTCAATACACGGTATTCAAAACACAGTTTTCCGGGGTTTCATTTAGCCCAGTGAATGCGTAGAAAGTACATAGTACTGTAGAAACTTGATTTCACGTTTTCGGTTATAGGTTCCCTATGTCAAAACATTCAAAATTTCATCCACTATATCCTCCCATATTTTTAAAACGTAATGCTGTTATAATCTGTATAAATAAAATTTAATACCACACTGCACAAAAAAGTATCACATTTTGGAAAGGGAGTCAACGCCTTCGACACACCTTAGGTGTGGCTGCCTGCCCTCAGCGCTAGAGCAACAGCGGAGCACCACTCAGATGAATGGGTGTCGAAGTTTCTGACAGGTACATTTTTAAAGTGCTCAACAAAGGTATGTGTGTCGCACTGAGGGTATTGTCGAAATGGGAGGCTTAGAGGAACCCTTTGCGTTTTATTCACACAAATGTAATTGTTGTTCTCCACCCAACTGTCCCTTCCATCTGTCCACATGAAGGCGTGAAACGGGCTGAAAAGCCATGAACGTCGTTTCCTGCTTCGGGTCACGTTCAGATTTCGGCGAATAGTTTTGAACGGTTCCTAGCGGTCCCCCCCCCCCCCCCCCCCCTGTATACTAGGGCAAAAATAATTCTTGTCGCACTGAAGTCCGAACTAGTCAGGTCACGTGCAATAGGATTGCAGCCTCACGATGTCCTTATTAGAGCAGGGTTCAATCGTCCGGGGGGGGGGGGGGGGGGGGGAGAGGGGGTGTCAGCAGTATCGAACGTTGTCGAGTACATAGTGCTGCTCATCGCTCTGCGAATTCCGACCGCAGAAATTGGTGGGAATCAGCACCGCAAGGAAAGGGGTGGTTTCATTGACGTCCTAAGAGTGTCGTATACTGAGGGCTTTTCGTGTCGATTTCGAGCGGCGGTGTGTCTCAAATGTTTTCCTCGGCTAACCATATGAAAACCGCGTGATTTCAATGCTGGGTATCGTGGTTCTCACCTCTACCACAGAGGCGTTAGTAGAACATGTGAAATGTTGGTACAGGGTTTTAAAGACATTTCAGTCGTATGACACGTCTACAATGGCGCTAGGTAGGGTTGTGGCGAAATTTGCTGCTACTGTGACATCACTGACCCACCTTACACCTCATATGAACTTCTGAATTGTGGTCTCTTTTTCGCCTGTGTCGATACCTTGGTGTCTCAAACGTCGCAGAGCCCGAGGATGACGTCACAGTGCTTTTCCACCATTAGAGTGGAAGCTTGTAGCACTATCGAGCCACATTTCAAACTTACGCCCCGCGATGGTTTCGAAAGTTTGAAACTCTTTTGCACAATGTATTTCCAATAGCTCATGTAGTCTGATCAGGGCAGCTGCTTCTTCTGAATATGACCTGCCAAGTTTTAAATATTTTTTTAGTGTTACAAATTTATCCAAAAGTCAAGTTAGTAACAGTATTTTTGTGAATGAAACGCGTTCCTAAAATTCTAAAATTCGAATAAAGACGCAATTTACGTAGTTAATACTAGAATTTGATCCAGGCTCAACAGTGTTGGCGTAATTAAAATGGATTGTGCTTCTCTGTCCTCTAAGTTTTTCACTGAGATACGAATCATCGAAAGATGTTAACTTTTTGTAAATACGGAAATTTCGAAGCTAAAGGGTTCACCGGATTATGTATCAGCTTGTATTCGTTATTAATTTTGGTTACTTATCGGTTTATTATACAGGACGGGGTCATTGTCGACGTAAATCAGGTATTAGCCTGATTAAATTGCTTCTAAAGATACTACTTTTATATATGTAAGTGGTCACAAACGGCGTTGTAGCTGCTCCTCCGGAGAAAGGTTTCTTTTTTTATCAGTTATCGGGAGGATAAAGTTAACATTACGTAAAACATTTGAAGGTTAAAATTCTATTAATGTATGCGATACATGGTGCACGCAGACGATGCTGTTGTAAACTCGAACACTGCAACGCCAAGAAACTGTAGAGAAGTGCAAAACAAATGACCCAGACAGGAAGAAATTTTAACATTAGATTCAAAAAACACACAAGAAATTGCGACAGCAACCAATCAAGCTTTTATCAGCATCTCAAAAACCGAAACCACAAAGCAGAACATATCGTAAATACATTACAGGTCCTACACAGAAAAACCAAAGGGGAATAACATGGTCATCTTGCGACTGTTAGAAATATGCATCCACACAAAAAATTATCCAAACGATATGCTTAATGAACAGATCTACCTCAAAGACAAAAATTATTTAGAAAATTTTATTGGCATTTTGGAAAACGAGAACGAATGAAAATCACAGTAAATAGAAAACTAAAGATAGTCATAGACACAAACCACAACAAAGTTATAAAAACAATGAAACGCCACTAACATCACTGATTAGCAAAGACTGCACTGCAAACGTTAAGCATCAATGAGAATAAACTGTCGTTCCACATGTCAAAAGCATTTTGCGAAAATATTCTATACAAACCGAACGCACGTGACTAAAGCGATCTAGCAACAAATAGACAGTTGACAGTTTTCTCACTGATGCAATATGGGCATCTATTTCCAAATAGATGTAAGTATCTATGGAAACTGTCTTTTCCGTACAAATGTTATAAACGTATGTATACTCACCAAATATAACATCTACAGGTTTACTTGATAATGGCGATATAGCTGAAACAAGGAGTATTACTAATTAAACCATTTGCAGCTTATCTGGAATTATTCACTACAAAATGTCATATTGTTCATGCAGTTCACGTGCAATAATGATGTTGTGTAATAATTCACATGGGCTGAAATCTGTATTACAGTCCTAATGCTTGTAAGCAGATTGTTCATGGACCGGCACCACTCAGTTCTTTCTTGACTTAAAAGTTTTGATTTTACATGTTCGAGATATGACATAATTTTACCACATTTCAAAAGCTCCTGTTCTCCTCTGACTGTGTATCGTTCACGCTTCACTTCCGTTCAAAGTTACACTCGAGATAAATACCTCCAGAAAAGACTTCCTAGCATTTAAACCTATATTCGATGACAAAATTTACTGTTTCTAAGAAACGCATTTCTTGCTATTGCCAATCTGCGTTTTGTATTTTCTCTACTCCTATCGTCATCAGTTATTTTTCACCCTGTCAATAAAAACTCATCTGTTACTTTTGGCGTCTCATTTCCTCACGTAATTCCCTCAGCATCGCCTGAATTAATTACACTACACTCCATTACCCATCTTCCACTCTTGTGGATATTCGTCTTGTAATCTCTTTTCAAGATGCTGTCCATTCCGATGAACTATTCTTCCAGGTCCTTTGACGTTTCTGGTAGAATTAAAATGTCATAGGCAAACTTGAAAGTTTTAGTTTCTTATCATCTAATTTTCATTCTTTTGAAATTTTTCCTTGGTTTCTTTTATTGCTCTCTCAATGTACAGATTTAATAGCATGGGGAGTGAGCTAAGAGGACAATCTGATCTCACTCCTTTCTCAACCACTGACTTCTTTTCATGTCCTTTGTTAAATCTATAGTCGTATTTCATACAAGATGTGAGTAACATTTAGCCCCCGGTATTTCAGAATTTCAAATAGAATATACCAGAGAAATGTGTCAAAACATTATGTAAGTATACAGATGTTGTAGACATAGGGTTCCATTTCTTCAAACTATCTTCGAATACAAGTCGCTGGTTAAGTACTTCGTCGTGTGTCCTACATATCTCTGGAACGCGAACTTAACATTTGTGTGATTGCAGTACACTAAATAGGTACTGTTGGCAACCGTGTAGCATCTGGAAATCAAATTCGTCGCTTAGTCGATGGCTGAAAATACCACAGAGATTGAAACTCACGACTGAACCCAAATCAGAACGTGTGAACAAAGAGCTACCTAGATTCATGTTACACAACAACATGCAATAAAATGGAGTTCAAAATCAACGTCCAGAAAATCGAGTTAACAGCTGCATTCGAGAATCAGCGTAATGAAGGTTTCAGTGACAAGATACGAAATGCTGATCCACTCATAAGTCGGGAATTCATTTCCTATCGAGAAAAACCTGCCACCCCCATGTATTGCATTTGCAGTGACCGTCGGAGTTGCGTTTGCCGTAAAAACACACTGCTAGCCATCAAAAATTGCAACACCATGAATATGAATGTCACCCATCCAAATACTGGCCACACCCGAATGTCCTTAAGGGGAGTAGGACGTCAAACGGGCCGACTTGGAGCAGCAGAGACACCACAGGACATTTTATTTTCTACTGTCTATACTTTTACAAATAAATTCATAAAACTTTGTCAGCATGACCAGGAAGGATTCAGGATTCACACTCATAGCAGTGGAAGTGCAAAAACATAACAAAATAAAATTTTTTTGGGTATGAAATTTCATTTTTTCACTTACTGTTGGCTGCATTTGTTGCTATAGGTACATTTAAACATACAAACCATACTTACAGGTGTATGAAGCTCTAGAAGTTTCCAAATCTATTAAAAACTGTGGTAAAAATTGAGATAATTAACTACAAAATTTGATTTTTTTCTAAACATGAAGTTTAAAACGTAACAGCTCATTCATTTTTTCATAAATTAAATAGATTCTAGAGTTTCCAGACACCTGTAAGTATGGTTTGTATGCTGCGCAAAATTCATCGAATAGTCTCTTTTACTTATGAAGAAAAGTGTACCTATAGCAACAAATGCAGCCAATAGTAAGTGAAAAAATGATGAAGTTTCACATATAAAATAAATTATTATGTTATGTTTTTGACTTCCGCCGCTACGAGTGTGAATCCTGAATCCTTCCTGGTCATGCTGACAAAGTTTTCTGAATTTCCTTGTAAAAGTATAGGCAGTGGAAATTAAAATGTCCTGTAGTGCCTCTCCTGCTCCAAGTCGGCCAGTTTGACGTCCTAACCCCCTTAACTTCAGTGATCTGGCGGGAACCGGTGTGTCCATCTCGGCACGGCTGTTAGAAGTAAGCAGTAGAAACGTCTCCCAGCACGTATCGGAATCTTAGAGCTGCATGATTGTGGTCTGTCGACACTGTGGTTAATTGTCCCACGGTATAACTGCTCTCATTGATCGCGATTCCACGGTTGTCTACGCAAACACGCAAGCGGTGGGTTCAAGTGGATAATACGCAAAAGCAAAAAAATGGTTCAAATGGCTCTGAGCACTATGGGACTCAACTGCTGAGGTCATTAGTCCCCTAGAACTTAGAACTAGTTAAACCTAACTAACCTAAGGACATCACAAACATCCATGCCCGAGGCAGGATTCGAACCTGCGACAGTAGCGGTCTTGCGGTTCCAGACTGCAGCGCCTTTAACCGCACGGCCACTGCGGCCGGCTACGCAAAAGCAAACAGGATCTCAATAGCCCCCCGGAACTGATGCATGAGAGGACAGACATGCTCTTCACTAATGCGTGCACGACCATGTTAGCCACAACGCATATCTTGAGCTAGAAAATGGGGTTTTCCACAGCAAGACCAATATCCGCATGGACAATGCGACGACGTCTGGAGCGCCATAGGTTGCCAGTACGGCAACTACTGTTGCGGCTTCCCTTGACGTGTCAGCAGAGAGAGACGCGACAACAATGGGGAAACCAACGACAACAATGGATACAGGAGTAGCACCATGTCGTCTTTTCAGACGAGTCAACGTTCTGTATAGTCCGCCCCGATAGCTGAGTGATCAGCGTGACGGATTGCCGTCCTATGGGCCCGGGATTGATTCCCGGCTGGATCGCGGATTTTCTACGCTCAGAGACTGGGTCTTGTGTTGTCTTCATCATCATTTCATTCCCATCCACCGCGCAGGTAGCCCAATGTGGCGTCGAATATAATAAGACCTGCACCAAGGCCGCCGGACCTGCCCCGTAAGGGGCCTCCCGGCCAATGACGCCAAACTTTCACTTCCATTTTTACCGTTCTGTATACATGACGAAGGTCGTATCCGTATGTGGAGGCTCTGTGGAAAACTTAAGTGGCCACATTGCATTCATCATTGTCATAATGGCCTTCCGTATCGGTATGGGGTACCATTAGGTACGCAACACGATTACCACTAGTCCGCACAAATGGTAATCTGGACAGTAGCCCTTACATTTCTGTGCTCTATTTCGAGACTTCTGAGACGTTACCTTTCAACAAGATAACGCATGGGCTTATAGCGCCTGTGCTGCCCCGCCCTACGTGAATACATCAGATGTTGAACTACAGCTGTGGTCAGCATGTTCTTCAGATCTCTCACTCATTAAAAACATCTACTCATGAGTTTCAGGGAGACTGGCAAGCCACCACTCGTCAGCCACTACGATTGATATACTTTCACATAAGAGTTGATGTATCCGTATCTGTCATATGCTCAGTTTGACTCGATTCCCTTCCTGGTTAGGACCATTGTTGCTGCGGCAAGTGGCAGATCTGTGTCCTAAATTTCACTCTCTGTACACCCTCAAACCACCTACAAATATAATCATGCATTCTTAGTTCTATATTGTATACGCACAAGTAAAATTTTGTTATTTTTACTATTCTTTCTCGTATTGCAAGTTCAATGTACAATAGTGCAATATCGCCTCCGCTCTTTGACTTTGTGTCAGTAACATTGAACTAGTCGGTTATAAAACTGAACTTCCCATTGGTCGGCATGTACCCGTATTTCCATTCTTCTGTGCAAAATTCGTGTCAGTCTTTTGAGAACTTGATTTATGAACTTCGTATTATGCACCCGTGATTAAGCTCATTTCGTTGCTAGCTGATGCCTGGCATGTGAAGCTTCTAGAATCTCGACGTTTTCATTGCACTGGACAAATTGTAGGTGCAGCTGGCGTCGGTTGTCTTACATTTCCGTAGTGTACGCAGCTGCAGCAGGACTCACAGACCATTACTTTTCACGGCAGAGCCCTGTGGCCGCTGTAGAGTTCTCGCAGGAGCGCCAAACTTCTGATGAGATTGCGTCATAAAATAGTCCACTCACCCCTTCCCTTCCCGTTCTTGCTTAAGCTTGGGCCCCTCCTCCCTCTAATTCCCTCCCCCTGCACACAGCATCGCATCCAACTCTGTGGCAGCCGGCATTCCGGAGTGAATGAGTAAACTGTCAAATGGGCATTGTTGCTTTGTTAATTTCTCTGCCAGGTTGAAAGCCTTCTGGTAAAGTGGTGCCAATCACTGTTGAACTTTTGGGAAGGTGCATTTCATTTGCACTCACCTCCCTCTAATTCCCTGCCTCCACGAACAACATCGCATCTAACTCTGGAGCAGCCAGCATTCCGGACTGAATGAGTAAACTGGAAAATTGATCTTGTTTTGTTAATTTCTCAGACAAGCTAAAAGCCCTTCGGTGAAGTGATACCAGTGATTGCTGAACTTCTTGGGAGGTGATTTCATTTGTATCCCACGTGTTGGCAATACGTAGAAAGCCTGGCGCGTCACACGTTTAACATGAAAATGCTGTACGAATCATAGACGAGCTGGTGGAACTTAAAATACACTTTAAATATTCTCAATGGGTGTGTCAGTTTATCCTCACACAACGACAATCAACGCGCTACGTTGTTTCTCAGAGAGACGATGGAGAGCATACGCTGTTACGAGATGCTGTTAACGATGGTGAGGAAGTGAGTTTCATTCTTCTTTCAAAACTGCGCGTAGCGCTGGAAGACTGTCGTAAGAAGAGATTTTCCAAGCGCATCACAGACATACTCAGATTTGGTCTGGGAAGCGGAGATGTATATTCAGGACACATTCTTACTGCTTTATATTTCTATAAGGGGCCATCATAAAGTTTATGTTTGAGGGCTTTGCTGCAGTGCATATGCTTGGCTCCAATGCGGGTACATAAGCATCGACTACTGGTAAGGGATTAGCGTGACATTCGTGTCTTTCCGAAGGTTCGGTAAATACGGATACGTTAACTATTGCGACGTTATTACCAAATGTTTCCGGAGAATGAAGAATTTGTATGGGACGGCATATCTGTGCAATTAAGAAGAAACGTCCGGAGAGGCTGCGAAAATGTATGTCCCATATCGCAAATTTCGTAAAGCAAGTTATGCCAACTTAAGTGGGAGACGATTGAGCACTCGCCCTGGAATCGTGACCTCTCCAGGCGATTATCAAGCCCTCGGTCCCATAGAAAAGGACGCAGTGTTTTACCAAAGGGGAGGCAATCAACCAAGCGCATCGGAAGGATGATTGCCTCATTGAACACAGTAATTTTGCGCGATTGGCATGTCGATTCTGGACTGTACGGTCTCTAACGGAAACTTTTTGATCGCCCCATATAGCTTACACTACCTACACTTGAATGTGCCAGTAGTCGACTACTAATCAACTACTCTGGCTCTGGCTATATGTGTCCTTACATGCTCTTTTGAAACTTTCAATTTTGATATTTTTTTCCCTTGAAGTGACCAGGGTTTCTCTTTTTGCGCGTCACATATTTTACCTTGCATTTGAATTTCGAACGAATGCGCCTGTAACGTTTCATTAGTTTCTTATACATATCCAAATCTATATCTGCTGCTCCGCAAGCCAACTTGTGGTGTGTGGCGGAGGGTACTTTGCGTGCCACTGTCATTCTCCATCGTTCCTGCTTCAGTTGCGAATGCCGCCCAGGACAGAAAGATTTTTGGTAAGCCTCTGTGTGAGGTCACATCTCTCTATTTTCATCTTCACTATCTTGCTGCGAGATGTAATTAGAAAGCAATATACTGGTTGCTTTTCTAGGAACACAAGCCCTCATAATTTTAAGTGCAAATCACATGGTGGTGCACAACGTATCGCTTGTAACGTCTGGAGTTGGATATGCATCTTCTTAACCTTTTCGCGCCTATTAAACGAGCCTGAGACGAAACGCACTGCTCTTCTTCGGATCTTCTCTATTTGCTCTATTAATCATTTCTGGTACCAGTCCCAGATTGACGATTAATATTCAAGCATTTGTCGAACAAGGGTTTTGTACTCTATCTCATCTGTAGGTGCAAATGTTCCAGTGACTCTGTCAGGCATCTGCCTTACCTGCTATTAATCTTATGTGGGCGTTCCACTTTAAATTGATCCGTATCCATACTCCGAGATATTTGGTAGATTTCACCGCTTGTTCGGCATCGTGTTATCATACAATAATGGGTCTTCACACCTATTTATGTGTAATACTTCACATTTCTTAATGATGAGGTTCATCTGCTGATCCCTACAGTAAGCACCGATGCTCTGCAGGTCTTCTGGATTCCTCTACCATTTTCTAGCCTTGCGACTTCTTCGTACACAGTAGCACCATCCGCGAAAAAACTTGTTGAAATTTCGGCGTTGGCTACTACGTCATTTCTACATAGTGTGTACCGGAACGTTTTAGAAATTTGTGAGACTGTAGAGGATGAAATTCGGAACGTTTTAATACGAGGAACCTATAGCCAGAAATGTGAACTTGCTATACACACGGTAGGCTAAATGACACACCACAAAACTGCGGGTTGATAAACGATTATTGACAAAACAATAGAGTACAATGCAGTAAACCAGTGGCTTCACTACTTTAGAGTAAATGTTCAATGTGAAGATCACCAACTTCGATACATAATGCACAATGATAAACCATGTTTTGTCTGGCTCTCTGTAAGATTCCACGCTCCCCTCTGTTGGTACTAAATGCGGTAAAGATGCTCCCAGTAAGCTCAGGTATTGTTGCTACTGCTATTCAGTACACAAGGGACTTCACAATACCCAGAGGAAAAAGTAAAGAGGGGTGAGGTCAGGTGAACGCTCGAGCCAAGGGCATCTAAACCACAAAACTAGTCTACTCCAGAGCGTCCTCCGGAAGTTCGGGCAAGACATTGTCCACAAAGTTCAAGTACCTTGCACCATTCAAACTATCAGGTAAGATATCTGGTCGAATAATGTCATCTCCAAGAATTCTAGCCCAAATGTTGAGTGAGAATCTCACCTGGTAACTTCTCATACAAGTAGTGCATGGATTTTTAAGAGCACAGTGGTGGTTTTAGAAACTTTATTTCACATTTCTGGCTGTAGGTTTCTTGTATCGAAATCTCACAAATTTTAAAGCGTTATTCTGTTACACCTTGTGTAATGTGAACAGACACCCTTGAGACGCGACTGAAGTCACTAGTAACGACATCTAAAGACCTTTCTCCGTTAACAATGGCATACTATGGTCTGTTTGTAAGGAACTCTGCAGTTCAGTCACGAGGCTGGTCTGATATTCCGTTCGCTCGTATTTTTTCACTAGGCGATAGTGCGGAACTGCATCGAATTTTTCCAGAAGTCAAGGAACACAGCATCAAACTGGACACCGATATCAGAGAAACAGAGCGAGGTGGGTTTCACATAATCATTGTTTGCAGAATCCATGTTGATTCCTACAGAAGGTACTTCCGGTCTCCAGAAAGGTCCTAATACGCGAGCAATACTTGTGTTCTGAAATTCTACAACAGACTGTCGTCAACGATATAGGCCTAAAGTTTTTGCACCTATCCAAAACCATTCTTCAAAATGAGGATGACCTGCTCTTTTGTTTCCAATTACTAGGAATTTTTCGTTTCTCCAGGGACCTATGGTCAATAGCTGTTAGAACAGTATAAGAATAGTAATCGCTGTATACTAGTAATCCCCATAATCATTGCCCAGTTTTCTCACATCAGTACTCCGTGGCACATTTTTTCGTGATATTGTTCAGAGTGAAGGTGATTATTCTCTTTGTCCTGTAGTTTCTTCAGTTACTTGTTACGACATTTCAGAACTGTTGGCACTCTCACGACAATGCGCTGTGACTCAGTCGTTATTCCCCTCCAATGTGTCGGTTTGTATTTCTGTTAAGTTCCCGCAGTATTTGTGCATTATATCATCATGTAATATGCATGCAAGCGGCCCAACTCCCACGCTTATTAAATCTCCATTACCCAGTGTTTGAATGCGCATCAGCCGAACAACGTTCACGGGGTTAATTAGCTTCCGCCTATTAATGTCTGTCGTTATTACGTGCACTTCAATACTAAACACATCAATGCCATCATTCGCACCGTGTATACAGATACAACACAGCGAGACTATTGTATACTCACCTTCAATTGCCGATATCGGTTAGATGTGTAGTATTGCTAGTTACTCACAGTCTCAGAATCGTATTTTTTTGTGCGTTTCCAGTCGATTTCAGCCATCCGAACTAGGGTACTTTCCTCGTTAGTTTAGATCGGAGCTTCCTAAAATTTTTTGAGTAAAGCTCTACGCGATGTACAAGGTCTGTCTCGTAACCTTCCTCACTGCAGTTCGTTGAGCATTTCAGTAGGACGTCTATTTTTTTCTAATACCTGTTGACGAAAGAAATAAAGGAGACGTCACTAAGATGTACCGATACTCTATTGTATACATTATAAAAGGCAGGAGATTCTCAAATACGCAACTCCTGTAGATATGCTTATCTTGTGGTCGTTGGTCGTTCATGGTTCAGGTCCACGGTTCCACTACCCTCTTCATTCCCTTGATCCATACATCTGGACTTTCGTTCATAACTTTTTTTTTTCGTCGTACGTAGGCCTATTTTTCCGCTTATAGACTGACTGACTTCACTAGTTTGGCTCTTCTAGTTCTTAGTTATAAAACCAGGGCGCAGCACCGTGCGAAGTATGAGTCGTGTGCTAGTTTACAGCCGGTCGTATGCAGACGATGGTTACTTTAACAAATCGAAAAAATATGTAAATAATTATTGTATCTAAATATTAGACTGAGAATTTATGTTTTTTTTCCTAATGTTCGCTAAGTATTCTAGATATTGAGAATTAGTTCAGATTTTTATAAATTTTGTTCGCTATTATGAAGTACCCCGTATATTGAAGGTCCTTGTACGAAGACGTCAGGTCGGAATGCATATCACCTGATTTCATTTTGGTCTTCGATAATGGAATACTGAAATACCTTGCTTCTAGACTATACAGGGTGTTACAAAAAGGTACGGCCAAACTTTCAGGAAACATACCTCACACACAAAGAAAGAAAATATGTTATGTGGCATGTGTCCGGAAACGCTTACTTTCCATGTTAGAGCTCATTTTATTACTTCTCTTCAAATCACATTAATCATGGAATGGAAACAAACAGCAACAGAACGTACCAGCGTGACTTCAAACACTGTGTTACAGGAAATGTTCAAAATGTCCTCCGTTAGCGAGGATACATGTATCCACCCTCCGTCGCATGAAATCCCTGATGCGCTGATGCAGCCCTGGAGAATGGCGTATTGTATCACAGCCGTCCACAATACGAGCACGAAGAGTCTCTACATTTGGTACCGGGGTTGCGTAGACAGAGGTTTCAAATGCCCCCATAAATGAAAGTCAAGAGGGTTGAGGTCAGGAGAGCGTGGAGGCCATGGAAATGGTCCGCCTCTGCCAATCCATCGGTCACCGAATCTGTTGTTGAGAAGCGTACGAACACTTCGACTGAAATGTGCAGGAGCTCCATCGTGCGTGAACGAAATGTTGTGTCGTACTTGTAAAGGCACATGTTCTAGCAGCACAGGTAGAGTATCCCGTATGAAATCACGATAACGTACTCCATTGAGCGTAGGTGGAAGAACATGGGGCCCAATCAAGACATCACCAACAATGCCTGCCCAAACGTTCACAGAAAATCTATGTTGATGACGTGATTGCACAACTGCGTGCGGATTCTCGTCAGCCCACACATGTTGATTGTGAAAATTTACAATTTGATCACGTTGGAATGAAGCCTCATCCGCAAAGAGAACATTTGCACTGAAATGAGGGTTGACATATTGTTGGATGAACCATTCGCAGAAGTGTACCCGTGGAGGCCAATCAGCTGCTGATAGTGCTTGCACACGCTGTACATGGTACGGAAACAACTCGTTCTCCCGTAGCACTCTCCATACAGTGACGTGGTCAACGCTACCTTGGACAGCAGCAACTTCTCTGACGCTGACATTAGGGTTATCGTCAACTGCACGAAGAATTGCCTCGTCCATTGCAGGTGTCCTCGTCGTTCTGGGTCTTCCCCAGTCGCGAGTCATAGGCTGGAATGTTCCGTGCTCCCTAAGACGCCGATCAATTGCTTCGAACGCCTTCCTGTCAGGACACCTTCGTTCTGGAAATCTGTCTCGAGACAAACGTACCGCGCCACGGCTATTGCCCCGTGCTAATCCATACATCAAATGGGCATCTGCCAACTCCGCATTTGTAAACATTGCACTGACTGCAAAACCACGTTCGTGATGAACACTAACCTGTTGATGCTACGTACTGATGTGCTTGATGCTAGTACTGTAGAGCAATGAGTCGCATGTCAACACAAGCACCGAAGTCAACATTACCTTCCTTCAATTGGGCCAACTGGCGGTGAATCGAGAAAGTACAGTACATACTGACGAAACTAAAATGAGCTCTAACATGGAAATTAAGCATATCCGGATACATCTCCACATAACATCGTTTCTTTATTTGTGTGTGAGGAATGTTTCCTGGAAGTTTGGCCGTACCTTTTTGTAACACCCTGTATAGATATGCATGAAATATTGACTGATGAGCTCTGACTAGCTCTTTTTAGTGACAGCAGTGTGGAATTACACGACTGAGAAGATGACGAATAATCTTATTTGACTCAGATGGAACTCCTTGAGTGCAACATCGCAGAAGGCCAATGATGTTTACGGTATTCGACGCCCCACATATTGTCTACTGTGCAACTATAATATCGACTGCTACTTGCTACAGGAGCGGGACTGGAGGTGTCCAATGGTGAGCATAGCATGAGGCAATGGAGCATAATTGAACTGCTTAGTCGACGAGTAATTCACAACAGTGAACTGTGTTAGTGGTTTTGATGCAAAGAAGAGCAATGACAACTATAAGCAAATCAAACATTGCGTTATTTCTACAACAAAATTTGCAGAAGTTGATATTTCGTCACAAAGGAACCCCACGAATTTCACAGAAAGAAGAGGCAGATGAAATATTAGCGTTTCTGCAAGATGAGTCAGTGGAATGTGTGGTGTAGTGTACGCTCGACTACGCCGACAATGTACATGAGAATTATAATGAAGACGATACGAGCTTGACAAGTAAAAGTAATACTGAAACTGTCTATGTAGTTCATCATCCTTGTCGAACAGAGAGCCACAAACCCAGTAGTAAAGGTTGGTTCGAACAACACATAAGTGTTACGGAGATGCGTCGAGAACTCAAATGGGAACCCTGGAGGGAAAGGGACGTTCTTTCGAGAAATAATACTGAGAAAATTTAGAGAACAGGCATTTGAAGCTGATTGCCGAACAATTCAACTGCCACCAACATACAATGCGCGTAAGGACCACGAAGATAAGATACGAGAAACTAGGGCTCATACGGAGGCATGTAGGTAGTCGTTTTACCCTCGCTCTGTTTGCGAGCGGAACAGGAAAGGAAATGACTTGTAGTGGTACAGGGTATCTTGAGCCATGCACTGTACTGTGGCTTGCGGAGTATCTACGTAGGTGTAAATGTAGAAACGACAATTGTTGTTCAAGGAGCTGGTACTAAACATACACTACTGGCCATTAAAATTGCTACATCACGAAGATGACGTGATACAGACTCGAAATTTAACCGACACGAAGAAGATGCTGTGATATGCAAATGATTAGCTTTTCAGCGGATTCACACAAGGTTGGCGCCGGTGGCGACACCTACAACGTGCTGACATGAGGAAAGTTTCCAAACGATTTCTCATACACGAACAGCAGTTGACCGGCGTTGCCTGGTGAAACGTTGTTGTGATGCCTCGTGTAAGGAGGAGAAATGCGTACCATCACGTTTCCGACTTTGATAAAGGTCGGATTGTAGCCTATCGCGATTGCGATTTATCGTATTTGCGACATTACTGCTCGTGTTAGTCGAGATCCAGTGACTGTTAGCAGAATTAGGAATCGGTGCGTTCAGGAGGGTAATACGGAACGCCGTGCTGGATCCCAACGACGTCGTATCACTAGCAGTCGAGATGACAGGCATCTTATCCGCATAGCTCTAACGGATCGTGCAGCCACGTCTCGATCCCTGAGTCAACAGGTGGGGACGTTTGCAAGACAACAATGATCTATACGATCAGTTCGACGACGTTTGCAGCAGCAGGGACTATCAGCTCGGAGACCATGGCTGCGGTTAGTCAACGACGAACCTGCGTACACGAATGGCAAAACGTTATTTATCGGATGAATCCAGGTTCTGTTTACAGCATCATGATGGCTGCATCTGTGTTTGGTGGCATCGCCGTGAACGCACATTGGAAGCGTGTATTCGTCATCACCATACTGGCATATCACCTGGCGTGATGGTACAGGGTATGGGGTGCCATTGGTTACACGTCTCGGTCACCTCTTCTTCGAATTGACGGCACTTTGAACAGTCGACTTTACATTTCAAATGTGTTACAACCCGTGGCTCTAACCTTCATTCGATCCCGGCGAAACCCTACATTTCTGCAGGATAATGCACGACCGTATGTTGCAGGTCCTGTACGGGCCTTTCCGGATACAGAAAATGTTCGACTGCTGCCCTGGCCAGCACATTCTCCAGATCTCTCACCAATTGAAAACGTCTGGTCAATGGTGGCCGAGCAACTGGCTCGTCACAATACGCCAGTCACTAATCTTGATGAACTGTGGTATCGTGTTGAAGCTGCATGGGTAGCTGTACCTGTACACGCCATCCAAGCTCTGACTCAATGCCCAGGCGTACCAAGGCCGTTATTACGGCCAGAGGTGGTTGTTATGGGTACTGATTTCTCAAGATCTATGCACCCAAATTGCGTGAAAATGTAATCACATGTCAGTTCTAGTATAATACATTTGCCCAATGAATACCCGTTTATCATATGCATTTCTTCTTGGTGTAGCGATTTTAAGGGCCAGTAGATTAGTTACGGATATGGAAGATAATCCGCAGCATAGTAAAAGAAACGGTTATGAAAGTCCGCAGCAATGTGACAGTGTAGTGTATAAGAAAAATTACGGATATTCAAGGTAGGACAAACTCTTATTTTCGGGTTTCAAGGCTGCTCGATATAGTTCATAGTATGTTCATGATAGTGACCTACTACGTTATGCACATAAATTATTACGTGACATAGATTGCAGTGATTTAAAAGGAATCAGAGAATAATTGCATAACATCGAATAGTACTGCAGAACTGGAAGACATGGGATAACGAAATTTCAAACAAAGTGTCAACTTGACGATGCACAGAAATCTCTGGAGTCTGCCAGAAAATTTGTAGCGAGCTAAACAAACTTATCCCATCGTTTAGTATGGAATTTGTTTCCAACCCTGACTAGTCGGATTTGAAGAGAAATGCATATGAAGGGAACCCTGTATATTAGAGGTACCAAGAGAATTGTATTATGATCAAATAACATCAATGCCTTAACGCATTCGTATACGATTATTCCGACTATTAATCTGCGTGGTAAATTGGCTGTACAGTTGTTTATTGTGCCGCAAGAAGTTGGACGTGCTCTGCCACTTATGACTCTTTCTCGTCTGTATTATCTCGCAGGATCAGAAGGAAATATTTACGTCACAGCAAGGAAGAGTAGGAAAATCGGCGTAACAGAACTACGACTATGGTATGAGCACTGCTTTCGGCCAATAACTGGTCAAAATCACTTGATGTTGCTTGATTGCTGTTCTGCGTATAAAAAATCATACTCCTTAGAGCAATCTACCCCTCCTGAAAAGTGTGTGACATTGCAGTTCATGCCATCTGGAACCACTGGACAAATTTAGCCTCTGGATGTTTGTTTCTTCCGTGTCTGTAAAACATATTATTGCACTATCGGCAGCAACGCCTTAAAAGGATAGCCGAAATCCCCGATAAGCTCCACGACAGACTGTATCTCATTATGTTGCATGACATCACATTCCATCTGTTCTCATCATCCCCTTACACCAATATGATTCTTCATGCATTTTTAAGAGTGGATACGTAGCTGGACATCTTGCACGGTTTGTAAATAATTGTTTTGAAGCTTATCACAAAACGTATCTTACAGATTCATTTAGTGGCGGTAGCAAATTATTACTTGCCAGGAATTATTGTATGATTAGCATTTTCTTGCATTTGTAAAATTTTTTAGAGCATTAACAAAAACCTGTATTAGAAATCATATTTAAAAAAAAAAGAATTAAGTTATGAATGCTACTTCCTGTGTGCAGTAGCACGTTAAGTTTATTATTTCAAATAAAATATGGTTGTATTGCTGAATAAAATGTTTTTATTGAAGAAAGGAAAAAATAGAATGCGAAGGCTAGTACCGTTTCGCTGGCAAAGATGAAAAGAAAAATTCCACTCGAATTTTTTTCTCTTAGTAGTAAAGAGGATGTACTGTTGACGTGATCTTAAATTTATAAATAACAAATAAAAGCTTCGAGTAATGTTTGTTTATTATTGTTCGAAGGAAAGAATAACACGAGTGCGATACATTGATATATCTCGCTGCCTCCGTGTTACCACAGTCAACGCAGGCAAAACAATATCGTGCCATCTTGAAAATATGTACATCTATATATATAGGGAAGCGTCTTATAGCTACACTCGTCGATATCATGTTAAGAGTATCAGAGTGCCCAACGTCTGCTGAATCTGCTGCTTTTATTGTAGTGCCGTGTGGCGTTTCATTTCCATGGTGTCAAACAAGCCCTACGTCAGAATTTCGACGTCTCTTATGAATGAAATTAAGTTTCATGTATTTTAAGCTATGCTGATCGCCAATTATGCAGATAATTCATTGCATCCAAACAACATTGGGAATCCCTCTCAAATTACAGGTTTTACTCGCATGCAAATCGTGTTTATAATGTATCAATTGAGCCGGTTTGAAAGCGGGTGGCAGGGCTAAAAGCATACAAAAACAACGATCACTAGAAAAATACCGAGATAAAAATCAAACAGAATATTATCGTGATGTACATCAGAAGATTCCTTTTGATCACAGGATTACGAAAATGAAACTGGGCTTTGTTCAGGCAAACTATTACAAAAGTTATCGATGTGCCATTATCGATATTTTAATTAAATAACACAGATTAAGACATAGTCTTTTAAATAAAGGTAGTTATCGGAGCTGCTTACAAGAATAATATACAGAAGAATGGAAAAGAAAATTGAGAACACGCTAGGTGACGATCAGTTTGGCTTTAGGAAAAGTAAAGGGACGAGAGAGGCAATTCTGACGTTACGGCTAATAATGGAAGCAAGGCTAAAGAAAAATCAAGACACTTTCATAGGATTTGTCGACCTGGGAAAAGCGTTCGACAATATAAAATGGTGCAAGCTGTTCGAGATTCTGAAAAATGTAGGGGTAAGCTATAGGGAGAGACGGGTCATATACAATATGTACAACAACCAAGAGGGAATAATAAGAGTGGACGATCAAGAACGAAGTGCTCGTATTAAGAAGGGTGTAAGACAAGGCTGTAGCCTTTCGCCCCTACTCCTCAATCTGTACATCGAGGAAGCAATGATGGAAATAAAAGAAAGGTTCAGGAGTGGAATTAAAATACAGGGTGAAAGGATATCAATGATACGATTCGCTGACGACATTGCTATCCTGAGTGAAAGTGAAGAAGAATTAAATGATCTGCTTAACGGAATGAACAGTCTAATGAGTACACAGTATGGTTTGAGAGTAAATCGGAGAAAGACGAAGGTAATGAGAAGTAGTAGAAATGAGAACAGCGAGAAACTTAACATCAGGATTGATGGTCACGAAGGCAATGAAGTTAAAGAATTCTGCTACCTAGGCAGTAAAATAACCATTGACGGACGGAGCAAGGAGGACATCAAAAGCAGACTCGCTATGGCAAAAAAGGCATTTCTGGCCAAGAGAAGTCTACTAATATCAAATACCGGCCTTAATTTGAGGAAGAAATATCTGAGGATGTACGTCTGGAGTACAGCATTGTATGGTAGTGAAACATGGACTGTGGGTAAACCGGAACAGAAGAGAATCGAAGCATTTGAGATGTTGTGCTATAGACGAATGTTGAAAATTAGGTGGACTGATAAGGTAAGGAATGAGGAGGTTCTACGCAGAATCGGAGAGGAAAGGAATATGTGGTAAACACTGATAAGGAGAGGTGACAGGATGATAGGACAACTGCTAAGACATGAGGGAATGACTTCCGTGGTACTAGAGGGAGCTGTAGAGGGCAAAAACTGTAGATGAAGACAGAGATTGGAATACGTCAAGCAAATAATTGAGGACGCAGGTTGCAAGTGCTACTCTGAGATGAAGAGGTTAGCACAGGAAAGGAATTCGTGGCGGGCCGCATCAAACCAGTCAGCAGACTGATGACCAAAAAAAAAAAAAAAAAGTTATCGGAATCGAGGTATTTTGACCTACTGGTGCGACTGAACATATCAGGGCTGATCGGAAAGTAAGGTCCGATCAGTTGCGAAATTGAAACCCCTGTGAAAATCACAAATGTGTTATTTGCTACAATTAGCTACACCACCCAGCTACTTCTCTACGTAGTCGCCACTCCGACTTAAACATTTGTCGTAGCTTTGTATCAACTTTCCAATACCCTCGCCACAGAAGGCAGCTGCCTCTACTGTCCATCAATTCTCCACGGTGGTCGGCAGCTCCTTGTCTGTGCCAAAATGGTGTCCTCATAGGTAGTGACAGTTACGTTATGTGGGCTGCTTGAAATCAGGTGAAATCTTCCGGCAGGCACCCATACTTGGCATCTTTACGTACTCACTGTGTACGTGACGCGATCGACGGGCATTCTATAGACCCTGCCCAACACATCTGCGCAAAGCTTAATCGGATTTTCACTGTGGCTTCCATTTCGCACCCAGTCGGACATTACTTTCCGAATAGTTGGCACAGATACGTGGTTTCAGTTCTTTCGGACATGTGCAAAAGAACAGACACCATTTTGATACTGCAGCCACTATGAATCAAGGCACAAAGGAATTAAAGGCATTAGCTGCCAGTCGGCACTGATTTATATCAATGGGACAAGTTGAAAACTTGTGCCGCACCGGGATTCGAATTGCTTAGTAGGTAGAACTGCTTACTAGGTAAATGCACTGACCGCTACGCCATCTGCACACAGTGGTCACCACAACTGCACGGACTTTTGAGCTTGACCCATTGACAGAAATCAGTGCCCACTGTCAGCTGATGTCTTTAATTTCGTTGTCTTCAAATACCTCAGCTGCTTCAAAAGGCTTTCCTAAATAATTATGAAAATTAAGAAGAGCAATGCTCTTAAATCAAAGTTTGCAGGATTATTTCATGGTAGTTGCCTCCCACAAAAGCTGTTATGTCACTGTGAATGACATGTGGTTCTGCATTCCAATACATGTTAGTAAAAATGTGGATACTTTCTAAAAGACAAGCTAAACACTAAAACTTGAACCATACGACGAAATCTGGTAAAGTAAATATAAATAAAACGACCGATGTGGCAGAAAATGGCTAATTCCAAGCAATTTTATATGATGTCACATCAAAAACAACTTTCATTGCGCACAATTTTAGGCTATAGTTCACAAAGCAACTTCCTGTCTGAAACAATCGATCTTAGGTTTCTGAGAAGAGTGGCCAGTTGAACAGAATAATATCATGACTTAGGGATTCTATACACGCTGTGGACCACAGTTCTAAGAGGTTATTAAACACTAGACTTTTTAGACAAATTCTTTAGGCAGAACTTTACCTATGTGAACATTCTTTCTTGTTTGTAGGAATCTAAACACTCTTGTTTCCATAGAGCAATAAAAAGAACACAGATAACTATAAATCTAAAAATTATGTTCTGTAGTGTGATGAAACATGATCACAGAGCAGAAAACATGTTACTCCTGAAATAATACAGGCTGTATCATAATTACCAAATGTCTTGCCATACTGCTAACATCGGTTCTCCGTCAGATCACCGAAAATAAGTGCTGCCGGGCTTGGCTAGCACTTGTATGTGCGACCATCTGGGTCTGCCGAGTGCTGTTGGAGAACCGTGTGTACACATTCCTTCTGCGGCCAATTGGGGAGCTACTTGATTGAGACGTTGCGGCTCCAATCACGAAAATTGACAACGGCTGGGAAAGCGGTGTGCTGACCACATTCCCCTCCGTATCCTCAACCAGTGCTGAGCATGACACGGCGGTCGGTGGGTACCGTTGGATCTTCAAGGCTTGAATGGACGAAGTTTTGAATACCATATTTAAAAGCGAAAACTGGTAAAAGTTAAAGTTAACGATAATACAGGATAAGAAACATAAGAATTAGCCACCAAAAATATTTCATGCATGTTAAGGTAGGTCGCTAAATTTACTTCATACGCCCCAGATAAAGATAATTCAGGTTGCGCTGGCTTTCTTAAGGTGCATGAAACACACTGAGACACAAAACTTAAGGACGGAAGTAACACTTGTTGTCATGTGTCACTGTTATGTAACATGGCAAGATGAAACTTGACCCCTAAATAAAAAGAACTGTTTGAGAATAGTAAAGAAGGTAACTGAAAGTAATACGCGACTAGACGAACAGAAATGTCACTTCTATTCAAAACGATAACTAAACTGAAGTCAATGCGATTTATGATGGCCTCCTTGGACATAACAAAACGCCGGACATGGTTCTAAATAGAGTGTGTGTTCACCACGGACAGCAGAGAATGGTTTGCAGTGTGCTCCTGTACCGGCCACGTGGTTGGTGAAGGGTCTTGTGGTCGGGAATTACATTCCTCCACCACAGCAGTTCACAAATTCTGGATGGTCGTTGCTGCACGTGGACGTGCTGTAATACGTCTTCCCAACACATCCCACATGTGCAGATGGGATTGAAGTCGGGAGAACGGGCAGCCGAATTGAGCATTTGGACCTGCGGCGTTTCATGCAATCGTGCATTGTCATCCATCAAAGCGAAGTCAGTGCCAAATTCATCTCTTAAAAGACGGACTTGGGGAATGGCTACGGTGTCACAATAATGTTCACCAGCTAGTGAACCGTATTCAAAGATTTGGAGGTCAGTACGCCCATGCAACATTATGCCTCCCTACAGCTTAACACCAGTATCACCAAAACTTCATAGTTAACAATGTTCCTGGGTGCATTATGTACTCTCACCTCTGACCGTATTAGGGTACGTCAAGCATTGTCGAACATACACAACATGCAGCGATGGGGAATGGTGCCGCATTTACACTTCTCGACATTAGAATACCAGCAAGGATAGTGCGTATAAAGTATGGTTGGAAGAATACGTGATTAAATTTTTAAGCACTTTGGGAGTATACAGAGTGCGAAATTTTACATACCAACCTGCCACCTATCGAGACGAAGACTGTAACCCACCTGGAAAATAAGCCGAATTGAGCTTGAATGACAAAAAGGATATGTCATTCCATGCTGCTGCCCTCTATACCAGGGTTGCTTAGTTATAGCGGTGGACGAGCTGTGGCGTGCCAGCGTCTGGGCGACCTGGTGCCAGATATTTTCATTGGGTGACAGATCTGTGCAACGTGCAGGCCACGGCAGTGGTGGGCTCTGGTCAGCAGGACAGGGGCAAAATGCCGGTTTGTTTTACCTAGTTGGAAGATAATGTCACGTAGATCTCAAAGGTAAAGCTCAGCCACTGGACTCAGTAATGCCCCCTGTCTCTGCTTGCGTTTTTGTTTCCATGTTTATTTACATTCGTTTATAAATGTTCTGTATGGATGTGCACACCCTTGCCGGCCGGGGTGGCCGAGCGGTAGAAGAACTTTTCATTAGTAGAACTTTTCATTAAAGAAAAATTAAACCTCGCGCCACAAAACAAAGTAGGTCCATTAATAAGAACAAATTGAGCAGTTTTACCTACTCCCCTTACATCGTTCTTTTTCCCCTTCGCGGAAGATGTCGAAGCACCTAGAGTGCCGTCCACATTTGCAAGTGTTTTGTAAACAAGCAATCGTCGGCGACGTTTACGAACCATTGTGTTTACCGTACTATACCTGTATCTGAGGTAATTATAGCTAGTGAGTAGGTAAAACTGCTCAATTTGTTCTTATTAATGGACCTACTTTGTTTTGTGGCGCGAGGTTTAATTTTTCTTTAATGAAAAGTTCTACTTCTTCAAGTTTGGGTAATGGATGGATAACAGTTGCTTTCGTTGCATGTAACAGTGCAGGGAGAGCTGGTTTGGAATCCTTTGAAACTCGTGAAATTTTGGCTTACCGTACTATACCTGTATCTGAGGTAATTATAGCTAGTGAGGGTTCCTACCTTATGCCACATGGGAGTGGCATAAGGTAGGAACGCTCACTAGCTATAATTACCTCAGATACAGGTATAGTACGGTAACAGTTGGATAACAGTTGCTTTCGTTGCATGTAACAGTGCAGGGAGAGCTGGTTTGGAATCCTTTGAAACTCGTGAAATTTTGGCTTACCGTACTATACCTGTATCTGAGGTTATTATCTCTGGTGAGGGTTCCTACCTTATGCCACATGGGAGTTTATCTTTGACTTGTCGTAGACGTGTTAAGATAAATTCTGATTGTAATATTCACTTATGGGTTAAGACCAGTGGTTCATCCTCTTTGGAAGATTGTCGCATTGTGGGTGACTGTACTCTATATAACCATTGAAAGCAGTGCTCACATGTCGTCGCCGACGATTGCTTGTTTACAAAACACTTGTAAATGTGGACGGCACTCTAGGTGCTTCGACATCTTCCGCGAAGGGGAAAAAGAACGAAGTAAGGGGAGTAGGTAAAACTGCTCAATTTGTTCTTATTAATGGACCTCCTTTGTTTTGTGGCGCTACAGTTTGGAACTGCGCGACCGCTACGGTCGTAGGTTAGAATCCTGCCTCGGGCATGGATGTGTGTGATGTCCTTAGGTTAGTTAGGTTTAAGTAGTTCTAAGTTCTAGGGGACTGATGACCTCAGAAGTTAAGTCCCATAGGGCTCAGAGCCATTTGAACCATTTTGCACACCCTCACAGACACACGCACACACACGTATATATATATATATATATATATATATATATATATATATATATATATATATATATATATATATATATATATATATATAGAGAGAGAGAGAGAGAGAGAGAGAGAGAGAGATAGAGAGAGGGAATCCTAGAGAAAATAATTTTAATTTCATGTATAATTTGTGTAATTCTAGAAAATGCAATATTGTACCTGCTGACCATTTTTAGACCTTTTCTTTCAGAAAGTGAAAGCACGCATCAAACCTGATATACCACAGCAGCAATTAATTCACAAATGCTGAAACAGTGTTCTGGTGTTCCGAAATACACAGCCCAGTCAGATCAATCTCACCACCTGTCAAAAATCTTAATAAACGTCTTTTACAGTGCGCACCGCTGTGAGACTTGGACGAAGCGAGTCACTAAGGTTCTTGCCGACCTCAATACCGTGGCCAACTCGATAGGTTTCTCGGTTGACGATCCATGGCGCGAACAGCGCGATGGAGGTGATTTCACAGATTTTCTATTGGATTTAAATCCGGGGAGTATGTTGGCCACGGGAGAACGGTATACGCAACCTGGTGTTCTTCGAATCCCTCGCGTACATTGCGAGCTGCGTAACATGTTGCATTGTCCTGCTGGTAGATGCCATCGCACCGAAGGAAAATGAAATGCGAATAGAGATGAACAAAGCCCCAAGGGTAGATGCATACTTATGTTGCTCCATTTTGTCTTCCAGAGATCACCCAGGGAAGCCACGAAAATATTCCCCAGACCGTAACGCTCCTTCCTCCGGCCTAGACCCTTCCGACGACTCTTGCAGGATGTTTTCTTACCGACACTTCGGAGCATAAAACGTGATTCATATGGAAAGGCCGCCTGTCGCCACTCAGTGGAGTCTAGTTGCGGTATTGGAGTGCAAATTCCAGCCGTCGTCGCCGATGAGCGGCAGTCAGCATGGGTGCATGAACCTGGCGCCTGCTGCGAAGGCCCATACGCAACAATGTTCACTGAACTGTTTTTGAGGAGACAGTGTTGGTAGCCCCTTGCTTGATCTGGCGCTCAGTTGCTCAACAGCTGCACGTCTATTCCCCCACAGATATCTCCCCAACCGTCGTTCACCCCTGTCATCTGTGGTCTGTGGTGCACCACATTTGCCACGGAGCGGTTTTGGATAGCGTCAGTTTTCCATGCACAGTGTACTTTAACCACGGCGACACGCGAACATTTTAAAAAACTAAGCCGTCGCGGAAATGATTCCTCACTTTTCCCGAAAGCTAATTATTATATTGTTTTGGACGTAAGATAAATCGCTGCATTTCTGCTTTACGACAACGACTGCACTGTTTCCCGCGTCCCACCGACGCGCTATATGTGCCCTTCACTGCTACTCCTGCCACCTGACGTCTGTGTTTTTATTGCAAGTTGACACCGAGCGTGGGCGGTGGTCATACTAATATGACTGTACCGTGTATAGCCACTATGAAGCAGTCGTATGGTGCTATTCTGTGGTCGGCGAAGATTAGTGGCGACACTAATTTTAGTGACATAGCAGAAAGTGCCATAACTACAGTGACACGTCTTACTCAAAATATTAGAAGAACGCACGTTCCAAATTGACTCAAGAAAAATATTACTTCCCCCAAGCATACACTTAAGAGCCAAAGAAACTGGTACACCTGTCTAATATCGTGTAGGGTCCTAGCGATCACGCAGGAGTGCCGCAATGCGACGTGGCATGGACTCGAAGTAGTTCTGGAGGGAACTGACACTATGAATCCTGCAGGGCTCTCCATAAATTCGTAAGAGTACGAGAGGTGGAGATCTCTTATGAACAGCACGTTGCAAGGCATCCCAGATATGCTGAATAATGTTCATGTCTGGGGAGTTTGGTAGCCAACGGAAGTGTGTAAACTCGGAAGAGTGTTCCTGGAGCCACTCTGTAGCGATTCCCGACGTGTTTGATGTCTCATTGTCCTGCTGGAATTGCCCAAGTTCGTCGGAATGTACATTGGACATGAATGGATGCAGGTGACCAGACGGGATGCTTACGTACGTGTCACGTGTCAGAGTCGTATCTAGACGTATCACGGGCCCATATCGCTCCAACTGCACACGCCTCACACCATTAAAGAGCTTCCACCAGCTTGAACAGTCCCCTGTTGACATGCAGGGTCCATAGATTCATGAAGCTGTCCCGTACAGGTCCATCCGCTCGATGCAATTTGAAACGATAGTCCCCCGATCAGGCAACACGTTTCCAGTCATCAACAGTCCAATGTCGGTGTTGACGGGCCCAGGCGAGATGTAAAGCTTCGTGTCGTGCAGTCATCGATGGTACACGAGTGGGCTTTCGGCTCCGAAAGCCCATATCGATGAAGTTTCGTTGAATAGTTCGCATACTTACACTTTTCGATGGCCCAGCACTGAAATCTGCGGCACTTTTATCCCTTTGAACTATTCTCTTCAGTCGTCGTTGGCCTCTTTCTTGCAGGATCTTCTTCCGACCACAGCCATGTCGGAGATTTGATGTCTTAAAGGATTCCTGATATTCACGGTACACTCGTGCAATTGTAGTACTGGAAAATACCCACTTCATCGCTACCTCGGAGATGCTGCGTCCCTTCGCTCGTGAGCCGACTATAACACCACAGCCTGACTCACTTAAATCTTGATAACCTGCCATTGTAGCAGCAGTAATCAATCTAACAACTGCGCCCCACATTTGTCCTTATATAAGCGTTGCCGACTGCAATTGCGTCTTCTGCCTGATTACATGTCTCTGTATGTTAATACGCATGTCTATACCAGTTTCTTTGGCGCTTCATTGTAAATCTCGCGTGATGATCATGACGCTAAAATTAGAGGAATTCGGAGTCTTGCAGAAGGCCATCAACAATTTTTCTTGCCTCCTCCATTCCACGACTAGAATACAAATTGGTGGGAGTGTTGGGGGGTGTTCTGTGTATGCTGTACGGCATACACCATACGTCATATGCCAGATACCGTGCAGTCACTTAAGGTAAATGCAGATCTAGGTGAGCACCCTTGAGCTTTATTTGTTGGCCTAGTGTTTAGGATCCGATGTGTGCATCCAAGTCCGCCACCTTAGCTTAGTTGTTAGCATGTCTGGTTCACATGCGCACAACGGGAGGCACTCAGTCTCGTGATGCCAACTGAGGAGCTACATGCCAGAGAAACAGCGGCTCTAGCACTGAGAAGCTGGCCACACCCTTCATAGTCCATCCAAATGACGCCTTTAGCACATTATGACATTTTGGCCGGGCGCTACCAAATGTTATGATATGGCTGGGACGTGTAACTTGCAGCCGGCCGGGGTGGTCGAGCGGTTCTAGGCGCTACAGTCTGGAACCGCGCGGCCGTTACCGTTGCAGGTTCGAATCCTACCTCGGGCATGGATGTATGTGATGTCCTCAGGTTAGTTAGGTTTAAGTAGTTCTAAGTTATAGGGGACTGATGACCTCAGAAGTTGAGTCCCATAGTGATCAGAGCCATTTTTTGTAACTTGCAAATCCCCTAAGTTTCTGTGTGTGTTTGAATGTTTGTCGTTCGAACTAAGAAAACAGTACCAGGACGGAGTTCATCTGAGACGAATCACAACCTCGGGTTGTTGAAAAAAGGGGGTAGTATATCGGCTTCACCCTCTTCGAATGCAACATCAGTGCATTTACACCTACGTAAAGCACTATCTTTATTCAAAAATGAAATCATTTCCTTGCATGTGTATAGACACAACAGTATTTTACACTGTGGGTACAATCGAATGAGATTGCGCTTCTTTTTGATAAACTGACCTTATATTCGGGAGGATGGAAACTTTGATTGCCATCCGGTCACTCTGATTTAGGTTTTCCGTGAATTTCTTAAACTGCTTCACGAAAATGGTGGTATGGTTCCTACCATAAGGCCTCGGCCGACTAAGAGCCTCACCATTGTCAAACTACTCCTTTAACTACGTAAAAATGTCTTGGGCCAGGATAGAACGGAAACCAACCTACACATTTTCGAAGGTGGTTTGGGCATGTTTTTTTAGTATTTCGGTATGAGGGATCGGTAGCCTCCGGTTGAGCGTTACATAGTAATAGCATTTGTGATAGACAGCAGTATGTATAGGTTTACTGATGAAGATTTAGTGGATATACACCTCGTGTGTCGGTGGATTAACTGAATGCAGTGCTGCGGCGGCACCGCGACGCTATGCTGATCGGTTCTCCCAGATCCGTCAAACAAATCACAGTAATTTTGCATCCGAGAGTTATTACATTACTCTGTGTTTTGGGATTTACGTTTGTCGGACTCCTTCTCATGACGGCAGGCGAGTAGATTCCGACACTATACTTTCGTTACCATTTGATCATGTTGCACACATTACGCGATTGAAGTGCTCTTCGAAGGCTATATCCAACGTCACAGAAAAAAAAATTAGTTCCATTAAAGAAATGTCAGCTTCATAATTTGGCAACCATAAAGGTTAAAAATTCCTTACGTACGACAGAAAATTCGCCATAATGTCCACTGTTATTTCCACGGAAACCGCACCTCTGTTTATGTTCTCGCTCTGGATGTATCTGTTATGGCATATGTTATCTGTCTCACTCTGCCTGTCTCGGTGCCGTGTTTAAAGAAGGTAAGGATAATCACCTTGACGTGGGAAAATTAATAACGATTGTGTTACTAGTGTTCATCCATTTTCCGATGGCTCAGTTCTCCATGGTGTTGTGTAAATTCTATGTTATTTCAAAATAATATGACTGCTACATTTCTGCTGCCCACTAAATTAATGTCATTGTAAGGCAGGGAACCGGTTTTGTCAGGCATCATAAATTACATTTGAATTCCAACGCTATAACAAATATGACAAATTATCTATTCGGGTTCACATACCTTTTATTTTCAAAGCAGATGTGTTGAGAAAAATGTAGGAAGATAACAAGAAGTGTATGGCAGAATAATAAGAAATTTAAAAAGTAAAGCACGTATTGAAAAATTATGAAATTCTACAAATCAGTTGGCATTCCTAATTGACGATTGGAAGTTAGATTTAGACAATCCAGAAGAAGCTTTAACGTACAGAAGTATCTAAAATAAGATTCGTTAGATGAAATTAAGAAGAAATGAGCTTTTCGAGATAGAGGAATGATGATATACAGGACCATTCCATAAAAGAACAGTTAATGACATGATAACGAATAACAAAAAAATAAAACTAAAAATAAAAAACCTCATCAGGTCACTTTCCATTTGGAAAGTCGGTGCACTCAGCGACTGTTATGAAATTTATAAATGATAGAGCATAGCAATCAGCCAGAAACATTTGCGTCGATTATGGGGATATTGATATTGAACAGAGCACGGCAAGAAAATGGTTTTCTTGTTTTAAGGAAGATTGTTTTCACATTAGTGACTCTTCACGTTGAGGAAGACATTGGGGTTTAGTGAAGATCGTTTAAACGCATTAATCCACAGTGATCCACGTCACTGTACTCTAGAACCGGCAATGCGATGAACTGTAATCTTTTCACCGTCATTTGACATTTGTACGCAGTAAGGAAGATTCAAAAACCGGTGCATTGTATCGCATGCTCTAAGCCAATATGACAAAAGACGGTGGGTGACCATGAGTGCATCTCTGCTTGTTCGCAATTGGCTCGTGAAGAACACCGACCATTCCTATCCTGTATTGTTACTAATGACGAGAAATGATGTCTTCATGCTAACATCAGAAAAAGAAAGGAAGAAATGGTTGATCCTAAACAAAGCAGTAACTCTCCGTACAAAGACCTCGGTACATCCACAAAAGGTAACCTTATGCATGTGGTGGAACAGTGACGGTGTAATGTACTACGAAATGCTTTCCCTAGGTGTGACCCTCACCGCTGACATTTATTGTCAACAACTGTGACGTCTTGCAGACACAATCCAAGAACAACGACCAGGAAGACGGCGTGCAGTGATGCTATTCGATGTCAACGCCCGCCCGCATTGTGCTAGACTGACAAGTAACACTATATGGGGTTGGGTTTGGAAGTCATACCACACCCTAATTATTCATCTGATCTTGCGCCCTCAGATTTTCACCTTTTCCGCACTTTATTGAACAACCTACATAGAACTTCCTTGCCGCACGATAATGCAGTCCGAACACGGCTCGACGAATTCTCCGACTCAAAACCACGTGATTTCTACAGTCACAGAATCGAATAATTACCACAGTATTGGCAGACTGTTGTAGATACTGAAAGAGAGTATATTACTGATGACTAAAGTCCCTGTTATGTGTAAACTTACGGAAAGACGCTACGAACTTAAGCACCAATCCAATATATTTTGTCTGGTAAGTATTGTCAGTTACTTTGCTGCGATAATAGCAAATCTCATCTACTACTTTTAGGTTCTCATTTACTAACGTAATTTCTTCAGCATCATCTGATATAGTTCGATCTCATTCCATTGCCCCTGTTTTACTTTCGTTGATTTTTATCTCGTAACCTCTTTTCAATAACACTGAACTTATGTTAACCGCTCATGCACGTCGTCTGATGTCTCTGGAAGAATTGCACTACCGTCAGCAAATCTCAACGCTTTTATTTCTTCTCCCTGAATTTCAATTCCACTTCTAAATATCTACTTGGTTTCCTTTACTGCTTATTCATTGCATAGACTAACAGAGCGGATAGGCTACAACCGTGTCTCATACCCTTCCCAACTACTGTGTTCCCTTCATGTCATTCGATTCATATAACTCCAGTTCAGTTTCTGCTCAGGTTGTAGGAAACTTACCGCTCTCTGTATTTTACCCCTGCTACCTTCAGAATTTGAAAGGTTGTATTTCAGTCAACATTGTCAAATGTTTTCTTTAAATCTACAAATGCTTTGAACGTAGGTTTGTCTTTCTTCAGTCTATGTTCTAAGGCAATTTATAGGATCAGTATAGCCTAACATGTTCCCACATTTTGCCGAAACTCAAATGGATCTTCCCCGAGGCCGGTAACATTGATTTATAAAATTGATAGTTCGGTAGTATTCACACGTGTCGTCCTCGTTAAAATCTGAGCGTATTTCACCTTTCCGAAACGTGTTCCGTTTGCTAGTAAATCTTCAATCTAATGGAAAAGCAGGGCTGTTATTCCCTAGGGTCCTATTTCGTTCGTAGTTTTATATTACGATCAGTTCTAATGTTATTGAGGTGTGCATCGATATTTAGCAGAAAGTGGTAAGCAGTCAAATCGAGTAATTGTTCAAGAACGTTACAAGTAGAGGAAATACAAAATCAGTACAACTAGGAAGGAGGTTTTACTAGTGGCTCCCCTCACGTATAGGGAGAGAAATATGAGATGTGCCACGATTTAGGCTTGAAGCGGGGATTACGCAAGGCGGCGTGCCGCCAGCGAGCTCTGGTTACGGGAAACCAGAGAGGACCTTCACACGTCACCTCTGTCGCGCCAATCACTGCGCCGCCGCCGTCGCCGCTGCCGCTGCCGCCGCCGCCGCCACCACCCACGCAAACACGCTGGGCAGCCTTCCAGCGCGACCAGCGTCTATCTTAAGAGTGCCGACCGCTTTCTCCAGGCTCGAGCCACGTGCATTCGTGTTCGGGACGAACGGAACCAATGTCTCTGAATATAGCTTCCCGCACTTAACCTAAGCAGACCGGGCAAACAGTTATCCGCAGGAAACATCACTCTGATACCGGGTGACATCTCCTCCAGCCTTGATAATTTAGCTCAGGTATGCTGTAAGCAGTCGCTGACGATTACATCCCGTAAAAATACCAAACTGCGGCGACGCTTCGCCGGCTAATCGCAAGGGTCCCAAGCGTTTAATGTCCGGTGACTGAACGGACCATTCAACGTGCGATAGTGTTCTAGAATGTTTGTCAGATGAGGAACTTACATGTGCGTCCCTGTAAAAATGGCTGTTGTCATCTTAGAAGAAAGGAATGTCCACAGCACACTCATCATAAAGGTATAAAAGAAAGGGCAACACATGCTCAGCGAGAGTGCTGGAGAACACATCCTGGTCCATGTTCACAGTACCCTGAATGAGTGGGCAAAAGATGTGGTACGATGAACACATCCACATCGTTACAGAACCACCTCTGCTTTGTATTGCACCCTTCACACATAGTATGTTAAACGCCTCATTCTGCCATTAGTGCGCTCAACGTTCTGCATCATTTATAAAGACTCAAAATCGCCTCTCGTCGGACTACACTACTCGCCTCCAGTCAGCTACGGTCCACTTTAGTGTTGTTTGGCGCATTACAGAGGTACAGCTGTATGTGCCGCTGTCAGTAATGACCTTTAGCGAGGTATCTCGATGTCCATTGCATGTAGCGCAGTTCTCTTCGCAATGCCCACTCGGAAACTATTTGAGATGGACCTCTATTCACCGACAGCAGCATTTCCTGTCGGGTTTTAAATTAACTGTCATTAACAAGGCGTGACGCTCGTTTTCGGTTCTTGCCGGTTACGACCTTTTTACCACCAAAGTTCTCAGGGTGTGTCTTATAGCTGCGAACCATTCCTTCTAGACGTGAACAGTTCACATTGATGCACCAGCACTGGACAGTACACGTAGATACACCAGCAAACAAGGTATACGGTAGCTCGTTTACGCCATTCTGTCACCTCTCAACTTCGACTCATATTACTGCGCTGATTCCATACATTCTCAAGAAAGTAAGAATGTATTGATTGTTGGTGTTAATAGCGATCATCCTCCTTTACCTCCTCTGCATTACTGCAGATGACGTGTCACTGAGCACATTTGTTCTGTGCATGCAGTACACGTGAGGCGCCTAGTTGTTTCCACTGCGCTGTGTGGAATACAAAGGTTCTGTTATAGTTCACTAACCTGCTGTCTTCAAGTTGATGTCCCCAGCGCAGAAAACAGCACGCAGGTCGTAGTTTCTGTATCTTGAGGCTGAAACTGACTTTTGGCGAGGTTCTGTTCTGAAATAATGTATCACTTCTTTGGGATGCCACACGCGTATTTTAATATAGCCACACGAGAAGACTACATGATCTTAATACAACACCTTCTGATACAGCAAAGTACATGATCAAACACAATGTTTACGAAAATGTATCTTTACACTATTTGTGGCACATGTCTGTGCCTCATGATTACCGGAGTGAATCTTTTAATACTGAATACTGGCAAACACATCCTGCCACAGACGACATGACTGTACATCTCGACTGCCTAATCCAAAGTGAGGAACAGGAACTTAAATAAAAAATGGAAACACATCCTACGACAGACCACATGTCTGTTCTTCTCGACTGCCTAATCCAGAGTGACGAACAGCCGGAAAAACTTCGCGTGCCATACCAGAAAAGGCGTGACCCGAACGCTTCCGAAGTGCTTCGTCTGCAATTTCGTCAATCTTTTGTTTTTGATTTAAATTGTTTTTAATAATTCTAAAATGACTGATTGATACTCAGCTGTTGAGAGATACTTATATTAAAAAGTGAAGTCATTCCAATGAGTAGTTTAACTACTAATAATAACTATACTTTAACGTTTTGGCGCCCTTGGTCCGAACACAGCAGGAAATCACAGAGCAGTGGCATTATGCAGGCAGTCTTTCTCACGGGAATGATACCGAATCTAACATCTGTCACAGGTACCTTACACCACATTTCGTCATCTATATACTTCTTGCATCTCCATTGCTCCGGGAACAGCTTCTTGGAGTCTAATATGATGGCTGACCAAGCCAGAAATATTACACAGTGCATACACATTATTACACTGTAATGACTTAACGTCAGCGCCGGAAGGTGACATGACCGCCTGGTACCATTTCTACACCTTCTACAGTGGTCCAAAGCGACCACAATGCTCTTTTAGTGGGGCGAGAAATATTTTTTCCAGAGAACTTGCTTGCGCAGTTACCTATCCAACGTTTCGACCTCCAAGGTCATGCAAGACACAAAAGAATTAAGACATGTAGCTGCTAGTGGGCACTGATTTACGTCAAAGTTGAAAACTTTCCCCGTTGTTGTAAATTAATGTTCACTAGTAGGTACATGCCGTAATTTCTTTGTGTCTTGATTGATAATAGCTGCAAGATCCAAATAGTGTCCGTCCTTTCGGACATGCCGGAAAGAACAGACACCACATGTACACTTGACAGCAAAAATAGTGGGTCACTGCCGAATACAACCAACATAACGTAGCTGTGTTGCAGGTCCTCTAAACACCAAAACCCCGTCGGGTACAGTCGTTTGACTACACACAATGGGTACCGCAAGAGACTACTAAGAGACCAAAGGTCTTTATGGCAGTCAATCTAAGCGTCAACTAATATCGTCATACAAAACATATTAGAAAACACGTTCTTAGCGATGAGACACCCCATAACACTCATAAACTAACCTTAATTATAACAAGTGACATTCCAAAAGTTCTGAGAAAACGGATTATTTTACATATATCGTACAGTAATCCTTAGTCAAATTTAAATACTTGAGATAATATATGGAGTTACAAAGCTGTACGGCAATTGGAAAAAAGTTTTTCGCTCTCTAAAAGGTTTTCCATCCACGTGCTGAAGGTCGCACAACGGCAAGTGGCTCTGGAAACTGGATATTGGACGAAACAGTAGAAAAACGCGATTAACGGCAAGCACTCTAAGGAAATCTCAACATTAACAGCGAATCACCAGTAATATCATTGTTCTCGTAAAACATCAACAGCTATGTGTACACAAATTTGAACTTTAAATGACATGACCAACGTCGTCGTTCTGGATAAACCCAGCACCTATAGCCATTGCTAACTAAGCTAAGCTTTGTTTGTGCCTTATTGAGACCCGATCACTAGGCATAAAGAGACGTGAAGTACAGACGTTTGCACCAGTATCAGTTATCAATTCAGATCCTGAAAATAAATGACGAAAATGTTTGTACTGAACTGGGAATCCTGTCATAACAGTTGCCGTCCTGGGAACTACCCCCAACGACATTTAATATGGTGTCATTCACAAGGAACAAAGTATGCTCATGTTTAAAATTAAAACGCCATCATATAAAGCTTGTGACAGGAATGCGAACCCAGCACCTAATCGGATTGTTAACGAAGTACAGTCATGCTCAAAAGTATCCGAACGACCTGGATTGCATATCGCCTGATTCCCATGACACCCACATAAAGCAGCTGTCTAGCAGGTCCTCTAATCGCTCCTTGATACAGTCGTTTGACTATTGAAAATGGTTCCAACGAGTCACCACTAGAAATCACTGCTCTGTATCGCAATAACTCAGGATGTAAAGTAACACCACGATACTAAAAATATCAGGGAACACCTCATCATAGATAAGACTGTCCTTAAGGCTTGTAAGCTCGCATTTATTGCAATAACTGACATACCCGAAATGTTAGCACTCTCATTATTACGTCACATAGGTAATGCACGTAGTAAGTTCGTCGTATTCATGATTTCCTCTTCAAAGTAACATACAATACTTGTAATTTAACACAAAATGTCATTAAAATTTTTCGTTATTCACGAGCAGCTAGTTGACAATATGTATGAACTTCAAATGACACGACGAGCCGACTCGTTCTGCATATGGATTCAAACCCAGGTCATGCAAAATAAGATTCGTGGCGCACGGAAATTAACAGTCATTCCTGATTAGGCATAAAGAGAGTGATATACCTCGATTTTAGACAGTATCAGTTAACAAATATCAACTTTAAACTACATAACGTAAACATTTTTAACGGTCGCGAATTGCTACTTAGCATTTATTGTCCCTGTTAACGAACTACGAGTGATGTTAAATACTGCTTTTTCACAAGCAACTTACTTGAAACGCAGTGAGGTAAAGCTTTGTGTTGGACAGGGATTCGAACCCAGAACCTAATCGGATTGTTATTGAAGCACAATCAACTTTGACATATCGGATTTTCTCAGCAGTAGCTAGATGTTTTAACTGAAATGACGAGACAAAACATTAATTTTTTCCTTCCCAGTACTCCAACCCGGCACGTATCGCTGTTATATTCTAGAGAAAAGGAACATTAAGTATGGGTTTGTTACACCAGCAGCGACATGTGAGCATGTTTGAACTAGAAATAATATGACGAAGTGTTCGGTGCTGACTGAGAATCGTACCCCAAACATATCGTTGTTGACTACACACAAAGAGACGATACTTACCGAATTTTTCTCCACAGGAAGCTCGGAATAACATCCTTCAACTTACAGTGATCTCGCAAATAGTTCTGTGTCTCACTGGGAGTCAAAAACGTCAGATATCGTTAGTGTTGACAACGAATGAAAATGCATTAAACATAAAAATTATTATCCACCAGCAGATAGCTGTTCTCATGCTAGAGCTTGATAATATATAGTGATAAGTTTAGTGCTGGGCCAGGATTCCAACCCATTCATGCGCAATATGTGGATATGTTGAGGAATCTGCAGTTTTGAACAAACAACAAGTTGTAGTCGATCTGTATTGTCACGAAGGGATCAAATTCCGCGTTAAGGGCGGTCTGAGTTGCATTCCCAGTTCGGAACCAATTTTATCGACACACAGAAGCTCAAATAAAAGACGGAATAAGTGTCCTGTGACCATACACAGGGTTTGTTTCGTCACTAGAAATAAATAACTAGTATAAGAAAGGTTACTGGTGATAGAGTTTCTACATGTCGCCACTCCTTACTTTATTGTGGTTCCACCTAATGTCTACTTGGTAGAGAAGGAATATCATGTTTAATGTGATTTTCAGACCACAATGCCATTATACCTTCTTCACTTGGCGTACCCAGAGGAGAATAGAACCTGCCTCACCCTATCAAAAAACATCGGCAGTAGTTGGAATCGAACCGAGACCAACATCATATGAAACTATCATTAAAAAAATGGCTCTGAGCACTATGGGACTTAACTTCTGAGGTCATCAGTCCCCTAGAACTTAGAACTACTTAAACCTAACTAACCTAAGGACATCACACACACCCATGCCCGAGGCAGGATTCGAACCTGCGACCGTAGCGGTCTCGCGGTTCCAGACTGTAGTGCCTAGAACCGCTCGGCCACTCCGGCCGGCGAAACTATCATCAGTCCAACAGACCACCAAACCCTCTTCTCTACGACTCATTTCTCTATCATAACACTGTTGCGGCACACAAGATGAGAATTCTGACACACAGGCTCCCTGTAGTGGTTTGCAGGGTGTTCAGTACATTCATTTACTTGGTTGACCGAATCGCAATGAACTAGCGGCCTTGGCTACCCAGTGCATACATTCGACTCTATTTTGTAATCACCGAAATAAAATAACGTAACTGCCACATACACAGAACTGGCAACGGTGTAGGATGCAGAAATTTAAATAGGAAGTGTTCGTTTCCATTTGAGCTACTCTATTGCGCTATCTGTTTGTTGAAACCATCGTGCAGTGCAAAAGAAATGCTGTAACTGTCTGTCTCTTAGAAGTTTAGATCCGGCCATATGCATTATCTCACAGCACTGTGGAATGCCGAAGTTCTGGAGGAGCTGTTGTTCACTTCCAGAGGTGTTGTAGAAACGTTACAGCCAGTAGCGTAACGGTAAGCGTCGCGCATTGTTAAGACGTCGCGTGTTCTATTATATTCGCTACTACATTTTTTTAAACGCAATTCTACTGTGTGCTGAAATTAACAATTTAATGGAACTTTGAACATAATTCTCCTCACTTCTCAACCCAAAATAGTCGCATGTGGATAAAAGGCTAACTTCTGCGCCATTTTGTTCTTTTCAGGTTTAATAGACGGCCAGGCAGCAGATACGTCTGGAAGCTATTCTATTATGTATGGGGAGAGCGCATCGTGACAAAATAGTCAGAAAAGTGTTGTCTACATTAGCTGTCGTCTGGTAGTGGCATTTTATTCTTCTTCAAACCTTGTTTAACTCAGACCTTGTTTAACACAAACCTTGTTTAACTCAGAATAAGGTTTCTACATGCATGTAATCAATAAACTGCATGTGCATTGTCAGACTGTTACAGATAACATCAGAGAATTCGCATATATCGTTGATGATTAATTTCTCTCTCATGTTTAGTATTGTTTTAACAACACTAAAAGAAACCTTACGAAAACTGTGCACTGTATTGTAAGAAATGAAATAAAAGTACCTACGATAACCTTACGACGAAAGTCTGTTTTAACAAAACTGAGTATCTGTACACAAGCGTGCCTCTGTCTACACGGATTCGTAAAACACTATTCACTTAGATTTCGATTGGGTCTGTGTTTAAAGGGTATGCTGTGTCATACTCAACAGGTATGCAAATGTGGCATTTCATAAATAAAGTTACGTATCCCTAGAAACCCAAAATTTGCTTTTCAGCAGCGGAAAGAGGCGTTGCCTGTTGTGCAGCTTTGTAAGCTTTTCACCATTGCACTATGAGCTGAAAGTATTTTCTTACGATTTGCTTACCGATGTTCGATCTGACTGCTTGCAGCTCTTACACAGAAGGGATAAATACGTTACATTCAACGAGGCTGGAACCGCGAACAGTAACAGTGGCGTTTCCACAGGTCAGCACGTCAACACACAGCTAGCGGATAGATTTGATTCGCGCCTTCCTCTTACGAGGCCAATAGTGGCTAGAACTCGTAAACCGCTATTTACAGGACGAGATTAGTTGCGATTGCCGCGTTCAATGACTTTGCTGGGCTGAAAACCGTGAATTTACAATCTTCTGTTACACCTCAAGCGATTACAACTCAGGTTATTCTATGAAAATGACACGAGAAATCAAGTGAACTTTGAGGCTTAATTCCGTGCACACCAGGAAGTAACTCGTCGATCATGGAGTTGCCAAATATACCTTGCGTTGTTGCCAAATCTCAGTTACATTAACAGCCGGAAGAAGACGAACCGATGTGATCCTACAGCGGGCTGGAAAGTGACCATAGCTGGCGCCTCAAAGACGCGGCTGCTACGCCCTGGAATACGTAATGCGTCTGATTCGCATTTCCGTGACTAGGTTTAGGGCCTAGAGCTTAGTTGCTAATAATACTCAGAACTGACTGCTACTAACAAGGGAACCTCCCCATCGCAACCCCATCAGATTTAGTTATAATTTGGCACAGTGGATAGGCCTTGAAAAACTGAACACAGATCAGTCGAGAAAACAGGAAGAAGTTGTGTGGAACTATGAAAAAAATAAGCAAAATATACAAACTGAGTAGTCCATGGGCAACATAGGCAACATCAAGGATCATATGGGTACAGGAGCGCCGTGGTCCTGTGGTTAGCGTGAGTAGCTGTGGAGCGAGAGGTCCTTGGTTCAAGTCTACCCTCGCGCGAAAAGTTTACTTTCTTTATTTTTGCAAATTTATGATCTGTCCGTTCGGTCATTGACGTTTCTGTTCACTATAATAAGTTTAGTGTCTGTGTTTTGCGACAGCACCGCAAAACCGTGCGATTAGTAGACGAAAGGACGTGCCTCTCCAGTGGGAAACGAAAACATTTGATCCAGGAAAACACGTCTGATATATTCTATACGACACTGGTGACGGCATGTGCGTCACATGACAGGAATATGTTGTCGACCCACCTAACTTGCACACTTGGCGAATGGGTAAAAAGATTCTTCTTACCTTGCCCGATTTAGGTTTTCTTGTGGATGTGATAATCACTCGCAAAAAAGTGATGAAAACATAAGAGTGTGTCACATAAACTGCAACAAATGATTGCAACAGTTTCACAGTCGCACAGTTTTCTCTGTGCTCTGTCAAAACATATGTTTTTAACGTTTTCAAATTTTTCCGTGTATAGACCGTCAAATCCTGCATATGTCCAAGCAAATCTGAACATATCCTGGAATTTTGGAGAGCGAAATTGGTTGTGTGTGAGTGCCTGAACTCTGATAATTGTCTGAAAATAAAAATTTAAACTTTTTACTGGAGGGAAGATTTGAACCAAGGACCTCTTGTTCCGCAGCTGATCACGCTAACCACGGGACCACGGCGCTCCTGTGCCCACAACATCCTTGATGTTGCCTATGTTGCCCATGGACTACTCAGTTTGTATATTTTGCTTATTTTTTCATAGTTCCACATAACTTCTTCCTGTTTTCTCGATTGATCTGTGTTCAGTTTTTCAAGGACTATCCACTGTGCCAAATTATAACTAAATCTGAGGGGGGTGTGATGGGGAGGTTCCCTTGTAAGCATCATAAATCAGTAACTCTCATAGTTGTTTTTATATTTCTTTCGTAAGTGTACTCAAAACTAAGAAACTCATTCAGAGGCCGATAGTCGAGCACAACAAACAATTAAAAATAGAAAAGAATGTGTGTGTGTGTGTGTGTGTGTGTGTGTGTGTGTGTGAGAGAGAGAGAGAGAGAGAGAGAGAGAGAGAGAGAGAGAGAGAGAGAGAGAGAGAGAGAAGGTAAAAAATTGTTGTAAAGAAATTGAATACTGGTATGTAAAGAAATCTTTCATTAAAATGACTCGTTCGACATCATTACGAAATGTCGTATTCATGATCTATGAAACAAGTATTAATCTAATCTAATCATGATTAGGTTCTGGGTTCGAATCCCTGTCCAACACAAAGCTTTACCTCACTGCATTTCAAGTAAGTTACTTGTGAAGTAGCAATATTTAACACCTCTCGTAGTTCGTTAACAGGGACAATAGATGCTGGGTAGGAATTCGCGTCCGTTAAAAATGTTACGTTATGTAATTTAAAGTTGATATTTGCTAACTGATATTGTCCAAAAATGAGGTATATCACTCTATTTATGCCTAGTCAGGAATGACTTAATTTCCGTCAGCCACGAAATCTTAGCCTGCATGATTGGTTCAAATGGCTCTGAGCAATATGGGACTCAACATCTGAGGTCATCAGTCCCCTAGAACCTAGAACTACTTAAACCTAACTAACTAAAGGACATCACACACATCCATGCCCGAGGCAGGATTCGAACCTGCGACCGTAGCAGTCACGCGGTTCTGGACTGAAGTGCCTAGAACCGCACGTCCACCGCGGCCTAGCCTGCATGACCTGGGCTTGAATCCACATGCAGAACGAGGCGGTTCGTCGTGTCATTTGAAGTTCATACATATTCTCAACTAGCTGCTCGTGAATAACGCAAATTTTTAATGACATTTTGTGTTAAATAACATGTATGGTATGTTACTTTGAAGAGGAAGTCATGGATACGACGAACTTACTACTTGCATTACCTATCTGACATAATAATGAGAGTGCTAACATTTCAGTTATGTGATTTATTACAATAAATGTGAGCTTACAAGCCTTAAGGACAGTCTTATCTGTGACGAGATGTTCCCTGATATTTGTAGTATCGTGGTATTACTATACATCTTGAGTTATTGCGATACAGAGCAGTGTTTTCTAGTGGTGATTTTTTGAAACCATTTTCAATAGTCAAACGACTGTACCAAGGAGCGATTAGAGGACCTGCTAGACAGCTGCGTTATGTAGGTCGCATGGGAATCAGGTGAAATGCAATTCAGGTCGTTCGGATACTTTTGAGCACGACTGTACATAAAATCAGAAGTTAAATATCAAATGTTTTCACCAATAGCGAAATGCTGGAACCTTAATTGACGATAGAATTGTTTTTGCCTGACAGGAGTTTCGAACCCAGCATCTAGCACCGTCGTTTTCTAGCCAGGAACAGACGATAAATAGTTATTGTTGGTTCACCAATAGCGAGATGGGCGCATGTTTAGCTAGACATCAGGCGACGAACAGTTCTGTGCTGAATGGAATTCAAACCCCGCACACGTGGTCATGAAGAAACCTTAACTATCAAATTTTTTTTCCAATAATAGCTAGAAATGGCATGTTTTTACTTCCAATGATGTGATGGAAAATACTCTTCTGGCTAGAAGTTGAATCCACATGTCGTCGTTGGTGATCACAACGAACACAACGTCAAACCCAAATCCGTTTTCACCAGTAGGATGGAGAGGAATGTTTGAACTTGAAAAGATGTAAAGAAACGTTTGATCTTGTAATGTTGTGATAAAAAGCTCATCATGTGGCTGTGAGTTGAAACGAACACGTTGCAGCTGACAACTCACGAAGAGACGATGAAAATGCCACTATTTTTCACGAGTAGTTCGGTGTGCACATGCTATGGCTTGAAATGAAATAGTGAATATTTTGTGTTGATCAGGATTCAAAACAGATAGGTGCCTTTCGAGGAGGCGTAGAAAAATTTGCTATCTTGGGGAACACAGTGAAATCGAATTCGAATCCCAGTCCAGCACCACAATTTTTCGACGTCTCACTTTCAAATAAAGTAAGAGCCTTGTGAACTTACATGGCCATTGGTTCATTAAATGAAATACGTTTTCTAGTTTACGACGGCTTGCTGGTGACAGAGTCTCTGCCTTCCGGGGTTTCTACATCTGTCACAGCTCAAACGAATGCCGCTCTGCCCCTGTCGGCAGCGAAGGGATGTTATCTTTACTGCGGATATTGAACTACGGAGCTTACTGGCGTTCTGCACTTGTTGTTACTAGGGGTGAAGGAGAGCTACTTGAGTGTGTTAGAAATCAACGCCTGACGTGAGATGTGAACCTACACGTTTTACACATCAATACAAGATTAATCCACCAGACCACAGAAGCCCCTGTCAAGCACATAATTATGAATTGCAGAGTATTCATTTATATGTAGATGCAGATGTCAAGGGACGGGTAACAGGAAGGAGGGTGGGATCTGGGAATGGATAGAAGTGCAGAAGTGCAAAATATAAGCGTGAAATGCTTGCAAAGTATTGCTTACTTAGATGTGTGCCACAGTTCGTTTTATCTTAGGACCGAGAGATAAGGAAGGACTGTTTTCAGAACGAAGAATGAGTTATAGGGAAGGGGAGACCAAAGAATACGGTTTCATAGTTGTTGAGAGGAATGATAGAGAGTAAAGACAGCAGCAATTAAAGGAGAAAATGTAGCGTCATTGGAAACCGCTAGATTTGTTTACAAAGTTTTGGGGGAGTGTAATAGAAGGGCACTTGCGGCGATAGTGTCAGAGAGAGAGAGAGAGAGAGAGAGAGAGAGAGAGAGAGAGAGAGTGAGAGACAATAGAAGAGATATTAACAACGAGTAAACATAAATGTTCAAATGTGTGTGAAATCTTATGGGAATTAACTGCTAAGGTCATCAGTCCCTAATCTTACACACTACTTAACCTAAATTATCCTAAGGACAAACATACACACCCATGCCCGAGGGAGGTCTCGAACCTCCGCCAGGACCAGCCTCACAGTCCATGACTGCAGCGCCTAAGACCGCTCGGCTAATCCCGTGCGGCGAGTACACATAACATGAAATCGTTGGCGTATTGCGTGGAGGACGGAGGGTGTATTCATGGATGGAGGGGAAGAGAGAGACGTATTTAAAATAACAAAAACTACTGTAACAGAGTCCAACCACGCTGATTAGTTTGTAAGTATGTGGACAGGGTATTAATGAAATCAAAATAGAATACTTAACAAACTGTATATTCAAAAGAAACACACTTGAATTAAAAGGGCAACTCAAAGGAAAGCTAACCCATATTGTATCTTTTCTGTTGCTACGCGATCTTCCACTAGCTCCCAATGAGGAAAAATGACGAAAAAGAAGACATAACGAAACATTTTAAGAACTCTAATATTTTATCCAGAATCCTTCATTATTTTGTACTTCTATCACGCGTCTTGGCATAGAATGTATAAGCCGTCGGACTTAACAGCCTGAAGAAGCAACTTCCTCCCAGGCTTTCAGAACGCAGTCCCAAAGAGCGTCCGCAGTAGTTGGTTGGTTTCGTGGCCAGTTCTCTGTTAATGTTCTGGCGACCTCAGCTCACATGTTTTCCATGGAGTTCATATCAGCCGCCAGTGGCGGCCAGTCCATGACGTTGATGCCAATCGTGGAGAGCCGCTGCTGAACAAATGCAGACTTGTGAATGGGAGAATGGTAATCTTCCAATGTGACGTCCCCGTCTTCGTACGGCATTCGCACTGAAGGAAGCATCACATTTTCCAATATGTGGGCATACTGCGCGCTGTCCAGAGTTCCTTCTATCCTGTGAAGAATTCCCGCCCCTCTCGCAGAATTCCAACCCCAGCAGGTAACAGATAGCCGGCCACTTCTTCTCGTCGTGGTTACATATTCGCGTCGATGGCGAGTCCCTTGCGGCCTGTAAGTGATTCGTGGACCGTCGTTACTGGTGGACAACACCTTCTCATCAGTGAAAATGACGTTGTCCCACGACGCCCTCAGATGGAGCTCCGCAAATGCTACCTGGTATAAAACGTTGTCTTCGCTGAGCTCTTGTTTCACGGCGGATCGTCGTGCATGCAGTCCAGCGTCCCTCAGCCTTCGGCGAATCGTGTCACTGGAGCCGGGGAAGTTGGTCTCCCGCCGCAACTGCTTCGCGTTCAGAAAGGGATTTTCTCTGCTCCCAGACACTGGGTCCCTGTCTTCCTGCTGTGAGATCACTCTCTTCCTGCCTGAGCCAGGAGCCCTGTTGGTGGTGCCTCTTTCAAGGCAGATCCTCCACCATCTCGTTGCAGTGGTATGTGGTACGCCATACCATCTGCCAGCTTCTCTGATGGAACATCCTCCTTCCTCAATGAGAGCGACGACTCTACCTCGACCGGCCGAAGTGGCCGAGCGGTTCTAGGCGCTTCAGTCTGGAACCGCGCGACCGCTACGGTCGCAGGTTCGAATCCTGCCTGGAACATGGATGTGTGTGATGCCCTTAAGTTAGTTAGGTTTAAGTAGTTCTAAGTTCTAGGGGACTGATGACCTCAGATGTTAAGTCCCATAGTGCTCAGAGCAATTTGAACCATTTTGTGACTCTACCTCGAATAGACCTCTCCCAGTGAACCATTACGGCAGACAGTCTGATGTGTATTTCTGCTTGCCGCTCTTATACTGATTCCAGTAGAGGAGGTAAACATATTTACGTCAAACGGAGCGGCAGAGGCAGAGGCATGCGGCGCAGCCGTGCTGGCTCGTCCCGGGCTGTTGGCCCACCAACGCCACCGCCAGCTCGCTCTCTTGCGTCTCGCCTCGGCCAGCCTGGCTGGCCCTAGCTCGCGAGCCGCGGCTAGTACAGACCCGGGCCACATGGCCACGATCACTCCTTGAAGGACCAAAAGTTATACCTAACCTACCCAAGTCTGTAGTACAAACTAACGCAGCTACAGCTATTATGCTATAACATGTGCAGGCACACCTAAAGTTGACGATTTATTCATATATTTGGCGAACAATACTTTCAAAAATACATTCATTTTAAACATAGCTACCACAAAATATTTCACCTAGCTAGCAATAGCATGACGCAGGAAACTATACTTTCTTGTAAGCGCTGTGCATTAGATGTAGCCTCAAGAAAACGTGTATTCAACAACGACAACTAAGCGGAATGTAAAAGTAAACAGGTTTGGCGGCAGATTCTCCAAATAATATTATATACTTAGTATATAATACACGTTTTGTGCACTTATAACATGTACTCAGTATCTCTGAAACAATACGTGCCGCACGACGGAAATTACTTTCTGCTGAGGCACTTCATTTACATCTCAATGATACACGAATACTAGAGAACATTGCACTTTACGGCAGTCAATCCACTTGAAAATTAACATTATGATATCGCAGATGTTAGGCAACACGTTACTAGGGATGAGTAAGACCTTAAGGTGCGCAACTAAACATGCTACTCCTAGCTACTACTGAATATGAAGTTGATTATTAACGTGTCTTCATAACCATGTGTGCGGCGTTCGACTCTCAGTCAGCATAGACGTTTTCGTCACCTTATTTCTAGTTAAACGTGTGCACATCTCGCTGATGGTGGACCAACATTGGACATTTCTCGTCTGTTCCTGGTTAGACAACGACGGCGGTAGGCGCCGGGTTCGAATCCCGGTCAGGCAATACAACTTCAGTCGCCATTTAAGGTACCAACCCCACTACTGGTGACAAACTATAATATCTACATTCTGATTTTACGTTCTTATTCAACAATCCGATTAGGTGCTGGGTTCGCATCCTTCTCCCCAGCATTACATGATGGCATTTCAATTTTAAACATGTGCATCCTTTATTCTTTGACAATGCAACGCTATACAACGTCTTTCGAGGTTAATTACCAAGAAGGTAATTGTCATGTTAGGGTTCCTGGTTTCGTACAAACATTATCGTCATTTACGTTCAAGTTGAGAATTGATAACTGATACTGGTGCAAACGTCAATATTTGACGTCTCTTTCTGCCTAGTGATCGTGTCTCGATAAGGCACAAAGCTTTGCTTGGTTAACAATGGCTTTACGTTCTGGGTTTGCATCCGGATCCAGAACGAAGACGTAGGTCATGTCATTTAAAGTACAACTTCGTGTACAAGTAACTGTTGATGAGTAATGTGAACAATGATATTACTTGTGATTCGCTGTTAATGTTGGAATTTCTGTAGAGTGGTTGCTGCCGTTAATCACGTTTTCTTTTAACTGCTTAGTATTACATAAAGTGATGCGAAACCACTCCCCGTTGAACGTTGAAAGACGTTCAGCATGTGTTGGGTAAGCCTTTTAGACAGCAAAGAAATTGTTTCCAATTGCCATACAACTTTATAAATCCATATACTGTCTCAAATATTTAATTGTGCCTAAGGATTACTGAACGATTTATGTGACAAAACTAGTTGTCCTATAACATTTGAAATGTCACTTATCGTAATTAAGTTTAGTTTACAAACGTTAAGGACTGTCTGATCTCTCCTGTACTATCGTGGTGTCACTTTACATCTGGACAGATTGTCATAAAGACCGGTGTTCTCTGGTAGTCTCTAGCGGTACCCATTGTGTATCTTACGACGACTGTACTGTGGAGGGTTGCGACTATGTGCAACACAGATATGCTATTTTGGTTGCATACATTCAGGTGCAGCCTACACGTTGGAATTCAGGGGTGACCCACTTTTTTTGCTGTCGAGTGTACATATCAAAGAGCATGCGTCGATTCCATTGTATGACAGCAGTCACCGTACGCTTGGGCAGTTTGGATCAAGTTCGACTAAGCCCCCAAATGTTGTATCTCTGTCATGATTTCGTCCACTCATCGCCTCCTGCCACTCGATCATTATAGCTTAGCCTAAATGCTCTAAGCTGTCCAGGCACACGACAACCACATCTACACTTGATTTTCATTTTAGCATTGTAGATGCTGGTTTACTCACTTTCATCTTCAGGGACATATGTTTCATCTTTTTAGTTTACTTAGTCCTGTCATGCTAAGACTCAGTCAGAAGGCGTGATGCACAAGGGCTATATAAGAAAGAAATCTCCTGGAGTTCTCCTGTTTTTCTGAGGCTCTCTCTTGCTGTCTATGCCTTCCGCATATGCAGCTCATGTTCTTTCTAGAGTTTCCATTCGTCTTTGCCGGCCGCAGTGGCCCAGCGGTTCTAGGTGCTCCAGCCTGGAACTGCGTGACTGCTACGGTCGCAGGTTCGAATCCTGCCTCGGGCATGGACGTGTGTGATGTCCTTACGTTAGTTAGGTTTAAGTAGTTCTAAGTTCTAGGGGACTGATGACCTCAGATGTTAAGTCCCATAGTGCTCAGAGCCATGTGAACCATTCGGCCTTCATTTGCAGTCTGGTTATCAACTTTAAATATATCAAACAATTGCTAGGTGTATTTTTTTGGAATATGGAAATACATTAAACTCTTCATTTAAAAGATTGGCTGTGGGCACATTACTTGATGGGCTACATTTCTCTTTCTCAGCAAAGACTCTAAATACAAATAATTTCAATGTGAATCGAATCGCTGAAATTATCCTCTTCTCTATCGTACTAAACATAAATTTTAGCTTAAAACATGAAATATACAAATACGAAACGAACATTATTGATTTTATCGACTTTTACCGTCTCCGTAATTATTGTAAATGTGAAACTCCAATTCAGATTCCACCACATTCAAACGTCGATGGATACGGCCCGTTATATCACTGAACGGAGAGATTAACTCAACCGTCCACATTTCCCACGTATCTGTCTTCTCGCCCCCACAATCTGAATAAAATGTGGTTGGAGCTTCAGCTCATCCAGTTCATCGTTCTTCCTTCTTCTCCTGCCTATCGTATCTCGCTCTGGGCCAAATAGTTCCCAAATTTTTCGTTCAAGATCCGCAATAGTTTTCCATGGTTTCATAAATCACATCAAACCAACCCCGAAAGAGTCTTTAAGCAACGGCGTAGGCCGATTCCGTCCGCATCATTGTTGAATCAAAGCAAATGCAGCGTCTCTTACGACCTAAACTCAGACCAAGCTTAAGCACTAGTTGGTAGAACAATTCTACAGAGTGACAGTTATTTAACTACACAAAAAAAACGTAAACTTGTTACAAACTACGACGTGTCCATACTTTATTCAACATGTAAACGACACTACAGATATTCGGATTTGGGTTATGACGTGTTCGCCGGCTGGAGTGGCCGAGCGGTTCTAGGCGCTACAGTCTGGAACCGTGCGACCGCTACGGTCGCAGGTTCGAATCCTGCCTCGGGCATGGATGTGTGTGATGTCCTTAGGTTAGTTAGGTTTGAGTAGTTCTAAGTTATAGGGGACTGATGACCTCAGAAGTTAAGTCCCATAGTGCTCAGAGCCAAATTTTTATATGACGTGTTCGATATGCCTACCATCATTGGCGATGATGTGGTGCAAACGAATAGCGAAATTCTGCATGACCCGCTGAAGTGTCGGAACATCGATGCTGTCGATGACCTCCTGAAAGGCTGTTTTCAGCTCAGAAATGGTGTTGAGGTCATTGCTGTGCACCTTGTCTTTAATGTAGCAGCACAAAAAGGAGTAGCATGTGTTCAGATCCGGAGAATACGGCAGCCAATTGAGGCTCATGCCAGTGGCCTCTTAGTACCCCAGAGCCAGAATGAGGTCTCCAAAGTGCTCCTCAAGGACATCAAACACTCTACTGTTTAGATGGCGTCGAGCTTCGTCTTGCATGAACCACTTCTTGCCGAAATAAGGGTCACTTTGGATAATAGGGATGAAATCATATTCCAAAACCGTCACGTACCGTTCGGAAGTTACATTGCCATCAAGGAATATCGCACCGATTATTCCGTGACTGGGCATTGCACAACTCACAGCCACCCATTGAGAGTGAAGAGACTTCTCGATTGCGAAATGCGGATTCTCAGTCCCCAAAATGCACCAATTTTGCTTATTGACGAACCCATCCGAATGAAAGAGGTCTTCGCCGTTAAACCAAACCATACACGTGCATACTAATTCCCATAACACCCTACCGCTAACCGTACGGTTTGACCGTCCTCACGCAAACATTTCAGAAATTAAGACGATTTTATTTCACATAGTTCAGCAATTGTCACTCTGTATAAACCAGGGGACCGGTAATTCAAATCTTTTTTATTATTTATTATTATTATTATTATTTACATCTCCATTGCCGTTTATCAGGAACCTCTTCCCTTGTAAACGCTAGTCACTAGTTATGGGCTCATCAAATCCGAAATGATCAGTTAAGCATTTGATGCTACGTGCAAGTAAGGCAATGAAGTGAGCGTCATATCAAGAAAATCAACGACATGGGTCATAGGTCAGTTTTACCTTCTGTGAAATGGAGTTAACAAAAAACTACAAATTAATAATACTTAAATAAGAGGGCATTTTGCATGTATGTTCTGTTCCAGTATGTTTCGCTTCATTAAAGTACAATGAAGAGTTGTAGGAAATGAGTTCTCAAATGAAAATACAACATTCCTGGACCGATTCCCATGGAAGATGTTTTTGTCTTCTACACGGTGGAGAGAGTTCTGAAGGTCTGGCCATCAATTTTATTTAGCACACTGCTTATGAACAAAAGTCATCCTCTTGCTACTGAGATCAGTGCAATGGGTTCAGTGCTACTACTGCCCAGCACTTTATTTCGTTTAGTAGTACGTTTGTGACAATATGTCTTTCTTTATCTTGGCATATAAATCCTCTGGGGGCTGAACCGCACAATAACCCTGGGTTCGTTGTGGGCGGAGGTGGGGTGGGTGGACTGCTGTGGCCTGTTGTGAGGCTGTGGACCACTGAGGGCTACGGCGGGACGAAGTCTCTCCGTCGTTTCTAGGTCACCAGTTTAATAATACAACACACACGCAGTCGAATTTGGTGGCCAAGGCATCTTGATTCCACCATTATGCTCCGCAAACCTTTGTAGCACGATTCTGGGCTTGCGACACAGACAATTGTCCTGCTGGCAGCTGCCATCGGTGTAAGGAAAGACATCAAGATGGAGGGATGTAGTGGTCCGCAGTAATGTTCACCTAGTTCACAGCTGTCGTCGTGCCTTCGATTACTAACGCAGATCCCATGGAAGCCTAAGTGAATGTCACCCACAGCATAATATTGCCACACCGGCCTACGTCCGTGGCACGGTGCAAGTTTCGAACTGCAGGTCGCCTGGGTGATGGCGTACCCACACACGGCCATCAACCTAGTGCAAAAAGAATGCAAGTTTAGAGCAGCAATTCGCCTCGATAACGGCGTATCCAGACACGGGCATAAACCTATCGTAAAAATAGACTTGATTCATCCTATCAGGTGACACGTTTCCATTGCGCCTCGGTTCAATCTCGATGATCCTGTGCTCACTGCAGTCATAATTGACGATGTCGTTTTTGTCTACGTGGGAACACGTAGTGGTCGTCTGCCGCGATGCCCACGGTCATCATTGTGCGCTGAATGATGGGCTCCGAAACACTGGTGCCTGCTCCAGCATTGCACTCTGTAGTCAGATCTGCCACAGATCACTGCTGTCCTGCTGTACAGAACAGCCGTCCTGCGAGCTCCACGCTCTGTGATGAGCCATGGACATTCAACATCCTCTCGCCTGCTCAAGGTTTCACCGTCCTTCAGCCACCTTCCTTAGGTGCTGGTGACTGCACCACGCAAATAGCTGGTTAGCTCCACCTTTTTCAAGATGTCATTTTCCAGGCCCCAGGCTACAAAAACTTGCCCTTTGTCGAAGCCGCCTATGGCAGTGGATTTCACCTTTTTCTGTCCGTACTGATGCTAAAATGATACCACATTTGTCCCCGCTGCTCTTAGATACTCCCCTTACAGCGTCATGTGTCCGCAGTGCCACCAGGTGACATTCAGTCTCGTAATGGACAGTGGTCGTAATGTGTTGCCTTAATACACAAGGTGGTCAGAAACAGTGTGAAAAGCTTGTAAGGGTGTGTCGGGGTAGGTTGTGATGAGAAATTATTATTAAGAAATAAATTCGATAGGCTGCGCGATTACCGATTTAATTACCATTGAAATTAGCCGGTGAAGCCGTTGCGCAGTCTGCTAGAGACAGTGTCGCCAAATGTGTTCTTCGTTTGGTTTCCTCAAACAACAAACGTAACATTTGCTCACCTGGCTGAAATTTATCACTTTCTAAAAGTGGAAATTTTAACTGTTAGTGAGCATTTGAACGTAGGGTAATTTATGGACCCACAGTTGTCTGTGCATTACCACATTTTAGTGCGTGCAAGTGCTTGAATTTTCGTGCTCAGCGACCTAATTGGCTAATATCAATGCGAATTAAATATTAAACAGCGCAATTTGTAAAATTTTTTCTTAACAATAATTTATCACCACGACATATTGTTAATAGGTAGGAGACAATATGTTGTGAATAGGTGGGCGATGCTTAGAGGCATAGCAAATAATAGCAAAGCATACTAGCCAATACTCAACGTACAGATTTTTTTTTTTTTGCTATTCCCAGTCAACGTGAAATCCATGTGGATTCAACATAATCGAGGAAATAGACAAAAGTGAAGTTATCCTTGGAACAGCCTTAAAAGACCTTAGCTTGGTCTGACGCAGTAATTTTCAAAGAAAACTAAGGACCAAGGCAAACTTAGCCCAGAAACTTGGCGCCAAAACCTCATACTCTGTCATTCATAAGAAATAAAGTGCAGATTAAAAATAAACAAACATTATAGAAACTGCGTGATGTGCCTATGTTGCTTCGAAACGAATCTTGCAAATTAAATTTAAAAATCTTTCATGCCTGGGAGTTGTGTATGGATTTTTCCCTCTTTTATACGAGTTAACATATGTGTAACTCCTCCACTCCGTCTACAGGCCACAAGTGGCCCATCGGGACCATCAGACCGCTGCGTCATCCCCAGAGGAGGATGCGGATAGGAGGGGCGTGGGGTCTGCACATCGCTCTCCTGGTCGTAATGATGGTATTCTTGACCGAAGCCGCTACTGTTCGGTCGAGTAGATACTCAACTGGCAACGCGAGGCTGAGTGCACCCCGAAAAATGACAACAGCGCATGGCGGCCTGGATGGTCACCCATCCAAGTGCCGACCACGTCCGACAGCTCTTAACTTCGGTGATCTCGCGGGAACCGGTGTATCCACTGCGGCAAGGCCGTTGCCTATGTGTAACTCTTCACTGTCCGGTTTCATAAATTTTTCGAAAATGCAACTGAATATATGCTAGGTGGCCATACAAGTGGTTCGAAACAACAAGATGAACACTGAATGGTACTTTCGCCTCCATAGCACTCCGTGGCTCGGCATGATGTGTGACTCGAACTCAATTGGAGCCCGGGTACAAACAACACTTTCTTTTCAGATCTTACGGCAGAAGCAATCACCAGAGATAACCTAACCACCGTACGACTCTCGCCTGAAAGAAGTTAGTGCGCCACCGACCCAATGACATAGTTGTCACCTCCATGCATGGGAGGCAGGATACAAGTGATGATGAAAAACGTATTTAGTCAATGATTCAGTTTCCTTCGTTATTATGGACTGTACGTATATTCAGCACACGGTAATGGACTCCATTCGCTGTTATATTGAGGGTACGTTCACACCAGACTCTGCCAGCTTTGGGGTAAGTAGGCATGGTCTGTCTGTGAACTGAAGAGTGAGCAACACTCGTAGTGGGGGAAGTGGCCTATCCCGATAAAACGCTGCCGTAGAGGATGACTTCAGTTTCACCTCAAGCAGCTCAGTGCAGCGTGTGGTGATTGACGTAGTACAGAGTGGGGCAGATAAAAGTGACCTGGAGAACAGAGACCCAGGGTACAAAGAAACGCAGCAGAGGAACGGAAATACATTACTAACCTGACTATAGCAGATGTTGAAAGTGACCACCATTCATCTCTTGGCACTTTTGGGTCCTGGTCAGCTACTTGCTGAAAGCGGATCGAAACTGGACAGCTGAAATTGCTGCAATCTCTTCCCAAATGTTCTGTTGCAGTTCTTGAGGACTGAGGGTTGTTGCAATACATCTTAGGCGTCAAGGCTCCCACACAAAGTAATCACACGCTGACAGATCAGGTGACCTGGGTGGCCAGACTGACCTCTGCTGACAACTCCGTCAGGCGTGAAGATTATGTAAATTTGCTCCAAGATTCGGCCGGCTGTATGGGCAGTTGCTCCTTCCTGTTGGAAGTAACTATAGGTCTTTCCCTCCGCCATTAATGCTGCCACAAATGGTTTCAAAATGTTGGCAATGTAACTCGACGAAGTCAGCCACTTGTCCTGGCCAGTTTTATTTGCTCCACCCTGTATGTACTCATACGCGTTTCTTGCGTTGCTACATTAGTTACTAATTTTGTGTATACTGTTCAAAGATTTGTAGGCACGTTGCAGAAGCTTCGGTATAGTTTTATGAAAGAGCATGTAGGTTCTCCATGTGACGTAACAGAGTAGGGCGAGTAAGGACCCGCCTGCTCGCTCTTCAGCTCACAGATAGACTGTAGAAGTAGGGAGAGCGGTAAGCAGCTTTAAAGGACTCAGGTACTTAAGTGGGATCGGCCACTCCACACGCTGCGAGGATTTCCGAGGCCAGGCCCTGCCATCCCGTCTGCTTACCTCTCTGCTCCACAGTATGAGGCGTTGGTTATTGCAGAGCTCCTTACGTCAATGGTGCCAGGATCGGTCACGGCAGAAGCTTGAATCAGTGCTGTTGCTAAGTGATGCTTTCAAGGAGCCAAAGGCACCCAAGAATAATACGATCGCTGGCCGGGGTGGCCGAGCGGTTCTAGGCGCTACAGTCTGGAACCGCGTGACCACTACGGTCGCAAGTTCGAATCCTGTCTCGGGCATGGATGTGTGTGATGTCCTTAGGTTAGTTAGGTTTAAGTAGTTTTAAGTTCTAGGGGACTGATGACCTCAGAAGTTAAGTCCCATAGTGCTCAGAGCCATTTGAACCAATAAAACGATCAACAGGAAAGTCTGGGAAGAAGTAACTACAGAGACAGGAAGTGAACGTATATTAATACTATGCATATTAATAATATGCACTTGAGTTTCACATAGGGTTATAGGTTCATTTAAAACTTTTATTTTTTCAGAAATTGATTTAAAGACACATAAAATAAACTAGTCTTTTATTTGACATAACATTTAATATAAACTTTTAAAATGTAAGGTCACGATGACAAACACTGCGAGATAAGTTTGGCCGAGAAACAAATAAAATAGAAAAGCCAAAATCTGGTGCCGATGGAGATGGGATGAAAAGTACTTGGCAATATTTCCAGCTGATGGGCTTTCTGAGTGACACCGTGGTAATTGAACTCAGAATTTGCAGTTTGTGGGTTCACTCATTATCTTTTTCCCAGATAAATAAAAGCATCACTACGTCGTCATCTCTGGACATCACTTCAGTATGGTATTTCTGACATCAGGGAACTTAGAGACGATTTGCCGAGACAAGAGGGAAAGGGCGCACCCATAAATAGACGCAATTGCAATAACGATGCTTTGAAGGCAACAGAACAAATAAAGACCCAGAATTTCTGCAGAAATACATGTGTGAAGACTAGGATGGCAATATTATGTTTTCAAAACACTGGTAGCTGAGCTCTTCCATGTTCAAGAAATCGTGCAGTGCGACTAAAATTTCAGGAAATGATAAACAATGAACTACGATGCGATGGAATTGCGACATACCACTCTTAACCTTAATGACAAAATAGATTAGGGCCTTATTTCTTCCAAACTTTAATTTAGAATTCATTTATTTCTGTATTTAAATGACATGTAGACATCTTTAGTTTTAAGATATATATGCTGTTTAACACTTATGAATGAATTTCCCAATTATAATCTAGATATATTATCGATTACGTATCTCAGGGTAATGACAGGTTGTTCCTCTAGCGTTGTTGGCCTTCTATGGTTTGTTTCTTCTCCTTAAATATGTCTCTCCAGCCTTTCAAGCGGTGAACCAAATGCTTTTAAAAGCATTCATAAGCAGTTGAACAACATTATCACTGTACCTTCGAGCACAATGGTAGAGAAGGTTGGATTCACCGTGAGTGTATCTGGACATCGTGAAGTAATGTATCCGAGTACTAGATAACATCACTGGATCGTGTAATTCAACCGTTGCACAGTACTGCGATTAAATTTTTACAGCATCATTGGTGACATCATTCTTCCACTCCCAAACGTTAGGGGCAAATGAGCAGCATGGCAGTACAAAGTATGAATGGTCCTGCTGCTGCCTGCCACTTTGCACTGCTTTCCTATGTGTAAGAGCGTTAGGAAAGCTGGAGTCTGCACATTGACTCCCCGCACGTCTGGATACAGTTAAATGTACTTGGAGGTGCACGCGGAGATCACTCTTAGCCTGTTAGTCATGGTGCAACATACTAATTTGAGCAGAATGTTGCGTGCACTGTGCCCACTCTACAGTTTTTATCAAACGGTCTAAAGAAGCTATTCCACAGAATATTTATTCTCTTGCATGCTATAGAGTCATTTGTCAGTTTTATGATGATCTGCCACTCCTTTCATTAACTGTCACTGTTAGTGTGATATTTCGAAATAAAGTAACCCACTACTCAAAGCACGAATAGACTCATATGAAAAACTGGAGTCGGTATAATTTTACGTTGAGTCCATGTTCAGTCATTCATTGCTGTGTATGAAAGGTAGATAACATATTAAAACTTAATTTATACTTGGGAAAACTCTCTGTTTACTCCAATCCCAAGGAAATGGATTGCATTAAGTTCATTCACTACTGCCGCTTGTACCACAATAATGTGGTAGTGAGCTGTTTGTATCATCTATTGCATCTCATAAAAATTCAGTCTACGAAACCAGTTTTTGACAAATAATTTCACACAAAGAGTAGAATACACTCCTGGAAATGGAAAAAAGAACACATTGACACCGGTGTGTCAGACCCACCATACTTGCTCCGGACACTGCGAGAGGGCTGTACAAGCAATGATCACACGCACGGCACAGCGGACACACCAGGAACCGCGGTGTTGGCCGTCGAATGGCGCTAGCTGCGCAGCATTTGTGCACCGCCGCCGTCAGTGTCAGCCAGTTTGCCGTGGCATACGGAGCTCCATCGCAGTCTTTAACACTGGTAGCAAGCCGCGACAGCGTGGACGTGAACCGTATGTGCAGTTGACGGACTTTGAGCGAGGGCGTATAGTGGGCATGCGGGAGGCCGGGTGGACGTACCGCCGAATTGCTCAACACGTGGGGCGTGAGGTCTCCACAGTACATCGATGTTGTCGCCAGTGGTCGGCGGAAGGTGCACGTGCCTGTCGACCTGGGACCGGACCGCAGCGACGCACGGATGCACGCCAAGACCGTAGGATCCTACGCAGTGCCGTAGGGGACCGCACCGCCACTTCCCAGCAAATTAGGGACACTGTTGCTCCTGGGGTATCGGCGAGGACCATTCGCAACCGTCTCCATGAAGCTGGGCTACGGTCCCGCACACTGTTAGGCCGTCTTCCGCTCACGTCCCAACATCGTGCAGCCCGCCTCCAGTGGTGTCGCGACAGGCGTGAATGGAGGGACGAATGGAGACGTGTCGTCTTCAGCGATGAGAGTCGCTTCTGCCTTGGTGCCTATGATGGTCGTATGCGTGTTTGGCGCCGTGCAGGTGAGCGCCACAATCAGGACTGCATACGACCGAGGCACACAGGGCCAACACCCGGCATCATGGTGTGGGGAGCGATCTCCTACACTGGCCGTACACCACTGGTGATCGTCGAGGGGACACTGAATAGTGCACGGTACATCCAAACCGTCATCGAACCCATCGTTCTACCATTCCTAGACCGGCAAGGGAACTTGCTGTTCCAACAGGACAATGCACGTCCGCATGTATCCCGTGCCACCCAACGTGCTCTAGAAGGTGTAAGTCAACTACCCTGGCCAGCAAGATCTCCGGATCTGTCCCCCATTGAGCATGTTTGGGACTGGATGAAGCGTCGTCTCACGCGGTCTGCACGTCCAGCACGAACGCTGGTCCAACTGAGGCGCCAGGTGGAAATGGCATGGCAAGCCGTTCCACAGGACTACATCCAGCATCTCTACGATCGTCTCCATGGGAGAATAGCAGCCTGCATTGCTGCGAAAGGTGGATATACACTGTACTAGTGCCGACATTGTGCATGCTCTGTTGCCTGTGTCTATGTGCCTGTGGTTCTGTCAGTGTGATCATGTGATGTATCTGACCCCAGGAATGTGTCAATAAAGTTTCCCCTTCCTGGGACAATGAATTCACGGTGTTCTTATTTCAATTTCCAGGAGTGTATTTTGACATGTTGGTAACATGCAAAACTTTATCCACCACAGTATAAAAGTACCTGTAGATTTTTTCAATAGCATAACGTAAATTTGTAGGGACATAAATTGGTTGCAAACTGAGAACTGGAGTGGGTTTACAATAGCATAACTGAAGAAATTATAAATGTTTGTTTTTGTATCTGAAATGGGATTTTTCGTAAGTTATTGTTTGTCTTCTTCTCAGTTGTTTATTTAATAATACACTGTCTCAAGATTCTGTCTCTATAGTAACTGGAGCAACACGTTTGTAAAGGAGTTGTGTAACCCTTGCTGCGTTGTGTTGCGAAGCAAGAAATGTAAGTGTTACTCAAAACGCGCCACGGATGATGACCTCTGAAAAGAATTAAGGGTTAACAAGTCAGGTGACAATAAACCACTCCTTTTATTCTAATTACAGTGGAGTTCAGTAAACCAGAGTGGTAAGATTCAGTCCCAGCCATTCATTATTAAAATCAAAGTATTTTCCTCAATTAACTGAGAAATATCCAGTTGGCTCTTACCATTCTGTCTCTTAGTCCACATGCTACTCATACCCACCTAGTTATAAACGTACGTCTCTCACAGATATTAGTCTCCTAAACTGTATTTCTTTTTTTTTTCCAACAATTCAAAGCACTCTGTCGTGTAAAGTTGGAGGAACCTAACAAGGAGGAACCATGCTAACTCATGATATGCACTGTTCATACTGTTCACAATAGGACATATCGGATGGTGACTTTGAACTGGGAACGCCATTTTGGGGCCTGTTGATTCATATTGATAAGCTGTTACAATTTTTTGAGGAGAGTAGTGTTTCGGAGCTAGATGAGGATCCGACCCCCATGATACAAAAAGAAATTAGGCTTGCTGTTAACCGCGCTACGGATTTGCTGACATAGTTTCATAAAAACAGCTTATTGATATAACTCTACAGGCCCCAAAATTGCGTTCCCAGTTCAAAGTACATAAAGTTCACCATCCGATACGTCCGACTGTGAACAGTATGAACAGTGCACATCATGAGTTTACCAGGCTCCTTCGTGAAAAAATAAAAAAAAACACTTTGTTCTTAGAAATAATTATTCTGTCGTCATCAGTCAAAATCTAGTCAGAAAAATCAAAGATCTATAGTCTAACGAAAATGCTGAATTGTTTTCATTAGATATTACGAACCTATATACTAACGTACATGTTCAAACAATCAATGACGTAGTTGAAAAAAACCTACTTACTTAAAAAAAAAACATATTTCTGATGTGCATATCACTAACCTAATTCGTTAATTACTTGGATCTCAATATTGCTGTTGACAACGACAGGCTTTCTTTCGGTATTTTTCGAAAATCCACTTATAGAGATCAAATTGTGCTCGCTAGTTCAGTGCAACTTCATTCCCACAAGTAAGTAGTTTCTGTACTTTTGTCACTTTACAAGCTAAATGAAGAGATGAATATAATACAAAGTATTGAAGTTACCAACAGCTATGATACCACGTTAGCTGACAAGATCTTCAAAGTTAAAACTGACGCTAAAGTGACCACTTTAGGCATTAGTGCTGTTTCTGACTGTAACGAAAGTTTTCTCGATTCCATTTTTAGGCCCTGTTTCGTATAAAATTCGTTGTCTTCTGATTAGAAAATATGGATTCAAAATTATCTTTGCCACGAGCAACAACTTGCAAAAAAATCTCATTCACAATCTTAAGTCCACAGTTGCTCCTAAACACAATTCAGGAGTGTATAATATCATTTGTGAGACGTGTCTCATTTATTATGTAGGACAAACTGTGAGCTCTTTTTAGTGTCAGATACAAGGAACAGTTATTGGGAAAAAGAGGCAGTAATGTACACAATTCCACTTTTGCTAATCATTTACTAATTTCCGGACACAAACCGAAATGCGTCGAAAAGATTTACATTTTACGAAGAGAATATAAAGGTCATAGACTGGATGTACTCGAAGAGCTGCAGAGTTTCAAGCATATTTCTAACAAGGAAAACTTCCCATCGCACCCTCTTCAGATTTAGTTGTAAGTTCACCCATTGGATTGCCCATCAAAAACTGAACACAGATCAAACATGAAAACAAGATGAAGGTGTACTGAACTGTGGAAAAAAGAAGCAAAATAGAAACAATGAACAGTCCAAATTTAATAAGTGCCATATCGAGCAGCGTTAATAACCGTCGTGTTGTGGTCGTGTGGTCACGGTCAGATACTACGACTGGGGAGATCCGACTTCAAATCTCCGTCGTACCCAATATGTATTTTTTCTTTTTTTTTTTACAAAATTACGTACTGTCCGACCGGTAATTAATGTGTCTGTTTTCTGTATTCAAATTTGTGTGTGTGTAGTGGTGTTCCGTTTTGTAAGCTTTGACTCTCGAATTCATCCGTTGTGACATAGTTCACACCCATTAATTTCTTATTTTCATTTCTTGAGAGGTCAATGCGGCATCTGTGATGCACTGTATTAATTCATGGCCTAAAAATATATATTTGCGAAAATAATGGAGATATACACTGCTTGACAAAAAGTGAATCATCCAGAAGGTGAGGATGAAACGAAATCAAACTATACCGATTGATTCAGTATGTGATGTTATCTCAGTGATTTAGAATTGATTCAAATTTATAAAGAACTTTGTAGTATGAGCCCACTTATCAGTATCACCTAGCACCCCCTGTGGAGTAGATGAACGCACGGATTCCGTTAGTAAGAGTGTCATGAAGACGTTGTATCGTTACTGAGGCAAACTTATCCACAACTGTTGTAACTGGTCCTCGATATCATCTGTTCTGGCACTGGGACGTAGTTGCCGCCGGAGCTGGTGTTCAGTCAGGAACAGATTGGAGGATCCTGCTAGCCGCGCGAGTACCTCAACATCACTCAGAAATTTCATAGAGAGACGTGCCATGTGTGGACGAACGTAGTGCTGTTTATAAATGCCACAATGACATTGTCGCCTGAGAGGCAACACACAAAGACGCAGAATGTCCATGACGTACCATTGAGCCTTCAGAGTTCCCTTACTCACTACAAGCCGTGACCTGAAGACGTACACAATGGCTTCCGACACGATGACACTAGGAGCTTAACATTTTATTTTTATATAGTTTTTTTGTTGATCTTTCTATATTTCATGCCTCTCCGACACTTTGGGTACTTCTCCCCAGGTCGCTGACATACTCACCCACGATTTTCATCCAGGGGAAAGCAGAACGGCCGAGAACAATGTGACATCATTCGTTCGCAGTCCATGCATCCCGACCACGGCACCAGTCCAAACGCAGCCGTTGATGACGTGGTGTTTAACGGCAGCCTACGAACAGGATAGTAACTGCCTAGTTCTTAGGCTGCTAGTCTCCGACCCATAGTGCTGTATGATACAGAATGTTGTAGCAAGTCCATTACTTATTCTCGTATGGCAGGTGCAGATGTGAATAGGTTACGATGAGATTGGTGCACAATAGGGTGACAACGTTGACTGGAATACTCTCTTTCAAATTCTGAAGATGGCAGGGGTAAAATACAGGGAACGAAAGACTATTTACAATTTGTACAGAAACCCGATGGCAGTTATAAGAGTCGAGGGGAATGAAAGGGAAGCAGTGGTTGGGAAGGGAGTGAGACACGGTTGTAGCCTATCCCCGATGTTATTCAATCTGTATATTGAGCAAGCAGTAAAGGAAAAAAAAAGAAAAATTCGGAGTAGAAATTAAAATCCATAGAGAAGAAATAAAAACTTTGAGGTTCGCCGATGACATTGTAATTCTGTCAGAGACAGCAAAGGACCTGGAAGAGCAGCTGAACGGAATGGACAGTGTCTTGAAAGGAAGATATAAGATGAACGTCAACAAAAGGAAAACGAGGATAATGGAATGTAGTCGAATTAAATCTGGTGATGCTGCGGGAATTAGATTAGGAAATGAGACGCTTAAAGTAGTAAAGGAGTTTTGCTATTTGGAGAGCAAAATAACTGATGATGGTCGATGTAGAGAGGATATAAAATGTAGACTGGCAATGGCAAGGAAAGTGTTTCTGAAGAAGAGAAATTTGTTAACATCGAGTATTTATTTGTCAGGAAGTCGTTTCTGAAAGTATTTGTATGGAGTGTAGCCATGTATGGAAGTGAAACATGGACGATACATAGTTTGGACAAGAAGAGAATAGAAGCTTTCGAAATGTCGTGTTACAGAAGAATGCTGAAGATTAGATGGGTAGATCATATAACTAATGAGGAGCTATTGAATAGAATTGGAGAGGGGTTTGTGGCACAACTTGACTAGAAGAAGGGGTCGGTTGGTAGGGCATATTCTGAGGCATAAAGGGATCACAAATTTGGCATTGGAGGACAGCGTGGAGGGTAAAAATCGTAGAGAGAGGCCAAGAGATGAATACTCTATGCAGATTCAGAAGGATGTAGGTTGCAGTAGGTACTGGGAGATGAAGAAGCTTGCACAGGATAGAGTAGCATGGAGAGCTGCATCAAACCAGTCTCTCGACTGAAGACCACAACAACAACAACGGTGATCCTCTCTTGTGTTGATCAGACGTGGTCGACAGGAACCTTCGCAACGAGTCTGCCTGACCTCACGTTCCCATACAGTCTAACATCGGGCCACTTCCATAGTCAAATGCTCCAGTAATCTGGATTTTGCACCATTCGACGAGCCGGTTGAATGGAGAGCCACAGTGAAGCCCCTTTCAAACTCTGTCTGGTGCTGATTACGTTACCTCACACAACTACGAAGCATCTCCTCGTTCATCTCAGTGATCAATACCTGACGTTGCTCACGCCCCTTGTATCCACTAAACACACACGAAACTGACGTTCTCTGGTGGCCGTCCTACCTGTTACAGAGAATTACAACTCTAACCATCTGCTTTCCCGCCGATGATGTGTGCATGTACGAATTTAAATTAACATCCGATCGTATCTCCTGGGCGCTTCACCTTTTTTGTCAGGTAGTGTAATATCCTTTAATTACATCCTGTAGATGACACACATTATCAATTTATTTGATACCTGTTGCAAATATAGTATCTGCGCAATTCACCTCTTCAAAGTTTACCGTATGAAATGTGTCTTTACTTAATTAACTTCCAAAAAGTGGCGCTAGCGAGTTGATCACTGTGGCTTTACAACTAGCGTGGCTTTACAACTAGCGGCTAATGATAAAATTGCGCTCTATGTAAAATGACACCCATTGTGACGTATGAACAATCTCTATCACCACAACGCTAATGCTCAGTACTGACGATGTTAATTGGGCTTTTTTCTTTTTGTTTCAGGTAAGTCTGCTTGACCAGCTGCACTGTGTGGGTAAGTGAAGTTATTAACATGAAAATCAGTATTGATTTTTAAAACAAGAGCATTAGTATTGTATGCGCGTGAAAGACAAAAGTCCCGTATTTTTCTCTGACGTGAACATTGAAACTACCACCGATCTATTCGCGCCCACCCATCCATCAGGCAGAATGTCAATACTAAAAATCTGCACTCTAGGTCACATAGAACCATATTTTTGTTTTGTTTTAATTTATCCAGGGCAGTATCGAACACTGAATAACAAAATTTGCTGCTATCATTCTGGAAGGAAGGTCAGACTTTCCAGAACGATTTTATAATGAAAACTGGTGCTTATATAGGATACTATATGATGAATTGTAGATACAATATTTACAAGATATGACGAAAAGTGTCACATTTTTGTGTAGAATCGACAGGTAGCTCTAAAGTTACTTAAAATTACACTATATACGAGGGTGGTTTGTTAAGTCTGGTAAATTCCCTTGAAAGAATGGAAAACATTTTTCCTCCTTCATGATAGGTAAGCTTGATTATTCCAAGGATCGTGTACAATATTTCACCAACGTGCAGTGTACAGTTCACTGTTGACCGTCAGCATTCGTCAGTGTGTCGACTGCGATTGACTATGGAAGAAACCGTTTCGTGATGTCACTAAACGTTTTCATTTGAAGGTTTGGATTGCTTCACAAAGCAAAACAGGATTGGATGAACTTCACCCGGACTATGTACCATCACTGATGACCATGTACTTTTAGATTAATGAATTAAAAAGCGCTCAGGCAATCACCGAAGACGAAGTGCGCTCCGGCCGTCCAATGGAGGACACAACGAATGAAACTCTTGATAAAATCCACGACATGGTAATGCAAGACCGCTGAATAAAACTTCGTAAGAGTGCTGAGACTGTAGGCATCTCAAGTGAGCGAGCACATAATATCCTGCTCGAAGAAACGGCTAAGAAGATGCTGTGTGTGAGGTAGATACCGCGACTGCACTGTCCAACAAAAGCGAATCCGGCACAGTATTTCAACACAATTTCTGGCGATGTTTAATCGTAGTTCGCAAGACTTTTGCACCGATTTGTGGCTACTGATGAAACCTGGATCCATCACTACCCACCACAGTGAAAACGGCAATCAAAACAATGGACAAAGGCTGGTGAACGCGCAACGAAGAAGGCAAAGCCTTTTTTGCCTGCTGGTCAGGTTATTATTTTTGGGATTCCCTAAGAAATAATCCTCATACATTATTTGGAAAAAGGTAGAATCGTAACAGGATCCTGCTATGCTTCATTGTTGTATTGTTCGAAACTTGCTTTGGCGGAAAAATGACCAAGGTTGGCACGCGTAAAAATGCTCTTTCACCCGGATAATGCACCATCCCACACATCTATGATAACAGTGGCGAAAGTGCATGAAAGCCGACCAGGGTGGCCGAGCGGTTCTAGGCGTTACAGTCTGGAACCGCGCGACCGCTACGGTTGCAGGTTCGAATTCTGCCTCGGGCGTGGATGTGTGTGATGTCCTTAGGTTAGTTAGGTTTAAGTAGTTCTAAGTTCTAGGGGACTGATGACCTCAGAAGTTAAGTCCTCTTAACTGCTAAGGTCATCAGTCCCTAAGCTTACACACTACTTAATCTAAATTATCCTAGGGACAAACACACACACCAATGCCCGAGGGAGGACTCGAACCTCCGCAGGGACCAGCCGCACAGTCGATGACTGCAGCGCTCTAGACTGCTCGGCTAATTCCGCGCTGCTCAGAGCCATTTGAACTGATTCCTCATTCGCACAGTTAACCAGAATTAGCCCCAAGGTACTTCATCCTTGTCCCTAACTTGAAACTTTGACTTCCTGGGAAGAAATTTTCATCATATGAGGAAGTGATAATTAAAGTCTGATTCTGACTGCTTGACAGTTCAAATGTAGAAGGTTGCTGCTGCGGTTCAGGCAATAGCAGTTCTGCCAGCGTTGTCATAACAACAACAAAGCCCTAAGTATTAGTCGATCCCAATATAATTGCACCTGGAAGGGAGGGTGATGAACCTCTTGACAGCATATACTCAACTGTCTTGAAATCATTCATGATGTGACATGTTTTCTTTAGTCACCTTTGTACTTTTTTACTGTACCCTCATCGGCCACAAGAGACAAAGTGCAATAATACCGTGTCGAGTAGTATAATGAGATACGCGCGTAATAATAATAATAACAATAATAATAATAGTAATAGTAATAGTAGTAGTAGTAAACAGTAATAATATTTAGAGATGGATGAAAACTTAGTGACATCATTTCCACCACAGCTCACAACCACTTCTTTCGTGGTGGGAACCTGGACAGACATTTTAGAAAGAGTGTAGAGTTCTAGCAAATCCGACACGTTGTGATGGCGGATCCAATCTTCTTGCTAATCTGTTGCATTGTCATTATTTATTGAAAAATATTCCTCTTTTCTGGAGTCATACGATTCTTCGTCCTCATGCCTTTCCGTTCTTGATGCAGAAAACTATGGTAACACGTCTCTGATAGATTTTTACAACAACGCAAGCGTCTCGTCAATTGGCTCAAATGACTCTGAGCACTATGGGACTTAACTGCTGAGGTCATCAGTCCCCTAGAACAGAACTACTTAAACCTAACTAACCTAAGGACATCACACACATCCATGTCCGAGGCAGGATGCAGAAAACTATGGTAACACGTCTCTGATAGATTTTTACAACAACGCAAGCGCCTCGTCAATTGGCTCAAATGACTCTGAGCACTATGGGACTTAACTGCTGAGGTCATCAGTCCCCTAGAACTTAGAACTACTTAAACCTAACTAACCTAAGGACATCACACACATCCATGCCCGAGGCAGGAATCGAACCTGCGACCGTAGCGGTCGCGCGGTTCCAGACTCGTCAATTGAACACATGGGATCTAGACGTACGTTCAGACAGCGAAGAAGTGACGGCACTCATGCTATCGAATTATAAAAATTAAAATTGCTCAGAAATTTTTGTAATGCTGTTCCCATCGTGTGTATGTTCCAGTTTTGTGCACCAGTTTCAGTTTTGCCCACCAGGTCGTAATCTGGCGTTGTGCAGCATCTAATCGACGTCTCTGGTGCTCATATCGAACAAACTGTGTAGGCAGTGGTCAATAAAAGAGTCAACAGTATGACTTTGTTACTTGTTTGACCTTTTCTGCCTATCCCGTTCCTAATCCATTACATATGGAAAAATTACTGTGTGTCCTTCTTGCATTCACAGCGCCAGATTTGCACCTGGTGGTCAAAATTGGAACAACTTTGTTCCCAGCATAAATCGGTTCCGCATTAACGCGTTAGAATATCTACCAAGTTTCGCTGCCATACGATGATTACAGCCCACATTGGACCTCTGCGAGTAGTTGCCTTTAATTGTAACCACCCGGTACATTTTCAGAAATTTATTTCTCAAATTAAAGCCGATGTCTGATTAGCTGGGCTCATATCCCCGCCGTGCCTGCCAGATTTAAGGGAGCGGTTAGCGCCGCGGTCTCTGTGTTTCACGCAGTGGCATAGTCCCGGTCGGCACTATGCGGGCGCCCGCGCTAGAGTGCTCTTGCCCAGAGCGGGCAGCTGGCGGGTTGTGATTTTCTGGAGACATCGCTGTGGGCAAGTGTGACAAATGTCGGAGTGGGCCGAAAATTTAATTGATTTGGCGCGTGGAGACGTAGTTTTTTACGATACATGTCACACCGAATTCGGAAATATGACGAAAGACGGCAACGTAGAGGAAAATAATCGAACTGCTATTAATTTAGCCGGCTGCTGTGGCCGAGCGGTTCTAGGCGCTACAGTCCGGAACCGCGCGACTGCTACGGTCGCAGGTTCGAATCGTGCCTTGGGCATGGATGTGTGTGAGGTCCTTAGGTTGGTTAGATTTAAGTGGGTCTACGTTCTAGATGACTGATGGCCTGAGATGTTAAGTCCCATAGTGCTCAGAGGCATTTGAGCCGTTATTAATGTATTCCATGTATTTACATGTAAATTCATACTTGTATAAAATGTACTGCCACACTGATATCTATCTATTCTATCGCTTGCGCCTTGTCCCGTGGTTACGCAGGGTAGGACATGGTTAACCGGATGCGGCATGTTAATTGTGAAGGGTGGCCGGATGCCCTTCCTGCCGCCACCCCGTATCCCCCAGGAAAGAATTAGTGTACCCCAGCCGTCTGCGTCTAGTGTAAATCGTGAAATAGTGTGAATGTGTTCCAAATGTTTGCGTGTCGCGTAACTGAGACGGGACGGGGTGACCAGCCCGGTATTCACCTAGTAGGATGTGGAAAGCCGCCTAAAAACCACATCCAGGCTGGCCGGCACACCGGCCGTCGTCGTTAATCCGCCGGGTGAATTCGATCCGGGGCCGGCGCGCCTACCCGAGTCCAGGAAGCAGCGCGTTAGCGCTCTCGGCTATGGCTCTGAGCACTATGGGACTTAACTGCTGTGGTCATCAGTCTCCTAGAACTTAAAACTACTTAAACCTAACTAACCTAAGGACATCACACACATCCATGCCCGAGGCAGGATTCGAACCTGCGACCTTAGCGGTCGCGCGGTTCCTGACTGTAGCGCCTATAACCGCTCGGCCACTCCGGCCGGCGGTCTCGGCTATCCTGGCGGGTGCTGCCACACTGGTATCGTTCTGTAAAATATAATTCTACTGGTACAATAATACGCTTTCACGAACTTAGGGCTAACAATGCTATGTTAACTATTCCTATGCACAATCAGAGTCCGTTCATAGTACTAATAAAATACATTCTGGAAGGGCCTTCAATAAAACTCTCGGATGTCTAATAATTTTCCCTTTTTACCTCTTGACTAGACTATTAATAATGCACAGCTGGAATTAGTCAAGAGTTTAGGCTCAGTGAGCCTGATAACTTCCTACATTTCATCTAAGACAGCACAAATAAAAGCAACAGTTTGTCGTCATCGAAGCTACTGTACAAGTTTACTCTACAGTACCTGACTCACTCACAACCAGCGCTATTGAACAGTTGGATCAATGCGCCCTCTTCGACCACAGACTGCAGCGTGGGTTCTGTCCGCGGGGGCAACCCTCTCTCTGTTTGACGGATCCTTTAAAATTTTCCGATATTTTTCTACGTCTATTATGACGTAAGCTATAATGATTTCTTTAAAGAAAGGCCTGGCCTATTTCCTTCCCGGTCAATGTCCTAACTAAGCTCTAATGACTCCAGTGACCTCGTAGTCTATGAGACATTAAATTGTAACCAACGTCCGCTTTTCACTTGTTCATAAACTCTACATTTTAACATGTAGTAGCTGTAATATACTCATGTGCTACGCGCTAGCGTGACGGTATTTCTGGATGAAGGATCTTCGCTCACGCTGTCATCGACATGGTGTGTGTGTGTGTGTGTGTGTGTGTGTGTGTGTGTGTGTGTGCGTGTGGTCTGTAGGAGAGGAGGGAGAGGGGGATGGTGCAAGAAACGGGGTGTCGTGTATGTACACAGTGGAAATGGATTTCTTTAAAAGATGGTACCTCAGTACAACAGACCGTGTGATGATGGGGTAACAGTATTGTAAGGTGCATTAAAAAGAAATGAGCCGGAGACAAAACCGCAGTTGGCCAAAACTCAATGTAAACAGCACTACTGTAAAGTACATAGAAGTAACCATCCAGAGGCACCAGTACCAAACAAAAAAGAATAAAAACCATATGACAGGCTGGGTTTCGTTGGGAGAGTCGTAAGGAAATGTAGCTCAGCCACGGAAAATGTGCCTTCCAGAGCACTTGTTTCGCCAGTTATTGGGCAGTGTTTATCAGTAAGGGACCTTTACCAAGTAGGATTCATAGAAGAGAGAGAAAAGAGTGGCGCGTTTCGTCATGGGGTCGTTGACTCGGCACGAGAGCTTTACAAAGATTATCAACAAACTTTAGTGGTAAAACCTGTAAGAGATCAATTCTAGATCACGGAGAGGTTTTCCACTGCAAATACGAGATAGTATGTTCCAGGAAGAGTCGAGAGTCATATTATTTCCTCTCGCATTCGTCTCGAGAAATGGGTTTGAAGAGAAAATCCGAGAAATAAGATCTCTTGTGGAGCTTTGCCGACTTCCCCCGCGCATTCGTGAATGGAACAGGAAAGAGAGGAAAAGATATTGACACAAGAAAATCCCCCCACAATACACCGTAAGAGAAATATAAATGTAAACGTAGCTAGGGCTATCACGCGTTGGTGTCTTCGGTGAACTTGTAGCGTACTTCTTTTTACTCCGATGGGCTAATTTCTAGAGAGTATGATTACAAGCCTGGTTAAATCGGAGATAAGGTGTCGGTTTCGAAGCAAGCTGAATCGAAGCGGTGAACGTGTACAGCTTTTCATCATAAATGACAGTAACCCACCTCACAGTTTTTTTTAACGTTACAATTGTGATTAATTAATAGTTAATACTAGTTGTGCAGTTCATGTTAGAACTAAACTGATTTCTGGCCCCACTCCCCATTTTTTTTTTTTTTTTTTGTATAAATAAAGTACAGATCTATTGACTCAAAGGTTTATGTGAACACTACAGTACTTTGCTACGAAATTTCCCATTATGTGTAGTACGCTGCCTCGTTCTTGTTTAAATTCGAATTTCATGCCAATATATATCCTGAAAACTACCCTGAACAAATTCCCACTTCAGAATAAAGCTTAGACCCAAGAAATGATATAACGCTGACTACATTTTTTTTAAACGGCCAGGCATCGACAACGTGTAACTAACTAAGCTTACAGCCAAGTTACTTGCAAAGAGCCAGCTTGGTTCATTCAGCTAACCTGTTTCGTAATCTGAAATTTAAAGACTTAAAGAATTTATGCCGTATATACCACCAGCTGTCTCGGCATCTCCAGCTGATGATTTAACTTCTGTTCTGAAAAACTTACAAAGAAATTGCCGAAGTGTAAAGCTGACTGCAGCTTTGAGAAACATGTATACTGATTGTGATAGTACCTCAGGAAGATTGCTATCTCTGTTGAAGACCGAACATTTATGACATTACGATGCAGATTTAAAAGTGCGCACTGTATCGTGAAGATATTAGAACCGTTAAATAGTGACAGGGGATCACGAATAAACCATGTAAAGTTGGTTCACGAGAGAATAATTTCATTTAAGGCGTAATCATGGCCATAGTGAAGCATACAATCGTCCGTTCATGGAACACGTGTTAAGGTAGGCACCAAAAGGTATTCCATATGCAGTACAAAGTGTTGCAAACTGTTCACTAAACGTTGATGTGATGAACTCGACGGCCTAGTATTTGCATAGATTAATGTAAAACCAATACAGTACCATGGTTCAGAAACCGACTATCACATCCGACAACGAACGTATCGTTTGAGAATACATTAAACTGATCATCTGGAAATGCTGCAAATATTATTACGTCATGCTACGTGATGCAAGCCAGAACCTGGACAAATATTTATAGCTTGAGATATGAGAACGAAGAAGAAAAAGCGATTCCAATTCTACTTAATACCGGGTGACATAATTAAAGTGCAGCTACTCTCAGAGGTTCATTGTGGGCTGTAATTATCGTAGGGCAGAGAAAATTTGTAGATATTCTAACTATTAATGCGAAATCGATTTATGCTGGAAAAAATTAGTTCCAGTTTTGGCCAACAGGTGCAAATCTGGAGTTGTGAATGCAAGAAAGGCGTGTAGAAACATTTCCATATTAATAGGTTAGGAACGGAACGTGGGAAAAAAGGTCAAACAAGTGAGAAAGGCGCAAATTTGATTTTATTATTAACCCTTGCGTACCTGCGTACACAGTTTGTTCAATGTGAGCACCGGAGATTATGACGACGACGAGATGCTGTACGCCGCTAGATTTGTACCTAGTCACCATAACTGGAAATACACTGGCGTCCAAAATTAAAGCAACAAACCGCTATTTCAATGTCATGTGTTTAATTCACGATATAATCATAAATACCTGTCAACAAATGTTCACCGCTTTTTCAATGTCATGTGTTTAATTCACGATATAATCATAAATACCTGTCAACAAATGTTCATGTTCTGCGCGAAAGATGGCATTACGGTCAAAGGAAAACCACTGAATCGATGACGTCAGGGCACCTATCGAACGGAGTAATGTTTGTCGGGTAGTCCCTCTGCAATATGACGCAGAGAAGACGCTTACCAGACTCTCGGCGGTGGAGAGCCACAGAAAGTATGGAAGAAGCACAATCGAAAACTGATGTGGCCCGATGGCTTAATGTGAATCGTTCCGTTGTTTCTCGGATGTGGTGACAGTTTATAGAGAGCGAACCTGAATGCCGAAGACCAGGGTGGGGCCGACCATGTGTGACATAAGAAAGAGAGGACCTTTATTTGGTTGTAAGGCTCGACGGTGCCGCCTTAGTACTACATAGCAACTGGCATCTGACCAAGCAGCATCCACTGCACGTGTATTATCGAGGCAAACGGTGTAGAGAAGGCTTCGACAGAGTGGCCCATATTGTCGGTGCCTCTGCCACGTCTCCACAGAAGGGAACGTCTAGAGTGGTGTCAACATGCGACCTGGATAGTCGAACAAAGAGCCAATATTCTTTCGCTGATGAATCCCGATTTGGTCTGGAGAGTCATTCTCGACGGATTCGCGTATGGAGAAAATGTGAAACACGATTTCGAGACCCGAACGTTGTGCAGAGAGACCGATATGGAGGGTGATCGCTAATGATGTAGGCAGGATTATGTCGAACACTTAAACACTTCGTCATGAAATTGTACAGATGAATCGGAAAGGTATAGTGACGAGGTCTTGAGATCTCATGTGCGATTGTTGCGAGATGCTGTGCGCCCAGTCTTCGTATTGATCGAGGATATTGCTCGACCTCATAGAGCACGAGTGGCTGACGTTTTCTTGGAAACTGAAGATACTACACGCATGACGTGGCCTGCTCGCTGTATCGATTTGGATCCCATAGACCACGTCTGGGATGCTCTAGCGAGACAGGTTGCATCACGTCAGCATCCATCAACTACTCTCCCAATCTTGCTACAGAATGGGCGTTATTGCCTCAACATGACGTTATTCAGAGAATGCTCCGTCGTTGTGAGGCCTGTATTGCTGCCAGAGGTGGTCACACTCGATAGCGAGTACACCAGTTATCGGAATATGTGTGCAAATCCGTTAAGTTGGAAAAGACGAAGTATATTTTCGTCTACTATTACACATGTTACAGTTGATTACGTTCTGTATTCTTTACATTGCTTCTACTTTGCTATCATCTGTTTATACCGTTTTTCTGGCAAAATAAGGGCAACATTGTAAAATTTCCGTTTGTTGCTTTAATTTTGGACACCAGTGTGATTTTTCCCAGCGTTAATCGGTGCCACATTAACGCATTAGCATGCCTATCAAATTTTGCCACGATACGATAATTACAGCCCGCAATCTATTTCCGAGAGTAGCCGCACTTTAATTATCGCCTCTGCACAACGGAACATGTCGTCCGGAACCCAGGAGAGACCGACTAGAACTCGTCTTGTCCCGTTTAAACCGCCAGTTCCCAGCGGAACACGCAGCGCACTCGCCGCTGATTGGTTGCCGTTGCAGCTCGCCAAAGTGTTTCACCACTTATATCCCTAATGAGTTCGTCAGAGACACTGATGTCTTCAAATATCGATTGCTCGGCACAGTATCATCTTTTCAGATTTTCTGCTGTGTAGCAGATGGGCAAGAAAAATCAGTTATGAAAGTTGCAGTTGTGACAGAAAACTTTGAAGGTGGTACGCTGTAGCTTTCATCCGACTTCTGAACCGACGTATACAACCAGTTATAGGGGACGCACAGTTATACATGGACTCCGAACCGTTCTGCAGTTCCGCATCAACAAACATGGCAGAGGTAAAAACTGGTAAGAGGCGGATTAATATCCTAGGAATGAGCTGGGATTGAACCTGTTGCGGTTTTAGTATGAATATATCATTAACAACATTTCATACACACGCACATGCACGTACACACACACACACACACACACACACACACACACACACACACACACACACACACACACACACACGCGCGCGCGCGCGCGCGAAAACCAAAATACACTCAAAGAGGGTGGGGGGGGGGGGGGGGAGGGAGAGAGAGAGAGAGAGAGAGAGAGAGAGAGAGAGAGAGAGAGAGAGAGAGAGAGAGATTTATCCAAATAGCACGGGAATTGGTACATGTACAGACAAACAAATGATAACAATTTCAGGAAAATTGGATGATTTATTCAAGGCTTATGTCCTCGACTTATGTGTCAGCAAGATAATGCCCACCCGCACACGGCGGGAGTTTCTACTACTTCTCCTCATGCTTGCCAAATCCTTCCTTGGCCAGAAAGGTCACCAGATCTCTCCCCTGTTAAGAACGTATGGAGCATTATGGCCAGGGCTCTACACCCAGTTCTGGATTTTGACGATCTAAGGCACCAATTGGGCAGAATCTGTCACGATATCTCTCAAAAGGACATCCAACAGATCTATAATCAATAGCACGTCAAATAACTGCTTGCATAAAGGCCGAAGGTGGACCAACCCTTTATTGACTTGCTCAATTTGTGAATCCGTTTCTCTTGAATGAACCGTCCAATTTTCCTGAAATTGTACTCATTTGTTTGTTTGTACAAATACGTCACTTCTACCGATTTCTGTCCAGTTCGGATAACTCCTTCATGGTGAGTCTTTTCTTTTTGTCTTAGTGACTGAGAAAATTTAAACCATAGAAATGAATATGTGATCAAAAAATAATCACCAGTCTGCGATAACATTGCATTACATATATAAATCACGTCTTTTTCGGTTCGATCGCGTCCGTATTGTTACTTTGTGCCAGGAAAGGCTCTCAACAAGGGAAGTTCAGGCGTCTTGGAGTGAACCAAAGCGATGTTCTTCGGACATGGAGGAGATAAAGAGAGACAGGAACCGTCGATGACATGCCTCGCTGAGGCCGGCCAAGCGTTACTAGTACAGCGGATGACCGCTACCTACGAATTATGGCTCGGAGGAACCCTGACATCAACGCCACCATGCTGAATAATACTTTTCGTGCAGCCACAGGACGTCGTGTTGCGACTCTAACTGTACGCAAATGTCTGCATGATGCGCATCTTCACTTCTGACGTCCATGACGTGGTCCATCTTTGCAGGCACGACACCATGCAGCGCGGTACAGATGGGCCCAACAACATACCGAATGGACCGCTCAGTATTGGCATCACGTTCTCTTCACCGATGAGTGTCGCATATGCCTTCAACCACACAATCGTCGGAGATGTGTTTGGAGGCAACCAGGTCAGGCTGGACGCCTTAGACAGACTGTCCAGCGAGTGCAGCAAGGTGGAGGTTCCCTGCTGTTTTGGGGTGGGATTTCTAGAGGCCGACGAACACCGCTGGTGGTTATGGATGGCGCCATAACGGTTGTACGATAGTGGATGCCATCCTCCGACTGATAGTGAAACCATATCGGCAGCATATTGGCGAGGTATTCGTCTTTGATCTACGCCGATTCGCCATTGAGGAGTGGGACAATCTGGACCAACAGTGCCTTGATGAACTTGTGGATAGTATGCCACGACGAATACAGGAATGCATCAATGGAAGAGGACGTGCTTCTGAGTATTAGAGGTATCGATGTGTTCAGAAGTCTTGACCTACACCTCTGAAGATCTCGCTGTGTGGTGGTACAACATGCAATGTGTGGTTTTCATGAGCAATAAAAATAGCGGAAATTATGTTTATGTTGATCTCTATTCCAAATTCCTGCTCCAGTTCCGGAGCTCTCGGAACGGAGGTGCTCCAAAACTTTTGTTTGTGTGTGTATATTCGGCCACACAGAAGCTCGCTTAACCTGCCTTGCCGTGCCCCCTGTGGGTCCAGGGGTAAGAACAAGCCCGAGGTATCCCTCCCTGTTGTAAGAGGCGACTAAAAGGAGTCTAACAAAATGGTTCAAATAGCTCTGAGCACTATGGGACTTAACTACTGAGGTCATCAGTCCCCTAGAACTTAGAACTACTTAAAGCTAACTAACCTAAGGACATCACACACATCCATGCCCGAGGCAGGTTTCGAACCTGCGACCGTAGCAGTCACGCGGTTCCGAACTGAAGCGCCTTGAAACGCTCGGCCACCGCAGCCAGCTTCCCCTAATCCGAGCTTGTGCTCCGTCTCTAATGACCTCGTTGTCGACGGGCCGTTAAACACAAATCTCCTCCTCCTCCTGTCGGTGTATGGAAAACTGAGAATACGAAAGCGCACGACCTATCAACATTCCACGGACTGAAGACCACCAATAACAGCGAATAACAAACGACGATCTAAGGAGACGAAACCCACTGGCACGTTATATGGCAGCCAGACACGGTGAAATGACGCCAAGACACCACAACGATAACTCTTCTGATTCTGAACACTCACCAGTACCAGCCACCGAATCAAATTGGGAACTTCCCCAACTGTCGGACAACGACGGAGACGAACGATTTCAACTTGCCCGAAACAAACGAACCGGAAGAAAGAGGAAGATATCGCTGATGCCACTAATCAGCAAATGGCACTGTCAACCTCCAACCCATTCTCCCCTTGCGTGTGGAGGGTGAACAAATAAAAGTGACGAGTCAACCAGCTTAACTTTCACCGACGAGACTCTTTCACTAAACTCTGAACTGAAGACTCATATGGCTTAACCAATCAAGGCCATTTCTATAGAGAAATCGATGAAGTACCGTTTAGGAACGATGATGGACCAACGGACAGCACTTCCATAATGAAAAAATTCCATTCTATACGTACCAATCTCCGAGTGAGAAGATGTTTCAGGTCATCATCAAATATCTCCCGGCCGAAATTACGCCGAAACAAGTTTCGACTGGGTAAATGTAAATGTCGTGTGGCTAGGGCCTCCCGTCGGGTAGACCGGTCGCCGGGTGCAGGTCTTTCGAGTTGACGCCACTTCGGTGACCTGCGCGTCGATCGACTGGGTTACACGCCATTTGTTTTACGAAAACTGTGGTGCACCAATACAAGACGGGGACGCCAAACCGAAGAGATTGGCTCAACATGGTTCAAATGGCTCTGAGCACTATGCGACTTAACTTCTGAGGTCATCAGTTGCCTAGAACTTAGAACTAATTGAACCTAACTAACCTAAGGACATCATACACATCCATGCCCGAGGCAGGATTCGAACCTGCGACCGTAGTGGTCACTCGGCTCCAGACTGTAGCGCCTAGAACCGCACGGCCACTCCGGCCGGCCCGAAGAGATTAATAGAGCAACCAGTTTACCGTGCGTCACTTCCTGCTGGCTCAACGAGTGACCCAATTCACACACATCCTTTACATCATAGACACAAAAGTGAAGGTGGAAACTTCCAATCCTAAGGAGAGTCCTCCACAATGTAAATGCTGCCAGCGCTATTTCCAGAGTACAGATTACTGTTCACTTATCACTAGCTTCATCAAATGTGGAGGTGCCCACCAGCCACATAATTGTACGAAATCTCCAACTCAAAACCAACATGTGCAAATTGCGTCGAAGAACATCCAGGCACGTTTCTACAAGCTCTGCGCAACTACACTGCCCAAGGCCAAGCCGCATGGATACGTGAACAGTAAGCAGGAAAACCAACTCAACCATCGGCTCTAAACTGTATAAAGTACTTCCTTCAGCGCGGCGTAGCCGCGCGCTGTATCGCGTCTTGTCGCGGTTCGCGCGACTCCTCTCGTCGGAGGTTCGAGTCTCCGTCGGGCATGGGTGTGTGTGTTGTCCTTAGCGTAAGTTAGATTAAGCAGTGCGTAAGACTAGGGACCGATGACCTCAGCAGTTTGGCCCCATAGTACCTTACCACAAATTTACAGTTTATAATTCACAGAACTGCAGACCAAACAGGCTCCGTCGGCCTCCTCGACGAGACAGTCGGTATGGCAAGAAGGACGAGGACCACCAACGGCAGCTCCACAAGAACAGTCCTCGTCGCTTTACATACAACTTTTGTAGACTTTCTCAAGCATTTCTGACTTCGTCTTAAAGTTTCAGCACCAGAACATCTTTTCCATAATTACGACTAGGTGGAAGAAATTTAGCGAAGCACCAACTATCATCTCGAAATTCAAGAGGATTTCCTGGTGATATTTGGCCGTTTTGGGAAATTCTTAGTGTGTGGTGACCTCGATGCAGAGCAATTCGCATGGCTCTCTTGACTCAACAACCCACGGGGGAAATAACTGTTGCTAAAACTTTCGCACCTGAGGATCTAAAGCACATTCTGTCGAACCAACACCGTATGTTCTGGATGTCGCAGTATTAAAGAATCTGAGGCTGGATTTGCAATAGCAGACGATCAGTGACTTATATCTAACCTTCAGCCCATCTTGTGCATGATCATAGAGGCCTTAAACACGGTGCCAAATCCATCAAGATCATCCACGAATGGGAACCAGTTTCAGCAGTGGCTGCAATACAATGTCAGGCGCACTGCAGACGTTTCATCCGTATTCATTGACAAACTAATTGGGCAAATTCGACATGCATACAAACAGATATCACTCACCACCAACTACCTCATAACTTATCATGAGAATCTCTCTCTAATCACCCAATATTTGAAAACTCTCAAGAAGAAAGCCAGGTGTCACTGGTAGCGCTATCGCAGCACAGAAGATTGGAGGGAGATGAAACGCTTATCATGTGAACTTCACCACCGTGCATTATAATATCGCACGAAGGTGTGGGAAGACGATATGTCCATCTTGTTTCTCAAATCCCGGAGCGATTGGAGTCCTGTACACACCCTACGGAATCCACGATCACTGAACCGAGCACTTCAGGACCGACGTATGATCCACTCGCCAAAGCAGAACTTGCCACTTCGACTTACGAAGCTCGGAAGATGTGGACACCCTAGAGAGTGATGGTTACGCAGATGGGATTAGGCAGAGAGCGCAGATAATCAGCGAGACTTTCCTGCACGTGGTATCACTGCTCACGACTCCGGTGGAAATCCGACGAATAATCCGCAACCTTGGCGTTCACTCTGCTCCAGGACCAGATGGCGTCACGAATGACCTAGTAAAGCACATCCCCGCAACGCACTGTTTTTGCTAACACGCATCTGCAACAGCTTCACATCGTTGAGGTACTTCCCACAACTCAAGAGATTGTTCAGGTGGTACCTATTCTGAAACCTGCAAAAGATCTAAGGCAACCCTCCAATTATACACTAATCTGACCCTTGCCTACGATGTCCAGAATGGTCGAACGGCTGGTACTCTAAAGGATACGACCTTTAATACTAGACCAGTGCGTGATAATTCTGGATCAGTTGACCTTTCAACATTGGCTTTCAGCGGAATTACATCTACATCTACATTTATACTCCGCAAGCCACCCAACGGTGTGTGGCGGAGGGCACTTCACATGCCACTGTCATTACCTCCCTTTCCTGTTCCAGTCGCGTATGGTTCGCGGGAAGAACGACTGCCGGAAAGCCTCCGTGCGCGCTCGAATCTCTCTAATTTTATCGTGATCTCCTCGGGAGGTATAAGTAGGGGGAAGCAATGTATTCAATACCTCATCCAAAAACGCACCCTCTCGAAACCTGGACAGCAAGCTACACCGCGATGCAGAGCGCCTCTCCTGCAGAGTCTGCCACTTGAGTTTGCTAAACATCTCCGTAACGCTATCAGGCTTACCAAATAACCGCCGGCCGGAGTGGCCGTGCGGTTCTAGGCGCTACAGTCTGAAACCGAGCGACCGCTACGGTCGCAGGTTCGAATCCTGCCTCGGGCATGGATGTGTGTGGTGTCCTTAGGTTAGTTAGGTTTAATTAGTTCTAAGTTCTAGGTGACTGATGACCTCAGAAGTTAAGTTGCATAGTGCTCAGAGTCATTTGAACCAAATAACCCTGTGACGAAAGGCGCCGCTCTTCTATGGATCTTCTCTATCTCCTCCGTCAACCTGACCTGGCACGGATCCCACACTAATGAGCAATACTCAAGTATAGGTCGAACGTGTGTTTTGTAAGCCACCTCCTTTGTTGATGGGCTACATTTTCTAAGGACTCTCCCAATGAATCTCAACCTGGCACCCGCCTTACCAACAATTAATTTTATATGATTATTCCACTTCAAATCGTTCCGTACGCATACTCCCAGATATTTTACAGAAGTAACTGCTACCAGTGTTTGTTCCGCTGTCATATACTCATGCAATAAAGGATCCTTCTTTCTATGTATTCACAATACATTACATTTGTCTACGTTAAGGGTCAGTTGCCACTCCCTGCACCAAGTGCCTATCCGCTGCAGATCTTCTTGCATTTCGCTGCAATTTTCTAATGCTGCAACTTCTCTGTATACTACAGCATCATCCGCCAAAAGCCACATGGAACTTCCGACACTATCTACAACTTCTACTTCATGACCTTCATGTCCTTCCTGATTACTGTATCAACTCGATCATCAGCATCCTCCAGGACAGGAAGATAGTAATCAAGACGTGACAACGCTCAAATCTCAAATATCTTCAGAAATCATTCCATATGGATCGGTTTTTATGCGTGCATGCACGCCTGCTTTATACAGAAATTACTGTCAGCTGAAGGGGGGTTGCATCCCGTTACCTTTTATACTGGGCACCGCCGAACTTATTTGGTGAGTACAACACAACTATACAGTATAGGTTCATGTCCTATCTTACAGCTTGATTTCTACCAGTACCTCTTTCTTACACTTCCCGCTAAAGGGTTGGAATCCTGGGATGGCACACTGGTTTGCACTGCCAGAAAATTATAAACGGAGCAAACTCCGCTGCAGAATAAAAGTAGGCTCTTGAGACACTGTCAAGCCCTTAAATGTGATTTGCAGACTAGCCATTTAGATGCAAATTTAGATTCAGGAGGTACTGGCGGAAGTAAAGCTCTGAGGGTGGGTCACGAGTCGTGCCTGGATATCTCAGTCGGCATGAAAATTATTACCTCCCCCTCCTCCTTTCCGCCATGCGCCAAATTTGAGACTCTGAGTTGGATTCTTAGTCTCGCATACAGTTTTGATCTGCCAGATAGCTTCAATACAGCGCACAATCTGCTGTGGGGTGAAAGTTTCATTCTGGAATACAATTAATTTCACTAGCAAACACATTGTATTATCACTTCTGACGTAGATTCCTTTATTCAATTTTTTAATAGTTGATTCTGTTAACCCAGGGAATTTTTCTTGTTATTTGCCCGCTGAAGCCTCTGCTGCAGAGTAGCATCTTAATAATCTCCTAATATTCCTGCTACTCCTGTCAAGTTGTTCTGCGTTCAGACGAGGGATTTCTTTATTTTACCCCCGTCCAGGCGTCTTTCTCTATCTTTAGGCGTATGTGGCGCCCTTTGTGGCAGTGACACGAATCGATTTTTGTTTCCATATCGGCGACCAGAGAACAAAGATATTTCTTCTGTATTACGTGCTTATAAATATCACTCATACTCTGACCATATCCATTTTTTCTAAGTACAAGCTGTAAGAACAGTTATTGTCATATCACATATGAATGATCTTTTTTCATACTATATACACACTGACGGAAAAAAGTCACAACACCAAAAATTTATTAACGTAGAGTAATGAAATTTCGGGAATACTTTTGTGTAGTTAACATACTTAAGTGATTAACATTGTAAGATCACATGATAATATAAGCACGATTTAAATCACTGCAAATGTGAAATGCTGGAACATTAATAACTGGTGTAACCAACAGAGTTTTGAATGCATGTATGGAAACGTGGATACATAGTGTTGTACAGGTGCCGGATGTCAGTTTGTGGGATGGAGTTCCATGCCTGTTCCACTTGGTCGGCCAATACAGGGACGGTTAATACCGTTTGTGGATGACGCTGGAGTTTTCGTCCATTGATATCGTATATGTGCCCCATTGGAGGCAGATCTGGTGATCAAGCAGGCCAAGGCAGCATGTCGACTCTGTGGAGCATATTGGATTAAGACAGCTGTAAATAGACGAGCGTTATCCTGTTGGAAAACACCTCTGGAATGCTGTTCATGAACGGCAGATCACCAGATTGATGTACAAATTCGCTGTCTGAGTTAGTGTGCTCCTCTGTCATACAAACTCGCTCCCTAAACCATAACTCTGGATGTAGCGTGTCTAGCACGCAGACAGGTTGGCTGCAGGTACTCAACTAGCCTCTTCTTAACCAACACACGGGCATCACTGGCACGAAGACAGAACCAATTTTCATCAGACAACGAAACAGTCCTCCACTCCGCCCTCCAATGAGTTCTCGGTAGGCATTAAGAGGTCGCAAATGGCGGTAGTTGAAGTAACCAGTTTGTAGCAGTTCGTTATGTCACTGTGGTGTCAACTGCTGCTCGTATTGTTGCTGCAAATGCAATACGATGCGCCAGAGACATACGCCTTATCTCTCGTAAGTGTCATGTGGTCGTCCGGAGCCTGGTATTCATGCCACCGTACATTCTTATGACCATCGCAGTCTGTACAGTGGCTGTATTCGTTCTAGGTTGTTCTACAATATAGCTGAAGGAACTTCCAGCTTCTTGTAGCCCTACTACATGGCCTCGTTCAAACGCAGTAGCTTTAAAGGCAGCCTTGACTAACAGCAGCTCACCACGTCCAACCTCAGATGCATGTATTAAAAGCAAATCAGATTTGCATTTTTTTTTTTAGTAACGCTACCATCGCCACTCTTATGCGTTTGGCACGAAATTTGAACAGACATCATCTTTGAAATGTAGAAAGACGCGTACCAGGTTTCCTTTATATCACGCAACTCCTTGCTGCTGCGATGTTTTTTTAGGTCAGTGTGTGTGTAGTGTCTGTTCTGTCGGACATGGGAGTCAGAACAGACACCGCACATACATATAGTATAAAAATGGCTCTGAGCACTATGCGACTTAACTTTTGAGGTCATCAGTCGCCTAGAACTTAGAACTGATTAAACCTAACTAACCTAAGTGTGGTGTCACCGCCAGACACCACACTTGCTAGGTGGTAGCTTAAATCGGCCGCGGTCCATTTAGTACATGTCGGACCCGCGTGTCGCCACTGTGCGATCGCAGACCGAACGCCACCACAAGGCAGGTCTCGAGATACGGACGAGCACTCGCCCCAGTTGTACGACGACTTTGCTAGCGACTACACTGACGAGCCTTTCTCTCATTTGCCGAGAGACAGTTAGAATAGCCTTCAGCTAAGTCCATGGGTACGACCTAGCAAGGCGCCATTAGCCTTACATAGTTTGATAGTTATCGTATGAAATGTCTCATCAAGAATGCTGTACTCACAACGAGGATAAATAAAAGTTAAGTATTCGAGGAGCTGCATACTTTTCTTATTAGCATTCAATACTTATCCTGTTCCAGAATTCACGCCCGTCTGCATTAGATAGTGTGCATTTCGGCCTCCTCTATCTACAAGGTGTTGGCACATTTGCCAACACATCACTAAGCACATCACACACATCCATGCCCGACGCAGGATTCGAACCTGCGACCGTAGCGGTCGCTAGATTCCAGATTGTAGCGCCTAGAACCGCACGGCCACTCCGGCCGGCACATATAGTATATCTGTAGGTACGACTGCCTAGATAATTTCAGTGTGGATGCATCGTGACTCCTACGGGAATGGAGGTCTTACTGCGAGCAAGTAGGTGAATGGACAGTGGATGCTACTAACGTGTGACAAATTGATGACTTGGGTCGGATGGGAAGCGTGTCCGGATGACCGAGGCGGTTAAGGCAACTACTTGCGTTAAGCAGGAGATCCGGGTTCCAGTCCCGGTCATGTACAGATTTTCAACTTTCACCATAAAATTATTTCAGTACCCTGTTTCACCCGAAGTCGACCCCTACTTCGAAATTTGACCTTTTTCTAATTTCGCGATGGGCATCGCGTAAGAAGGCATATATATCTTCATACTGCACCAAAAGATATCAATTACTATTTTTGTGCAACAAGTCCTCTCGTATTCCTTGATAATGCCCAGTTACCGCATCAAAACTATAAAACAGCTAGTCATAATTATTGATGATGTCTATCTAAACTGAGAAGGACGACCTGTCCATGCATGTGCGAATCTCGTATGGATGCAATATACTCGTATAAATTCATAAAAACATTTCCATCTAAAATAAAACAAGGTCTAATTTAGTCATTACTCCTTACGAGCACTTATTTCCCCCAAGGGGCTGGCGCCTCTATCGTGAGTTCGTGCATGGCGCACACGGGGCCCCGAGCTGTTGAGCCCCATTCTTCCGTCACAGGCTGTATTTCCATCGCCGTACCCCTCACTCCTCATTCTCGCTTCTTTCCTGCTGCCTCCTCGTTCTCTCTCTGTTTTCTTTATTTCTGTCATACTGGCTATCCACCTGCTTCCTTGTATTCCATGCAGTTTTGTTCCTCTTGCCTGTTCTCTTTCATTCTTTTTGGCGTTTTTGGTCCCCTCTCGGGGTTTGGCCTCTACTTTACTATATTCTCTGTCTCAAGTGTGAGCCATTTGGAGGATCATTCCCTCCCTAGCGTCTGTGGCATGGATTCGATCCCTCCTTCCTTCCCCTCTTCGTTCCCTGCCATAACCCTCCTCTACTCCATCATCTCACCAGCACGTGTAGCCAATCATTGTGGTAGGGCTGTTATGTACCCATCTGGCTGAGTCCCCCGATACCCCAGGAGCAACAGTGTCCCTAATTTGCTGGGAAGTGGCGGTGCGGTCCCCTACGGCACTGCATAGGATCCTACGGTCTTGGCGTGCATCCGTGCGTCGCTGCGGTCCGGTCCCAGGTCGACGGGCACGTGCACCTTCCGCCGACCACTGGCGACAACATCGATGTACTGTGGAGACCTCACGCCCCACGTGTTGAGCAATTCGGCGGTACGTCCACCCGGCCTCCCGCATGCCCACTATACGCCCTCGCTCAAAGTCCGTCAACTGCACATACGGTTCACGTCCACGCTGTCGCGGCATGCTACCAGTGTTAAAGACTGCGATGGAGCTCCGTATGCCACGGCAAACTGGCTGACACTGACGGCGGCGGTGCACAAATGTTGCGCAGCTAGCGCCATTCGACGGCCAACACCGCGGTTCCTGGTGTGTCCGCTGTGCCGTGCGTGTGATCATTGCTTGTACAGCCCTCTCGCAGTGTCCGGAGCAAGTATGGTGGGTCTGACACACCGGTGTCAATGTGTTCTTTTTTCCATTTCCAGGAGTGTACGGGGGCTAAGCATTTTGCCGTTGACTAACAGTACAAGCCGATCCAGAACTTTATTTAGGCAACCAGAGCCTAAGTGTTGTAGTAGAGTCCCGTTTCTTGGGCCTTATTTTTGATAAAAACTGAAGTGGCACCCCATATTCGCTACCTGAAGACTACCGGCGTGTGGGAGTTAGAACGGAAAAAATCTTTTTTACACATTTTCGGTTTTTTATCCCATTGTGAAATTTGCAGTTTTCCGAATAATATATACAGGGTGAGTCACCTAACTTTACCGCTGGATATATTTCGTAAACCACATCAAATACTGACGAACCGATTCCACAGACCGAACGTGAGGAGAGGGGCTAGTGGAATTGGTTAATACAAACCATAAAAAAATGCACAGAAGTATGTTTTTTAACACAAACCTACGTTTTTTAAATGGAACATCGTTAGTTTTGTTAGCACATCTGAACATATAAACAAATACGTATCAGAGCCGTTTGTTGCATTGTAAAATGTTAATTATATCCGGAGATATTGTAACCTAAAGTTGACGCTTGATAGCACTCCTCCGCTGTTCGATCGTGTGTATCGGAGAGCACCGAATTACGTAGGGATCCAAAGGGAACGGTGATGGACCTTAGGTACAAAAGAGACTGAAACAGCACATTACGTCCACATGCTAACACCTTTTTATTGGTCTTTTTCACTGACGCACACGTACATTACCATGAGGGGTGAGATACACGTACACACGTGGTTTCCGTTTTCAATTACGGAGTGGAATAGTGTGTGTCCCGACATGTCAAGCCAATAGACGTTCAATGTAGTGGCCATCATTTGCTGCACACAATTGCAATCTCTGGCGTAATGAATGTAGTACACGCCGCAGTACATCTGGTGTAATGTCACCACAGACTGCCACAATACTTTGTTTCATATCCTCTGGGGTTGTAGGCACATCATGGTACACATTCTCCTTTAACGTACCCCACAGAAAGAAGTCCAGAGATGTAAGATCAGGAGAACGGGCTGGCCAATTTATGCGTCCTCCACGTCCTATGAAACGCCCATCGAACATCCTGCCAAGGGTCAGCCTAGTGTTAATTGCGGAATGTGCAGGTGCACCATCATGCTGATACCAGATACGTCGATGCATTTTACCAGATACGTCGACGCATTTCCAGCGGGACATTTTCGAGCAACGTTGGCAGATAATTCTGTAGAAACGCGATGTATGTTGTAGTGCTCTGCGATACACACGATCGAACAGCGGAGTAGCGGTACTCAAGCGTCAACTTTAGGTTACAATATCTCCGGATGTAATTAACATTTTACAATGCAACAAACGGCACTGATTACGTATTTGTTTATATGTTCAGATGTGCTAACAAAACTAACGTGGTTCCTTTTAAAAAAACGTAGGTTTGTGTTAAAAAACATACTCCCGTGCATTTTTGTATGGTTTGTATTAAACAATTACACTAGCCCCTCTCCTCACGTTCGGTCTGTGGAATCGGTTCGTCAGTATTTGATGTGGTTTACGAAATATATCCAGCGGTAACGTTAGGTGACTCACCCTGTATATATCACTTATAAACTCACGACGGAAGTATTTTATTTTAGTTTTTTTAAATATAATGTACACCAGTTGAAAATGTTGAAGTTTTTACGTGCATTTGTTCAAGATCTAATGAAATCGGTAATTTTTTATATAGGAGGTTTTGGATTGCTGTATTATAAAGGTCATGTCCAGGTGAGGATGGGCACCAGGTTTAGGAAGTTGAAACAAAGTTTGAGAGACAAGAAACTTTCTGATGGTACAACCATAAGAGGCAGGCTGACAGACAAAATGATTGATAAACTACATCAGTATTATGGGATGGCCATTAGAAATAGTAGTGAGGATTTGTTGAAAATGAAGCAGGCAGCATGGCTACCTTCTTCTACAGACTGCCAACTGATGAAAAACTTGTACACCACCTTTGCACTCCTGGACCTGATTCATGGTGCAATTACCGCAATGCACAATACTCAAACAGTTCATACAACCATAAACATTCCATCCCAGTAGCAGTCCTGGATATCATAAAACCTATTTACAGATACCTGGAAAATCCTGAATTACTGAAGAAGTGTGTGCATGGTCAGACTCAAAATCCCAATGAGTCGTTCAACAATCTTACATGGACTCGCTTACGAAAAAATGTTTTTCTTGGAATGAAGACACTAAAGTGGGGGTCAGTGATGCTGTTATTGCTTTTAATGATGGCAACATTGGTAGCGTGAAAGTGCTACAGCATATGGGAATTAATTCTGGACCAAACTGCATCAGAGAACTTGAACGGATGGACAAGGTTCGCATTGATAAAGCAGAGTATGCAGCACAGTTGACCACTAAGGAGTCCAGAAAGAAGAAAATAAAAAAAGAAGAAAAAACTTGGAAAATGATCAAGAGGATGATATACAGTATGGTGCGGGGTGCTTCTCAGTGACTAAAAATAAAAAATTAAGCATATATTAAGTGAGTTACAGTCTTTTGAAATTTTAGATGCCGTTTCTGAAAATTTACATTTTTTGTTGCATTTTACCCTATGTCTCAGAAACCACTAAGATTAGAGTATTCAAATATTCTTGGAGTAATAACTTACATATTGTTGTGGATTGGCAAGACAGCCAACCCACTATGAGAGGAAGCCGAAAGGCACGCGTTTTAGCTCACGCAGGCTGGCGTGAGGTCTGGAACAGGTCAAGGAAATGAGACTAACAAAAAACGTACGTAGCTGCTGGAATACTTAACTTTAATCCATAATTGGTGAACATCGCTCTTGACGGTACATGTTTTACAGCTTCAATAGTAACTGGTAATGGCGCCTTGCTAGGTCGTAGCAAATGACGTAGCTGAAGGCTATGCTAACTATCGTCTCGGCAAATGAGAGCGTATTTTGTCAGTGAACCATCGCTAGCAAAGTCGGTTGAACAACTGGGTCGAGTGCTAGGACGTCTCTCTAGACCTGCCGTGTGGCGGCGCTCGGTCTGCAATCACTGATAGTGGCGACACGCGGGTCCGACGTATACTAACGGACCGCGGCCGATTTAAAGGCTACCACGTAGCAAGTGTGGTGTCTGGCGGTGACACCACACATATCCTTAGTCTATTGAACTAAAAGAAGAACATAATGTTATGTATAATTACAATTATTTAGGAGAACGTACAAAAAAGCACACAAAATTTTAACTGTATAATTAAAAAATTGTGTTTCCGAAAGCAGTGGCTGAAATGCAATTACTGTAATTCAGTAGACTAAGAACATACAGTTTAATGTCCTGTAAAAGTTTCATGTCAATGGCTACAGTGGTACCTGAAATACAGGGAAGCCAAGCCACTAAATTTAACATTGTTGGGACAGGGCGTTCCAACTCGCCTTAATGCTCTCCGCCTCCTAGCTCACACATCCTGGGGTGCAGACTATGCTCTGGTTTTGTCCAGACTAGAGAATGGTTGTCAGGCTTTTGGCTCAGCGACTTCTTCCATTCTGAAAATACTTGACCCTGATCATCATTATCGGGAGCGTCTGGCTATCGGTGCCTTACACACCAGTCCCATCGACAGCCCCGTGCAGAAGTGGGGATTCCTCCTCCACAAATACGAAGAAGCAAACTCCTGGTTTCTTACGCAATCACCATTCGACGATTCACTGACATCCCCTTTACCCCATCCTCTTTTCAAAAGAGGGATGACTCCCTCCTGATACCCGCCTTCGGGTGGGACTTCCGGTTGGAATGTGTCTCACTTCCCTCTCTCGGGATCTCCATCTCGACTCATTGGGATATGCGCTGTGTATTTCCTTCCGCATCCCCCTTGGACCACGGATTAGGACCGATCTATTCCAGAGTCCTAAGATTTCCGTCGGCCCTATGATATTCTGCCGTCTTGTACATTCCTTCCTTGAAGAGTTACAGGGTGTTACCACCTCCTACACTAATCGTTCTGAAACGATAGATAAGATGGGATACGGTTTTATGTCTCCTACTGGCATGGAACACCATTTACTGCCAGGATCATGTGGTATCTTCACACAGAGCTGCTAACCATTAACAGGGCCCATTTTATTATTCAAGCCTCCCTCCACAGCATTTTAATTGTCGAATAACTATCATCATACCATTTCTGAAATACAAGACCTAATACGTCTAGCATCTTGACACTATCTATGCATAGCATTGTACCTTTCTCCATAGCCGTCTTCATATAAGTCATGCGACTGCACAGCGAATTACCCAGTTACCTGATTTTAATAAAAAAAATGGCTCTGAGCACTATGGGACTTAACATCTGAGGTCATCAGTCCCCTATAACTTAGAACTACTTAAACCTAACTAACCTAAGGACATCACACACATCCATGCCCCAGGCAGGATTCGAACCTGCGACCGTAGCAGTCACGCGGTTCCGGAATGAAGCGCCTAGAACCGCTCGGCCACCGCAGCCGGCTTCCCCTAATCCGAGCTTGTGCTCCGTCTCTAATGACCTCGTTATCGACGGGACGTTAAACACAAATCTCCTCCTCCTCCTGTCACTCTACGGAAAACTGAGAATACGAAAGCGCGATCCCCATACCGTGCGCGGATGTGGATTTCCGGTGGAGTCATTCCAGTTTTCCAGCGACCGTGCACATAATAGGCAGATACCTCTAATTAGGTTGTGCATACAGGCAGCTGCCTGGACGGCGATGTTATGTGAACGAGGCGACCTTGGGGAAGTTTTAATTGATATTCTTTTCCGCAGGAATTTGAGTGTCGTGTTTTATGTGTCTTTTTCCGCGACAACTCTAAACTGTATTCCTGTTTTGTTGTTGGTCGGTAGTAGCTGCGCGAATTTGCAGAATCAAGTTGGGGAAGGGAAGGGGAGAGGAGGGTGAGGGGAGAGGGAGAGTGAACCTACTGCGGTGCACATACAGCGTGTTCATAAATTCATTGTATAGAAGTACCCTTTAATTGTGAAAAAGGTACATAACTTACAGAAATGTTTGATACGGCACTGACTACAGTATATCCTCATGTTTTATTTACAAATATTAATTGTGGCTACCTTTTGTAACAGGACAAACGTCCCATCCGTAATTAGTTTCCTGCCAACACCTATGAAGGAAGTCTTGATGTATGGTGGCAACTGCTTGTGTTGTCCGTTGTCGCAGCTCGTCTACGTTTCCCAGAACTGGAGAAACAACCTTTCTGCCTTTAATGTAATCACATACACAGGTCTTCATTGGCGTTAAATCAAGTGATCGAGATGACCAGGATATTGTTCCACGTCCAATCCAAGTCGGCACATTCCTACGGAGATACGCGACAACTTCAAAATGATTATGTGTTGGCGCGCAGTCATGCTGGAAAATAAATTCCTCGCCCAGATACTGTTGTAATTGAGGTATTAGATACCCAGACTATGAATGTAAGACTGCTGAACTTGATCGGTTGCTGAGTCAGAGACTGCTGGACGACCCTGACCCCGCGTCCTATGTGATACACAGCCAGTTTCGATGAAACGATTGAACTAGTAAATAAAGAGTTTGTGTTTGAGGTGGTGGCGTGTGATATTTAGTCCAGATATGTCTCTGAAATGTAGTACCGGACTTGGATTCATGAAACCATAAACGTGCTCTGCACCTCTGTACTTTCAAAATGATTTATGTATTTTGACTAAGGCATCGGTTTATAAATGTTGATAATTTTTATAAATATTGGATTGAGTAAATAAAAATTGACATATTGCAATACAAAATACAGATGTGTTCATATACAATAGATTACGCCGAGTCCTCAACTTCAAGGAAAGAGACACACTTCACAATTTTTTCTGAATGTGTGTTACACACATGTTTATGACACTGTCCACAATACTGTTTTGGTTTACTTAGATTGTTGTACTTCTGCTTCTTTTTTTTTAGCTTTTCTTACACAAATATGGCACCGACATTTCCCTGCAGGAGGCTGACGTGCTTCTATTGTCACGTCTTTGATTTTCTTTTGTAGAATAGTCTCCATTGATTGAACAATTCGGTTAGATAACTCTCTTGCATTGGCACTTCTTTCTTCTACCTGCAATTTCACTAGTTCCATCCCAGCTTTCAGAAGATAAAGTTTCCGTTTGTTGTTTCTTTTCGTTCCATCTTGGATGTTGCTGGATGTATATGGTGGTTCCATTGATAGCACAAATGACGACGAGAGAGTAAAATACAGATAGAGGCCATCTATTTGTTCCCCTCTTGCAGGTGTACATACGCGCCATTTGATCAATTGTATCAATTCCACCTTTAGTGGAATTATAATATGCATTTATCTCGGTTTTATTCTTCTCTCCTCCAACAGTGCCTTTATCTTGATGCACTGTTGCCAAACATCAGTAAGCTTTTACTTGGTTTCGTTTTTGCTGTGTAGGACACCAAAGTTACTGGAGGCCTACGTGTTGGGAACTGCACTAACTCACTGCAAGTTTACGAGATAAATAACAGCTTACTGACATCAGCAATCACTTCCTCTGAAAGTAAACGGATTGTTGTGAATATCAAGAATACCAACCAACAAGAAACTAACTTGCATTGCTGTAGAGATGAGAAATACGAAATCCTACAAAGGGAAATTTTCTATAGCATGGAAGCCTAAGGGGGGGGGGGGGGGGAGGGGAGGGTTTGTTGTACCCATAATAAGTTTATTTTTTTTTCTTTCAAAGCAGGAATTTCCTATAAAATATATTGACACTAACGTTTCATAAAATAGCCAACAAACAATAACTCAAAGGGAATATGTAGTATGAAAGTTACTTGGGCAAAAGCAGGGGACATAAAAAAAATTGTGGGTACAACGAACCCCCCCCCCCCCCCCCCCCACCTTAGGCGTCCTAGGGTTAAGATATTGTTTGGAACAATGAGAGATGCTACACTGGATGGTAATTGTAGATAAGATCTGTTTAACTGCTGTGTGAAGTCAGTTTGCTAGTTTGCATATAGCTTATATTGACGAAAAACAAAAATGTATTGGTATTCCCTGTTTTCCTATTTGTAACGATACAGGCTCTAGGGAGCACATGTAAATTTTTTTTCAGTATTTTACTTTATTTATTATGTTTAGCAATAAATGTCAGTACATTCAAATTCACTGCCTATAAAAAGTGAAGCACACGGAACACACACTCGGATGTCAATGTAATTTCGTACAGCATCGGCTGGTATATAAATGATTTGCAGTTGCAATTATCTTTGACAGGTAGAACAGCCATTAGACTGCATTAGTGTTATTTGTGTTTAATGTTGTTACTAGGATTGGTAGGACATGTGAGGGGCGTGAACACATCATATGTTGAGTGATCACTGGGAAGGACAAAAATGGTTCAAAAGGCTCTAAGCACTATGGGACTTAACATCTGAGGTCATCAGTCCATTAGACTTACAACTACTTAAACCTAACTAACCTAAGAACATCACACACATCAATGCCCGAGGCAGGATTCGAACCTGCAACCGTATTAGCAGCGCGGTTCCGGACTGAAGAGCCTAGAACCGCTCGGCCACAGCGGCCGGCTGTGAAGGACATCAAGATGACACGCACTTTTATGAAACAGCATCATCAGTACCTGCAAGAGTTTGAAAAGAACCTCATCATGGGCCTTCATTTGGCCAAGCTGGTGAAATTGTGCTACATCCAGATTTGTGTAGCATTCGAATGTGGTCCGATGTTGAACATCATGGGAACGTGAGGGCAAGCATACTCCTCGTCAAGGTTCTGACCTACCACGTCTGAACACCGCAAGAGATGATCACTTGTTGTGCACCAAGCACATTGTAACTCCTTCATATCTGCCCCTACTATTTGAGAACAAGTAATGAACCTGCGCAACATTCTGTGTCATACCCAACCATTGGTTGGAGACTAACAGCAGCCGGGCCACGAGGTTACCATCCCATACGTAAGATGCGGTTAGTACCACAACACAAACGGCTGCGTTTGGAGTGGCGGCATGCGTAGAGTGCTGATGAGCGGCATCGCATCTTTTTCGGACATGAATTTCGATTCTACATTGCCCCACTACCCCTCACGATCATCGTAGACGTGTATGGCGGCAACATGAGGAGAAATCCCATTCTTCCAAAGTTTTGGAGAGACACAACACTGTTAGTCCTGGCGCCACGGTGTCGAGAGTTACGGGTATGACTTCAGGCTACTGCTGATAGTGATTGAGAGAACTCTGGCAGCACACTAGTACGTCATGGACATCTTGCACACTCACGTATAACACTGAAGAGCGAAAGAAACTGGTACACCTGCCTAGTATCGTGTAGATCCCATGAGGGCACGAGGAACTGCCGCAACACCACGTCACATGGACTCGACTAATGTCTGAAGTAACGCTGGAGGGAACTGACACCATGAATCCTGCAAGGCTATCCGTAAGAGTACGAGGGGGTGTAGATCTCTTCTGAACAGCATGTTGCAAGTCATCCGAAATATGATCAATAATGAAACTTCCTGGCAGATTAAAACTGTGTGCTGGACCGAGACTCAAACTCGGGACGTTTGCGTTTCACGTGCAAGTGCTCTACCACCTGAGCTACCCAAGCACGACTCACGCCCCGTCCTCACAGCTTCAGGAGTGCTAGATCTGCAAGGTTCGCAGGAGAGCTTCTGTAAAGTTTGGAAGGTAGGAGACGATGTACTGGCAGAAGTAAAGCTGTGAGGAAGGGGCGTGAGTTATGCTTGGGTAGCTCAGATGGTAGAGCACTTGCCCGCGAAAGGCAAAGGTCCTAAGTTCGAGTCTCGGTCCGGCACGAAGTTACAATCTGCCAGGAAGTTTCATATCAGCGCACACTCCGCTGCAGAGTGAAAATCTCATTATGCTCAATAATGTTCATGTTCGGGGAGTTTAGTGGCCAGCGGAAGTGTTTACCGCAGAAGAGTGTTCCTGGAGCTACACTCTAACAATTCTGGACGTGCGGGGTGTTGCATTGTCCGGCTGGAATTTCCCAAGTCCGTCGGAATGCACAATGGATTTGAATAGATGCAGGTAATCAGACAGGATGCTTACGTACATTTCACCTGTCAAAGTCGTATCCAGACGTATCAGGGGTCCCATATCACTCCAACTACACAAGCTCTACACCATTACAGACCGTCCACCTTCGGTTCCGAAATCCCACATCGATGACCTTCGTTGAAAGGTTCGCACGCTGACACTTGTTAATGGCCCAGCACTGAAATCGACAGCAATATGCAGAAGGGTTGCACTTCTTCACTTTGAACGATTATCTTCAGTCGTTGTCGGTCCCATTCTTGCAGGATCGTTTTCCGGCCACAGCGATGTCGGAGATTTGATGTTTTATCGAATTCCTGATATTCACGGCACACTCGTGAAATGGTCGTACCGGAAAATCCCCATTTTATCGCTACCTCGGAGATGCTGTGTCCCATCGCTCGTGCGCCGACTATAACACCACGTTCAAACTCACTTAAATCTTGATAACCTACCATTGTAGCAGCAGTAACCGATCTAACAACTGCGCCAGACACTTGCTGCCTTATATAGGTGTTGCCGAACGCTTGAGCATTGTCCTGCAAAATGATGGTCAGGTCGTGCAGAAAGTGTCATCACTTCTGTCTCCATGCTTTTCATTTTTGAAAAATAGCCTACGACCAGCTTAGAAACAGAAGTGATGACAGTTTCTGCAGGACCTGACCATGATGTTGCAGGACAATGCTCAAGTACGTACATTGCAAGCTGTTACTGATTTGTTTGACTGATAGGGCTGCTAAGTGCTATACCACCTACTGCATTCCCCTGACTTAATCCCTCGTGAATACAACTCGATTTCTAAACTAGAGGAAACACTTCACGCCATTCGCTTCAGAACTACTACAAATTCGTCGGGCAATACACCGCGCCGCTCTTACAGTCAACACAACTGGCACTGCTAAGAGTATCCTACGACTTCCACATCGCTGGCAACGGGTTATACACAACGCTGGTGACTATTTTGAAGGTCAGTAAAGCTGTGAAACACGTATCTATTTTGTACGAGCTGTAAAGAAATAGTTGCCACTGTTATAGTTCCAACCCTCGCAACATCACATACCCCCTCAACCAGTGAAGTTTCATTTCGTGTCTTCCTCACTTTCTCTTTGCTTCGCTCTTCTGTCAGTTAGTGTAATACGTCCATCAGGAAATAAATGCTTCAATATGTCTGTATATATTTTTAACATAACAGAGCCTATTTTCTGCTCTCAAATCTGAACAATCGAGTTTTAGGGTGGTGACGGGAAGAACGGTTATTGTTGACGGTCCGTACATTGGTTTTCGACAATGAAGACACGTATAAGACTTTTAATTCGGCGTATACATCTGATCGTGTGACCTGCAGAAAGACAGTGATTAATACTGAGTGCACTTGAACTGTGCGCTCTGCTTTTATAGGTAGACGAACGAAGACAGTTTACGCTTGTGCAATAGGCGAGAATCTATGAGTCACTGGTGAAATAATCTATGTGCAGTATACCACGTTTGACCATTTCGAGGACTGTGCTTTGATGTGAATAAGCCTTGTCATGTGTCAGATCAATCATTGAACGCGAACTGTTTCGCGGGTGCCATAGAGTTGGATATTGTTTGGAGGAATATACACCGCTGTTCCGATTTCAAATTGTGCACAACTAGAAACTGCAATCCCACGACATCAAGCTCCAGGCTCACGACGAAAGCTGTGATAATACAGGAGTTTTATCATTACCTGCAACAGATTTAAAACGGATATCAAGACATTATTTTCAACGGGGAGTCGTCACTTCAGAGTCTGCACACTGTCTCGGAATCCGGCAAACGTGGTAAGACGTAAACGAAACAAATTTTTTTGAAAAAGGCTTTTAAATGAGATTAGGCTATCTGTTTCAAAAGAGATGTAGTACCAGTTTCCTCTTTAAACTAGAATGTTGTGCGATACGTGGTCTTTAGGTCATATCTGGAGAGAGGTGACCAGTCACATTCGGGTACATTGCCGAGTCTTCAGTAGTAATATTGTAACTTTTTCAGTCTACGAAAATATTGTCAGTGCAAGATTACCAACATATGAATGTAGTGTGTGCCCATTATCCCTCCCTACAATTCTTTACTGTTTAGTAAAATAATACACTACTGGCCATTAAAACTGCTACACCAAGAAGAAATGCAGATGATAAACGGGTATTCATTGGACAAATATATTATACTAGAACTGACATGTGATTACATTTTCACGCAATTTGGGTGCATAGATTCTGAGAAATCAGTACCCAGAACAACCACCTCTGGCCGTAATAACGGCCTTGAGATGCCTGGGAATTGAGTCAAACAGAGCTTGGATAGCGTGTACAGGTACAGCTGCCCATGCAGCTTCAAAACGATACCACAGTTCATCAAGAGTAGTGACTGGCGTATTGTGACGAGCCAGTTGCTCGGCCACCATTGACCAGACGTTTTCAAATGGTGAGAGATCTGGAGAATGTGCTGGCTAGGGCAGACGTCGAACATTTTCTGTATCCAGAAAGGCCCGTACAGGACCTGCAACATACGGTCGTGCATTATCCTGCTGAAATGTAGGGTTTCGCAGGAATCTAATGAAGGGTAGAGCCATGGGTCGTAACACATCTGAAATGTAACATCCACTGTTCAAAGTGCCGTCAATGCGAACAAGAGGTGACCGAGACGTGTAACCAATGGCACCCCATACCATCACGCTGGGTGATATTCCAGTATGGCGATGACGAATTCACCCTTCCAACGTGCGTTCACCGCGATGTCGCCAAACACGGATGCGACCATCATGATGCTGTAAATAGAACCTGGATTCATCAGAAAAAATTACGTTTTGCCATTCGTGCACCCAGGTTCGTCGTTGAGTACACCATCGCAGGCGCTCCTGTCTGTGACGCAGGGTCAGGGTTAACCGCAGCCATGGTCTCCGAGCTGATAGTCAATGCTGCTGCAAACGTCGTCGAACTGTTCGTGCAGATGGTTGTTGTCTCGCAAACTTCCCCGTCTGTTGACTCAGGGATCGAGACCTGGCTGCACGATCCGTTACAGCCATGCGGATAAGATGCCTGTCATCTCGACTGCTAGTGATACGAGGCCGTTGGGATTCAGCACGGCGTTCCGTATTACCCTCCTGAACCCACCGATTCCATATTCTGCTAACAGTCTTTGGATCTCGACCAGCAATGTCGCGATACGATAAACCGCAATTGCGATAGGGTACAATCCGACCTTTATCAAAGTCGGAAACGTGATGGTACGCATTTCGCCTCCTTACACGAGGCATCACAACAACGTTTCACCAGGCAACGCTGGTCAACTGCTGTTTGTGTATGAGAAATCAGTTGGAAACTTTCCTGATGTCTGCACGTTGTAGGTGTCGCCACCGCCGCCAACATTGTGTGAATCCTCTGAGAAGCTAATCATTTGCATATCGCAGCATCTTCTTCCTGTCGGTTAAATCTTCGTGGTGTAGCAGTTTTAATGGCCAGTAGTGTACTCACACCTGCTTCCATCCATTCAGTGCATTTGCCATATTTCGCAGGCTCTGGTTTCTTTCGTATAAACAGCGAACTTTGTGAAACAAACAGATTAGCAGCAGCCATCATGGGGCGTGAGTGGGAACCTATCTAAAGCATGCTTTGATCAGAATGACGGAGATTCGCAGTTCGCACTGTATTCTAATTAGTCAGCCTGTTTACACATTCAGCGGAGGTGTGGCTGGCTCTTGAGCACTATGGGACTCAACTGCTGAGGTCATTAGTCCCCTAGAACTTAGAACTAGTTAAACCTGACTAACCTAAGGACATCACAAACATCCATGCCCGAGGCAGGATTCGAACCTGCGACCGTAGCGGTCTTGCGGTTCCAGACTGCAGCGCCTTTAACCGCACGGCCACTTCGGCCGGCACGCGGAGGTATGTTTAAACGCGAGTTGCATGGGTTGGGCGCGTCAGTGTATTTCAAGGAACTCAATGCATATATGCGTGAATGCATACTTATTATTCAAAAAATTGATATTATACACGCGTTGCAACTATATTTAATAACAGAGAATGAGGTAGAAATAATTTTCTTGGTCATGGTTTATGTGTGTTTGAGTAAAGGTACAGGATGAGTATGTGAGTATAGTGTTGTTGTTTTTGAGTGCACAGTAAGTTTAATTTCGTGCTTTTCCCGTCACAAACCCACACGTGGAATTAATCACTGTCGACTAATACTTTTACGTTTTATAAGAATAATGTGATTAGGTCACCACTTTATTAAATGGTCACTTATACTATTTAAATTTAGGTCATCTATTCCCATCGTCTTTCATTATGAGTGACAGGACTTGAGAGATTTATATTCAAGTGTTCTGAAGCTGTAGTTGAAGAGGAGAAATCAGATACTGTTTAGTGAACAACAGAGACGCTTTTGTTAGGTTTTACGTTGATTGTTCACAGCGACTCTCGGTGAAGAAGGGAGGAGACCTAGTTTTCAAGTACTAGGGTATACAGCAGCAGGGGATAGCAAGCAAACAATCAGTAAAGAGAAATAAATGGGATTTGGTAAGAATACAAATCGTTATGAGAACAAGGGCATAGATGGTATATTGCAAACCGTATGACAGGAAATTCATGATGTCATTGCTAAAGTGAAAGGTTTTTAATCTAAAATTATTCATGAGGTCCAAGGTGAAGTGAAATCTAGAATGGAAACACAGAAGCAGTCTATGAAACTGTTACGAGATCTATTGATAGCGCTAAAAAAGGAATGGAAATGTTTACATTATAGATAAAGTAAGAGGATGAAAATAAGCTTATGACAAGAAAAAGTATAGGAAATTACAGATGAGGTAACAGGATTTGAAAATGAATTGAAGGGAATAATTTCAGAAGTTACAGATGATATCCAGAGGAAACAAACGAAATTAGAATTGAGAGTAGAGAGACGAAAGTAAGACTTAGATAAAGTTGACCAAATGAAAGCATATAGGTAAGCAAAAACAAAGTTATATCTTAATATTGGCAAGTTCTCCAACAGCAGAGAGAACAGGGCTGTGGAAGAGGTGGAATAAAGACCACCTCTGCAATACAGAGTAGAATGGACTTACTTAAAAGGAAAATTCAGATAGGAAATATTTTGTTAAACTTGTGGTAATATACGTAACTTATTGGAACAGTTTTAGCGAAAGGTGTAATAGCATCCAGTTACTTCCATAAATGCTATAGGAACAATTAAAGAAAGAAAGATAAATTAAGAAAAGCGAGTGCATCACTTAAAGGGTCAGATGTTCTAGAAAGTTTTGAAAATTTTGATACTCTTACAACAAGTTTTCTCGATAAAGGCTTGTCGAGAGCCAAGCAGGAAAAAGTAAACCCAGATACCTCAGTCAGTCAGCGAAATTATTAAATGAACATTTTCAAGAACTGGACAGAAAACTAATACCCTTGTAGCATTTCTGGACAGAAAAAGGTATTATAAACATATTAATAGAAAATTACCCTTTGATAACAGAACAAATTAGACAGGCAGTGACTATAGTCAAGTAGAATTTTTTAAAAGATTGGGTGAAACGTATAGGTACTAGAGTACTATAATTCCAGACACAGTGGAGGGTTGCAGTTTAGTCCGGAACTACGCAGCCGCTACGGTCGCAGGTTCGAATCCTGCCTCAGGCATGGATGTGTGTGATGTCCTTAGGTTAGATACTTTTACGTAGTTCTAAGTCTAGGGGACTGATGACCTCAGATGTTAAGTCCCATAGTGCTTAGAGCCATTTGAACCATTTTTTGAAATGTGCAGAGGACTATTTGATGTTATAAGCAACCCACAACTCAGTGCATACTACCTGTACCCTAAGTCTAAATAGGAGTATGCTCTGAAAAACATTGTTGAGCACAACTGTATGAAACAAGAGAAAGCCATACAAGAAACAGTAACACTATGTCGCAGCTGGTGAAAAAAAATATTAAACAGTAATACGATGAAATGAACAGGAACAAATCATGTATATGATCCAGGGTCTGAAAAGGGAAAGATTGTTATTAATAAAGCTCATAGGAAATGTATTCATTGTTTATTTAAAAATGTATCAGTATCAGTATAGCAAAGAGACATAAAATTGAGTAACACAAAAAACATAATAAAACTATTTTTTGCTTTTATTTATTTATTTGATTTAGAGGTAGTTGAAAGATTAGCGACAACCATTGATTTTGAACTGTGTATGAAATGGTAGATTTGGCAAAATAAATGGTGCAGTGAGAACTGTATTTGGAAAATAGGACAAGTTGCCAGTGTAAAACAGAGAGCCATCGAACTTAGATGGAGCCTATGATAAAAGAATTTAATAGAAAGCAACCTCTGAAAAAAGGGAACGGACAGAATTGTACAGTGTGACTCTGAGTGATTGGTCGTTGTTTTCTTATTTTCAAGAGACAGCTTATACTTGGTATACAGTCACGGTTTCAAAATATCGATTTTCGACAAGACACTATTAATTTTTTAATTTCATGTTAATCAGTTTCTATGCTTACATGATTTTTGTAAAATTATTGACTGGGCATAAACATTTGATCACATTTTTATTAAAAACAAGTGATAAAATAGGAGCTACATGTAAAGGTGTAGCTCTAGGCGGCCTACATTAATAATTTTTTCGTTTTATACTTTGCTTTGTTCCTCATGTTGGGCAATAAATGGCAATAAATATTAATGATAACATCTGTAAGAACGTAAATGTTCAGTTTATCTGTCTGTGCCTTTACCATAAGAGGATCTGTTTCCAACTATCGAAAGTGAATAATCGAGTGGTAGGACGGTGACGAGAAGAATGCTGTTTGGTGATGTAACGGCGTGGCTGGTGTGGGTTTCCATGAGTAAAGACAATTATAAAACATTTCAAGTTAGGGTGTGCACCATATCTTGTGAAATGTAGAGACACAGTGACTAATACTGAGTAAACTGTGAACTGTGCATACTGCGTTTGCGTGTGGATGAAGTAAGACACAGAAGTTGCAAAATGTTTCCCATAGCTTTTCTTGGCGTTATATTAAATAACTCCTTCTCTTCTGGGTCCGCAGCTTGCATAAGTTCCTAATACGACATCTTCTTTAAAATTTTTACAAAATTAGCTGCAAATTGTGTATTTCTTCTTGGTTAGATAGGTTCACGACAACCTTGTTTCGGCATATGTGCCGTTCTCAAGTGTTGTAATTTTTTTCGATCTATGAAAACATTGTCATTGCAAGACTACCAACATATGAATGTAGTGTTCTTCGCACCCCGACCTACGATCTTCTGCTGTTTGGTAAAATAATAGTCTCACCTACCCCCATTCTTTCAGTGTATTTTTCATATTTCGCAGATTGTTATGTATCACGTAATACATAAATTACTTACAACCCGCCATGATACAGCGCTCGCACGAATCTATCGTAAGTGTAATTTCTTCTAACTGACCGAGAACGGCAGTCTTTGCAGTATTCCGGTTTGACAGAATGTGTACACCCTTTTAGGGTTGGTGAATTAATCACTCTCGACTGTCACACTTAAGTTCATTCACTATAACAAGATAGGTCACCTACACTATTGAAATTTAGGTCGACCATTCCCATGGTGTTGCATACTGTCTCTCCATCACGTTCACAGTGTATTCGGTAAAGATGACTGGGAAAGGATCCCTGATTGAATCTAATACGAATTATGGAATTCATGATTTTTAAAGTGATGGGGCACCAGATGCAGGACTGAATGTTTGCATGTATTTGTCCACGATATTTTCCTGAACTGCATTTCAGTGATTGATGTTAGTGGTCCCATAGGCGTCTTACTAATCCATATGACGCTACTAAATTCTTTTTAAATACGTCTTTTTAAGTAGCGGTCTTCGCTAAGTCATTCCTATCTTCGTTATATTTAAAGTTAGCATATCCCTTGATAAACATAAATTCTACCTTGTTCCAAGATATTTGATTGCCTTGGTGGTTTTCATAATGTGCTCTACCAGCGGGTTAATTCTCTGTTGTCTGTTGTCTGCATATTTTGTATTTTGGAGCAAGCTTTCATAATCCTTTAGAATCAAAATATTTTGACCATGAGCTCTGCAAGTAATTTAAAACTGCAGGTATAGTTCTGGCTTCTGCAGAAAAACTGGAAGTCTCACTAGCAAGCGAATTTAATTCCTTCAGCTAAAATTTGTGTTCACAGGAACGTGCAAATTAATCTGCCATTACCCGTGTTTTTGTAGTCTTCATTACACATGTCTCGAAATACTCTGGGAAATTATGAACGGTGCCAGTTTTTATTTAACTGTTCGGTTCCAGCGAAAATTTTGTTGGGAAGCAGGGAATTTCGGCTGTTGAAGTTATTTAATTATACTGGTGTGGTGTGCGTACTGTAAGACCTTTGGTACACACCGTCAGATTATTTGACTTGTCGCTCTAACGAAGTAGGCGAGTGTCAGCAATATGTCTCGTGGTCTTATCGTGGCGTGTTTATCTTCTGCCGTTAGGTCAGACGATAGAAATGCCACTTGCACGCTCGGAGTAGCAGGTTGACGGTCACCAACTTTAAACAGAACGTGATTAATTTTCACACACATTTATTAAAATAATAAAAAGGCATAGTACGTAACTTGATTCTGGATGCTGTTTATAATTAACAATCTGAAGTTCCTTTGGGTACAGGAATATGGTAATCTTATTAGGCGCAGATTGAAACTTGACTATAGACTGGTACACACAAGTGTAGACTAAAGCAGACTGATGCAGACTGACTAATCGGAGGTCTGTACACTCGAGCGTTCAGGTATCACTGCGCGAGTGTGATCAGCGAGGAGAAAAGGTTCTACGTTAGCAGCAATCTCATTGACTGCGTTACATATTAATACGCGGATCGGCGGAAGCAGAATTTGGTCTGTCTCTAAGACAGCGCCATATCGTAGTGCGGAGGCGGACGAGCGCTGCGCCTGCGCTGTTGTGCTTAGCGGGGCGCGCTCTATTGGGAAAGTTGTGTACGCGCTGACTACGCGGAACTATGTACACAACAACTGGTAATCTGTGCTGTGGTATGTTCGCTGTCTTCGGAGTTTAGGTAACATTTCCTTTAACTCTAGAAAGCCTGTACATAATTCTAGTTTTTAGGCGGTGTTTGTTATCTGCCCATTCATTTCTCCGTAAGACAGTCTTTAGACTTTCTTTATTAGTGGGTTGTCAATAGTACAGTGAATTCCAGAAGCAATATGTCTGTCGTTAATTAATACTGTAAGGCGTTGAGCATGTCCACAACTTCTAGCATTGCATTTGTTGGCGTGGTACGAATAGCACCCATGCAAGTCCTGAGTCAGCTAAAATGGATTTTTATAGATAAGAAATTTATTTCCTGTTCCTTCTACAGAACAATATGCTACCATAGTCGACTTTAGATATTATTAGTCTCTAATATTAACAGCAAAATATTATGACCAGCACCCCACCATACCCTTGTAACCGAGAGCAACACACTGAGAAAAGGCTAGATCTTCTCTGTGCCCAGTCCATGAGAGGCGTAAATCCATTGTCACTCCCAGAAATTCTAGAAATTTTGTTTGACTCTTCACTGGGAAGAGTCAGTCAGTGTGAAATCCTTCACCATCCGAAACTAACGACAGTCGTCTTGAGAACTGAAGGATACAGGTCTTTAAATGCCAGCCACAGATCTAACTTCAACGTTGCAAAACTTATTACTCTGCTGGTTTCTTCAAGGATGGTAGCAGAACTATATATGCATACGTTGTCTCTTAGCGGCCTGATTCCGATGTCCGCTCTGTGAACATAAAATAGTGGGCTTAATTTCGATCCCTGTGGAAGGCCCACAGTGTCGTACCTCTTGGGGGCCGTACAGGATATTAGGCAGGAGAAGCAGTTTCTTTGGTTCTTCAATGTATATATGTGTTGCAGGAATCATTAACAAACGTGCAAATAAAGGCAATGGGTTTTACAGAAAATGTGTATTTTACGTTTCAGACGCATGCTTGAGTGTAACGTAATGAACGATGAGTGGCAGCTATTAAAATATACACATCACAAATTATGCATCACCCCGGTTCACAGAACTCCTGAAAATAGACGTTGGCTGTCACTATTGTATCACAGACACAGTCCCTTTGACTTTTCAGAGATGTCACTAAACCCGACCAAAGATGTAAACAACCATGCATGAGCAGCGACTATTAGACGGAGGGGTCAGACAGACGATCAGTAAGCCGGTACAGTAGCTCAGCGTGTTCGGTCAGAGGGTTTAACTGCCCTCTCTAATAAAAAACTGAGTTAATCGATTAACAACGAACTTAACGGATGTCTTACGACGTCCGCCCCGAGCACATGCAACGAACAAAAGTGAACAAAATGAGATAAAAAAAATTTAAAAATATGGTCAGCGTGACGGACTGCCGTCTACGGGGCCCGGGTTCGATTCCCGGCTGGGTCGGAGATTTTCTTCGCTCAGGGACTGGGTGTTGTTTTGTCTTCATCATCATTTCATCCCCATCCGACGGGCAGGTCGCCCAATGTGGCGTCGAATGTAATAAGACCTGCACCTAGACGGCCGGACCTGCCCCCGTAAGGGACCTCCTGGCCAATGACGCCAAACGCTCATTTCCATACAAAGAAGGACGTACACGGCTCGTGTTGTCTGTAGTTCGACCATGCCAAGACGGTCAATACCGCGGTTCGATCGCGTCCATATTGTTACTTTGTGCCAGGAAGAGCTGTCAACAAGGGAAGTGTCCAAGCGTCTCGGACTGAACCAAAGCGATGTTGTTCAGACATGGACGATATACAGAGAGACAGGAACTGTCGATGACGTGCCTCGCTCAGGCCGCCCAAGGGCTACTACTGCAGTGGATGACCGCTACCTACGGATTATGGCTCGGAGGAACACTGACAGCAATGCCAGCATGTTGAATAATGCTTTTCGTGCAGCCACAGGATGTCGTGTTACGATTCCATCTTTGGAGCCACAACACAATGCAGCGCAGTACAGATGGGCCCAATAACATGCGGAATGGACCGTTCAGGATTGGCATCACGTTCTCTTCACCGATGAGTGTCGCATATGCCTGCAACCAAACAATCATCGGAGACTTGTTTGGAGGCAACCCGGTCACATTCTCCAGCGAGTGCAGCAAGGTGGAGGTTCCCTACTGTTTTGGGGTGGCAAGATGTGGAGCCAACGTGGGCGGCTTGTGGTCATGGAAGGCGCCATAATGGCTCTATGATACGTGAATGCCATCCTCCGACCGATAGTGCAACCACATTGGCAGCATATTGGTGAGGCATTCGTCTTCATGGACGACAATTCGAGCTCCCATCGTGAACATCTTGTTAATGACTTCCTTCAGGATAACGACATCGCTCGACTATAGTGGTCAGCATGTTCTCCAGACATGAACCCTATCGAACAAACCTGGGATAGATTGAAAAGGGCTGATTATGGACGAGGTGACCCACCAACCACTTTGAGTGATCTATGCCGAATCGCCGTTGAGGAGTGGGACACTTTGAACCAACAGTGCCTTGATGAACTGGTGGATAGTATGCCACGACGAATACTGGCATGCAACAATGCCAGAGAATGTACTACAGGGTATTAGAGTACCTGTGTGTACAGCAATCTGGACCACAACCTGTGAAGGTCTCGCTGTATGATGGTACAACATGCAATGTGTAATTTTCATGAGCAGTAAAAAGGACGGAAGCGATGTTTATGTTGATCTCTATTCCAATTTTCTGTACAGGTTCCGGAACTCTCGGAACAGAGGTGATGCGAAACTTTTTGTGATGTGTGCAAAAGTGTTTTGTGATCGCCCCAAGTGCTTAGAAGAACAAATTATACTTCTGTGTTTATAAGGAGCCCAGCGTAGAGAACGACATGTATCCCAGTATAATTATGAAATTAGGTGGTTTGGCTCGTGTTCTAAGTCAAGTGGCACGGTTTCGCTGTCTGAAGCTGCAACAACAGGAAAAGGCGTTATGCCCCAAATACACATTTGCATTGGATCTATAAGGGGCGGTCGAAAAGTTTACGTCGAGGGTGTTGCTGCAGCATATATGCAACGTACAGTCCAATAGGGGTATATAAGCACTGACATGTAGGTAAGGGATTAGTGAGACATTCGTGTCTTTCCGACGTGCGTCCGTTGACGTTATTACCAAATGCGTCCAGGGGCAGCATGTCTATCGAAAACCACACTTGTGGAATGGTGCGACGAGGGGTGTGTCAGCTTCATGATAACGCAAGTCCCCATATCGCAAATGTAATGAAGAAATTACCCCAACTCAATTGAGATACATTCGAGCACCCGCCCTGTAGTCCTGATCTCTCTTCACGCGATTATCGTGCTTTCGGTCCCTTTGAAAAGGACCTTAATGGGCCGCCGACGATTCCTGTCGTACGAGAATATGTAACAGGCAGTTACGGACTTCTTTAAGCTGTAAGTCACGGTATTTTATCAGAAAAGTTAACTTCACCATGGTGCATCGGTGGGATGATTGCCTCAGTGCTTACAGTGGTTAAGCCTGATTGGCTTACCAATACTGGACTGTACAGCCTCCGAACGGAAACTTTTTACTCACCTCTTGTGCAGTTGCTGAGATGAAGACCGAAAATTTATGGTACTATGATGCTGTAATTACTTTCAGTAGTGGAATCAATGCTAGACTGAGGGTACTTGAGATGCTAGAGAGTGATAGGACATAAGGCTAAGTGGACACAGCAAGAGTAGAAACACCTGATGTTTCAGCAAAAATTATACACAGAAAACGTATAAAAAACGGGAAGGCAGCTGTGACTTTGTACCAGTTGTTATGAAGATGACCTGCAATATACAGCAGGGTGTTTATAATTAACGCCCTGTAGCAAAGTAAGATCATCATGAAGTATGAACCTTGCCGAGGAGCGGAGCCTCAACGAAATAAAGAACGGTTCTGTAGGTGAACCCAAAACAGAGGATTATCTGTGGACCGTCGTTATGCTACTGATCTAAAATGAAAGGTTTACCATTTATCTGAAAGGATTTTCTTTTGTATTCAACTAAGTGAGTTTATTAAAATTTTGACAGTGTAAAGTTTCATATAAACCAGATGAGTTAGATCTATCGCTTTTTGGATTGCTATGGAGAAACCTGTAAAAGTGTAAGGCAACACACAATTTTTTTTTGAGAAGGTGGAATATTTTAGGGACGGAATGAATGAATGTGAAAAAGCATTTCCAAATTTTCCAAGAAATTTCTTACTTTATTGTTTTCATTCTTTTATCCAAAAATTGGTTCAATTCAGCTCTCCACGGTAGACTATCTTGTACATGTTTCTTCCGCTCTGCGTGTCTGCTGGAATCTAGATGCATTTGAACCTCTTCTTGTATTTGGGTCTTTGTCTCACTTTACAATTTTCACTCTCCACACTTCCCTCCATTACCAAATGGATGCTCCCTTAGCGGCTCAGGGTATATGCTGTCAAACAACTCCTCCTTTCAGCCAATTGGGCATAAATTTCATTTTTTTCTCTAAATCGGTTCAGAACCTCATTATCAGTTGTTCGATATAGCTTTCAGAATTCCGTCTTTTTTGGAATTCGTACGAATTTCAGTAACTTCTGTTTGCTTATTTCTGGACTGCTTATTGTCCACGTCTTATGTCTATACAATACTACACTGTAGACAAATACCTTCAGCAAAGACTTCCCAATAATTACATTTATATTCTATGCTAACAAATTCCTCTTTTTTTAAAGAAATTTTTTACTGCTTCTGTCAGTTTGCATTTTATATCTTCTCTACTTTAACCATCATACGTTAATTTGCTGCCCAAATATCAGAACTTATTTACTGTTTTTGTGTTTCATTTGCTAATATAATACTCTCAGCATAGCCTACTTTGTTGATTTTCATCTTATAATCTCTTTTCAGGATGATATCTGTTCTGTTAAACTGTTGTTATAACTCACTTACATCTCTGACAGATTTACGATGCCATCAGGAAAGACCAAAATTTTTATTTTTTCTCCTTGAACCTTAACTCTCTTTTAGTTTTTCTCCTTGTTAATCTTCACAGGTTGTTTAGTGTACAAGTTAAATATCATGAGGCATGGGCTATTACCCCGTCTGTCTCCGTTCTCAACTACTTATTCCCTCTCATGTCCTTCGGCTCGTATGAATGCTGTCCGGTTTGTGTACAAGGTGCAGATAATCTTTTGCTCCTTGCATTTTATCTTTGCTATCTCTAGAATTTCAAAAAGTGTATTCTAGCCATGTTGTGGTTGTTGTTATTGTTGTTGCTGTTGTGGTCGTCAGTCCTGAGACTGGTTTGATGCAGCTCTCCATGCTACTCTATCTTGTGCAAGTTTCTTCATCTCCCAGTACCTACTGCAGCCTACATCCTTCTGAATCTGCTTAGTGTATTCATCTCTTGGTCTCCCTCTGCGATTTTTACGCTCCACGCTGCCCTCCAATACTAAATTGGTGATCTCTCGATGTCTCAGAACATGTCCTACCAACCAATCCCTCCTTATCGTCAAGTTGTGCCACAAGCTCCTCTTCTCCCCAATTCTATTCAATACCTCCTCATTAGTTACGTGATCTACCCATCTAATCTTCAGCATTCTTCTGTAGCACCACATTTCGAAAGTTTCTATTTTCTTCTTGTCCAAACTATTTATCGTCCACGTTTCACTTCCATACATAGCTACACTCCATACAAATACTTTCAGAAACGCCTTCCTGACATTTAAAACTATACTCGATGTTAACAAATTTTTCTTCTTCAGAAACGCTTTCCTTGCCATTGCCAGGCTACATTTTATATCCTCTCTACTTCGACCATCATCAGTTATTTTGCTCCACAAATAGCAAAACTCCTTTACTACTTTAAGTGTCTCATTTCCTAATCTAATTCCTTCAGCATCACCCGACTTAATTCGACTACATTCCATGATTCTCGTTTTGCTTTTGTTGATGTTCATTTTATACCCTACTTTCAAGACACTGTCCATTCCGTTCAACTGCTCTTCCAGGTCCTTTGCTGTCTCTGACAAAATTAAAATGTCATCGGCAAACCTTAAAGTTTTTATTTCTTCTCCATGGATTTTAATCCCTACCCCGATTTTTTTTTTTTTTTTTTTTGTTTCCTGTGCTGCTTGCTCAGTATACAAATTGACCAAAATCGTGGATAGGCTACAACCCTGTCTCACTTCCTTCCCAACCACTGCTTCCCTTTCATACCCCTCAACTCTTCTAACTGTCATCTGCTTTCCGTACAAATTGTAAATAGCCTTTCGCTCCCTGTATTTTACCCCTGCCACCTTCAGAATTTGAAAGAGAGTTTTCCAGTCAACATTGTCAAAAGCTTTCTCTAAGTCTACAAATGCTAGAAACGTAGGTTTGCCTTTCCTTAATCTAGCTTCTAAGATAAGTCGTAGGGTCAGTATTGTATCACGTGTTCCAGCATTTCTACGGAATCCAAACTGATCTTCCCCGAGGTCGGCTTCTATCAGTTTTTCCATTCGTCTGTAAAGAATTCGCGTTAGTACTTTGCAGCTGTGAATGATTATACTGATAGTTCTGTAATTTTCACATCTGTCAACACCTGCTTTCTTTGGGATTGGAATTATTATATTCTTCTTGAAGCGGAGGGTATTTCGGCTGTCTCATACATCTTGCTCACCAGATGGTAGAGTTTTATCAGGACTGGCTCTCCCATGGCTAGCCATACTGTAAAGATTTTCCCTAAATCTACAAATACTGTGATCATGGTTTGCCTTTCTTCAGGCTATGTGCTAGAACAAGTCTTAGTCTTAGTATTGCCTCGCGTAATTGTACATTTCTCAGGAGCCCAAACTGATCACCCCCGAGGTAGACTTCCTCCAATTCTTCCACTCCTGTGGAAATAAATGTAGTCAGTATTTGTACTCATGACTTATTAAACTGAGAGTCTGGAAATATTCGGTTGTCAGCGCCAGCCTTCTTTGGAATTAGAACTTCTATATTCATCTTGAAGTATTGCGGTATTTCAGCTGCCTTGTATATGTTACACTTCAGGTGGAGTAGTTTCGTCATGGTTGGCTCTCCCAAGAGTCTGAGTACTCCTCAGGGAATGTCTTTTACTCCACGAGCCTTGATAATAGTTAAAAAAGTTGACGTGTATTTCATCTTAATGCTGAAATTAGTGAAACAGACGAACAAATATTATGTTCAATTAGAACAATACGTAAAAAAAAATAGGAGCACATATGCGAAGAAAAGCGTCGCACTTCGTTAGTGCAGCCCCGCGACAGGAGATGTCGACGTCACAGTGTGAATCTCCTGCTTGGGATGAACATTACTTCCACCTGCAAGTTTAGAGCCGGCTCGTTTCTCATCGAGTGCCTCCGAGATTTAGTGAGCTGCGTCGCAGAGGATTCATCTCTGGTCCGCATATCTCTCCGCTCGGAATGTTTACTGCAAACCGCAGCCACCATTACATGCTTCATTTACCTTAATCTCTTCCTTCCGCCACGGCTTCCCCTTCATTTGCAGGTTGGCTGGCTGTAACCGCTTGAAAATACGTTATGACGTCGTTCCGCTATATGCGTCAGATTTCTCGGTGTCTTATCTCGCACATTTACCCTTCAAGACCTGCCATTTCCAATCGTAGAAAGTTATACGATCTGTAAGTTATTTAGCAGCTTCAGATTGGAGACTTTCTTCATTCCCCCTGTCCGATTACTTTCATTTGCTCATTATTCCTTCATTACAATAATTACAAAATAAGCTACACTTTCAGGATTTCTACCTGAGAGACACGACGTCTGATTATGTGCCGGGGATGGTGGTTGTCGCTGAAACAACCGGTTTTCGTTTCTTTTTTTTTAGTTTAACTCGACTGTTAAAACTACTCTAAATAACTAGTTTCTGAAATAATCGATTTTCAGTTTTTTATTACTATTATTTCCTCCACTAAACGTCGAAATCGATCTGAGATTGAAAAATTTGGCTTCCTCAGTCTCAAGATACATGGAATCAAAATATTAACTAGGAAAATAACGTAGTCCGTTGTAATGATACTTGAATTACGTAACCATTACGGCACCTCATCTGAAACTCTCGATACCATCAATATTCTACTGTGCTTCTGTAAAGTAGTTAACGTATTTATGAGACAACATTCAGATTTGATTTCATTTTTGATACATCCATATGTTTATATTGCAATGATATTATTCTTACGTGTATTCTTTCTTTCGTCACTATGATCTTTGACGGACTTGTAACTCTGATTTTTGGGTGCGTAAGCAATTGTTAGTTGTTAGAGAGTCAGACCTGGAGAAAGTCAAGTGTTGGAAAGACGTATATTGTATTCAGCTTATAAAATGTGAACTTTAACAGTGACTGTAAGGAAGATGTTTTCAAGTATGTTTTGTATTGTGAAGTGATGTTTGTGTGTTACGTTATATTGCAATAAAAGCAATTAAAAGGAGGTGTAACTTAAATGCGGAGTGCTGATTATGTTTTTTACATCACTATTGTGCTAATTTTCAAAGATCTAATCTTCAAGAATCTTTTGTGAAGCGCATCTACAAAACTTTTGAATATAGCAGGATAAAACCTAGGCCTCTTTGCATCCGAGCTTGGAATCATAACCACCTAGATTTTCAACGATTGAGCCATGATTTTACGACAAGACCAGCGCGGGAAACACAAAAAGATGAGTGCCTAGTTTTTTTATTATTACATGAAATGACTATTAACTGTGCTCTAATGACACCTGCCACATAATATGACTGTTGTTGCCCGAAAATACAGTATTTAGCAGCGTGAGCAATACCACCGTTATTAAATGCTGACCTTTGTTGTGGTAGGGTTGTTAGACCGTCCACCGTTCGCTACTTTTCTAGAAATGTAACAAGCTGTTGAATACCACGAAAAATAACCACTATTCTCCTATTTGTTCTATTTTTTTCCTACTCTCCTTAAAAATCATGTTGTGTTCGGGGATCTATTTCAGCATTACGAATAGTTAGTGCTAAACTGAGGTAGAAGGAATGTATTCTCCGTGTTAATCTGTCAAGTTCTAAGAGCAGGTAAAGGCATATTTTGTAGACATCGGCAGCAATTCAGCCAGTTTTTATTTTATGTTATGAATACATTGTTGTTAAGGTTTAATTTATTACTGATAGCATAATTTCCTTCCTCTTTTATTATTTCACAGTAATTGTAAACAAAACCTTAATTTTGTAAAGTAAATAAAGCATTATACTTCAACGCTACGACACTTCGTAAAAATATTTCCAGACTAGGGACGGTGCTATTCTGCAATACAAAAGATGTCTGGCGACAACTGAGAGAAACTATCGTATAGAGCTGGTGGGAGCAAATCCTGTACTCTGCACGTACATGCGTACCTTAAGCCACGACACGTGTTGCTCGTTTCTGTCGAAACTCTAATTAAAATAGCACTGATCGCTTTTGTCATTTTCTATAATAACCCAATATTTCGAAGCAATGCAAATTTCACGAAGTATAAATTTCTCTTCTTTTATAAAAGGGCTTAATTAAAAACGAAAAATTTTAGCACTGATGATATGGCCAATTGATATTTCGCTCTTTACTCGGTTATCAGTAAAAAAAAAAAAAAAAAAAAAACATCTGTTATAACGGGGAACAAACATATACCGAAGAATATCGGTTACTCGGAACTAAAATACCGATATCGGTTTTAACTAGTTGGCTGTTCTCATCCCTATTACGTTCTGGAATGTTTCGTTTGGTTCCATTTTTATTTCGTCATTTATTTACCTTCTTTACATTTCGTTACGTGCGGATAGCGTCCGGAAGTGGCTATCCATTAAACTGAATTGTATTTCTGACTACTAACGCTATTCGATAAAAAGAGGACGGCTGATCGCTATGTACGGTTAGCAGGATAAGTTTCCACTCTGCAGGTGTTTGACACTTTCTGGGAGATGAAATTCTGGCAGTTTTAATCTACCAGGAAGTTTCAAATCAAAGCACACTGTTCTGCAGAGTGGAAATTTCATTCGTAGACCATTTCTCCGATATTTGCTTCCTTCCAGCAGCGTTAGTCCCGCTTTGTGTAGTTCTCATGGTAGGAGAGAGAACTCCAGGAAGTGAGGCTTTGAAGGCGGGTTATTATTCTCGCCCAGATTTCTCAGTCGATTGAGCATTTGTCCGCGAAGAGCGATTGTTTCAGGTTCGAATCCAACTATGGCACTAATTTTTAACCTGTTAGAAAGTTTTAAATAAGCACTTAACCTGTTATCAGTAAAGCCGCGTACACTGACAGAAAACTAAATCACAATACCGAGAGTGTTAGTGAGTTACAGGAATAAAATTGTTTAGACAACATATTTATTTGATTAAAGTTTCCAAGTCTCAAATTATATTATGTGTGATAAGAAATGTGGAATGGTGGTATCTTAATAACCGCTGCAGTCGCCATGATTCTGAATTAATGCAAGCAAATACAGGGTGTTTCAAAAATGACCGGTATATTTGAAACGGCAATACAAACTAAACGAGCAGCGATAGAAATACACCGTTTGTTGCAATATACTTCGGACAACAGTACATTTTCAGGCAGACAAACTTTCGAAATTACAGTAGTTACAATTGTCAACAATATATGGCGCTGCGGTCTGGGAAACTCTATAGTACGATATTTTCCACATATCCACCATGCGTAGCAATAATATGGTGTAGTCTCTGAATGAAATTACCCGAAACCTTTGACAACGTGTCTGGCGGAATGGCTTCACATGCAGATGAGATGTACTGCTTCAGCTGTTCAATTGTTTCTGGATTCTGGCGGTACACCTGGTCTTTCAAGTGTCCCCACAGAAAGAAGTCACAGGGGTTCATGTCTGGCGAATAGGGAGGCCAATCCACGCCGCCTCCTGTATGTTTCGGATAGCCCAAAGCAATCACACGATCATCGAAATATTCATTCAGGAAATTAAAGACGTCGGCCGTGCGATGTGGCCGGGCACCATCTTACATAAACCACGAGGTGTTCGCAGTGTCGTCTAAGGCAGTTTGTACCGCCACAAATTCACGAAGAATGTCCAGATAGCGTGATGCAGTAATCGTTTCGGATCTGAAAAATGGGCCAATGATTCCTTTGGAAGAAATGGCGGCCCAGACCAGTACTTTTTGAGGATGCAGGGACGATGGGACTGCAACATGGGGCTTTTCGGTTCCCCATATGTGCCAGTTCTGTTTATTGACGAAGCCGTCCAGGTAAAAATAAGCTTCGCCAGTAAACCAAATGCTGCCCACATGCATATCGCCGTCATCAATCCTGTGCACTATATCGTTAGCGAATGTCTCTCGTGCAGCAATGGTAGCGGCGCTGAGGGGTTGCTGCGTTTGAATTTTGTATGGATAGAGGTGTAAACTCTGGCGCATGAGACGATACGTGGACGTTGGCGTCATTTGGACCGCAGCTGCAACACGGCGAACGGAAACCCGAGGCCGCTGTTGGATCACCTGCTGCACTAGCTGCGCGTTGCCATCTGTGGTTGCCGTACGCGGTCGCCCTACCTTTCCAGCACGTTCATCCGTCAAGTTCCCAGTCCGTTGAAATTTTTCAAACAGATCCTTTATTGTATCGCTTTTCGGTCCTTTGGTTACATTAAACTTCCGTTGAAAACTTCGTCTTGTTGCAACAACACTGTGTTCTAGGCGGTGGAATTCCAACACCAGAAAAATCCTCTGTTCTAAGGAATAAACCATGTTGTCCACAGCACACTTGCACGTTGTGAACAGCACACGCTTACAGCAGAAAGACGACGTACAGAATGGCGCACCCACAGACTGCGTTGTCTTCTATATCTTTCACATCACTTGCAGCGCCATCTGTTGTTGAAAATTGTAACTACTGTAATTTCGAAAGTTTGTCCGCCTGAAAATGTACTGTTGTCCCAAGCATATTGCAACAAACGGTGTATTTCTATCGCTGCTCGTTTAGTTTTTATTGCCGTTTCAAATATACCGGTCATTTTTGGTTCAAATGGCTCTGAGCACTATGGGACTCAACTGCTAAGGTCATTAGTCCCCTAGAACTTAGAACTAGTTAAACCTAACTAACCTAAGGACATCACAAACATCCATGCCCGAGGCAGGATTCGAACCTGCGACCGTAGCGGTCTTGCGGTTCCAGACCCGGTCATTTTTGAAACACGCTGTATGTATGTACTGTTTTCTAGAGGTGCATATGTCATACACTATTGGCCATTAAAATTGCTGCACCAAGAACAAATGCAGATGATAAACAGGTATTCATTGGACAAATATATTATACTAGAACTGACATGTGATTACATTTTCACAACATTTGGGTGCATAGATCATGAGAAATCGGTACCCAGAACAACCACCTCTGGCCGTAATAACGGCCTTGATACGCCTGGGAATTGAGTCAAACAGAACTTGGATGGCGTGTACAGGTACAGCTGCCCATGCAGCTTCCACACGATACCACAGTTCATGTTGCTCGGCCACCATTGACCAGGTGTTTTCAATTGGTGAGAGATCTGGAGAACGTGCTGGCCAGGACAGCAGTCGAACATTTTCTGTATCCAGAAAGGCCCGTACAGGACCTGCAACATGCGGTCGTGCATTATCCTGCTGAAGTATAGGGTTTCACAGGGATCGAATGAAGGGTAGAGCCACGGGTCGTAAAACATCTGAAATGTAACGTCCAGTGTTCAAAGTGCCGTCAATGCGAACAAGAGGTGACCGAGAATACCATCACGCCGGGTGATATGCCAGTATGGCGATGACGAATGCGCAAGCGTTCCTGTCTGTGATACAGCGTCAAGGGTAACCGCAGCCATGGTCTCAGAGTTGATAGTCTATGCTGCTGCAAACGTCGTCGAACTGTTCGTGCAGATGGTTGTTGTCTTGCAAACGTCCCCATCTGTTGACTCAGGGATCGAGTCGTGGCTGCATGATCCGTTACAGCCATGTGGATTAAATGCCTGCCATCTCGACTGCTAGCGATACGAGGCCGTTGGGATCGACACGGCGTTCCGTATTACCCTCCTGAAACCACCGATTCCATATAACCAGCCATTGGCTCTCGACCAACGCGAGCGGCAATGTCGCGATACGATAAACCGCAATTGCGATAGGGTACAATCTGACCTTTATCAAAGTCGGAAACGTGATGGTATGCATTTCTCGTCCTTACACGAGGAATCACCCCGGGTTCCCGGGTTCGATTCCCGGCGGGGTCAGGGATTTTCTCTGCCTCGTGATGGCTGGGTGTTGTGTGATGTCCTTAGGTTAGTTAGGTTTAAGTAGTTCTAAGTTCTAGGGGACTGATGACCATAGATGTTAAGTCCCATAGTGCTCAGAGCCACGAGGAATCACAACAACGTTTCACCAGGCAACGCCGGTCAACTGCTGTTTGTGTATGAGAAATCGGTTGGAAACGTTCCTCATGTCAGCACGTTGTAGGTGTCGCCACCGGCGCCAACCTTTTGTGAATGCTCTGAAAAGCTAATCATTTGGATATCACAGCATCTTCTACCTGTCGGTTAAATTTCGCGTCTGTAGCACGTCATCTTTGTGGTGTAGCGATTTTAATGGCCAGTAGTGTAATTTTGGGATGTTGTTGCAGCCTGTTGCACTTGGGAGTCAAATATGCTTTTGTTAACGCTGATATTGGATGATGCTGGATTTGCCACACCATAACTTCCCGTACATGCTGGATTGGAAAAGTCTGGTGATCCCAGTGGCCAAGTCAGCTGGTCGATACTCTGTAGAACACGGTGGGTGACGACAGCTTTATGAGGGCCCGTGTTATCTTGTTGGAAAGCACCCACTTGAGTACTGAGGATGAAAGGTAGTACAACCGATTCAGACACCATCCTGAAGTACAAATTTGCCTCCAAGCAAGTGCTCCTGCTATTATACAAAACCGGTTCGCATATCGTGGTATAGGTCCAATGTGTTTATGCCTCAGACAACTTGATTCCTAGCTCTCATCTAGACTCCTCCTTACTAACATACAGCCATTACTGATATCAAGATGGAAACGGCTCTCACTCAAGAACAAAACGTATATTCACTCCATCCTCCAATGAGATTTAGCTTGACGCAACTGAAGTCAGAGTTGATAGAGATTCGGACTTAATGGAATGAAAGATACAGGGCGTCTGGCTCGGAGCTTTCCTTCAAGTAACCTATTACTTACATTTAGCATGTGTCTCTAGACCAAATGAAATTTTCTGAGGTTTAAAAACAAAAGGATCCAGTTGTATTTCGGTCACGAAACAAAATTATTTTTAAAAGATCTATACTATTACCTATATACTAGCATTACTGCATGACGCCCTTTGTGGGGAGGGGTGGGGGGGGGGGGGGGGAAGGGGTTACAACTTGTGAAGCGAATGTATGGCTATCTCCCTAATATACACTACTGACCATTAAAATTGCTACACCATGAAGATGACGTGCTACAGACGCGAAATTTAACCGACAGGAAGAAGATGCTGTGATATGCAAATGATTAGCTTTTCAGAGCATTTACACAAGGTTGGCGCCAGTGGCGACACCTACAACGTGCTGACATGAGGAAAGTTTCCAATCGATTTCTCATACACAAACAGCAGTTGAGCGGCGTTGCATGGTGAAACGTTGTCGTGATGCCTCGTGTAAGGAGGAGGAATGCGTTCCACCACATTTCCGACTTTGATAAAGGTCGGATTGTAGCCTGTCGCAATTGCGGTTTATCGCATCGCGACATTGCTGCTAGCGTTGGTCGAGATCCAATGACTGTTAGCAGAATATGGAATCGGTGGGTTCAAATGGTTCAAATGGCTCTGAGCTCTATGGGACTTAACATCTGTGGTCATCAGTCACCTAGAACTTAGAACTACTTAAACCTAACTAACCTAAGGACATCACACACATCCATGCCCGAAGCAGGATTCGAACCTGCGACCGTAGCGGTCACGCGGTTCCAGACTGAAGCGCCTAGAACCACACGGCCACACCGGCCGGCCTGGAATCGGTGGGTTCAGGAGGGTAATACGGAACGCCGTGCTGGATCACAACGGCGTTGTATCACTGGCAGTCGAGATGACAGGCATCTTTCCTGCATGGCTGTAACGGATCGTGAAGCCACGTCTCGATCCCTGAGTCAACAGATGGGGACGTTTGCAAGACAATAACAATCTGCACGAATAGTTCGACAACGTTTGCAGCAGCAGGGACTGTCAGCTCGGAGACCGTGGCTGCGGTTGCCCTTGACGCTGCATCACGGACAGGAGCGTCTGCGATGGTGTACTCAACGACGAACATGGGTGCACGAATGGCTAAACGTCATTTTTTCGAATGAATCCAGGTTCTGTTTACAGCATTATGATGGTCGCATCCGTGTTTGGCGACATCGTGTTGAACGCACATTGGAAACGTGTATTCGTCATCGCCATACTGTCGTATCACCCAGCGTGATGGTATGGGGTGCCATTGGTTACACGTCTCGGTCACCTCTTGTTCGCATTGACGCACTTTGAACAGTGGACGTTACATTTCAGATGTGTTACGAGCCGTGGCTCTACCCTTCATTCGATCCCTGCGAAACCCTGCATTTCAGCAGGATAATGCACGACCGCATGCTGCAGTTCCTGTACGGGCCTTTCTGGATACCGAAAATGTTCGACTGCTGCCCTGGCCAGCACATTCTCCAGATGTCTCAACAATTTAAAACGTCTGGTTAATGGTGGCCGAGCAACTGGCTCGTCACACTACGCCAGTCACTACTCTTCATGAACTGTGGTATCGTGTTGAAGCTCCATGGGTAGCTGTACCTATACAAGCCATCCAAGCTCTGTGTGACTTAATGCCCAGGCGTATCAAGGCTGTTATTACGGCCAGAGGTGGTTGTTCTGGGTACTGATTTCTCAGGATTCATACACCCAAATTGCGTGAAAATGTAATCACATGTCAGTTCTAGTATAATATATTTGTCCGATGAATTTCCGTATATCATCTGCATTTCTTCTTGGTGTAGCAATTTGAATGGCCAGTAGTGTAGTCCTCTCGCTACGCGCGTACTTTGTTCTCTGTACTATGCAGCTATGACAGTAATATTGAGACATACGGAGGTCATTGAATAAGTAATCCACAATTTTTTTCTGGGCCAGTGTGGGTTGAAAAAACGCTGATGTTATTGTAGGACATCGTGGAAATTCCTGCTTCAACCCCTTTAGTTTCAGTGAGGTTCCTGTAGGTAGCGGCGTTATACGTAGCGATCGAAATGGAGTCTGTAACGGAAGTGCGTTCGAAGTAGAGAGCCGTCTTTGGCTTTCTGTTGGCTGAAAACCAGAGTATCGCAGATATTCACAGGCGCTTGAAAAATGAAAGACGTTGCAGTGAACAAAACTATGGTGAGTTGTTGGACGAGGCGTTTGTCGCGATCGCAGCATGGTTGCACAAACCTGTCCAATCTCTCACATGCCGGCCAGCATCACACAGCGGTGACTCCAGCAACGTTGAAAAGTGCGGACGAACTCCGAGGTGATCGATGGATCACAGTCGAATACTTCACTGCTCGGCTTAACGTCACTGTTTGTAGTGCTGACACGCCGCGACGAAGGACGATCTGAGCAGAATTGCTTGCGTGTTACGTCATCACAAAAATGCAAACTGTTTTCATACTCTCCGGGACAACGCAAGGCCTCACACAAGTCGGCGCACCCGAGAGGAACTCACAACGCTTCATCGAACTGTTCTTCATGATCCACCCTACGGCCCGGATGTCACACATTCTGACTTCCATCTGCCTGGCCCAATGAAGGATGCATTCCACAAAAACAAGCAGTGCGTGGATGATGCAGAGATTACTAATGGAGCAAGACGCTGGATACGACGTCGACCGGTGGTACCATACAGACCCTGCCAGTAAAGTGGCGTAAGGCCGGTGCATTGGAGGAAGATTATGTTGAAAAACAGAGTTCTGTAGCCAAAGGAGTAAGCCATAATATGAAAAGATCGTCGCATTACTTATTGAAAGCCCCTCGTACATATTCAGGGTGTTACAAAAAGGTACGGCCAAACTTTCAGGAAACATTCCTCACACACAAAGAAAGAAAATATATTATGTGGACATGTGTCCGGAAACGCTTACTTTCCATGTCAGAGCTCATTTTGTTACTTCTCTTCAAGTCACATTATTCATGGAATGGAAACACACAGCAACAGAACGTACCAGCGTGACTTCAAACACTTTGTTACAGGAAATGTTCAAAATCTCCTCCGTTAGCAAGGATACATGCAACCGTCGCATGGAATCCCTGATGCGCTGATGCAGCCCTGGAGAATGGCGTCCACAATACGAGCACGAAGAGTCTCTACATTTGGTACCGGGGTTGCGTAGACAAGAGCTTTCAAATGTCCCTATAAATGAAAGTCAAGAGGGTTGAGGTCAGGAGAGCGTGGAGGCCGTGGAATTGGTCCGCTTCTACCAATCCATCGGTCACCGAATCTGTTGTTGCGAAGCGTACGAACACTTCGACTGAAATGTGCAGGAGCTCCATCGTGCATGAATCACATGTTGTGTCGCACTTGTAAAGGCACATGTTCTAGCAGCACAGGTAGAGTATCCCGTATGAAATCATGATAACGTGCTCCAATGAGCGTAGGTGGAAGAACATGAGGTCCAATCAAGACATCACCAACAATGCCTACCCAAACGTTCACAGAAAATCTGTGTTGATGACGTGACTGCACAATTGCGTGCGGATTCTCGTCAGCCCACACATGTGGATTGTGAAAATTGACAATTTGATCACGTTGGAATGAAGCCTCATCCGTAAAGAGAACATTTGCACTGAAATGAGGATTGATACGTTGTTGGATGAACCATTCGCAGAAGTGTACCGTGGAGGCCAATCAGCTGCTGATAGTGTCTGCACACGCTGTACATGGTACGAAAACAACTGGTTCTCCCGTAGTACTCTCCATACAGTGACGTGGTCAACGTTACCTTGTACAGCAGCAACTTCTCTGACGCTGACATTAGGGTTATCGTCAACTGCACGAAGAATTGCCTCGTCCGTTGCAGGTGTCCTCGTCGTTCTAGGTCTTCCCCAGTCGCGAGTCATAGGCTGGAATGTTCCGTGCTCCCTAAGACGCCGATCAATTGCTTCCTGTCGGGACACCTTCGTTCTGGAAATCTGTCTCGATACAAGCGTACCGCGCCACGGCTATTGCCCCGTGCTAATCCATACATCAAATGGGCATCTGCCAATTCCGCATTTGTAAACATTGCACTGACTGCAAAACCACGTTCGTGATGAACACTAACCTGTTGATGCTACGTACTGATGTGCTTGGTGCTAGTACTGTAGAGCAATGAGTCGCATGTCAACACAAGCACCGAAATCAACATTACCTTCCTTCAATTAGGCCAACTGGCGGTGAATCGAGGAAGTACAATACATACTGCCGGCCGAAGTGGCCGTGCGGTTCTAGGCGCTGCAGTCTGGAACCGCGAGACCGCTCCGGTCGCAGGTTCGAATCCTGCCTCGGGCATGGCTGTGTGTGATGTCCTTAGGTTAGTTAGGTTTAAGTAGTTCTAATTTCTAGGGGACTAATGACCTCAGAAGTTGAGTCCCATAGTGCTCAGAGCCATTTGAAACATTTGAACAGTACATACTGACGAAACTAAAATGAGCTCTAACATGGAAATTAAGCGTTTCCGTACACATGTCCACATAACATCTTTCCTTTATTTGTGTGTGAGGAATTTTTCCTGAAAGTTTGGCCGTCCCTTTTTGTAACACCCTGTATACACAACCTAATCAAAAATATCCGAACATCCCAACGACATGCGGAATTGACCATTAGATGTCACGAGAAGGGGACAGACCAGAAGGAATGAAGGCGGGGAATGTTTTTTTCAGCAGAGTGCAGTAACAAGAGAATGGGTCAGTCAAGAAGACTAAATTACTTCGAACGTGGACTAATTATCGGATGTCACCTGAGTAACAAATGTATTGGAGACATTTCAGGTCTTGTAAATCTACCCAAGTCGACTGTTGATGAACTCGGGACCGAGTCTCTGTCCGGCACACAGTTTTAATCATCCAGGAAGTTTCATATCAGTGCACACTCCGCTGCAGAGTGTAAATTTCATTCTGGAAACATCCCCCAAGCTGTGGCTAAGCCATGTCTCTGCAGTATCCTTTCTTCCAGGAGTGCTATCTCTGAAAGATTTGCAGAAGAGCTTCTGTGAAGTTTGGATGGTAGGAAACGAGGTACTGGCAGAAATGAAGCCGTGAGGACAAGCTGTGAGTAGCGGTTGGGTGTCTCAGTTGGTAGAGCACTTGCCCGCGAAAGGCGAAAGTCCAGAGTTCGATTCTCTGTCCGACACACAGTTTTAATCTGTTAGGAAGTTTGCTATATGCGTACACTCCGTTGCAGAGTGAAAATTTCTTTCTGTTGATGAAGTAATTGTGATGTGGAAACGCGAAGAAACAATAACATCTAAAGGAAGACCAGGCATACCGAAAGTACTGACAGGCAGCGACCGACGAGCATTGCAGAGTGATGTTGTAAAAGGTAGCGTGAAACAGCTGAAGGAATCACTCGTGAGCTATAATGTATTACCAGAACTGCAACTAGCATAATGGCTGTGCGTTTGGTGTTAGAAGCAATAGGGTACGATGGTCGAGCAGCTCCTCTTAAGCTACAGTTTCTGTAGTTAAAGCTAAGCGACGCTTGAGATGTTGTAAAGAGCGACACCATTGGACTGTGAACGACTTGAAACAACAGATTTGGATTGACGAATCACGGTACACCCCGTGGCTCCCGATGCGAGGGTTTTGGTTTGGCGAATACATGGAGAACGTTACTTGCCATAATGTGATGAGCCTACGATGAAATATGAGGGTGTTTTTCGTGGTTAGGGTAAGGTTTCCTTATTACGCCTAATAAGTCGGTAAATGATAAAGGATATGAACTCCTTTTACAGCGTTGTGGCCTGCATACGGTAAGGAACAATTAGGGGATGACGATTTTACCAGCAAGACAGTGCACGCTGTCATACGGCAGTATCTATTAGGCAATGCTTTGTGGACAATAACGTCCCTGCAATGGACTCGACTGACTCCTGACATGAACCCATTGTAACACTTTTGGGATCAGTTAGAGTGTCGACTTCACTACATATCCTACTGTCCTATAACACTACCTTCTCTGGTTCCTGTTCTTGAGGAAGAATGGGGTTATATTCCTCCAAAGACATTCATACATCTCATTAAAAGTGGTCCCAGCAGAGCTGAAGTCGTCATAAAGGTGAAGGGTGGACGCACCCCGGATTAGCCGAGCGGTCTAGGCGCTGCAGTTATGGGCTGTGCGGCTGGTCCCGGCGGAGGTTCGAGTCCTCCCTCGGGCATAGGTGTGTGTGCTTGTCCTTAGGATAATTTAGTTTAAGTAGTGTGTAAGTTTAGGGACTGGAGATCTTAGCAGTTCAGTCCCATAAGATTTCACACACATTTGAATTTTTATTTTATTTTATTTATTTATTTATTTTTTTTTTTGGACGCACCCCGTATTACTGTCGATTACTAGGTTTCCGGATACTTTTTATCGGATAGTCTATCACGTATGCTTAGATATCGCATGAAATGCCGTCTACGAATCGTATGTAGTTGTTGCAACAGATCAGAAATCGTTTCATTATTCACTTTGCAACAATAACTGACAGCAAAAGACAACACTAAAAATGTGACGGCTAGGTCCTGTTGCAGGGTCTTTGCAGTAGTATTACTATCGTTAAATATTTTATTTTTTTATTCCAGTCTTTGAACGCAATATGACTGGTTTCAGTCAGTAATGACCATCCTCAGATCTTTTCTACATCATGTCCTAAAGTGATAAGGCCATAAGGACATCGTCAAAACATATAAATATACTCAACACAGCATCGTCGCATCCAAAATAAGGTGTATAATGGGCCACATCCTCCACACAGCTGCAAAAATGACTGTGTGGACGAGGTGGCCTATTCTACACCTCATTTTAGATCTAAGTGACGATGCTGTGCTGAGTATATTTATATGTTTTGACGATGCCATTACGGCCTTATCACTTTAGACCATGGTGTAGAAAAGATCTGAGGGTGGTCATTACTGACTGCCGGTCATCGTCAAAAGAACTGATATTGTGATCAAAGACTGGACTAAAAAATATTTCACGGTATTGTATCACTGTTCATATACGTGACTATGTCGCAGCTCGTGAATATTGTCTTTATTACTGGTAGTGATCAGATACAAATAATTGACAGCCTGAAGTCTTCCACTTTCTGCCACTTGAGAGGTAAGCTGTCACTAATCAAGTGATTTGCAAACACTAAGTATAGTGCACAGATTGAAATTTGGCTGATTTTACTTGTCGATGCAGGTTGGGTGTGGCAAGCGTCGCTAGGAAGGAAAGTGGCGCGGAGGAAGCATGTTTTGTAACAATTGTCTAACCTGAATGTGAGTAATTACCTTTCTTTTCTGAGAAGAAGTCATAGATAGCACTCGCGATGCACTAAGAATTGCTTCATGATTCTGAATAAAAACAGTTGTTGGCTATAAGCAGTATCAGTTGTCACATTTATTCATTATGTCACGGTTCAATACAACACCTACAACAACTAAATATCATTTATCTTTCAGCATTTTAAAAACATAAGTGTTCTGAGGTAATCTTTTTCAAGCCAAAGTGTAAATAGACGCGAATTTTGATGATGGCAGGGGAAAAGGGGGGTATTAGTAGCTAATACCTCATTGCAATTAGGAGTAATGGTCTCAGAAAGATTGGGAACCGCTGCTCTAAACTCTAGAGTCTTAACAGCACTCATTAGTGATTCTGTTTGCTGCAGCGTCTTGAGCCAACAGAATCACTAATGAGTGCTGCTGATTCATTACGATCGCGACGTTACCTAATGGATATTATGCTGGGTAGTAACTTCTCGAACCAGCATTCAATTGCCACTTTGACCGATATTGTTCGCGCCTAAGGTTGTTGGGCTATGCCCGGCTCTGTTTAAAAGGAATAGTCGGTAATACCGTTGGGTCGAACCGCAAACGTCTGCTTTTATGTCCAGCAGCTAACTTGCTGCAAATAATAACCTGCAGCTGTGACCCTGCGGGGAAATACTATGCTTGGCTAGGGCTGCGAATTAATAAAATAAACATAGATATTAAATAAAAAGATAAATGATAATTACTGAAAACGATTCTATTCTGGCGTCTGTAACTGACGTAAACGACAGCAGAGAATTATGTAGAATAACGTTTATTCAAGAATGTAAATCTCAAATATACGGAAAGTCGCCCTTCGATAACCATTTATAAGAAAGACAGAAAATCACTCTATTAAATGCAGTAACGTTGCGGTCAGAGCGTTACGAGAATGGTAGCAGAATCCCGAAGCTTAAATCATCAAAGATGCGACAAAAACTAAGTACATTTCGTGCTCACATAACACGAAATATTCGCCACCTCAGTTATAACGTAAAGTTCAGCATTACTATTTACCCATAAACACACGAGATATAACATAATGCGACCGGAAAAAGTTAAAGTTCTGCACTGGAGCGCATCCAAATCTTGGGGAAGTTAGTGCCCTTTCAAAAGACAAACTATTGTAGCGGCCATTCACCGTCCAGAATCAATAACCAACAAAACCAAATATCGCATTGTTCCATAGTGCTTCTTCAAGAACTCGCGTAAGTGTGTCAAGAATCGATCCTTCGACCGCCCCACTCAAAAAGTGTCTGTCTCCGATTGACTCCGGTAGTCTCCCACGACAGTCGAACTCTTGTTGACTAAAGGCCATCCCCACCAACAATACATCGTTTCTGTGCTCTACAGACATGATTTCAACTCAACCAGACCATTACCCGCACTAATCTAATACGTTATAACAATATTTAAATAAAGAAATCTCATAAACATTCTTCCACACTCAGAACATTTTCTATGAATACACTAAAAGTTTGTTCACAAATAAATATGCTAGCAATCTTGCGCCACTATTCTCACGTTAAAAGACAACAAAATGTCGTTAAATACTGTTTAAGGAATTATTTATGTCCGTTTGACAGAAGAGTTTTTTTGGCACTCATTTCAGTGGTAGTGTCAGCTAATGCCGGCTGGTGTGGCCGAGCGGTTTTAGGCGCTTCAGTCTGGAGCAGCGCGACCGCTACGGTCGCAGGTTCGAATCCTGCCTCGGGCATGGATGTGTGTCATGTCCTTAGATTAGTTAGGTTTAAGTAGTTCTAGGTTCTAGGGGACTGATGACCTCAGCTTTTAAGTCCCATAGTGCTCCGAGACATTTGAACCATTTTGTCAGTTAACACATGCGATTGACCACTTTTAAATTGTTCAAATGGGTGTGAATTCCTAAGAGAACAGACTGCTGTGGTCATCGGTCCCTAGACTTACACACTACTTACAGTAACGTATGCTAAGAACAACACACACATCCATGCCCGAGGGAGGACTCGAACCTCCGGCGGGAGGGGCCGCGCAATCCGTGACATGGCGGTTCAAACAACGCAGCAATTCCGCGCGGCACTTTTAGATTACCACGGTCTTTACTGCCAGTTGAAATCAACGTTTAAATAAAGTCGCTGCCAAAATTAGTAACATATTTCCTTAGTAACTACGCAAGTATGACAAGAAATGTGGTATTCGTCTTTGCATTCTGTTCCTGTGTTATTGTGGAGTATACAATTTTCTGACAAACATTTACATAATGAGAAGTACGTATTTACATAATTAATCAATAAATAAAATAGATGCACATACGTAGCTTTCAGGGATGATAGCTATAATGCAATGCTATTATCTGAAACTTCCTTGGTTGAAATTTCATGATGCGTTCAAAAGTTGTTAATTCAAAAGTTCATTATAAAAATATTTAGTTACTGTAAAATATTAACTTCAGCAGTTTGTAAGTTATTGGAAATCTATTATTTCATTTCATGTGCCTCATTTTTCTGAGATAGCAGATGTATTTATATTTGCCCTGTTATGTAACTATGATTTATTGTAGAATTTCTGATAGGTGTAAGTAGTCGTATTTCAGAATGTCTTACGCTCCGCCATTTATGATGCATTGTCTGTCCTCAAACCAAGCGAATCCTGACATCCAAATTTTCCGTCTTCTGGGTACTACCCGTTTCCGGCGAAGCATTTGACCATGGTGGCGCAGTGGCAAGTACACTGGACTCTCATTCTGGCGGACAACATTTCAGATCAGTGACCAGCTATCCAGCTTTAGGTTTTCTATGATTTCTCTAAATCTCTTCAGGCATATGCCGGGATCGTTCATTTAAAAGGCCCCAGCCGATTTCCTTCCCCATCCTTGGAACACTCCGATCGTGTGCTACGTCTCTAATGACCACGAAGTCGACTAGATGTTAAGCCCAAATCCTCGTTCTCTCTCCGGCCAAACGATGCACGTCTTCGTGTCTGGGCTGACCAGAAACAGACGCTTGGACCGGCTACGCCGCGCCCTGGGGCAATCGGCTAACGTTCAGCTGCACTACAAATTCACCTCACCTCGTACTAATTCTAGACAGCCGAATCGCTCGCCTAATAGTGTAACTTTACACTATGCACCATAGCTATGTGGTGTATACAGTGATCTTCCTTCAGAGTAGCAGCTCATGTGCGGGTAGACACCAGTATTATTGAGCTAGAAATCCGTACCCCTATTACACTGTCTTATTCAATATCAATGCTGTACTTTTCGTCCCTTTAATTAAGTTTGCGCATAGGCAAATGGAGTCTTATTCTAACGGGTTGCCCACACTGTAAGGCGGGATAGGCGGCGATCATTTGCAAATCTGTCGTCAGAGTATAATGCTGGTACAGGTGCAAGTATTCCCACGTTAACCTAACGACATCGTCAATTACGATTGCTGTGGGCATAATCGAGATAGGACCGTGGACGAATGGAAACGCGTCGCTTGATCGGTTTCATATCGTTTCTTATTACATAAAGTCGGTGGTCGTGTCCGGATATGCCATCATCCACGAAGACACCATGCACGCATTCCCACGGGAGGAATATTACGCTACGGGTGATATTCACCTGGGCTTCCATGGGTCATAAGGTGGTAATCGAACGCACCACGTCAGCTGTCACCGCATGAATATTCTTTCGGACAATCTACGTCCCTTTACGCTTCATATCTTCCCCTATAGCTATGACATCTTCCAGCTGGATAACTCTCCATGTGGCAAGGCCACAATTATGCTTCAGTGGTCTGAGGAGCATGGTGAGGTATTCACGATGATACCATGGCCAAAAATTTGCTTTCTTATCCCGATGGAAAATGTCTGGGACATTATCGGATGCCAGCTCTGCACCTACATACGCCCGGCCCTTAATTTACGGCCGGCCGGGGTGGCCGAGCGGTTCTAGGCGCTAAAGTCTGGAACCTGCCTCGGACATGGATGTGTGTCATGTTCTTAGGTTAGTTAGGTTTAAGTAGTTCTAAGTTCTAGGGGACTGATGACCTTAGAAGTTAAGTCCCATAGTACTCAGAGCCATTTCAACCATTTGAACCTTAATTTACGGAAATCGCATGACCTGTGCACAGGCATCTGGTAACACATACCTCCATAAACCGACCAAAGACATGTCGAATGCATGCCAGATTGAATCGCTGTTTCCGTTGCAAAAGTGGACCAACATCTTATCAAGCAGTCGGTCGTAATGTTTTGGTTCATCGATGTATGTTTAATACATTACATTTATTTAAATAGAGGATCCACCGTCAGTTCCTGCAACAAGCGTCTTTCTTTTGCAGGTCTTGCTGCGGCTCACTAAAATTTCCTAGCGGTGAAACTTTTCTACAAACAGCAGCATCATCCTCGAGTAGCCTCCTGTATCATCCGACTTCATCCACGAGACCATTTATAGATAGATTGTGAATGGTCCGATAACATGATCTTGGCGAACGCCTTAGGTTACTATTACGTCCGAAGACTTCTCTCCTATAAAAATTACATGCAGTGTTTTGTTTGCTAGGAAGTCGTAAATACAGTCACGTACTTGGTCAGCTAATACTGTGCGCCCATATTTTGTTCGAGAACGACAGCGTGAAACTACAACGAACGCCTTCCAGAAGCCCAACTACGAGTACAAGACGACAACCTGTACTTCTGTCCATTCTGTTCACTGGTGCAGGGTGGTTTAGTTCTTACGTGCATCCCTCCTCCCTTTTGCTGGTCTAATCTTATTACACGCACCCAACACCAGAGGTTCAAAAATATTCTGGGACTGTATACTGAAAACCTTTACTCGAAATTTTCTAAGCAGATTTTCCAAGTGTCTAAGTTACCTTCCTCTGTTGTATGGATATTAAAATCTTCTGGCATTTCTCTGATGTATCCCTTTTTTGTGTACGCTGGATGGATCCCATACATCTGAATTTGAAATAACAGTAAATTTCCAATTTTTTCATAGTAAAATGACACTGTTCGAAAATCCTACCAAGGATCTGAAATCTGATGTGGTCGTCTGTTTTCCAAAACATATACGTCATTATTTCGTGTATTTCTATCACACGACCGACTTTTTGTGTTTTGTATAGTGTGGTGTCACCGCCAGACACCACACTTGCTAGGTGGTAGCCTTTGAATCGGCCGCGGTCCGTTAGTATACGTCGGACCCGCGTGCCGCCACTATCAGTGATTGCAGACCGAGCGCCGCCACACGGCAGGTCTAGAGAGACTTCCTAGCACTCGCCCCAGTTGTACAACCGACTTTGTTAGCGATGGTTCACTGACAAAATACGCTCTCATTTGCCGAGACGATAGTTAGCATAGCCTTCAGCTACGTCAGTTGCTACGACCTAGCAAGGCGCCATTACCGGTTTCTATTGATACTGTAATAATGTACCATCAAGAGACGTTCACCATTTATGGATTAAAGTTAAGTATTCCACCAGCAACGTCCGTTTTTTCTAAAGTCTAATTTCCTTGTCCTGTTCCAGACCTCACGCCAGCCTGCGTGAGCTAAAACGTGTGCCTTTCGGCTTCCTCTAGTAACCCAGTGTTGGCTCTCCTGCCAACGCACAACATATAGTGGCTATAAAATTTTACATCTGAACTCCATGTATTTATATTCCTTTGTATTCTGAATCAGCTGTTACATTTTACATGTAACTGTTTAAATGTGTGGCCTCGTATATTATTTTCCCAAAAACGCTTGTTCATGTGCATGCTGTTTCAGTGTTATATGTTAATCTACCGTGACGAGATTTCTTGGGGCAAATAAACAGGGAAAAATTTATTCACGATAGTGTTGTTGTTGTTGTGGTCTTCAGTCTTGAGACTGGTTTGATGCAGCTCTCCATACTACTCTGTCCTGTGCAAGCTTCTGCATCTCCGAGTACCTACTATAACCTACATCCTTCTCAATCTGCTTGGTGTGTTCATCTCTTGGTCTCCCTCTACGATTTTTACCTTCCACACTGCCCTCCAATACTAAATTGGTGATCCCTTGATGCCTCAGAACATGTCCTACCAACCGATCCCTTCTTCTAGTCAAGTTGTGCCACAAACTTCTCTTCTCTCCAATCCTATTCAACACCTCCTCATTAGTTATGTGATCTACCCATCTAATCTTCAGCATTCTTCTGCAGCACCATATTTCGAAAGCTTCTATTCTCTTCTTGTCTAAACTACACTCCTGGAAATTGAAATAAGAACACCGTGAATTCACTGTCCCAGGAAGGGGAAACTTTATTGACACATTCCTGTGGTCAGATACATCACATGATCACACTGACAGAACCACAGGCACATAGACACAGGCAACAGAGCATGCACAATGTCGGCACTAGTACAGTGTATATCCACCTTTCGCAGCAATGCAGGCTGCTATTCTCCCATGGAGACGATCGTAGAGATGCTGGATGTAGTCCTGTGGAACGGCTTGCCATGCCATTTCCACCTGGCGCCTCAGCTGGACCAGCGTTCGTGCTGGACGTGCAGACCGCGTGAGACGACGCTTCATCCAGTCCCAAATATGCTCAATGGGCGACAGATCCGGAGATCTTGCTGGCCAGGGTAGTTGACTTACACCTTCTAGAGCACGTTGGGTGGCACGGGATACATGCGGACGTGCATTGTCCTGTTGGAACAGCAAGTTCCCTTGCCGGTCTAGGAATGGTAGAACGATGGGTTCGATGACGGTTTGGATGTACCGTGCACTATTCAGTGTCCCCTCGACGATCACCAGTGGTGTACGGCCAGTGTAGGAGATCGCTCCCCACACCATGATGCCGGGTGTTGGCCCTGTGTGCCTCGCTCGTATGCAGTCCTGATTGTGGCGCCCACCTGCACGGCGCCAAACACGCATACGACCATCATTGGCACCAAGGCAGAAGCGACTCTCATCGCTGAAGACGACACGTCTCCATTCGTCCCTCCATTCACGCCTGTCGCGACACCACTGGAGGCGGGCTGCACGATGTTGGGGCGTGAGCGGAAGACGGCCTAACGGTGTGCGGGACCGTAGCCCAGCTTCATGGAGACGGTTGCGAATGGTCCTCGCCGATACCCCAGGAGCAACAGTGTCCCTAATTTGCTGGGAAGTGGCGGTGCGGTCCCCTACGGCACTGCGTAGGATCCTACGGTCTTGGCGTGCATCCGTGCGTCGCTGCGGTCCGGTCCCAGGTCGACGGGCACGTGCACCTTCCACCGACCACTGGCGACAACATCGATGTACTGTGGAGACCTCACGCCCCACGTGTTGAGCAATTCGGCGGTACGTCCACCCGGCCTCCCGCATGCCCACTATACGCCCTCGCTCAAAGTCCGTCAACTGCACATACGGTTCACGTCCACGCTGTCGCGGCATGCTACCAGTGTTAAAGACTGCGATGGAGCTCCGTATGCCACGGCAAACTGGCTGACACTGACGGCGGCGGTGCACAAATGCTGCGCAGCTAGCGCCATTCGACGGCCAACACCGCGGTTCCTGGTGTGTCCGCTGTGCCGTGCGTGTGATCATTGCTTGTACAGCCCTCTCGCAGTGTCCGGAGCAAGTATGGTGGGTCTGACACACCGGTGTCAATGTGTTCTTTTTTCCATTTCCAGGAGTGTATTTATCGTCGATGTTTCACTTCCATACATGGCTACACTCCATACAAATACTTTCAGAAACGACTTCCTGACACTTAAATCAATACTCGATGTTAACAAATTTCTCTTCTTCAGATACGCTTTCCTTGCCATTGCCAATCTACATTTTATATCCTCTCTACTTCGACCATCATCAGTTATTTTGCTTCCCAAATAGCAAGACTCCTTTACTACTTTAAGTGTCTCATTTCCTAATCTAATACCCTCAGCATCACCCGACTTAATTCGACTACATTCCATTATCCTCGTTTTGCTTTTGTTGATGTTCATGTTATATCCTCCTTTAAAGACACTATCCATTCCGTTCAACTGCTCTTCTAAGTCTTTTGCTGTCTCTGACATAATTACAATGTCATCGGCGAACCTCAAAGTTTTTATTACTTCTCCATGGATTTTAATACCTACTCCGAATTTGTCTTGTGTTTCCTTCACTGCTTCCTCAATATACAGATTGAATAACTTCGGGGAAAGGCTACAATCGTGTCTCACTCCCTTCCCAACCACTGCTTCCCTTTCATGCTCCTCAACTCTTATAACTGCCATTTGGTTTCTATACAAATTGTAAATAGCCGTTCGCTCCCTATATTTTACCCATGCCACCTTCAGAATTTGAAAGAGAGTATTTCAATCAATATTGTCAAAAGCTTTCTCTAAGTCTACAAATGCAATAAACGTAGGTTTGCCTTTCCTTAATCTAGCTTCTGAGATAAGTCGTAGGGTCAGTATTGCATCACGTGTTCCAATATTTCTACGGAATCCAAACTAATCTTCCCTAGGTCGGCTTCTACTAGTTTTTCCATTCGTCTGTGAAGAATTCGCGTTAGTATTTTGCAGCCGTGGCTTATTAAACTGATAGTTCGGTAATTTTCACATCTGTCAACACCTGCTTTCTTTGGGACTGGAATTATTATATTCTTCTTGAAGTCTCAGGGTATTTCGCCTGTCTCATACATCTTGCTCACCGGATGATAGAGTTTTGTCAGGACTGGCTCTCCCAAGGCTGTCAGTAGTTCTAATGGAATGTTGTCTACTCCCGGGGCCTTATTTCGACTCAGGTCTTTCAGTGCTCTGTCAAACTCTTCACGCAGTATCATATCTCCCATATCATAAGCAATAGACTGTGGTCAGAGTCCACATCTGCCCCTGGAAATGTCTTACAATTTAAAACCTGGTTCCTAAATCTCTGTCTTACCATTATATAATCTATCTGAAATTTGTCAGTATCTCCAGGCTTCTTCCATGTATACAACCTTCTTTTATGATTCTTGAACCAAGTGTTAGCTATAATTAAGTTGTGCTCTGTGCAAAGATAGTGTCTAAGGAGAATTTCGAGGAACTAGGTGCCCCTATGTTGCTGGCTTAAAATGTGCTATAAATGGGAAATCACCAGCAATAAAGCAACGAAAACTGGCTTAGAAGTACACGGTCTAGCCACATTAATGTAAACGCCACCTATGTTCGACGTCAACGTGCAGCAACAGCACACGGATGGAAGATGGCAGCACTAGCAGTGGAGGGTAAATAGAGCCTGTCAGGGGAACACGTCATAACATAGCAGCATTGGTGGATACGGAGCGATTTATCTGACGTCCAAAAGCTCATGATTATTGACTTTCTTGGTGAGGACGGAAGCATTTCCGAAACGACTAACTTTGTAAACTGTTTACGGGCCAATATTGTTGAAGTACACCCTTCATGGAAAAATGGGGCAATCCCAAACCGGCGCCGAGGCAACTGTGGTCCACCATGGGCCAGCGTTCACCTTGACCTCAGCTCGCTCCCAAAGAATGTTACCCCAGCTTCGGTATACCGCTCCCGTTTTGTCGAACTTCGTTCGAAGTTCATTAATATGATCTTCATTTATACAGATGGCTCTAAGACCAATGATGGTGTCGGGTGTTCTTTTATTGTCGGGGCATACAGTTTCAAATACCGGCTCCATGGCCATTGTTCGGTCTTCACAGCTGAGCTATTTGCCCTCTATCTGGCTGTTCTTTACATCTGCCGCCACCGACATTCTGCTTTTGTCATCTGCTCAGATTCCATGAGCGCCATCCGGAGCCTCAGTGATCCGTATGCGGTTCACCCTTTTGTGCACCGGATCAAACACTCTCTTCAGCAGCTGGCGGATGACGGTCCTCCGGTTACCTTTATGTGGGTTCCTGGGCATGTCGGTATCCCTTAGAACGATGCTGCAGATGCCGCGGCCAAGGATGCGGTCCTCCAGCCTCAAATAGCTTATTCTTGTGTCCCTTCATCAGACTGTAGCAGGGTCATTTGTCAGCGCATTTAGTCGCTGTGGCATGCCGATTGGGCTACACTTACGGACAACAAGCTTCGGGCCTTGAAACCTCTTCCACGGCTTGGACGACCTCTTCACGCCCTTCTCGGCGGGAGGAGGTCGTTTTGGCCCGGTTACGAATAGGACACTGCCGGTTCAACCATCGCCATCTGCTGACGGCAGCGCCGGCGCCATTCTGCCCGTGTTGGCAGTTGCTAACGGTACGCCACATTTTGACGTCCTGTCCGAATTTTAATACACTGCGCGTTGATCTTGGCCTGCCATGTAATCTGGATGCCATTTTAGCGGATGATCCAGGAGCAGCTGCTTGCGTTCTTCGCTTTATCCACTTGACAAACATATCTAAGGACATTTGATTACGCTGTTTTTTAATCCTATGCCTGTTAATATGTCTTTTATAGTGTTGTCCCTTTTAGTTGCTGTTTTAACCTTGTGCCTCGCGGTACGTTCCTAACTTAGTCTGGGCGCTAATGACCATTGTAGTTGTGCGCCCTAAAACCACAAAAAAAAAAAAAAATCACGGGCCAGAGGTGACACGGGTGAGCGACGCCTCCGGAGCTGTGTACTGGTGAATAGACGCACAACTGCTGAGCAACTAACCGGCCAGACGAATCAAGATGTTACCAACAGTGCCTCCTCAACGGCCAGCGAACGTTGCTGTGCATGGGCAGCTGCGACACAGTCCTAATTCATGCATCCATGTTGACTGTTTTCCATCGGTGACGAAGACTGGAATTTGCACGACAGTACCGCAACTGGACGTCCACTGTGTCGGGACAGTTGGCATTTTGAGATGAACCACGTTTTATGCTGCACTAGAGTGAAAATTTTGAAAACAAACACACATCAACCACCGGTGAACAGCTCCAGGCCGGGCGAAAATGGTTCAAATGGCTCTGAGCACTATGGGACTTAACTTCTGAGGTCATCAGTCCCCTAGAACTTAGAACTAGTTAGACCTAACTGACCTAAGGACGTCACACACATCCTAGCCCGATGCAGAATTCGAACCTGCGACTGTAGCAGTTGTGCGGTTCCAGACTGTAATGCCTAGAACCACTCGGCCACCACGGCTAGCTCTGTTCAAAAGTCAGGTCGCGTTATCAGTACTTGATATTTTCTGTTTGAGGGGATATTTCAGGAAGAATCGGCAGTTTACAGTTTACAACACTATTCCCGAAGTGCATTGTCTATCAGTGTTGCAATGCTGCTTCAGTTTCCTCTTTTTGAACAGAAACATTAGTTTCATGTTCTGCATAGGTTGAGAGTTCAGCGCACAACACAAATGTTTCGATGACAGTAGTTACATATAGAATGAACACTGGCAAATACTGCAAGCCCAAGTACTCACTGGACTCGCATTCGGGAGAACGACGGTTCAATCCCGCGCCCGCCATCCTGATTTAGAGTTTCCGTTATTTCCCTAACTCGCACCAGGCAAATGACGAGATGGTTCCTTTGAAAGGGCACGGCCAACATCTTTCCCCATCCACCCCCAAATTCGATGAGACCGATGAGCTCACTGTCTGATCTCCTCCCCCAAACAACCCAACCAACCAACCTCTAAATACTCTAAAGCAGGGCTTCCCAACCTTTTCAGCTGGCGGACCTCTTCTTCAGTCGAAAATCCATGGCGGACACCTAGTCAGTCAAGAGCACAGTAACTTTAAATTTCAGAGCGAAACCCATGGAACTGAAAGCTTCTTAACGCAAGTGGCATGTTCCCAATAATCCCCCCCCCCCCCCCACACCCTCACCGAAGTATCAATAGTCTTTGTAACTTCTTGTGATTGTTCTTCCTTTGGTCGTCCTCCCTCCTCATTCATTTCAACTGGAAACTTCCCCTGTTGTGAAGGCGATGGAGAAACTGCACCCTTCTTCAATGATCCTGATTTCAACCACCGATCCATGTTAGAAGCAATAAACTGGTCAAAAATTGACTTATGAAATAGGTAGTGCACTGGCAAAGCAAGATTAACATTTAATGATGCCTGGGGCCGCATACGTACCAGCGAGCGCTGTGACTGGTCGACAAAGCTCGGTCCGCGCATGCGAAAAATGTTTCATCGCAAGACGTTGGAAGTCCTCTGCAGAAATACTGAGCTATGTTGCCTCTATAGTCGTCCATAACTTCGAAAGTGTGGCCGGGCAGGATTTTGTGCACGAACTGATCTCTCGATTGTGACCCATAAATGTTCAATGACGTTCATGTCGGGCGATCTGGGTGCCTAAATAATTTGCTCTAATTGTCCATAATGTTTTCCAAAGCAACTGCGAACAACTGTGGCCCAGGGACATAGAACATTGACATCCATAAAAATTCCGTCGTTGAACAGCTGCAAATGACCTCCAAGGAGACAAACACAACTATTCTCAGTCAGTGATTCGTTCATTCGGACCAAATTACGAAGTCCAATCCATGTAAACACAGCCACACCATTATGGAGTTTCCACTAGCTTGCACAGTGCTTGTTGACAACTTGGATCCGTGGCATCGTGGCGTCTGCATCGCACTCGAATCCTACCATTAGCTCCTACCAACTGAAGTCGGGTTCATCCGACCAGACCACGGTTTTCGAGTCGTCTAAGGTCCAACCAATATGGACAAGAGTCCAGGAGAGGTGCTACAGGCCATGTCTTGCTGTTAGCAAAGGCATTCGCGAAGGTCTTCTGCTCCTATAGACCATTAACGCCAGGTTTCGCCGCACTCCCTTACAGATACCTTCCTCGTACGTCCCAGATTGATTTCTGCGGTTATTTCACGCATTGTTGCTTGTCTTTAGCACTGCCAACTCTACTCAAACGCTGCTGCTCTCAGTCATTAAGTGAAGTCTTCGGCCACTGCGTTATCCATGGTGAGATCTACTCTCTGAAATATGGTATTCTCGGCACACTCTTAACACTGTGGATCTCGGAATACTGAATTCCCTAACGATTTCTGAAACAGTGTCCCATGCGTCATGCTCCAACTACAATTCCGGGTTCAAAGTCTGCGGCTATAATCGCGTCGGAAAGTTGTCAAAATGAGTCACCTGAGTACAAATGACAGTTCCATCAATTCTCTGCCCTTTTATACCTTGCGTATACGGTACGGCCACCATCTGTATACAGGATGGTCCATTGATCGTGACCGGGCCAAATATCTCACGAAATAAGCGTCAAACGAAAAAACTACAAAGAACGAAACTTGTCTAGCTTGAAGGGGGAAACCAGATTGCACTATGGTTGGCCCGCTAGATGGCACTTCCATAGGTCAAACGGATATCAACTGCGTTTTTTAAGATAAGAACCCCCATATTTATTACATATTTGCGTAGTACGTGAAGAAATATGAATGTTTTAGTTGGACCACTTTTTTCGCTTTGTGATAGATGGCGCTGAAATAGTCACAAACATATGGCTCAAAATGTTAGACGAACAGTTGGTAGCAGGTAGGTTTTTTAAATTAAAATACGGACCATAGGTACGTTTGAACATTTTATTTCGGCTGTTCCAATGTGATACATGTACCTTTGTGAACTCATCATTTCTGAGAACGCATGCTGTTACAGCGTGATTATCTGTAAATACCACATTAATGTAATAAATGCTCAAAATGATGTCCGTCAACCTCAATGCATTTGGCAATATGTGTAACGAGATTCCTCGCAACAGCGAGTAGTTCGCCTTCCATAATGTCCGCACATGCAATGACAATGCGCTGACGCATGTTGTCAGGCGTTGTCGGTGGATCACGATAGCAAATATCATTCAACTTTCCCCACAGAAATAAATCCGGGAACGTCAGATCCGGTGAATGTGCAGGCCATGGTATGGTGCTTCTACGACCCGTCCATCTGTCATGAAATATGCTATTCAGTACCGCTTCAACCGCACCCGAGCTATGTTTCGGACATCCATTTTGTCATGCAGTGAAACATCTTGTAGTAGCATCGGTAGAACATTACGTAGGAAATCAACATACATTGCACCATTTAGATTGTCATCGATAAAATGGGGGCCAATTATCCTTCTTCCCATAGTGCTTCACCATACATTAACCCGGCAAGGTCGCTGATGTTCAACTTGACGTAGCCATCATGGATTTTCCGTTGTCCAATAGTGCATATTATGCAGGTCTATGTTACCGCTGTTGGTCAATGACGCTTCGTCGCTAAACAGAACGCGTGCAAAAAATCAGTCATCGTCCCATAATTTCTCTTGTGCCCAGTGGCAAAACTGTACACGAAGTTCAAAGTCGTCGCCAAGCAATTCCTGGTGGATAGAAATATGGTACGGGTGCAATCGATGTTGATGTGGCATTCTCAACACCGACGTTTTTGAGATTCCCGATTCTCGCGCAATTTGTCTGATACCGATGTGCGGATTAGCCACGACAGCAGCTGAAACACCTACTAGGGCATCATCATTTGTTGCAGGTCGTGGTTGACGTTTCACATGTGGCTGAACGCTTCCTGTTTACGTAAATAACGTAACTATCCGGCGAACGGTCCGGACACTTGGATTATGGCGTCCAGGATACCGAGCAGCATACAGAGCACACGCTTGTTGGGCATATTGATCACAATAGCCATACATCAACACGATATCGACCTTTTCCGCAATGGGTAAACGGTCCATTTTAATACGGGTAATGTATCACGAAGCAAATACCGTCCGCACTGGCGGAATGTTACGAGATACCACGTACTTACAAGTTTGTGACTGTTACAGCGCCATCTATCACAAAGCGAAAAAGTGGTCCAACTGAAACATTCATATTTCTTTACGTGCTACACGAATATGTAATAAAAATGGGGGTTCCTATTTAAAAAAAACACAGTTAATATCAGTTTGACCTATGGCAGCGCCATCTAGCGGACCAACCATAGCGCCATCTCGTTTCGCCCTCCAAGCTAGGCGAGTTTCGTTCTTTGTAGTTTTTTCGTTTGACGCTTATTTCGTAAGATATTTGCCCGTTCACTATCAATGGACCACTCTGTATATGCATATCTCTACCCCATGACTTTTGTCGCCTCACTTTAGTCCAAGCTCACAGAATAGGTCAGGAGCCCATTACACGTAGGAGACGGCTACATGGACACCAGGGGCTGTGTGGCGTGGAACGGGATGTTATTTAGGTCAGAGGATCTCGGTGAAACACAAAAAGACCTTCTGTCTCAAAGGGTGCAGGTCTACCACAGGAAGAACGTAGATCTAGGAACCATCGGTGTAACAGGTGCAAATTGTCGTAGATATGTTGAGAAAGTACAAGAGTTCCAAGCGCTAATAGAAGGCATTGATGTTCAGATCGTTACAGGCAGTCAAAGGTAGCTAGAGCCGGAGATAACTTCAGCCGAAATTTTTGCGAAAGACTTAACGGTGTTCAGGAAGGATAGGGTAAATACAGTTGGCGGTAGCGTGTTTGTAGCTGTTAGAGGTAGTTCATCTCGAATTGTCACTAACGTGGATAGTTCCTGTGAGTTAATATGAGTAGAGGTCGTTCTGGGCAACCGGAATAAAATAATAGTTGGATCCTTTTCCCGACCTCCCAATTCAGATGATACAATTGCTGAAAGTCCGAAAGAAAACTTGAGTGTAATTTCAAACACTTACCAGAGTCAAACAAATATAGTTGGTGGTGACTTCAATTTACCCTCGTTAATTGGCTGAAGTATATGTTTAAATCCGGAGGTACGCATAAACGTTATCCGAAATTGTGCTAAACGCATTTTCTGAAATTTACTTCGCGGAATTAGTTCATGAGCCCACTCGAATAGTAAACGATTGTGAAAACGTATTTGAACTCTGAGCAACAAGTAATCCTGAGCTAATGACGAGGATCAAAGGGATTAGTGAATAAGGGGTTGTTGTAGCGATACTGAGTGTCCCAACTCCCAAATCCACGAAAAATAAACGAAAAATATGTCTTTTAAAAAAATCAGACAGAAATTCGCTTGACGTCTTCCTGAGAGACAATCTCCACTCTTTCCAAATTAACAACGTAAGTGTGGACCAGATGCGGCTTGAATTCAGTGGCCTGGTATCGACAGTAGTTAAGAGATTAATACCAAATAAATTAACAAACAGCTGAGCTGATCCACCATGGTACACAAAACAGGTCAGCAAACTGTTGCAGAACCAACGAAAAAAGCATGCTGAATTTAAACGAACTCAAAATCCCCATATTGGTGATCTTTTACAGAATCTCGAAATTTAGCCCTGACTTCAAAGCGAGACGCTTGTAATGAAAACACTATCTCGAAAACTGGCAGAAAATCCAAACAGACTCTGGTCATATATATATACATATAAAGTATGCTAGCGGCAAGATACAGTCAATGCCTTCTCTGCACGATAGTACTGGAAGTACTATCGTTGACATTGCTGCTAAGGCAGGGGTGCTAAACACAATCTTCCGAAATTCCTTTTCCAAAGAAGACCAAGTAAATATTCTAGAATTCGAATCAAGAACAGTTGTCAATATGAGTAACTTAGAAGTAGCTATCCTTGGAGCAGTGAAGCAACTAAAATTACTTAATAAAAGCAAGCTTACCGGTCCAGACTGTATAGCAGTTCGGTTCTTTTCAGAGTATGCTGATGCAGTAGCTCCAAGCTTAACAATCATGTACAGCCGTTCGCTCGACGAAAGAACGGTACCCAAAGACTGGAAAGTTACACAGTTCGCGCCAATATTCAAGAATGGCAGTTGGAGTAATCCACTAAATTACAGGCTCATGTCAATAGCGTCGATATACAGCAGGATTTTGGAACATATATTGTGTTCGAACATTATGAACTACCGCGAAGCGAACGTTCTATTGGCACACAGTCAACACGGATTTAGAAAGCAACGTCTTTCTGAGACAAATAACTCTTTACTCACAGGAAGCGTTGAGTGCTATCGACAAGGGATTTCGAACTGCTTCCGTATTTCTGGATTTCCATAAGTCTCTTGACACCGTAACCTGACAAGCGGCTTGTAATCAAATTGCGTACAACTAGATTCATGATTTCCTGTCAGAGAAGTCACAGTTCTTAGTACTGTCGGAAGGTCATCGAGTAATGCGGAAGTGGTGTCTGGCGTGCCGCAGGGTAATGTTATAGCCCATATGCTGTTCCTTATCTACTGTAAACGATTTAGGAGACAGTCCGAGCAGCCATCCGAGATTGTTTGCAAATGATGCTGTCGTTTATCGTCTAGTAAAGTCATCAGAAGATCAAAACAAATTCCAAAACGATTTGGAATAGTAATTACAATTACGGACAACTTAAATTGTAAAGAACACACAGACAATTTTGTGGGGAAGGTGAACCAAAGACTTCATGTTAATGGCAGAACACTTAGAAGATGCAACAGATCTGCCAAAGAAACTGCCTACACTACGCTTGTTCGCCTTCTTTTGCTGCGTGGTGTGGGATCCATACCACATGGTATTAACTGAGTGCATCGAGCAAGTTCAGAGAAGAGCAGCACACTTTGTATTAACGAGAAATGAGAGTGTCACGGACATCGTTAAAACAAATGCGTTTGTCATTGCAGCGGGAGCTTCTAGCGAAACTGGAATCACTAACTTTCTCCTCCGAATGTGAAAATTTATTGCTGACATCGACCGACATAAGGAGAAACGATCATCATAATAAAATAATGGAAATCAGAGCCCGCACGGAAAGATACAGGTGTTCATTTTTTCCTCGCGCTGTTCGATAATTGAATAATATACAGGGTGAAGAGTATTTAAACCGACAAACTCTAGGAGTTTGTAGGGGACATCAAAACAAATATTTTTCCCTAATGTCATTTTTTCCTATGAGGAGTATTTAAACCGGTAGAGGAAGATTTCTCTGGCGGCAAAT